>NC_134355.1:452912346-453512346 GCF_048569485.1 Anomaloglossus baeobatrachus | reverse complement strand
ACCAAACCCAAACAAAATATTTTTATTTTCAATATTTTGTTGCGAATCCTTTGGAGGCAATCACTGCCTTAAGTCTGGAACCCATGGACATCACCAAACGCTGGGTTTCCTCCTTCTTAATGCTTTGCCAGACCTTTACAGCCGCAGCCTTCAGGTCTTGCTTGTTCGTGGGTCTTTCCGTCATAAGTCTGGATTTGAGCAAGTGAAATGCATGCTCAATTGGGTTAAGATCTGGTGATTGACTTGGCCATTGCAGAATGTTCCACTTTTTTGCACTCATGAACTCCTGGGTAGCTTTGGCTGTATGCTTGGGGTCATTGTCCATCTGTACTATGAAGCGCCGTCCGATCAACTTTGCGGCATTTGGCTGAATCTGGGCTGAAAGTATATCCCGGTACACTTCAGAATTCATCCGGCTACTCTTGTCTACTGTTATGTCATCAATAAACACAAGTGACCCAGTGCCATTGAAAGCCATGCATGCCCATGCCATCACGTTGCCTCCACCATGTTTTACAGAGGATGTGGTGTGCCTTGGATCATGTGCCGTTCCCTTTCTTCTCCAAACTTTTTTCTTCCCATAATTCTGGTACAGGTTGATCTTTGTCTCATCTGTCCATAGAATACTTTTCCAGAACTGAGCTGGCTTCATGAGGTGTTTTTCAGCAAATTTAACTCTGGCCTGTCTATTTTTGGAATTGATGAATGGTTTGCATCTAGATGTGAACCCTTTGTATTTACTTTCATGGAGTCTTCTCTTTACTGTTGACTTAGAGACAGATACACCTACTTCACTGAGAGTGTTCTGGACTTCAGTTGATGTTGTGAATGGGTTCTTCTTCACCAAAGAAAGTATGCGGCGATCATCCACCACTGTTGTCATCCGTGGACGCCCAGGCCTTTTTGAGTTCCCAAGCTCACCAGTCAATTCCTTTTTTCTCAGAATGTACCCGACTGTTGATTTTGCTACTCCAAGCATGTCTGCTATCTCTCTGATAGATTTTTTCTTTTTTTCAGCCTCAGGATGTTCTGCTTCACCTCAATTGAGAGTTCCTTAGACCGCATGTTGTCTGGTCACAGCAACAGCTTCCAAATGCAAAACCACACACCTGTAATCAACCCCAGACCTTTTAACTACTTCATTGATTACAGGTTAAAGAGGGAGACACCTTCAGAGTTAATTGCAGCCCTTAGAGTCCCTTGTCCAATTACTTTTGGTCCCTTTAAAAAGAGGAGGCTATGCATGACAGAGCTATGATTCCTAAACCCTTTCTCCGATTTGGATGTGAAAACTCTCATATTGCAGCTGGGAGTGTGCACTTTCAGCCCATATTATATATATATATAATTGTATTTCTGAACATGTTTTTGTAAACAGCTAAAATAACAAAACTTGTGTCACTGTCCAAATATTTCTGGACCTAACTGTATGTCTTGCTCCATATCGGTTTTCAGAAATTGCCTGATGTACCTCAGTGATATCATCATCACCTAACGCCATTTATGTAGATTCTGACAAGTTTGTATTCTAAGGTTGAGTCATCAGTTCACTCTATTGTCTACCTTCTACCATATGCAAACTCTTGTTTTTGTCCAATTTATTGAAAGAAGCCTAATTTCCATAAAAAAAATGTCTACAATCTGCATCAACTTCCTGGTTTAGACCTGATGATTAACCAAGTATAACAAACTGTTCTCTGAACTAGTTCACACTGCAACAATCTTATCTATAAACAAGTTTTCCTCTTTCTGGTGCTGCTAGGAGCTAGTTAGGCTATGTCCGCACGTTGCGTCGGTGTACCTGCAGTTTATTCTGCACGTTTTCCTTCCCTTGGTTTTTGACCAAATGGCTTTTGACAATTTTTTAGCGCTAAAAACGCATGCGTTTTTACCGCGTTTTTAGTGCGTTTTTAGCGCTTTTTACCTGCGTTTTCACCTGCGTTTCTGCAGATGCGTTTTTGAGATCAAGACACTGAGAAATAAAGTTGAATTAGTCAAAAAGAATGAAAAAAGAGAAAGAAAGTATAAAATTAACTTTTAATAAAATTATATGGGAAATTATCATTTTTAATGTAATAATAGTGGTTATGCACATTTTAACAGAAATATAGCTAAAGTTTATTATTTTTTAACATTTAAATTTTCGGTTATTGTGTGTGTGTAAAGGAACATTAGAACCCATTAATTTTTGCCCAGAAAAGCATGCGTTTTTGGAGCCAAAAACGCAGGTGAAAAGCAGGTAAAAAGCATGAAAAACGCAGGAATTGTGATTTTGGTTGCTTTTTGCCATTTCTCATTGACTCCAATGTTAAGGAAACGCTGCAGAAATGGCAAAAACAACTGACATGCTGCTTCTTTTTCAGCATGGTTTTTGACCACAAATATGCAAATTAAACGCTGCAGAAAAAAAAGCAAAGTGAAGACAGGATTTCTGCTTTTCCCATAGACTTTGCTGGAAATCAAAAACGCATGCATTTTTGCCCAAAAACGCTGCTGCCAAAAACGCTGCAGAAACGCGGTAAAAAACGCAACGTGCGAACATAGCCTTATTGTTTGCTGCTTAACCCTTCGTCTGTTGTGAGCTTAACGAGCTCCCCACTGAACCTGTTCACATTATGCTGTGGCAATCCCTATAGTTAGTTCTCCAATGCCTTTGTTTGTTTACACTCTAGTGCTGCATCCTCTGGTGTGTCCTGCTCCTCCTGCCTTTCTGCTATACAGTCTTCCCCGTGGTCCTGGTTCTCAATGCTCCCTGTAACATCTGGCAAGTCCTGGCCATTGTGCCATCACCTTCAGCCTATGTATTCACTCTAATTAGCGGCTTACTGAATCCAACCCACCAGATGAGCCCTAAAAGTAAATTTAGCCTAATGCTTACACTCATAGCATTATGATGGTAGAAATGAGTGGATTTGCCCAGATTTTCAGAATTTTTCCCCAAAATGTGAATGGCAACAAATACTGCAAATCTCAATACTACAAAGTCTTTAATTTCCCAGAAAATAAGACTACTAGGAATATATTGAACCCTTTTGAGATTTTTAATGCAAATGTAGCATACTAATGTCCAAATGAACTCAACCTTTTTGGCTAGAGTAAAAGGATAACATATTGTAACCAGTGGTGACCAACAGCTGAATTCTGGTGTCATGTGCAGGTCTAATTTTCGACTATTACAA
The DNA here is from genome assembly GCF_048569485.1 of Anomaloglossus baeobatrachus. Lineage (NCBI taxonomy): Eukaryota > Metazoa > Chordata > Amphibia > Anura > Aromobatidae > Anomaloglossus > Anomaloglossus baeobatrachus. The sequence continues at coordinate 453,509,167 of NC_134355.1, read as the reverse complement.
CAAGGAAATGTGCAAAATGTACTTTTTTTTATTACACGCACAATATGTGAAGTAGACAGGTATGTTTACATTTATGGAGTGGGGAGATTTTATTCTTAAAAAAAAATGATGACTTGCCTGTTTGACAAGCCGAGAAGCACAATTTCTCAGACACATAATCCTTGTTCTCAAGATTCTTCTTATTAAATTATGACATAGGGGTATTGAATTGTCTTCCTTGTTTGCAGTATGTAAAGACTTAAAAAAAAATGCTGTAATTAAGATGCTGTTACTGCAGTACATCACAGACCAATCAATTCACAGTCACACTGACTATGCAGGTCCAGCGCCTCCCCACACCACTTGACTCTTTGGATTATTATTCACAGATTCAGAATACCACTCCTATTTTCAATGTCCTTTTGCACTGCAGTAGTAATCCAAATCAGAGTAAGGCCTTTTCATATCTCTGTGTAATGAACTGTGTGCTCTTCAACAATTCGAACCTCCCACTCCCGTCTTCAAGATTTCTCACGAGCTGCGCCTATGTTCTGGAACACACTGCCAAGAGAAATCCGATTAATTCCCAACATCCACACCTTTAAGCGGGCCCTAAAAACACATTTCTTTAGACTAGCCTATCACCTCACTGCCCTGATCTAATCTAGTCCCTTTCTGCCCTTCAAAAAACTTACTTCCAGTTCTCGTCCCCCGTACCTGTATAAATTCTCACCGACGGGTTCATGCAGCTGCTTTTGAATACCCTATTAAATCGATGGCTGGACCATATATGATAAGCTTTTCTCCCCCCATTCACCTTTTGTGTGTCCCCTATTTCCTCATAGACTGTAAGCTTACAAGCAGGGCCCTCACTCCTCCTGGTATCTTAATTTTGTTATTTTGTATTGTCTCCTATTGTCTGTACATGTCCCCTCTTAATTGTAAAGCGCTGCGGAATATGTTGGCGCTATAGAAATAAAACATTATTATTATTATTATTATTATTATTATTATTATTGCTCTGACCTCATATACCTAGCCCAAAAAAATCCAAAATGGCATTACTTGGCCGGCCCTCACTTTTTATAGTGGATGTGATAGACCCCACTCATATTGTCTGTACTAGACCACGTGATGTAATAGCTGTAAAATTTATGGGGAAGTCCACGTGGCCTGACAGCTAGCCAGCTGCAGACTTCAGCATTTTGGAAAATAGCACCCGTCTTTTTTGTGTAGTCCTTTAATGTTGAATCTCAAATTGTTCAAATTTGCAGGGAACTTTGAAATTCAGGAAATTCTACTTTTAGTTAATCCACAGTGGATGAATATGCTTATTCGTAGTTGATACTGTGCCAGCACAATCACAAATGGGGCCCTGGCGGTGATTGGCAGTTATGCGCACAGGGTGTCTTTTAGACGTCAGCACATAATCTGGCTTTTTCATGGCAAAGTTGCGTCAAGAAAATCTGGCGTCAGGTTCCCTGATATGGCATCTCCAATGTCTTTTCATACATTTGTGTAACAGCTTTAATAATTTGTACTTTCAAGTATAGGTTACTTTTCTCTTTCAAATATATTTATTGCATGTTATGTTTTAACAATAGAACAACAAAAAAATAAAATCAAATATATCACTCCAATATGTTGATATATTGACATCATATAATAATAATAATAATAATAATAATAATAATAATAATAAATAACATTCAAGGAAAAGAAGACAACATATAAAGAAAAAAAAGTGGAGGGAGACTGTATGGGGGTAAAGGGTTAGTATAAGGGGGTAGTATAAGAAACACAGAAAATAGAAAGGTAAAGATCACGAATTGATGAGGATATTATGTATAATTAATAGTGATGAGCGAGTATGCTTGTTACTACTCGGTACTCGCACGAGTATCACTGTACTCAGGCTACTCGGCGGGTACCGAGTAATTTCGCGATACTCGTGCTGTACTCGTGGTCTTCATCCCTGCATGTTGGCGCTCTTTTGAGAGCCAGCCCTCATGCAGGGATTGGCTGGCAGACCACTGCAATGCCACAGCCCTGTTAGTTGTGGAATTGCAGTGATTGGCCGGCCTGCACAGCGTGACCGAGCCTTTATACCGGTGGGCGCGCTGTGCTCTGCACACAGCCATCTCATATTCCCTGCTTTCCACGCCCACAGGCGCCTATGATTGGTTGCAGTGAGACATGCCCCCACGCTGAGTGACAGGTGTCTCACTGCACCCAATCACAGCAGCCGGTGGGCGTGTCTATACTGTGAAGTAAAATAAATAAATAAATAATTAAAAAAAACGGCGTGCAGTCCCCCCAATTTTAATACCAGCCAGATAAAGCCATACAGCTGAAGGCTGGTATTCTCAGGATGGGGAGCCCCACGTTATGGGGAGCCCCCCACCCTAACAATATCAGTCAGCAGCCGCCCAGAATTGCCGCATACATTAGATGCGACAGTTCTGGGACTGTACCCGGCTCTTCCCGATTTACCCTAGTGCGTTGGCAAATCGGGGTAATAAGGAGTTAATGGCAGCCCATAGCTGCCACTAAATCCTAGATTAATCATGTCAGGCGTCTCCCCGAGATTCCTTCCATGATTAATCTGTAAATTACAGTTAAAAAACACACCCACCCGAAAAATCCTTTATTAGAAATAAAAAACAATAACAAAGTCCCTCATCACCAATTTATTAACCCCGGCAAACCCTCCATGTCCGGCGTACTCCACAGTCCTCCAGCGTCGCATCCAGCTCTGCTGCATGCAGGTGACAGGACCTGCAGAATACACCGCCGCTCCGGTCAGCTTCACACAGCAACTGAGGTGAGTAGCGCGATCAGCTGCTGTCAGTCAGGTAACTCACGGCTACCGCTGGATCCAGCGGTGCCGCGATTAACCTCAGTGACAGCAGCTGATCGCTATACTCACCTCAGTTGCTGCATGGAGCTGACCGGAGCGGCGGTGAGTAGCGCGATCAGCTGAGCTGTCACTGAGGTTACCCGCGGCCACCGCTGCATCCAGGTAACCTCAGTGACAGCTCAGCTGATCGCTATACTCACCTCAGTTGCTGTGTGAAGCTGACCGGAGCGGCGGTGTATTCTGCAGCTCCGGTCACCTTCATGCAGCACAGCTGGACGCGACGCTGGAGGTCCGTGGATTACGCCGGACATGGAGGGTTTGTTGGGGTTAATAAATTGGTGATGAGGGACTTTGTTAGTGTTTTTTATTTCTAATAAAGGATTTTTCGGGTGTGTGTGTTTTTTAACTGTAATTTACAGATTAATCATGGAAGGAATCTCGGGGAGACGCCTGACATGATTAATCTAGGATTTAGTGGCAGCTATGGGCTGCCATTAACTCCTTATTACCCCGATTTGCCAACACACCAGGGTAAATCGGGAAGAGCCGGGTACTGTCCCAGAACTGTCGCATATAATGTATGCGGCAATTCTGGGCGGCTGCTGACTGATATTGTTAGGCTGGGGGGCTCCCCATAACGTGGAGCTCCCCATCCTGAGAATACCAGCCTTCAGCCGTATGGCTTTATCTGGCTGGTATTAAAATTGGGGGGACCGCACGCCGTTTTTTTTAATTATTTAATTATTTATTTCACTGCACAGTATACACACACACACCGGCTGCTGTGTTTGGGTGCAGTGAGACACCTGTCACTCAGCGTGGGGGCGTGTCTCACTGCAACCAATCATAGGCGCCGAAAAGCAGGAAAGCAGGGAATACGAGATTGTTTAATGAGCGGCCGGCTTTTTCAAAAGAGGAAAAGCCGCCGGAGTTTAGTGAACAGCTGTGCAGCGCCGCGGCAGTGATCGGGGAACGGTAAGTAAGAGAGAGGGGGGAGAATGACCGACAGACTGTGAGAGGGGGACAGACAAGACAGAGAGAGACCGACAGAGCGAGACCGACCGACGGGAGATAGAATGAAAAAAAAAATGACCGACATCGCTAGTAAAAAAGCACAAAACGTGCGTTTTGGACATCGGAGTGCCACACAATGTGTTACGTAAAATCTTTCATGTATTAATCTCAAAAAGTAACATACACCAGCTCTATCTCACTATTGGGTATGTGCCCTTAACATTTTCGCCATGAAAATTCATTTTGGTGTCATTTTGGAAGGTTTTCTGGTGAGTCCGTAAAAATGGCGTAAAACTCGGACAAAATTGTTCACAGCTGTGACTTTTGAGTGATAAATGCTTCAAGGGGTCTTCCCCATGCTGTTGCCATGTCATTTGATCACTCTTCTGAGACTTTTGTGACATTTTTAGGGTTTCTACATGCTGCCGGGGGTCATTTCATAAAAATACTCGGGTCTCCCATATGATAACATTGGGCTCGGTGCTCGGGCCGAGTACACGAGTATCTTGGGATGCTCGGCCCGAGCCTCGAGCACCCGAGCTTTTTAGTACTCGCTCATCACTAATAATTAACTAAAAGATAGACTGACATTTGATACATGCAAATGAGCATGTGTTATCCATGAGTCAAAGATCCTGAAGAATATAACCTGAGTGTCATTTAAGACACCAGTAAGTTGTAACTCATCAAATAATTTTCTTTTGACAATAGAAATTCCAGATACAGTGAATACGTAAAAATATTCAGACCCCTTTACGTTTTTCACTCTTTGTTGCATTGCAGCCATTTGGTAAATTCAAAAAAGTTCATTTTTTTTCTCATTACTGAACACTCTGCACCCCATATTGTCAGAAAAAAAACCCCAGAAAAGTAGAAGTTTTTGCAAATTTAATAAACAAGAAAAACTGAAATATCACATGGTCATAAGTATTCAGACCCTTTGCTCAGACATTCATATTTAAGTCACATGCTGTCCATTTGCTTGTCATCCTCCTTGAGATGGTTCTACTCCTTCATTGGAGTCCAGCTGTGTTTGATTAAACTGATAGGACTTGATTTGGTAAGGCACACACCTGTTGATACAAGACCTCACAGTGCATGTCAGACCAAATGAGAATCATGAGGTCAAAGGAACTGCCCAAGGAGCTCAGAGACAGAATTATGGCAAAGCACAGATCTGGCCAAGGTTACAAAATAATTATTTCTGCACTACTCAAGGCTCCCAAGAGCACAGTGGCCTCCAAAATCCTTAAATGGAAGAAATTTGGGACCACCAGAACTCTTTCAAGACCTGGCCATCTAGCCAAACTGAGCAATCGTGAGAGAAGAACCTTGGTGAGAGAGGTAAAGAACCCCAAGATCACTGTGGCTGAGCTCCAAAGATGCAGTAGGGAAATGGGAGAAAGTTGTACAAAGTCAACTGTCACTGCAGCCCTCCACTAGTCAGGCCTTTATGGCAGAGTGGCCTGATGGTAGCCTCTCCTCATCGCAAGATATATGAAAGCAGCCCGCATAGAGTTTGTAAAACAAACTCATGAAGGACTCCCAGACTATGAGAAATAAGATTCTCTGGTCTGATGAGACGATGATAGAACTTTTTGGTGATAATTCTAAGTGGTATGTGTGGGGAAAACCAGGCACTGCTCATCACCTGCTCAATACAATCCCAACAGGGAGACATGGTGGTGGTAGCATCATGCTATGGAGTGTTTTTCAGCTGCAGGGACAGGACGACTGGTTGCAATTGAAGGAAAGATGAATACGGCCAAGTACAAAGATATCCTGAAAGAAAACCTCTTCCAGAGTGTTCTGGACCTCAGACTTGGCCAAAGGGTCACCTTCCAACAAGACAATGACCCTAAGCACACAGCTAAAATAACAAAGGAGTGGTTTCAGAACAACTCTGTGACCATTCTTGACTGGCCTAGCCAGAGCCCTGACCTAAACCCAATGGAGCATCTCTGGAGAGACCTGAAAATGGCTGTCCACCAACATTCACCATCTAACCTGATGGAACTGGAGAGGATCTGCAAGGAAGAATGGCACAGGATCCCCAATTCCAGGTGTGAAAAACTTGTTGCATCATTCCCAAGAAGACTCATGGCTGTACTAGCTCAAAAGAGTGCTTCTATTCAATACTGAGCTGAGGGTCTGAATACTTATGACCATGTGATATTTCAGTTTTTCATGTTTAATATATTTTCAAAAATGTGTACATTTTTGTTTTTTTTTCTGTCAAGATGGGGTGCAGAGTGTACATTAGTGAGTAGAAAAATGAACTTTTTTGAATTTACCAAATGACTGCAATGAAACAAAGAGTTGACAATTTAAAGGGATCTGAATACTTTCCGTACCCACTGTATGTCTTGTTTTTTCCAAGCATAAGCTTATAACACAGGCACCGGCATCCCTGCACATTCATGTACTCCTCCCCGGGTGGGGCGGTGGATGCTCCATCCTCAGCCCCTGTCGCCGACTCTCGGGGCTTGTGCATGTAGCACAGGCCTCCTGTGTGCTTTTCTAGGGCGCGCACCTTTACTTAACGGACCAGTACGCCCTAACCTCGAAGTGCCTCTCAACCTATGGCTGAGAGGCATTAGGTATTTAAAGGGAACCAATTACCAGGATTTTCGTATATAACCTAAACCCAGTGCTATACTGGCACTATCATGATGATTCTATACATACCATTAGTGGTCAGCTCGGATGTTTAGGTTTTGAAATCCAAGAAAGGGAAGTTTGTAAAATGAGCAGCTTCTTGAGTGACAGTTGCACTGGAGCAGATAATATATTCATAGTTATCCCCTCCCCCTGTTAGAATTAGCATAAGTATTATACAAATGACTCACTTTGTCTAGCAGGACCTGTGTGAGGTCATATCCATGTGACCTGGTATCCAGCTTTGGTGGCTGAGGCCCCACCCCTTCTGGTCACATGATGGCTATGAACTCACCACAGGTCCTGCTAGACAAAGTGAGTCATTTGTATAATGCTTATGCTAATTCTAACAGGGGGAGGGGATAACTATGAATATATTATCTGCTCCAGTGCAACTGTCACTCAAGAAGCAGCTCACTTTACAAACTTCACTTTCTTGGATTTCAAAACCTATACATCCAAGCTGACCACTACAGGTATGTATAGAATCAGCCTGATAGTGCCAGTATAGCACTGGCTTTAGGTTATATGTGAAAATCCTGGTGACTGGTTCCCTTTAAGGCATCCTCCTGGGCAACGTGGTTTTTACGTTGCTAGTTGTCAGGTCCTTTGCGTTGCCGCTACTGCTGTATTGCTGTGTGCTGTATTACTAATACCAGTCTGTGTTTCAGTACCTGATGAAACCACTGCTGCAACTATCCATACCAGCTGTATCCGCCGATCCACTGCTGCAATTATCCACACCATCTGTATCTGTTGAACCCACTGCTGCAACTATCGGTACCAGCTGTATCCACTGAAACTGCTGTTAAAACTATCTGCACAAGCTGTATCTGCCAAACCCGCTGCTGCAACTATCCATACCAGCCTTGTCTGCTGAATGCACTGCTGCATTCTTACGTTCCGGCCATGCCTGCTGTATCAGCTGTCCCGGCTGCCACTGACATTACAGAGACTGTCAGTGTCTGTACCTCTGGCGTCTGCTGCCAATGTACAGAGATCCACTTGTGGCTACTTACAGGCGCAAGCCTATCCCCACCTCCTGTGGTATAGAGAAATATTGGTAGCCATTCAGGTATGCTTCTTCAGGTTAGAGATCAGAGCCTTAGTCCATTGGGTCCAATCCCCGCTTGCACCCACCAGCCTACAGGGCTAGTTTTGGATTAGGGCAGGCATAAAGGCAGGGTTTATTGCCTTACAGACCCTTTATAGGAATTCTGCTGCAATCTAAAAACAAAAGACCTTTTCAGGGCTACAAATTTTCTTCTCCTTTTTAATACTGGATAGTTTTTATGTATATATAGTATCTACCTAAATTAAAATGCACAAGGCGTGCGGTAAGGGACAGGGAAGTGTCCTGGAAGAAAACCTGTTCACCTGTCCTGCTGTCTCCCTGCTCCGCTCACCTGCCACAGTGCCGATTACTGCCCTGGGAGTGGCACCTGGCATTCTGCCTTGCATTGGTCTCTTCGTTAAGTCTCTTTCACGAAAGAGTAATCTGGGTCCACCCTGTGACCCAGTGGGCCCACTCCCGCTTGCTGCCTTCACCATTGGTGAGTGTTACACTTTGGAACACAAAGGAAATACCAAGCCACCTACCCAGAGGCCCAAACACTTAACAGGCACATTTCAAGACTGCTTGTCCTGGAAATGTTGCTGTTTAGGCTTTGTGGACACTTTGCGCAACCTCATGGTGATGGCCGTCTCTCGGTACTAGGTCCCCAGCTACCCCTATTTTTCTCGGTGTGTCATCCCCACCCTACACCAGCACTTGTCCCATAATATCTCCAATGCCCTGACCAACACAGTTACTGAGAAGGTACACGTCAACATATGGACAAGTGCTTTTGGCCAAGGATGCTACATTTCCCTGACAGTATACTAGGTGAATCTTGTGGAGGCCGGAACCAAGTCGGACCCTCGAACAACACACGTGCTACCAATATGCGCTAGGATTGTGGGATCTTGTTCCATCAGGGTTTCCTCCACCTTCTACACCAGTTCCTACACTACCTCCTCCTCCTCATCCTCCATCTCCGAATTGTCATCTCTGAGCAAGTCGTTCATATCAGTCGCAAGCTGGAGGCACTGCAGCACTGCCTCAGTGAAATGGCAGGGTCTGCTGAAACTAATTTGTTTAAATGATAAATAGTACACAGCCACAGAGTTGTGGAAAGCTATAGCAGACCAGACAGATCGCTGAACTTACAACAGGGCATGGTCATGTCTTATAATGTCCAGGTTTTCTGGTGAAAGTGTTGCTTTTTGCTTGGAGCGGTTGTGGAGTTTACTCCAGTTATCTTGTTGCTTCCTTCGTCCTCTTGTATTCCGCCTAATATCTTATTGTCTTATACCAGTGTGTATGTGCTGAGTGACAGAGTTTTAATTTCCCCTGTCTGTCTATTTCTGTGGGTTTCATCTCGCTACTGTCCCGACCATCCCTGGGGGAAGGTGTACAGACTGATCCCTGAGATTAATGATAGCTTAGAGCCCCCTAGCTTGAAGGTCAGTGTAAGAACCCCTGTTTCCTTCTATCCCATAGTCATCATAACACCCATATATGGTTGAAAACATCTTTTGAGGCACAGTGCAAAGTGAAGAAGGGAAGGCGTGCCATATTTGAGTTCAGATTTAGTTGGAATGGTTTGCAGGTGCCATGTTACATTGACAGAGCCCCTGAGGTGCCATAACAGATGAAACCCCCACAAGTGACCCCATTTTACAAATTGCAGCCCTCAATGAATTCATCCAGGGGTGTAGTGAGCATATTGACACTAAACGTGTGTCACAAAATGTTATACTATTAGTCGGTGAACAATAATTACATTTTTACAACAAAAATGTTGTTTGAACCCCAGATTTCCAAATTTCCCAAAAGAAATAGGTAAAAAAAGGTTCCATAATGTGTTACACAATTTGTCTTTTGGCAATACCCCACATGTGACTGTACAGTACTGTTCGGTTGCACCACAGAGCTCTGGAGGAAGGAGTGCCTTTTGATTTTTGGAGAACAGATTTTCCAAGAATAGTTTTCTGTCTCCATTTTTAGAGCCCCCAAGTACCAGAACAGAAAAAAAATCCCCTCAAGTGACTTCATTTTGGAAATTGCACCCCTCTGGGAATCTATCTGAGCATGTAGTGATGATTTAGTCTCTGGAAAACACCATTTGTGTCAAACACATTGAATGTTGCAGAATTAAAAATTGTCAATAAGCCATTATCATGCCCAGTACATTGAAGTGCCCAGAGATTGTGCTCAGCTCGTGCTTCTGGAAATCTGCACCCCAGAAATTAAGCCGGCTCTTTTCAATACAACAATGCTAAACATGTGGACGCTAACTGTGGTATAGACACATTGTGGGGCTCAGAAAGGAGGGGGCCCATTTAGATTTTGGAGCGCAGCTTTTGCTGGATTTCTTTTTTGAGGAAGGGACCCATATCGTTTTTCCAGAGCCTTTTTGTTACCACTAACTTGGAAGCACCCTATATTTCTGTTAACAGATGACAGACCTGAGTGGGGACTTCAATTTTTGTGGGTTGAGTTGAATGCTATTTGGTGGCAATTTGGGTGCAGAACATTGTGGATCAGTCCAGATTAATCTTGTAGTCTATGCTGAGCACTTACATTGGGGTTTCCCACTACATCTATGAAATAAGCAATTCAGGTGAAACCCCCGATGGATCCATTCAATATGTAATGCATCAGAGTCACTCTGGACTCTATTTGGCCTCTGTTTAGCGGTATCTGTTTTTTCAAAAGTGAACAAATCTGTTGATGACCGCACTTTTTTGCACGTCTATAAAAACAAGTAAATGGATGGACACCGTAGCACCACAGGCCAGATAAACGTTCAAAGTTACTCCCTCTGCCTCATTACGGTGAATTTCCCATTGGGAATTTTGCCTGAATCATGTTTTTCTGAGATTTACTTGTAATTCCCGGTGTAAGTGCTCAGGATAGAGCACAGGATAAATATGAGCCACACCATACTGCGATCTTTGGGAGGCAGAATGAACAAATCAACAGCAGTTGATGAATTGACTTTATTTATTTTTACGCCATTCACCGTGCGGTAGAAGTGATAAGGCGGCTTTATTCCTCAGGACAGTACGATTACATCGATACTAAATTTATATTGTTTTTAAGGTTTGGCTACCATCATATTAAAACCACTGTTTTACAAAATACAGGTTTTTTGCATCACTGAATTTTGAAGGCTATAGTTTTTTTTATTTTTCTGACGACAGTCATGTGAGGGCTTGTTTTTTGCTGGATGCGTTGAAATTTTTATTGGTACCATTTTGGGTCACATAATACTTTTTAATTGCTTTCTATTTCACTTTTATTTGTCAGAATCAAGAAGAAAAAGCAATTTAGGAATTTGTTGGGGGTTTTTTTTTACGCCGTTCACCATATCATAAAAGTGCTTTATTCTTTGAATCAGTACGTTTACAGTAATACCAGACATAGTTTTTTTATGTTATGACACTTTTCCATCATAAAAATTATTTTATAGAAAAAAACAGTTTATGAATGGCTTTATTCTGAGAGTGTTAGCTTTTTTATTTTTTCATAGATGGAGCTGTCTAGCAACATGTGGTTTTCAGCGGTACCATTTATATATGACTCTTTAATAATGTTTTATTGAACTTTTTTGTCAGCTGTATGATGAAAAGCCATATTTTATTTATTTTTTAAGGGTTAACCAGTGTGACAGTTTTACAGATGGACAAGTTGATACCAAAAATGTGTATTTTTTTTATTTTTTTTTACACAAATATAACTATTTATTGGAATTTTTTTTATTTCTTTGTTCTTTATTTTCCGTTTTTTTTTTTTTTGTTTATTTACATTTTCTTCTAACTTTTTTACTTAGTCCCTATATGGGACATTACTTTTTATAGCTCTGATCAAAGCTGCAATGTACTCCAATGTTCAATCATTGCATTAAGTGCAGCATTGTCAGAAGCTCCAGTGATGATGCTGCAGGTATGATCCCTGAGGCTTCCCATAGTCTGGTGACCTGGAGATCATCATGACTACCTCAGGTCAGCATGGTGATGATCGGGCCCTCGCAATTACATCGCAGGGGCACTGATCGGAATGGAGAGGGAGCATAGTCCCTCTCCGAATCCCTTATGTGTTGCAATCGATATTGATTGCGGCATTTAGGGGGCTAAACATCGAGGGATGGTGCAGGGATCATCACTGGCTGTGAGAACCGGGGCTCTCCTGTCGGGAATGAACCTGTGCCTCCATGATCACCAGGACATACCTATACCTCTTAGGTTGGGAACTACCTCCCTTTTAGGAGTTGTCGCAGGCGGAGGAGGGGACGCTGCGCTCTCCCACTGCTCGGGTTCGGCTGCCGCTGCTGCTGCGGCCTCTGCTGCTCGGTGGCTCGAGCAATGGGCCGGATCCCGGGGACTCGAGCGGCGCTCCTCACCCGTGAGTGAAAAGGGGGTTTGGTTTTGGGGATTTATTGTCCGTGACACCACCCACGGTTGTGGTGATTGTGTGGACACCACCGCTGCTCTGTATGGGGATCCCGGGAGCGGTGACAGGGAGCAGCAGAGTTGTTAGTTCTCCCCTCCGTGGGTAGGGGTTGGTTGTCCCGGGGCCCAGTAATGGGGTGAAGGATGAGGGATGGCAGGCCAGGTGCGGGGCCTGGTGAGGTGCAGGGTCGCGGGGGCAGCGCTGTGCCGAACGGCACGGTGGTACTCACTCAGCCTGAGACGATGACACAGTTCTCGGTAAAACACACGGCTGGAAAGACGGTTCCCACGGACGGCTGCTGTTGCTTTTCCCCGGTAGTTGGCGGTGACGTTCTCTGTCCCTGCACCTAGTGTAATTTTGGTAGCGATGGGTTCCCACCGGTAACCCGCTCCCCGACTTGGACGGATTTGGCAAATTCACGGCAACTCCTAGCCTTGCCGGGATCCGAAAGGCCCCTGCCAATGGTGCTGGCTTCTCCTTGTATACCGGTCCGGTACCGCCGGGCCACCCGTCCACGGTCCTTTCCGCAACCTCCGATCAGCCTCTCCTGCAGACGGTCACCACCGTCTGCTAACCTTGCTGTCTCAGTCCGGGGCACACACCCGGACCAACTTCAGGCTTTCCCTTCAACTCCTCTCACTTGCTCCTCTACCACTTCCAACTCTCTCTCTCTTCAACTTCAACTCTAATCTCCCTGGTTTTCCCGCCTCCAGGACTGTGAACTCCTCGGTGGGCGGAGCCAACCGCCTGGCCCACCCCCTGGCGTGGACATCAGCCCCTGGAGGAAGGCAACAAGGATTTCTGGTGTAGCTTTGGTGTACCTATCCGGGGTGTAGGGTGTGGTGGTGTCATTACCTGTGACCAATGGCTTGCCCAGGGCGTCACATTCCCCCTTAGAAAAATGCAGACCGTCCGCGATCTGCCCGTCCAACACCGGTTTTATTTTTCTGAAAAAGATAAAAAATGGTAACACATACAATTATAGTAACATCATCCCACAACGGGAGGCACTTTTCTTAAATGTTACGGTAACGGTTGCGGCTGCCGCTCTCTCCCACCCAAGTAACCTGGCCCTGATGCTGCCCCTAAGAAACAGGCAGCACCCCTTGACCCCAGTCCTGAACCAAGTCACCCGAGCGGGATCTGTCCTTCCCCTCCAGAGGGTAGCCACCGGTTCCTGTGGTGGCTGGGCGCCAGCCTGCTCCACTGCGGGCCCTCCCTCCAACCTGCCTCTCCGGAGGCGGTAACGGTAAGCTGCAACAAAACATTATTTACAAGCCACTAACGTTTGTGGTTGCCCTGCAAGTTCACGGGCTTGTCCGTAAGGAGTCCCTTACGCAACTTTAAGCGGTCCCCACGGGGCAACGGCCGGTTCAATCACGGTTGCTGACAATCAGATGAGACTTCGGTGATCATTTTCATTTTCTCATAACTCTCAAAACTTTTTAAACACACATATTCACCCCCCCCTCTAAATAGTAGTTTCCCTGTACCTAAGTGGGGGTCTACCTAGGTTGGGGCGAGTGGACCTGCGGGGTCCAGTGTCAGTGGTGACAGGCTGCGGGGGAAAGGGAACAATCAGTCCCCCTTCCCGGTTATCATGTGGGGCAGGCGGAGGCATAGGGGAGCTGGGCACAGGTTCATCCCTGGGCACTGGCACTGGCTCTGACTCACGGTTGACCACCTCCATCCTTTCTTCATCCACGGGTTGTGGGAATAGTATCACTGGAAGAATCACCGCGCAGTTCTGTAGGCCAGTCCACTGGGAAGTCACCCATCACGGTGTGGATTACCTCTTTTGCCTTCTCCACTGGTGGAGGAACCGGAACTTCAGCCATTGCCCTCAAGGCTGGTGGGCACCTTTTCAGATGGTCCCGGGAAACCGTGGCCAAAGTGCCCCCTTGGTCACCACTAATCTGGTAGGCCTTCCCATCTTCCCATCCTGTGGGCTGTATGACGTATGGGGTTTGTTCCCATTGATCATCCAGCTTGTGGGTTCTCCTTTTCCGCTTCAGCACCACATCTCCAGGCTGGAAAGGGCCAGCAGACGCCTTCTGGTTGAAGCGCCGCTCCTGTTGTTCCCGACTCCGACTTATATTCTTCTCCACATATTCCTGAATCTGTCGATACTGAACCCTCCGCCGAGTGTCCCATTCAGCCGTCGAGGGGAGTGTTTCTGGGGCTTCCAGTCCCATTTCCAGGTCCACCGGCAGTCGGCCGGGCGAGCCCTCATCAGATATGCTGGGGTGCACTTCGTTGAGCTGGACGGGATATTATTGTACATATCGACCAAGTCAGGCAGCTTCTCCGGCCACAGGTTCCGCTCTTCTAGCGGCAACGTCTTGAGGAGGCCCAGGACCAAATGGTTCATCTTCTCACACATACCGTTGGTTTGGGCATGGTAAGGCGTGGTCCGGATCTTCTTGCAGCCGTACAGCTGACAGAATTCATGGAACACCTCCGCTTCAAAGGCTGGGCATTGGTCAGTAAGTACCTTCTCAGGGTATCCATGTGGTCGGCAGAAGTAAGCTTGGAACGCTCTAGCGGCGGTACGGCAGGTTAGGTCTTTGACCGGGACAACTACCATGAACCTTGAGTAATGATCCACTATGGTCAGAGCGTAGGTGTACCCACTTCGGCTGGGGGTGAGCTTTACATGGTCCAAGGCAACCAGCTCCAGCGGCTGATGTGTAATGATCGGGTGTAGGGGCGCCTTCTGGTTAGCCTCGTCCTTCCTCCTCAGCGTGCAAGGATTGCACTCTCGACACCAGGCCTCTACAGACTCCCGCATCCCACTCCAATAGAACCGCTCTCTCAACAGCATCTCCAGCTTCTTCCATCCGAAATGTCCGGCACCATCATGGTATGCTTGCAGAACAGTGGGTACATTAGCTTGGGGAATCACCAACTGGCGTATTTTCTCATGAGTCTTCGGGTTGATCAGCTCACGGTACAACTTCCCTTGGTGTAGATACAGCCGGGTCCGTTCCTTCCACAAGCGTTGGGCTTCAGCTGGGGCGGCATGGTCTATCCCAGCAGCGCCTCGCTCCACCAGGGTCTTGACTAGGCGGACAGCGGGCGCCTGGTTTTGAGCTTCCTGCCACTCCTGACTTGGCAGCGGGTCCAGGTTCACCCGTTGTTGGTGGACATGTACCTTCTCAGTTGGCGGCTGGTGAAATGCAGGCAACTCGATCTCTTCAAGGTCCTCATCTTCACACCCTTCTTCTGAGAAATGGGGCATCCGAGAGAGTGCATCAGCATTAACGTTGAAACGACCGGCCCTGTATTTGATTGTGAAGTCATAGTTGGCTAGCCTGGCCACCCACCGCTGCTCCAACGCACCCAACTTGGCCGTATCCAGGTGAGTCAGCGGATTGTTATCCGTGAAAGCGGTGAATTTTGCTGCGGCCAAGTAATGGCGGAACCGCTCGGTGATAGCCCATACCAACGCCAGGAGTTCAAGCTTGAAGGAGCTGTAGTTCTCAGGGTTCCTTTCAGTCGGCCGGAGCTTTCGGCTAGCATAAGCAATCACTTTTTCCTTCCCGTCCTGGACCTGGGATAGGACTGCCCCCAAACCCACATTGCTGGCATCAGTGTAGAGGATGAATGGGTGGCTGTAATCAGGGTACGCTAGGACCTCCTCTCCGGTCAAGGCCGCTTTCAGCTGGCAGAAGGATTCCTCATGCCTTTCTTCCCACACCAGTGGGGCTCTGATGGGCCTACCACCTTTGGTCTGTCCCACGAGGAGGTCTTACATGGGGGCAGCCATCTTCGTGTACCCATTGATGAAGCGTCGGTAGTACCCCACCAGACCCAGAAACTGCCTTACTTCCCTCACTGTGGTTGGTCTTTGCCAGTCTTGGATGGCAGTGATCTTCTCGGGGCCGGGGGCGACACCTTCTGCACTCACTACATGCCCCAGGTACTGCACTCTGGGTTTCAGCAGGTGACACTTAGAGGGCTTCAACTTCATCCCGTATTTGGCAAGGGACGCGAACACCTCGGCCAGGTGCTCCAGATGGGCTTCATACATCTGAGAGTACACAATCACATCATCCAGGTATAACAGGACGGTCTCGAAGTTTAGATGCCCCAGACAGCACTCCATCAGCCGTTGGAAGGTTCCAGGGGCATTGCACAGCCCGAACGGCATACTATTGAATTCACAGAGCCCCATTGGGGTGGTGAAGGCAGTTTTCTCCCGGTCCTCCGGTGCCACCGCTACTTGCCAGTACCCGCTGGTGAGGTCAAGGATAGAGAAGTAATTCGCGGTTCTCAGTGCGGCCAAAGACTCTTCAATACGGGGCAGTGGGTAAGCATCTTTATGCGTTATCTGGTTAATCTTCCGGTAATCCACACACATCCGCATGGTGCCATCCTTCTTCTTGACCAGTACCAACGGGGCGGCTCAGGGACTACAGCTGTCCCTAATAACCCCTGCCTCTTTCATGTTCCTCAACATATCCTTGGCACATTGGTAGTGTGCAGGGGGAATAGGCCTGTACCTCTCTTTGATAGGGGGGTACTCACCGGTGGGGATGTGGTGTTGGACCCCTTTGATCTGCCCAAAGTCTAGTGGATGTTTGCTCATACTCCCGGACCACCCTGTATACCCCTTTTTTGTGATGTGTAGGGGTATCGTCAGTGCCCACGTGTAACTGTTGGTGCCACTCGTCTAACTCCACTTGGGGCGGGTGAGGGCTGGTAGCAGGTGGGGAAACTGGAGGAGCTGCCCCGTGGATGGTGTGGGGGTCCAGGGTGAGCAACTTGGCAAGGGTAGCATACCGGGGAAGCCTGACTTCTTCCTCCCCACAGTTCAGCACCCTCACGGGCACTCTCCCCTTTTTTACATCTACCACCCCTCGGGCGGCCATTACTGTGGGCCAGTGCTCGGAGGGCATGGGCTCTATCATGGCAGGGTAGTCACGCCCCTGAGGCCCTACTGCTGCCCTACACCAAATCATCATCTCACTCCTAGGGGGCACAATCAACGGAGCAGCATCCATCACTCTCACTCCACCAATCTCTCCTCCTGTTGAGTTGACATGCTGACGGTACATCAAGGCTCGGATCTCACACTGCACAGCTCTCTGTCGGCTTCCCGCCGCCGTGGCGGCCAGCTGCTGCAGTAGGGCCAACACATCACTCATACAGTGCTCCATCACATTGGTTCCCAGCACTATCTTCAGGTTATGATCACTGGGTTCATTCATGATCACAATCATACCCTGGTGTTGCAGTTCAGCTCGCCCCACCGTCATGGCCACTTGTTTATACCCCACTTGGGTCAGTGGGAGTCCATCAGCAGCAATCAGTGTTATACTAGTATCTGGGGGAGCCAGCTCATCTGTCCCCCAATACCGTTGGTACAATGTGTATGGTATGGTGGTTACCTGTGATCCAGTGTCCAAGAGAGCCATCACCGGTATGCCATCCACAGCCACGGGGATGATGGGCCGGGCCCCGATATACCAGTCCCGCCAGTCTGGGGGGCCACGGGGTTCTACTCCTGAGGATTGGCCCGTGGCCCCAGGGGTTGCTCTTTGAACGGGCACTGTCGGAAGTAATGGCCAGGCTTGCTGCACCTGTAGCAGGTTGGAGGTCTGTTCCACAAGTTGTTAGCACTTCTCCGCTGCATCCAGGGAACATCGTCAGGGCTGTCGGCGAGCTGTATCCCGGTTGAAGGCTGGGATCTGGTCAGAGGTTGGAGTGCGGCGAGAATCTTGGCGAGGTCTCCATCCATGCGACGGACCTGGGCAGCCAGTTCTTCCATCGTGCTGCTTGGAGCTGTAGGTACTGGAGAGGTTAGTAGGGCAGGGGCCACCACGACGGGGGCCGTCTCAACTGGCCACGGGGTTGGTTCCAAGACTTCCGAAGCTGGGGGTTGCAGAGCTTTAATGGCCCGTTCCTTTAATACAGCAAAGTCCACATCAGGGTGTTCTAGTGCCCACAGCCAGAGTTGTTTGCGATCCTCAGAGGACCTCATCCCCTGCACAAATTGCTCTACTAACATTTTGTTGCTGTCCGCCTCATTGATGGTGTCCACCCGCTTCAGTGTGCGGAGGGCGGTTTGCAGACGTAAAGCGTAGTCCCGAATGCTATCCACAGACCGTTGCCGACATTGGTAAAACTGCATCCTCAGCTCAGCCTCGGTACGGGTCTCAAAGGCAGTCTGTAGTTTCTCAAAGATGGTGGCTACAGAGAACCGGTCCCCCTCGGCCCAGGTCTCCGCCTCCTGCTCAGCCGCGCCGGTTAGCTGCCCCAGCACTACCGCTGCACGTTGCTTATCAGTCAAGGGGTACAATTCCAGGAGCGGGTTAAGCTTTTTCCGGAAGACCTGTAACGCATCAGGTTTCCCGTCGTACTGTGGTAGCCAGGTAGCTCCGGGCACATAGGGCAAGGAGAACGGCATCACCTGAGCGAGAGCTGGGACTGCGGCACCCCCCGCCAGCGCGGCCGGGACCTGGGCAGGCCCATTCCCATCCACGGGTGCCACTGCGGCTGCGACCACCGCTCCTCCAGCGGCTCCGTCGGGCGCAGACATCTTGTTTCCATCCCCCTTAGCCTCTTTCCGGCCCCTCCTCTATCGGGTCAGGGTTTTGCCTCCACTACTCGAGGAGACGCTCGAGCGGGAACTCTTCGCGCCAAAGATGGCGGCTTCTGAAATTTTCCGGCCGGACACCTCCGGCGGTAACAAGGCGCACCTCTACCAGACGGCAGAGCGGTAAGATCCTGTTCGTGACTCCAAGTTGTCGCGGGCGGAGGAGGGGACACTGCGCTCTCCCACTGCTCGGGTCCGGCTGCCGCTGCTGCTGTGGCCTCTGCTGCTCGGTGGCTCGAGCGATGGGCCGGATCCCAGGGACTCGAGCGGCGCTCCTCGCCGGTGAGTGAAAAGGGGGTTTGGTTTTGGGGATTTATTGTCCGTGACGCCACCCACGGTTGTGGTGATTGTGTGGACACCACCGCTGCTCTGTATGGGGATCCCGGGAGCGGTGACAGGGAGCAGCAGAGTTGTTAGTTCTCCCCTCCGTGGGTAGGGGTTGGTTGTCCCGGGGCCCAGTGATGGGGTGAAGGATGAGGGATGGCAGGCCAGGTGCGGGGCCTGGTGAGGTGCAGGGTCGCGGGGGCAGCGCTGTGCCGCACGGCACGGTGGTACTCACTCAGCCTGAGACGATGACACAGTTCTCGGTAAAACACATAGCTGGAAAGACGGTTCCCACGGACGGCTGCTGTTGCTTTTCCCCGGTAGTTGGCGGTGACGGTCTCTGTCCCTGCACCTAGTGTAATTTTGGTAGCGATGGGTTCCCACCGGTAACCTGCTCCCCGACTTGGATATGGGCCGGAGGAGCCCCTCTTTGCCCGCAGGCGCTGGCCCTGAGAAACTGGTGCCTTGGCGGTGGAGGTGTCTCTCTCCTACAGTTGGACTGTTGCCTTCAATCGGGACTTAGTTGTTGGGAGACCCGAAGGTCCCCTTCACTGACGGATTTGGCAAATTCACGGCAACTCCTAGCCTTGCTGGGATCCGAAAGGCCCCTGCCAATGGTGCTGGCTTCTCCTTGTATACCGGTCCGGTACCGCCGGGCCACCACCCGTCCACGGTCCTTTCCGCAACTTCCGATCAGCCTCTCCTGCAGACGGTCACCACCGTCTGCTAACCTTGCTGTCTCAGTCCGGGGCACACACCCGGACCAACTTCAGGCTTTCCCTTCAACTCCTCTCACTTGCTCCTCTACCACTTCCAACTCTCTCTCTCTTCAACTTCAACTCTAATCTCCCTGGTTTTCCCGCCTCCAGGACTGTGAACTCCTCGGTGGGCGGAGCCAACCGCCTGGCCCACCCCCTGGTGTGGACATCAGCCCCTGGAGCAAGGCAACAAGGATTTCTGGTGTAGCTTTGGTGTACCTATCCGGGGTGTAGGGTGTGGTGGTGTCATTACCTGTGACCCCTGGCTTGCCCAGGGCGTCACAGAGGTATAGGTACATCTAAGGTTGTAAAGGGGTGGAGGAAAACTTTTTTGATTTTATTTAATTTTATTTTGACTTGCCTTTCATGCAATTCATTATGCAGGAAACAATGTTTTCTAATATTTTTTTCCCGTGAAATCCATTTTTTATCTTTGGTTTGGTATGTTTTATTGTCAGTCTGTAAAAGTGGAGTAAGAGGTGTGTGCACATGTTGAGTATCTGGTTGCAGAAATTTCTGCACCATTTCTGCATCTCTTGGCAGGAAAACACAGAGGCAGAAACGAGCATTATTGCCGCTTTTTCAATGCGTTTTCCGTTTGCATTTTTATAGTATTTTTAACTGACTTCATTGAAGTCAATGAGTGAAAA
Organism: Anomaloglossus baeobatrachus; assembly: GCF_048569485.1. NCBI lineage: Eukaryota > Metazoa > Chordata > Amphibia > Anura > Aromobatidae > Anomaloglossus > Anomaloglossus baeobatrachus. The sequence goes on along the minus strand of NC_134355.1, from coordinate 453,488,826 downwards.
ATGCTGCAAAACCACTGAAATAATTCACATGCTGCAGATTATTTCCTGCACCAAATCTGCATGTCACAAATTAGCAACGTGTGCATAACATTTCAAGATTATCATTGATTTTGTAGGTATTAGGATTCCCTTTAGGTTTTGTGACTAATCTGCACTCAAAAATACACAATAAAAATGCAACGTTTGTACACAGCCTAATACTCTGACAACATTGTTCCTTGTAGTGACCTTGAGTTAGAGATGCATCCAGACATCTTCCTCAAGATGTTGTCATTCCATATGAGCGCTGTTTCCAACCATTTTAGGGATTTTCTTGACCCCCCATCCTTCCTGAGGAGATCTTCTTCAAAAATGCTCAAGTTTCTCATTGACTTCCATTATACTTGTTACTTAAGTCAAGCCCGTCCAAGCGTCCGACTTGCTCTATTCGAGTACCGAGCACTCAAGCATTTAGGTACTCGCTCATCACTATTGATGACATGTTCAGTATTTATTTCACCAGCTCTATGTCACAGACTCCTTAGGTCCCTTATGTCATTCCTTATTATATAGAATTTCTCTGTGTTTTGAGGACATAATTGAACCAGTGATAACTTATTCCCTTTAATATTTATAATTCGGAGCACATTTTGATGTCTTAAATTGATAGTTTTTTTGCCACATTTAATTGTATTTATTTTGTCTACATCATATTCCTATAAATAAAAGTATTAAATAATTCAAAAAGATCATTCTCAGTGGGAAACCTGCACTTGTTTCACTTGCTTTATAAACAGACCCCACAGATTGTGAGCAGACAGGTTAATAAAAATAATGTAGTTAACTGTGTATCTTGATCTGTACACCATGAGGAATAAGAGGATCAATGCAGAAGTTCACCTCACATCATAAAGAGAAGGCACTATTCACTGAAATACTGCATTGAAATAGATATGATGGTCTAGCTTTTCCTGAATAATATTATGTATTTATGAACACAGTATATGTATCTTTACAGAGACATGCATATTTGTGGTGATAACAGATATATCAAGTGACGAGAATACTATACAACTACAATATCAAGAAATATTATTATTGAAAATATAAACATCTTATCATAAGAGTACTGCACTATAGCAATATCCCCATGTAACGTTTAGAAGACAGTCCACAAGAAAGCACAACGAAAAAGTAAATAACAAGAAATAATGTAATCCAGATATATTAATGTCTTAAACATACACTCATGTACATCATGCTCTAGTTATCTGAAAGGAATCAGAAGAAGAAACCGAGTGTCTCGCCGCGCTATCACCAAACCAATTGATGTAGGTAAATTATTCCATGTCTTTATTCAATTGCACAGGTCAACACGTTTCGGAGGTCGCAGCCTCCTTTCTCAGGACATCAAGCAAATGACATAAATAATCTGCCCCGATAAGGGATGAGCCGGTATAAATACCCATGTATATCAATGTCAGAGTACCGCCCTCAACTTTCAAACATTGGTGGGATCCTTATCAGTTCAAAAACGGTAACAGAATTGAGGAAAAAACTTCTCAAATTTACATTGTATGTCAGTATTGATGTCAAGTTTTATGATATCAAAAAGAAGGTGCAAGTTAAAAATTCAATTGAATAAAATTCAAAAGAAAATAAAAAAAAATTATAGGACCGAGAAGAAAAAAAATAATTTTCGGGAGTCTCGAACCCAAAGGAAGAAGTGAGTGATACCGGGAAAGAAAACAACAAGCCCATGGCTCTATGGGAATTCTACAGAAGACAAGGAAAATTAGTGAATAAGAATGTGCAAAGAATTGGTATTAATTTTTTTTTAATCTATTCAATGTGATATATATATATATATATATATATATATATATATATATATATATATATACACATACATACACACACATACAGTACTGACCAAAAGTTTAGACACACCTCATTCAAAGAGTTTTCTTTATTTTCCTTATTTTCATGACTGAAAATTGTAGATTCACATTGAAGGCATCAAAACTATGAATTAACACATGTTGAATGAAATACTTAACAAAAAATTGTGAAACAACTGAAAATATGTCTTATATTCTAGGTTCTTCAAAGTAGCCACCTTTTGCTTTGATTACCGCTTTGCACACTCTTGGCTTTCTCTTGATGAGCTTCAAGAGGTAGTCACCGGAAATGGTCTTCCAACAGTCTTGAAGGAGTTCCCAGAGATGCTTAGCACTTTTTGGCCCTTTTGCCTTCACTCTGCGGTCCAGCTCACCCTAAACCATCTCGATTGGGTTCAGGTCTGGTGACTATGTGTAGCACCCCATCACTCTCCTTCTTAGTCAAATAGCGCTTACACAGCCTGGAGATGTGTTTGGGGTCATTGTCCTGTTGAAAAATAAATGATGGTCCAACTAAATGCAAACCGGATGGAATAGCATGCCGCTGCAAGATACTGTGGTGGCCATGCTGGTTCAGTATGCCTTCAATTTTGAATAAATCCCCAACATTATCACCAGCAAAACACCCCCACACCATCACACCTCCTCCTCCATGCTTCACGATGGGAACCAGACATGTAGAGTCCATCCGTTCACCTTTTCTGCGTCACACAAAGACACGGTGGTTGGATCCAAAGATCTCAAATTTGGACTCATCAGACCAAAGCACAGATTTCAACTGGTCTAATGTCCATTCCTTGTGTTCTTTAGCCCAAAGAAGTTTCTTCTGCTTGTTGCCTGTCCTTAGCAGTGGTTTCGTAGCAGCTATTTTACCATGAAGGCCTGCTGCACAAAGTCTCCTCTTAACAGTTGTTCCAGAGATGTGTCTGCTGCTAGAACTCTGTGTGGCATTGACCTGGTCTCTAATCTGAGCTGCTGTTAATCTGCGATTTCTGAGGCTGGTGACTTGGATAAACTTATCCTCTGCAGCAGAGGTGAATCTTGGTCTTTCTTTCCTGGGGCGGTCCTCATGTGAGCCAGTTTCTTTGTAGCGTTTGATGGTTTTTGCCACTGCACTTGGGGACACTTTCAAAGTTTTCCCAATTTTTCGGACTGACTGACCTTCATTTCTTAAAGTAATGATGGCCATTCATTTTTCTTTACTTAGCTGCTTTTTTCTTGCCATAATACAAATTCTAACAGTCTATTCAGTAGGACTATCAGCTGTGTATCCACCAGACTGCTGCACAACACAACTGGTGGTCCAAACCCCATTTATAAGGCAAGAAATCCCACTTATTAAACCTGGAAGGGCACACCTGTGAAGTGAAAACCATTTCCGGTGACTACCTTTTGAAGCTCATCAAGAGAATGCCAAGAGTGTGCAAAGCAGTAATCAAAGCAAAAGGTGGCTACTTTGAAGAACCTAGAATATAAGACATATTTTCAGTTGTTTCACACTTTTTTGTTAAGTAATTCATTCCACATATGTTAATTCATAGTTTTGATACCTTCAATGTGAATCTACAATTTTTAGAGTCATGAAAATAAAAAAAACCTCTTTGAATGAGGTGTGTCCAAACTTTTGGTCTGTACTGTATATATACTGGGTACGGAAAGTATTCAGACCCCTTTACATTTTTTACTCTTTGTTTTATTGCACCTATTTGCTAAATTCAAAACAGTTCATTTTTTTTCTCATTAATATACACTCTGCACCCCATCTTGACAGAAAAAAACCCCAGAAATGTAGAATTTTTTCAAATTTTTTTACACAAGAGAAACTGAAATATCCCGTGGACATACAGTAAGTATTCAGATACTTTGCTCAGACACTCATATTTAAGTCACATGCTGTCCATTTCCTTTTGATCCTCCTTGAGATGGTTCTACTCCTTCATTGGAGTCCAGCTGTGTCATGGTTATTCTACAAAATATGATTTATGAACTCTTCCTGAGTTAAAACAGTATTAATATTTTTGTTTCTAAATGATTATGAACTTGTTTTCTTTGCAGTATTTGAGGTCTGAAAGTAATGCATTGTTTTGTTATTTTGACCATTTCTCATTTTCAGAAAATAAATACAAATTTTTTTGCTTGGAATTTCGGAGACGTCATTAGTTTATATAACAGAAAAAAAACAAATTACATTTTACTCAAAAATATACCTATAAAGAGAAAAATCAGAAAAACTGAAAATATATATATATATATATATATATATATATATATATACATACACACACACACGCACACACACACACACACATACATCATACATGTCTTCTGAACTTACAGTCATGCTCACCTAATGAAACCGGGATGCATACATTTGACTTCAAAGGCGCACTGACACAGTCAAAATGAGCCACATGCATGTGGAAGTTTTCCATGAGCTGGCAATGACACCAGCTGGTGGAAATCTTGTTATTACGCACACAGGGCATGATAACATGAAACAAGAGCCAGCTAGTCTGGGGAAACAACACTTCATAGGCTAGTCACAAGCCTAATTAGCATAGGGACAGCAAGGTTTTCAACTCATTTTTGTCATGATCCACGACCGGTATTCCCCTCTCCAGAATTTCTCAGACCCGGCCTGGTCATGTCAGGGTTTAACTCCCATCAGCCTCGTTCTGGTTTCAGTAGACACTATATCTTGTCGCTGAAGAAGCATTTCAGTGCTAGTTATAGTTTTGCTCTGCAGCCTGACTGGCTCTTGTGAGATTTCCTGTTTGATCTGACTCCTTGTTACTGTGCCCTGACCTGTACCCTCCCCTGTTCGTCCGTCTGTCCCAGTCCCTGACTTCCCACTTCTGTCAGTTGTCTACCCATCCTATTTCATCCTCCTTCCCATGTTTGTGTCTCCTCACCCTCCGGTCTTGTCTTCTGTTCCCTGTGCCCTTTGTGTTTCCCTCTGCATACCTGATCTCCCGGCATCCAACCTCGGTTCTGTTTTCTGACCTGACTTGATCCTCCCTCTGCAGTGACTTGACTTCCTGGCTTGACCCCGACTTCTTGACTACTCTATTGCCCCCTGGTGGTTCGACTGTGAACTTCCTGCTGTGGTTACTCTGCTGTACTTCAGCCTCCTTTCTGTTACAGTGTTACTTTGACTCTCCTTTACTACTCTGCTGCCACCTCATGGGAAATACCCTGTACTACGTCTTACCAGCCCTTTGTACAGCGTGACAATTTTTTCAAACATTCCCATTAATGAATAGCATTATACAGGGCTGATTAGGGAGGAAATTTGGGTATATAGGTATGAATGTTGCTAGGTTGAAGTGCATAGGACCTGACATGTTCCCTTTAATGGCAAAAATCATAACAGGTGTTAGATCCATGAATCACCCAATAATTTTTGGTGGTTCAATTAGAATTGGTATTTAAACAGTCCTCCTCATCATGTTGTTCACATTTGGACATCATGAGACCAAGACAACACCTAAGAATTGTTCAGTAGTACCTCACCATTGCGAGGCTTAGCTTAGAGTATCACAAAGTGTCATCAGCAGGTTGCAACAGTAATACAAAAAGACTGGAAGAGTCAGAGAAAGGCACATAAGTGGAAGTGCTTTGGCCACATCCAACACTGATGACCGCTTCATTGTGATTTGTGAACACTGCCCTTTGGAACTGAATGATGAATGACGCACAACTCCAGGCACCTTTAGGGGAGTTGAGACCATTTGAAATTGTTTACATCAGCGTGGTGTGTGTGCACGATGACCTGCAAGGGTACCTGACCACACCACCCGGCACAGGCGTCGTCTTGCTGAACAAGGGACCAGTGGTCTTCAGTACTGATGAAAGTTGATTCACACTGAGCAGAATTGATGGTCGTCAACGACTGTCGAGACATCAAGGAGTGCGCCATGCATCAGCCACTGTTGTCACCAGAAGAGCCTTTAGTAGAGGTTGGTGCTCGTGTTACAACATGGCCATGTGTATCTAGTCATTGCAGAACTACCCTACACTTTGTGAATGGTACAATGACTAGCCCCTACTACTTGAATATGATCATTAATCGAGTCATTCTGCCTCTACATGAACAACACAAGCCTAATTTGATCTACATGGATGACAATGTACCAACTTATCAAGGTCGCATCATTAGGGGTTGGCTAAGGTCTTCATTAAAATGGCGCCGGAGTTTGCGCATATGCGTACTGTGATCTCTGGCGCCAATTTATTGAAGACACTGTGAAGAAGACTATGAGCGGCATTGGCATGTGCGCAGATTTTATTTTTTTATCACATCTGTGCACACTCACCCCTGCCACTCATAGTCCTCTCCACAGTGTGTTCAATAAAATGGTGCCGTAGATCGTGGAACACATATGTGCAGAATCCAGCGCCATTTTAATTAAGACATAATTGCTGTGGCAAAGCACACATACCGCCAACAGCAGCAATGGCGGTGTAGCGAGATATTTAAATAAATATAAGGGGGCATGCAATACAAGACGCAAGAGGAGAAAGATATGCCGGGGACCCAACCCACACAGGCCCGCCCCTAAATCACACGTCAATCAAAGGTGCAGTGCATTTTTGCAAGTTTGATTAAAGATAGTTCAGCAATCAAGCATCCAATCTTTCTATAACAGGTATGCCTACATTCAGCATCCTAGTGCCTGTATGGCACTGCCTTTACTTCATATAGCAAAATCCTGATGTTTGGTTCCCTTTAAAAACACCTAAAGTAAGGGGGAGGAGTACACAGACAGAGAGCAGGATCCAACAATAAAAAAATAGATAAACTGCCGGCTCTTGCTAACTTGAAGGTCTGAACTGGTGCATACTGAACATAACAAACTATCACAATAACACTTGCACTCAATGAATGGGAAAAAAGCAGAAGGATGCAAACAGTTAACACAGGAATGTAAACATGCATTACTGTTTAAAAAAAAACCATGAAAAAAATATTTTTGAAAAACATGAGATAATTAGATAAAAATGGCCAATTTTCAGGTTAGAAAGTCATCCTGTGTAAGCAAACTGTTAGGGAATGTGCGCACCTAACCACTTTTTTTTTTAGCTCCAAAGATGTTTTTGGCCTCAAAAAACACACAAAAACGCATCCACGGCAAAAACGCATCAAAAAACGCATGCGTTTTTACCACGTTTTGGCTGCGTTTTGCTGCGTTTATGTTCACTGCGTTTTTATATCAGTGAACAATGCCATTAAAGATTGGTGAAGAAAAAAAACAAACATCTGATGTCATTTCCTTCATCAATCTGTTCTTCTTTCTCCACTAGTGTATGCAGGAGAGGAGACAGCAGCTACTGAACTACAAGGCTCTGCATGCTCTATCCAGGACAGTATGCAGGAGTTTTTTGCCCAAAAAGTAAAACGTAAAAAAAAAAAATGACGTGGGCTTCACCATATTTTTGTATGCTAGCAAGGTACAGCAGACAGGTACGGCTGCCCCCAACCCCCAGCTGCCTATTTGTACCCGGCTGGGAAACAAAAATATAGGGAAGCCCCCCTTTTTTTTTTAATTATTTCATGAATTTCATGAAATAATTGAAAAAAAAAAAATGACATGGGCTTCGCCCAATATTTGTGTCCAGCCAAGTACAACTAGGCAGCTGGGGATTGGAATCCACAGCGCAGGGTGCCCAAGATTTCTCGGCATCCCTGCTGCGAATTGCAGTCCGCAGCCACCCCAGAAAATGGCGCTTTCATAGAAGTGCCATCTTCTGGCACTGTATCCAACTCTTCTAGCTGCCTTCAAGCTATAGTTAGCCTCAAATGTAAGAAAAACAACGTGTCCCTGGGAATGGGAGATCCTATAGACAACAGTTTCAGGTACACAAAGCAGATATTGATTTAATCATGCTAGGTTTATTAAGTGTTACAAAAACACACATACAAAAGTGTTAAAACATTCTTTTAAATACAGGCAACATAAGTAAGGAATAGGGGGAAAGTCGCACTACTTGGAGTAACTGTCTGAGACCAGTACGATCTGCAACCACATATATTAAGGCTGATATAAATAAGTATAGTTTATTCATATGTCCAGTTTATATAGCATATAGGCTGTGGTCACATTTGAGAGTGCTGCTAGGGTACAGTTGCCAACAGGGTATTTGGAAAATGCCAGCACCTCTACATATGTTATAGTGGCAGTATACTCCCATACAGCAGTCACTCCCACAATTAGTATTCTCATAACATGCCAGCACTATCAACCAGAACTGTATAGTAAATTACCTGCAGTCATGTGTATATAGCGATCGGCACCCGCTCAGACAGCCACTCCCACCTCGACGCGCGTTTCACCGCTTCCGGTTTTGTCAGGAGGTCTTCTAGCTGCCTTGGTGGCGGGTGACTCGCTGGATAATAATAGGGTTTGGGGCTAGCTGTGTATTATCAACTGGCTCTAAGCCCGAAATTCATGGTGTTATGCCAATATTAGACATGGCCACCATGAATTTCTAGTAAAGATAAAAAAAAACATAACACAGAGAAAAATATTTTTATTAGCAATAAAACACAACACAATTAGTGTCTCCATCTTTATTGAACTAAAGCCCCCCCCTTCCGCAGTAATCCTTGGTCAAGGGTACCCCGATATCCAATCCAGATCTAATATCATCTGATCGGTTTGCTGGAACATAAAGCGATCAGATGATGTGTCATTTTCAAGAACGTGTATTACGTGACACATCAGCTGATTGTATAAAAGCTGTTTATACAATCAGTTGATGCATCAGTAGAAAAAAAAAACAAACAAAACTACACACTTCTGTGCAGACTCCCGTCCAATCGCTGCAGGACCCGGCATTAATCAGTGCACAGAATCAACTGATAGTTTAAGCCGGCCGGGCGGGAAAAAGCCGGCCTCACCGCTGGACTTATACTGTCAGCTGATGACGTCAGGTGACCGCATGAGCTGAACACCGGCAGGTCCTGGAACCGATCGGACGTGTCCCGGGAGTCTGCAGACAGGTGAATATGATTTTTTTTTTCTACTGTTCACTTTTGATTTTGCAGCTGCTTCCACCTCCGGCGCCGCACGGGAGGTGGAACCAGGGGTGGCGGTACCGGTACCGGGAGGATTCACTCTTCTGTGTTTACCAACACAAGGAATCCTCTTCCTGTACACGTGACTGTACTACCCATCCCTTGCGTTTATAGCTGCGTTTTTAGTCATAGAAACGCAGCTATATTTGCAATTTGTGTTTTTCATTGAATTTTTGAACATCTCACTGAACTCAATGGGTGAAAAATGCAGTGAAAAACGCAGGAATAATTGACATGTTGCATTTTTTGTGGGCACCACAAAAACTAAAACGCAGCTAAAAAAAAAAACGCTGTGTGCAGACTCAGACAATGAAAACTCATAGACTTTGCTGGTGAAGCAAAGTCATGCAGTTTTCTGAACAAAAACGCACCCAAAAAATGTGCAAAAGCGCAGCCTAGTGCACACATAGCCTTAAACAATTGAAAATAACTAGAGATGAGCGAACCATTACCAAAAAAACATAGTTCAGGTGGTTTATGTATGCTGGCCACTCGTGTGAGCATCGCTGTGCTCGGGTACGCTCGGTGCTCAGCCCAGTGCGAGTCGCTTGCAGTGTTTTAACGGCTGCACTGGGGGTAACAAGAGTTATTGGATGTAGTGTACACCTCCCCCAAAAAATGGAAAAACCCTGGCCACCCTCCCCTAGAAGTATTCTGTTTATGGCTGGCTGCATATGGGCAGAGACCTGAACTGCCCAATTAGTGACTTCCATTGGGGTTCAGGTGAAATCCGGTTGTGCCGCCCCTGCAGCAGTCCAACTGCTTGGATTTGGGGGTTGCTGCTAAGGCTCGAGGGTCTCCGGACCCGTGGCCTTGCGGCCACTTCAAATGAAAAGGGGGTATTTACAGGGGTTAAGAGTTTGTGACGCCACCCGTGGTTTGCTGTAAGGGGAGTACCGCTGCTGCCGATGGGAGTACCCGGGGGAGATGGAGTGGGGCAGCCAGATGACGTTCCCTCCACGGGTAGGGGAGGCCCCGAGACTCTGGATGATGGAGGTGGTGTATGGGAACGTTGTGCAGATTGGAAGCAGGGGAGGACAGCGTACTCACTCAGGCCGTGTTGGCAGTGCTGCGACCGCAAAGCAGACTCTGACACAAAGGTAAACCAGGTCTTTGGGTGCTGCTGCCCTCTTGGGGGAGCTCGTCCGGGTGTCCGTCTCCTCTGGTGCTGCCGGATGGTCCAGAGCCTGCCTCTGTGCACAAATGTTGGAATGTTCTGGTGGCCCGTTGGCTTAAAGCTGTCGCTCCCTACTTGTTGGTAGTGGAGCTGTGCTCTCAGGGGCTAACGCTTGGAATTTTTGCAGGCTGCATGGATTGGAAAGCCCTATCCCTCTCGTTGTGCTAGTGCCCCCGATCTCTGAGCTTCTTGGGAACAGTACGTGAAGACACTATCCTCCACAGGCTAATTGCCGGGTTGCCGAAGCTACTCGCCGACCTAGGGTCCTGTACCCCGCCGTGTTTTTGGTCCCGGACCGGTTATTAGGCTTGAGATACTGTCCATCCTCCAAGTCTGGGTCTAGGCACCCAGCCTCAATACCCTTCGACCGGGTCTCCGACTCCTCCGGGCCCAGACCACTGTCTGCGACCCAAGTGACAACATACAGGGAGCCACTACTCCCTCAGCCCCCCACTTCTTGAGGGCTAACACTGTTCTGCTAACTTCCCTCCCACCAGCCTACCTGACCCTTAGGTGGTCGGCCCTATTCCAGCTAGGCAGCCCACTGGTGTGTCTGACAGGGTGTGGTGTGAGATGTGGTTGAGATTTGGATGTGGATGGAGGCAGTACCATAGGTTGGGAACCCAGAACCAAGAGGGGTTGAGTCCTGCACCACAAGATAAAGAGGGTGCAGTACCCTGTGACACCCTGACTAGTTCAGTGGCGACACAAGGACACAAACCGAACTTTATCTAAAATCCGGTTGAACCTGCTGACAAACCCTTCTGAATCCCTTACGAGTTTATAATGACCTCAGGTGCAGGGGCTATTCCAGCACTGACTCTCCCAGGGATCGTTTGACATCATTATGTCACACAATTCCTGCAGCAAATCAGCAACAGCTTCACTCTTCTTGCCTCCAGACAAATCACAAACATCCAAAGTAAGTGAGAGCTGCTGCCAATAAGGACAAAATCTATAAAAAGGTACTAAATCCTCATCTTACCAAGAGTCCAGCACTCAAGAAAGGAAAATAAGCCATTAGAGGGAAGGGCCATATACATAACCCCAATTCCAGACTGGGAGACTGCCTAGCAAAGGTAAAAGGGATGGGCACTTATTGGCTAATTGCCACCCAATCTGTAGGGAGAGTCCCAGCAAGGGGAGGGGAGTGTGGTCAGTTTGGAAGTTGGCGGGAAGGTGTGTGGAGGAAGAAGTCAAGGAGAGGAGAGGTGGAAGCAGAGAGTTGAGAGTGAAAGTACAGAAAGAAGGGAAAAGACCTGAAGTAACAACGGAAAGCTGTAACAGTCATGAGGCACTGTGGAGTAAGGAACCAGGACTCCAGGAACTGTGGGTTACCTGTGGAAGTGTAATACTCCGGGAACCGTGGGACACCTGTGGAAGTCTGGAACCAAGGCTCACAAGACTCAGCACAAGGCGGGGTGCAAACCCTAGGACAGCGGGACACTTTATGGTCATCTGTTCATTTTGCCAGGTGTTGGGCTCTCCAGGGTCCCTCACCAACCCAAAGAGTCTGAAGCGTCAACAGCAAAGAAGGGACCAGGGATTGAACCCCTTAAATAGTCTAGGCTGCCTGCAATAGGATCAAGACTGAAACGGAAGGGTTCCCCAGAAGCTCTAGGCCACGGGAGCCCAATACAAACAAGTGTGCACAGAGGACAGGTAACCAAGGTCACAGCTGGCACGGAGAACAAGAGGAGCGGGAACACCTGTAACGGGCACCAGCATAACAGCCACAAGTAAAAGGCAAGTTGAAACTGCAATACCGGTGTGGACTGTTTTCTTCTCGCCTCCGTACCCGTACACTAACTGTCCCCTAACATAACCCCCTCATCATCCACTGCTGGGGCCTAGCCTTGCTTGTGGAGGGCCCAAAACACCTAAGCTGCACTACTCCACCAAGCCCAGCAGGACCCTGCAGCAGCGGCTACAATAACCTGGCCGCACACCGAAAGTGGCGTAGTCGAGAACTCTTTTATTTTATTTTATTTTTCTTCCATTTTCACCCCTTTTTTATCAGATTAACCCCCAGGGTCACGGAACAGGCCATCGGCCGCGACCACGACTGTTCCCCCTTGCGCACCGCACACCCGGGACTGAGTACCCCACAGCCCTGGGGCATCACAAATGAGCTCCCAAATAGCCTACTATATACATTTTTGAGCCTCCACATAACCCCCTACATACATTATGAGCCCTCACGCAGCCTCCTACATACTTGCAAACATCCCTTACACGTTAAAAAAACAGTCATACTCACTTCACACCTGTTTCTCTTGCACTCTTGTTGCGGACGGAGGGGTTGGGAACGCCGCTCGCCTGGGAATCGCTGGTGCTCGGGTCCGGTGCTTCTGCTCCTCGGTGGCTCGAGCAGCGCCTCCTCGCCCACGAGTGAAAAAGGGGAGGTTTGGTGGTGGGATGTTGGTTGTGACGCCACCCACGGGGTTGTGGTGATGGTGGGCATCACCGCTGCTGGTGACGGGGGTTCCCGGGAGCGATGGCGGAGAGCAGCTGAGGTGTTGGCCCCTCTGTAGGTAAGGGCTGTTGGTTCCGGGGCCCCGGTTGGGGATTAGTGAGTAGGGGATAGGTGCAGGTGCCGATGCAGGGAGGCAGCGTGGATGCGGGGCACCGTTACGGTGCAGTGCTGTGCCGGATGGCACTGGTGTACTCACTCAGGAAGTCAAGAACAGAGTCTCTGGTAAACCAAACGGCTGGATGGACGGGGCCCCCAGTCGGCTGCGGTATCTTCACTCTCCCCTCACGGGTTGATGGTGACTGTCGTTCCCTGCACCTATGTGTAAGTGTTTGACCCCTATGGATTCCCACGGGTGGTCTGCTCCCCGACTTGTACGTGTCGGGATAGCCCGTGTTGCCCGCAGGCGCTGGCCCTTGGATCTCTGGCCGTTGGCGGTGGCTCTTATCCGGATGGGTTGGGCTGTTGCCTTCTGACGGGACTTGGTTGGGAATGAACCTCTGAGGTCCAGACCGCCATCAGAGAATTTGACCGTTACGGCGGCTTCCGAGCCTAGTCGGGGTCGGAGTACTCTGCCTTGGTGCTTAGCTTCAATCCGCTCCCCGGTTCGGTACCGGCGGGCCACCGCCCGACCCCGGTCCTACGGTTCCGCAGACTTCCACTAACGCCTGCAGATGGCCACCACCGTCTGCCGACCTTGCTGATGGTGCCTGGGCTCCGACCCAGACACACACAGTCTCTCCTTCCCTCGACACACCTCTCTCCTTCAACTCCAAAACTCGACTCTCAACTGACTACTTTTCCCGCCTCCAGGCCTGTGAACTCCTCGGTGGGTGGGGCCAACCACCTGGCTCCGCCCCACCTGGTGTGGACATCAGACCCTAGAGGGAGGCAACAAGGGTTTTGTTTGACGGGTGTTCCTGACCAGGGGAGGGGGTGTGTGTGTATGTGTGTAATGTTATTCTGTGACCCCTGGGGTCCAGGGCGTCACACTCTCCTCCAGCCTTTGGTGCATTGGTGTCATACACAGGACACAAGATGACTTGGCATCATTGTGACTGCTGGGCCTCCCACTGATTGGTGGAAGACAGAGACAGAAACCCCCTCCTCCACCACTGTGTTTACCACTGTCTGCATTCTGTAAATGCATATGCGGATCGGGAAGCAGAAGGTGGCATGGTGCAGCCTGATGTTTTCAATCCCTTGGCTGTATCAGTCCACGGGCCAGACTGGAACAGCAAGAGGGTCAGATGTGCCCATGATATAGATAATAACTAATTCCAGGCCCTGATATAGATAATAACTAATACAGAACTTGAGGGTCCCTCTTCCCCACAGTCATTTACAGTGCCTACAAGTAGTATTCAACCCCCTGCAGATTTAGCAGGTTTGATAAGATGCAAATAAGTTAGAGCCTGCAAACTTCAAACAAGAGCAGGATTTATTAACAGATGCATAAATCTTACAAACCAACAAGTTATGTTGCTCAGTTAAATTTTAATAAATTTTCAACATAAAAGTGTGGGTCAATTATTATTCAACCCCTAGGTTTAATATTTTGGGGAATAACCCTTGTTTGCAATTACAGCTAATAATCGTCTTTTATAAGACCTGATCAGGCCGGCACATGTCTCTGGAGTTATCTTGGCCCACTCCTCCATGCAGATCTTCTCCAAGTTATCTAGGTTCTTTGGGTGTCTCATGTGGACTTTAATCTTGAGCTCCTTCCACAACTTTTCAATTGGGTTAAGGTCAGGAGACTGACTAGGCCACTGCAACACCTTGATTTTTTCCCTCTTGAACCAGGCCTTGGTTTTCTTGGCTGTGTGCTTTGGGTCGTTGTCTTGTTGGAAGATGAAATGACGACCCATCTTAAGATCCTTGATGGAGAAGCGGAGGTTCTTGGCCAAAATCTCCAGGTAGGCCGTGCTATCCATCCAGGTTCACATGGATGCGGAGCAGATGGCCAGGCCCCTTGGCTGAGAAACAGCCCCACAGCATGATGCTGCCACCACCATGCTTGACTGTAGGGATGGTATTCTTGGGGTCGTATGCAGTGCCATCCAGTCTCCAAACGTCACGTGTGTGGTTGGCACCAAAGATCTCGATCTTGGTCTCATCAGACCAGAGAACCTTGAACCAGTCTGTCTCAGAGTCCTCCAAGTGATCATGAGCAAACTGTAGACGAGCCCTGACATGACGCTTTGAAAGTAAAGGTACCTTACGGGCTCGTCTAGAACGGAGACCATTGCGGTGGAGTACGTTACTTATGGTATTGACTGAAACCAATGTCCCCACTGCCATGAGATCTTCCCGGAGCTCCTTCCTTGTTGTCCTTGGGTTAGCCTTGACTCTTCGGACAAGCCTGGCCTCGGCACGGGTGGAAACTTTCAAAGGCTGTCCAGGCCATGGAAAGCTAACAGTAGTTCCATAAGCCTTCCACTTCTGGATGATGCTCCCAACAGTGGAGACAGGTAGGCCCAACTCCTTGGAAAGGGTTTTGTACCCCTTGCCAGCCTTGTGACCCTCCACGATCTTGTCTCTGATGGCCTTGGAATGCTCCTTTGTCTTTCCCATGTTGACCAAATATGAGTGCTGTTCACAAGTTTGGGGAGGGTCTTAATTAGTCAGAAAAGGCTGTAAAAAGAGATAATTAATCCAAACATGTGAAGCTCATTGTTCTTTGTGCCTGAAATACTTCTTAATACTTTAGGGGAACCAAACAGAATTCTAGTGGTTTGAGGGGTTGAATAATAAATGACCCTCTGAATAAACTTTTCACAATTTAAAAAAAAAAAAAAAGAAATAACATTCTTTTTTGCTGCAGTGCATTTCACACTTCCAGGCTGATCTACAGTCCAAATGTCACAATGCCAAGTTAATTCTGAATGTGTAAACCGGCTAAATCTGCAGGGGGTTGAATACTACTTGTAGGCACTGTATCTGACTGAAAGCAGTTGTATCTAACTGTTGGTTACAAAAAAAAAAATCCACATTAGAGATGAGCAGATCAGGCAAAATTTAAGTTCACCTGTTCACGTGTTTTTTCCTGGAAATTCGATTCGCAGAGAACTTATTTTTTGCTAATTTACTGTCTTATTATGCTCTGAGGTGTTTCCAGACCCTAGTGCATAACAACTATAATGTAAATAAATAATAAAGATGTTTATAGTCTTACTTATAGTTTCTGTAATGTCCATCACATTAAAATTTAATTTGTAAGACATCTTCTGTTTGCCAGCAGACATTTGATATTAATAGCACATTTATTTTTCCTAGTCTCCTTCTTACTTTCCTTGCTAGTCTCAGACACATCTGAGTCCTCATTAACCCCTACTGTATTCCACTCAGTTTGGTATTTCCCCTTTTTGTACACCCACCTTCTCTCTCCCGAAATTCTAGGTTAAAAGCTCTTTCACCCTTCTAACCATTCTTTCCCCCAGCACAGCTGCACCCTCTCCACTGAGGTACTGTACCTCTACTGTAAAGACAGAGAAGTTGGCCCAGTTCTCCATGAACCCAAATAATTACGTGCTGTAGCTGTCACGATTCCTCCTATTGGTTTGTCTGGATGCAGTGAGTTCAGCCGTCCAATCTGTGATGAACAGTTCAGCCATCCAATCGGAGATTGAGGCATGCTGAGCTCTCAGTATGGTTATAGACAGCTGTCCAATTGAAGACTGGGCCGTCCTGGATTTCCACCATGTGTCACCTGTTCTTAGTGATTATCTGGCTATATAGCTGACAACCTGCCGCCAATTACTATGCTTGGTGATGTTTACAAGCCTTTGGTTGCTGTACTCTGTATATGATCTATTGTTACCCGACCTTGGACCTTTCTTCTGGCTATCTTTTTGCCTAGCCCCTTTGTCAGTGTCCACTACCTTCCTGGAATTCTGACCTCGGATGGTGACCTGACTACATCTTTTGTCTAACCCCTTGTGTATGAAGAGACTTCTTGGTATCTGACCGCAAACCTCTAGACTACCCAACGTCATGGCTACCCCATGAGTAGTGAGCAATGTGTTTGCCACTTATTTAATTCTGAAAATACCTAGTATTTTGTTTATAAAAAATACATTTTATTAATATGCATTAAAAACCAAACAAAAACATAAACACCATAAGTGAATAAAATTCTGTGGTGGTTGCTACAGATATAGCAATCAGTGAGACCACTCTATTGCAATAGAATTCGTCACTAGGTGATCAGGATAGAAGGAGGGGGGGGGAGGGGTTCTCAAACCTTTCTTACCCTAGTTACATATGTTTCTGCCTGCCAATGGAGTACATCCTAATTTAAACGATGCCCCCATTCCTCGGCGGCTCTCCCTTTTCCTTATCCTCACCTTCCCTCAACAAGTTGGGTCAGATTGGGTCTCTACAAAGCTTGCACAACCAACCACTAAGGAACTCAGTGCATATTTTACCTAAACCTTTTACCAGAAAAGGATAAATTTATATCATATTTCATATGAAAGCAATCCAGGGTACAAATTTAATGTTTCACTGTCCCTAGATCCATTTTCTCCTACCTAGCAATGGAGTGCATCCTTAGTTTCCTGATGCCCCCATTCCTCGGCGGCTTGCCCTTATAGGCCCTATAAGTCCCTGAGACCATGATATTTTCTTTACATGAAAAATGAATTTTCTCAGAGCATCCTTCACTAATAACAGATAAGTGAAATCTACTAGATGTTTCATATTATCAAATCCCGATTGAATGTATAGGGATTTATATCTCCTATAAGGGCAAGCTGCCGAGGCATGGGGGCATCAGGAAACTAAGGATGCACTCCATTGCTAGGTAGGAGAAAGTGGATCTAGGGACAGTGAAACATTAAATTTGTACCCTGGATTGCTTTCATATGAAATATGATATAAATTTATCCTTATCTGGTAAAAGGTTTAGGTAAAATATGCACTGAGTTCCTTAGTGGTTGGTTGTGCAAGCTTTGTAGAGACCCAATCTGACCCAACTTGTTGAGGGATGGTGAGGATAAGGAAAAGGGAGAGCCGCCGAGGAATGGGGGCATCGTTTAAATTAGGATGTACTCCATTGGCAGGCAGAAACATATGTAACTAGGGTAACAAAGGTTTGAGAACCCCTCCCACCCCCCTCCTTCTATCCTGATCACCTAGTGACGAATTCTATTGCAATAGAGTGGTCTCACTGATTGCTATATCTGTAGCAACCACCACAGAATTTTATTCACTTATGGTGTTTATGTTTTTGTTTGTTTTTTAATGCATATTAATAAAATGTAATTTTTATAAACAAAATATTAGGTATTTTCTGTCACAAATTTTGAAACTTGTTACCTATTACAAATAATTTTTCTTCTTAAAAAACACTTATTTAATTCCCTAAGCTCTTGCTATCTTTTTAGTGACACTAGAGAGATTGATATACAGTCATATGAAAAGGTTTGGGCACCCCTGTTAATGTTAACCTTTTTTCTTTATAACAATTTGGGTTTTTGCAACAGCTATTTCAGTTTCATATATCTAATAACTGATGGACTGAGTAATATTTCTGGATTGAAATGAGGTTTATTGTACTAACAGAAAATGTGCAATCCGTATTTAAACAAAATTTGACCGGTGCAAATGGGCACCTCAACATAAAAGTGACATTAATATTTTGTAGATCCTCCTTTTACAAAAATAAGAGCCTCTATTTGCTTCCTGTAGCTTTTAATGAGTTCCTGGATCCTGGATGAAGGTATATTTGACCATTCCTGTTTACAAAACAATTCCAGTTCAGTTAAGTTTGATGGTCGCCGAGCATGGACAGCACGCTTCAAATCATCCCACAGATGTTCAATGATATTCAGGTCTGGGGACTGGGATGGCCATTCCAGAACATTGTAATTGTTCCTCTGCATGAATGCCTGAGTAGATTTGGAGCGGTGTTTTGGATCATTGTCTTGCTGAAATATCCATCCCCTGCGTAACTTCAACTTCGTCACTGATTCTTGCACATTATTGTCAAGAATCTGCTGATACTGAGTTGAATCCATGCGACCCTCAACCTTAACAAGATTCCCGGTGCCGGCAATGGCCACACAGCCCCAAAGCATGATGGAACCTCCACCAAATTTTACTGTGGGTAGCAAGTGCTTTTCTTGGAATGCCGTGTTTTTTTTTGCCTCTATGCATAACGCCTTTTTGTATGACCAAACAACTCAATCTTTGTTTCATCAGTCCACAGGATCTTCTTCCAAAATGTAACTGGCTTGTCCAAATGTGCTTTTGTATACCTCAGGCGACTCTGTTTGTGGCGTGCTTACAGAAACGGCTTCTTTTGCATCACTCTCCCATACAGCTTCTCTTTGTGCAACGTGCGCTGTATTGCTGACCAATACACATTGACACCATCTGCAGCAAGATGATGCTGCAGGTCTTTGGAGGTGGTCTGTGTATTGTCCTTGACTGTTCTCACCATTCTTCTTCTCTGCCTTTCTGATATTTTTTCTTGGCCTGCCACTTCTGGGCGTAACAAGAACTGTACCTGTGTTCTTCCATTTCCTTACTATGTTCCTCACAGTGGAAACTGACAGTTTAAATCTCTGAGACAATTTTTTGTATCCTTCCCCTGAACAACTATGCTGAATAATCTTTGTTTTCAGATCATTTGAGAGTTGTTTTGAGGAGCCCATGATGCCACTCTTCATAGGAGATTCAAATAGGAGAACAACTTGCAAGTGGCCACCTTAAATACCTTTTCTCATGATTGGATACACCTGCCTATGAAGTTCAAAGCTCAATGAGGTTACAAAACCAATTTAGTACTTTAGTAAGTCAGTAAAAAGTAGTTAGGAGTGTTCAAATCAAGAAATTGATAAGGGTGCCCATACTTTTGCACCGGTCAAATTTTGTTTAAATGCGGATTGCACATTTTCTGTTAGTACAATAAACCTCATTTCAATCCAGAAATATTACTCAGTCCATCAGTTATTAGATATATGAAACTGAAATAGCTGTTGCAAAAACCCAAAATTGTTATAAAGAAAAAAGGTTAACATTAATAGGGGTGCCCAAACTTTTTCATATGACTGTAGTATTTCAGAACACACTACATTGATTATTCTGGACTTCATCTTCACTTCCAGTACTTTGAAATCATTCTTAAAGGGAACCTGTCAGGTCAACTATGTCCTATAAACCAGAAGCATTCATATCTGTATGACTAAATTCCCTGCATAGCCAGCCCTGTCTAATGTTATTTATTTAACTCAATGTTTAAAAAAAAAGGATTTATTACCTCCGTTTTTACTATGCTGACTAGGCCTTTAGCTAGTCCATAGGGTTTTAGTTTTCCCAGACTAGTTGGCCCTGTGGGCGTAATAACATGATTTCCATGAGTTGGGGCACCTCCAGTTACTTGAAATCTTTGCACTGATTTTTTTAATTTACATTGAGCCTCTGAAGTGCAGAAGCTGTTCTTTTGATCATGTATATGTGACACCCTGGACCAGCCAGGTAGTCACAGATAGGGCCCCGCATTACACCAGTTCCTAACTAGGTAACACCAGCCAACCACATAAAACCCTAGTCACCTCCCTCAGTGCTTAATGGACACACCAGGGGGCAGAGCCAGGTGGTTGGACACGCCCACCGAGGAGTTCAGAGGGTGTGGGGCGGGAAAAGTAGTCAGCCTGTTAGTGGACGTGGAGTAAAGTGAAGGGAGGCCTGTGTGTCAGGTCTGCAACTAACTGACAGGTGCCAGGGTAGGAGCCCGGGCACCTTTGGCTAGGAGGCATATGGAGGCCTCTGCCTGCAGGAGCCGGGAAGATGGCTCAGTGGAACCGTGGTGGACCGGGACAGGGTAGTGGCCCGCCAGTACCGACCCCGGGAACCGACTCGGAAACCGGAGCACAAGAGGGGGTACTCAGACCCTGAAATGAGGTCTAGAAACTAATGGACTGAGTTAATTAACTGATTGCGGTCTGGACTTTAGGTCCTTTCCCACCCAAAGTCCCTCATAGAAGACAACATCGTTGGGGATAGAAAGCCACCGCCAAGGCTCAGAGATCCCACGGGCCAGCGTCTGTGGGCAAACGGGCTCTCCCGACATCCACAAGCCGGAGAGCGGACTCCTGACCCTGCAAGCGCAGGCAGCCCAACAATTCAAACAGGTGCAGGAGAAAGGCAGAGACCACCAACCGGGTGGGGGATCCCTACTGCAGCCGGCTGCGGGCACCGACCACCATCATCTTGGTTTACCAGAGACTCGAGTGTTTCATTGTAATAGTGAGTACACCAGTGCCCTCCGGCCGCCCATCTCCCTGCACCGCCAAAGCACCCCTAACGGGTCCCGGGGCCACCATCCCTGCCCACGGAGGGGTTAACAACTTGCTGCATACCACCTCCCCCGGGTGCCCCGTAACTGCAGCGGTGGTGTCCACCTTCACCACATCCCGTGGGTGGCATCACAAACTTAAAACACAGCTCCAGCCGTACACCTACGTCCCAAAACTGCCAACCCCCTTTTAGATCGGAGTGACCATAGGGGCCCCCGGGTCCGTAGACGCTTGAGCCACCCACCAGCAAGCCTGGATCCGAGCGGCTCGGTTGCAGCCAAGCATGGGGCGGCACATATAGAGCGCCTCTCTAAAGCCAGGACGTGTACACCCGCCTTCAAAGGCTTAATGTGAGTAAAGAAAACAACGCACATGCACGAGATTTCCAGGAATTGGCAAAGACACTAGTTCGTGGAAATCATGTTATCACACTTGCAGGGGGTGTAATAACATAGAAAGAGGGCCATCTAGTCTAGGGAAACTAACGCCCCATGAACTAGTCAGAAGCCTAATTAGCATAAAAAAGTGTAGGTTATAAATCCTTCTTTTTTTAAATTGAGTTAAGTGAATAACATTAGGCAAGGCTGGTTAGGCAGGGAATTTTAGTCGTACAGATGTGAATGCTGCTGGGTTGGAGGGCATAGGGGACCTGACAGGTGTCCTTTAAGGATCTTCTATATCCCTCTGACTTTGCTTGATGGGGCTAGGGAAAACCAAGCTGTAATGCCATACATCCGTACCAAAGGCAAATTGTTTAGCCGATTTTCAATATGCCAAACCTGCGTTCTGGAGACAACAAACCGTTCAGCTTTCATGGTCTTGGTAGCATATTACTCTTTCAGGTCTCCTAATAGCAGAGTTTCCTACCTCCTCTAGGCTTTTCATCACTCACATTTTCTTCTTTCTTACAGCAGTCATATTGCTGGTTGATGCTGTAGTGATTCTAGTGTCGCGGGCGGAGGAGGGGACGCTGCGCTCTCCCACTGCTCGGGTCCGGCTGCTGCTCGGTGGTGGCTCGAGCGGTGGGCCGGATCCCGGGGACTCGAGCGGCGTTCCTCGCCCGTGAGTGAAAAGGGGATTTGGATTGGATGGTGGGGATTTGGTGATTGTCCGTGACGCCACCCACGGTTGTGGTGATATTGGTGACACCACCGCTGCTCTGGACGGGGATCCTGGGAGCGATGACTGGGAGCAGCTTTGATGTTAGTTCTCCCCTCCATGGGTAGGGGGTTGGTTGTCCCGGGGCCCGATGATGGGGTAGGGATGGATGGCAGGCGGGTTACGGGGCCTGGTGAGGTGCAGGGTCGCGGGGGCAGCGCTGTGCCGCACGGCACGGTGGTACTCACTCAGCCAATGATGAGGACACAGTTCTTGGTAAAACTGGATGGCTGGATGGACGGGTCCCACAGACGGCTGCGGTGTTATTTCTCCCGTCTCCCGGCAGGTTGATGGTGACTGCCTTTCCCTGCACCTATGTACTGTAAACGGTTCAAATGGGTTCCCACCGGTAACCCGCTCCCCAGCTTGGATGGGAGCTGAAGGAGCCCCTTTTGCCCGCAGGCGCTGGCCTTGGGAACGGTAGCCTTGGCGGTGGCTGTGTTTCCCTCTCACGGTTGGACTGTTGCCTTCTGTCGGGACTTAGCTGCTGGGAAACCCAGGAGGTTCCCTTCGCTAACGGATTTGGCAAATTCACGGCGACTCCTAGCCTTGCCGGGGTCCGTAAGACCCTGCCAGATGGTGCTGACTTCTCTTTGTGTACCGGTCCGGTACCGCCGGGCCACTGCCCGTCCACGGTCCTTACGGTAGACTCCGATAGGCCCCTCCTGCAGACAGTCACCACCGTCTGCCAACCTTGCTGATCCGTCCGGGCCACACACCCGGACCAACTTCAGGCTTCTCTACTGCCACTTCACTCCTACCACTTTCACTTCCCAAACTCATCTGCCTGGTTTTCCCGCCTCCAGGACTGTGAACTCCTCGGTGGGCGGGGCCAACCGCCTGGCCCACCCCCTGGTGTGAACATAAGCCCCTGGAGGAAGGCAACAAGGGTTTGTGTCTGACTTCGGTGTGCCTGACCAGGAGTGTGGGGTGTGTAGGTGTTGTTCTCTGTGGCCCCTGGCTTGTCCAGGGCGCCACACTAGTCCTGGCCTTACATCTTGAATATCAGCCAAACAACAGACATATTAACTAGGCTGTAGCAGATCACAACTACTCTCCCTGGCACTTTTTCTACAACTCTTTCTTTTGATATAAATCTAAAGGCCTTGTGGTCCTGAATTTGCCCACCTCCAAGCCACTGGCCCCAGTCATAAATTAAAGTCTAAAACTTCCCTCCATGTTTGCTATGTTCCTGAATGTTGCAAACTACATATTTTGATCCATAACCTGAACTTATAAATATACAACACGCTCCATATTTATTCACCTTTCAAATGGCTGTTAAAAGCCTATACATATTACCTGAAATGGGAGGAATTATACAGGTAAACCAAATATTTATTAAAAAAGCACTCCTGCTATCTTATTATTCCATAAACCTGTGCAAATGTTAGTGTAGTATCAGTATGTTAATATACTACTGAACACTGTCTTTCCCAGTATCCATCACATCCAGTCCTCTTCTGAGTCACATGATGGTGATTCTGACAGGCCGGCTAACACTTGGGTCTATTTGTAAGCCAGGACTCACTTTTAGGCCTCTTTCACACGTTCGTGCCTCCGGTATGTGTTTGGCAGTGTTCTCACGTACCGGAGACACGTACACGCGTAAACCTATGTATTCCTATGGTTTTGGACACATGCAAGTATTTGCGCACAGAATGTGTGTCCGTTCCGTACTTACGTGTGTCCGTGTGTTTCTCACGCTGACATGTCCGTTTTCTCTCCGGCCTCACGGGTGTCACACGGAACGCAAACGTGTCACACGTAATGCAAACGGACCACACGGATGTGTTCCGTGTGACACGCACCGGAGAAAAGACATGTGTCTGTGAGTAAAAAAAACAAAAATTTGCTCACCTTCTCCAGCCCTGCAGTCTCTGCCGCTGCGGTCACTTGCTGCCGGCAGCCGCTGATTATGCTCATTGCATATTCACTTCAATGAGGCCGGAAGCAGCAGCAGCGGGGAGTCGGCAGGACCGGAGACCGAAGATCAGCACCACGGACAGTGACGCCAGGGACAGGTGAGTGGAAAGTTCGCGCTCTCCATGTGTTATCACGGATAACACACGGAGAACACACGTAGCCCATAAACACGGCTCACGGAGGGCAAAACGCACCTCTGACATGTCCGTGTAAAAAGGTGCGTGGTTTGTCATGAACGTGTGAAAGAGGCCTTACAGTGTAAACCTATCGACCCTTGTTCTGACACTCCATAAGCTTACATTGTAAAAGCAACTCATGGCCCACACATAAACCCCAATGTGATCAAGCAAGTCGGAAGACCTGGCACGTAACTCTGAAAAGGACTGGAGCGGCGCTGGAAACCAGGGATGACGGCAAATGGTGAGTATATAAACATACTGACACACTAACATTTACAGAGGAGTATTAATTCCACAGCACTTTACATACAATGGCAACACTGTCCCCATTGGGGCTCACAATCTAAGTTCCCTATCAATATGATTTTGGTGTTTGGGAGGAAACCCACACAAACACGGGGAGAACATACAAACTCCTTGCAGATAGTGTCCTTGGTGGGATTTTAACCCAGGACCACAGCGCTACAAGACTGCAGTGCTAACCACTGAGCCACCATGCCGCAGGATCATGGAATAAAAGAATAATCCTAATGCTTCTTTAACTGTTTAGAGCACAGTACAACCAACAGTGCGAAAAACGACTAAACCTTAGTTTCCTATGTATTTTTATTGAACTTTGACCCAGTGTTAAACTATGCACAGATCTGCAAACTCACATTTGATTGTAAAACCTTGGTCACTCAGCGCAGTCCCACTTTGAGTCTCTTTTATCCTGTACCGCAAAAACATTTTGTGTATTTTTGTTATAACCGAGTAACATTGCTGTCCTGATATTGACATTGAACTAGACAATCTGTAGGTTTCAGCATTTATCCTGGGGTAAAATGATAATAAGTACAAGTCTGTTTCTTATTTTTTTTTTTCTGTAATATTTAATTATTGTTGTGCCGTGCATCTGTTTCTTTCCCACAAGCGTCCTCTCGGTAATTTGCCAGCGGTAAAACCGATCAAGTGTAGATAACAATTCTATCAGTCCAGCTGTATCCAAAACATCTACTCTGAGCACATACACTTAAATGCCGTTTCAGCATGATTCATCATAATAAAAGTGATGTATTATAAAAGAAGCTGAAATGATACAGAAATATGCATTTCCTCACTGTATATCAGTTCTAGAGTTAACGTTTCCCCTATGTGCAGTAATAAATACTTCAGGAGGTTTGAGGGGGACAGTAAGGATTGCCAACACTAGAAGTAAATTATTAAAGTCAATAAAACTCTGATTATACAAGGATACTTGAACGTTTAAATCAAGGCTTCTGAAAACTGCTCTTTTGGCCATTTTTAAGGACTAGAAAAGTCCTTGCGGATCCATGACTTGTTCATGTTGATGAACGTTAGTCTGTCCACATTGTCACTGGACAGACGCGTGCGCTTATCTGTCAGCACACACCCAGCAACACTGAAAACATGTTCCGAGAGAACGCTGGATGCGGGACACGACAAGATCTCCAAGGCGTAAGTGGCGAGCTCAGGCCATTTTTCCAGATTGGAAGCCCAAAATGCACAAGGCTCCAGTTGCAGAGTCATAGCATCTACAGTTAGGTCCAGAAATATTTGGACAGTGACACAATTTTCGCGAGTTGGGCTCTGCATGCCACCACATTGGATTTGAAATGAAACCTCTACAACAGAATTCAAGTGCAAATTGTAACGTTTAATTTGAAGGTTTGAACAAAAATATCTGATAGAAATTGTAGGAATTGTACACATTTCTTTACAAACACTCCACATTTTAGGAGGTCAAAAGTAATTGGACAAATAAACCAAACCCAAACAAAATATTTTTATTTTCAATATTTTGTTGCGAATCCTTTAGAGGCAATCACTGCCTTAAGTCTGGAACCCATGGACATCACCAAACGCTGGGTTTCCTCCTTCTTAATGCTTTGCCAGGCCTTTACAGCCGCAGCCTTCAGGTCTTGCTTGTTTGTGGGTCTTTCCGTCTTAAGTCTGAATTTGAGCAAGTGAAATGCATGCTCAATTGGGTTAAGATCTGGTGATTGACTTGGCCATTGCAGAATGTTCCACTTTTTTGCACTCATGAACTCCTGGGTAGCTTTGGCTGTATGCTTGGGGTCATTGTCCATCTGTACTATGAAGCGCCGTCCGATCAACTTTGCGGCATTTGGCTGAATCTGGGCTGAAAGTATATCCCGGTACACTTCAGAATTCATCCGGCTACTCTTGTCTGCTGTTATGTCATCAATAAACACAAGTGACCCTGTGCCATTGAAAGCCATGCATGCCCATTCCATCACGTTGCCTCCACCATGTTTTACAGAGGATGTGGTGTGCCTTGGATCATGTGCCGTTCCCTTTCTTCTCCAAACTTTTTTCTTCCCATCATTCTGGTACAGGTTGATCTTTGTCTCATCTGTCCATAGAATACTTTTCCAGAACTGAGCTGGCTTCATGAGGTGTTTTTCAGCAAATTTAACTCTGGCCTGTCTATTTTTGGAATTGATGAATGGTTTGCATCTAGATGTGAACCTTTTGTATTTACTTTCATGGAGTCTTCTCTTTACTGTTGACTTAGAGACATATACACCTACTTCACTGAGAGTGTTCTGGACTTCAGTTGATGTTGTGAACGGGTTCTTCTTCACCAAAGAAAGTATGCGGCGATCATCCACCACTGTTGTCATCCGTGGATGCCCAGGCCTTTTTGAGTTCCCAAGGTCACCAGTCAATTCCTTTTTTCTCAGAATGTACCCGACTGTTGATTTTGCTACTCCAAGCATGTCTGCTATCTCTCTGATGGATTTTTTCTTTTTTTTCAGCCTCAGGATGTTCTGCTTCACCTCAATTGAGAGTTCCTTAGACCGCATGTTGTCTGGTCACAGCAACAGCTTCCAAATGCAAAACCACACACCTGTAATCAATCCCAGACCTTTTAACTACTTCATTGATTACAGGTTAACAAGGGAGATGCCTTCAGAGTTAATTGCAGCCCTTAGAGTCCCTTGTCCAATTACTTTTGGTCCCTTAAAAAAGAGGAGGCTATGCATTACAGAGCTATGATTCCTAAACCCTTTCTCCGATTTGGATGTGAAAACTCTCATATTGCAGCTGGGAGTGTGCACTTTCAGCCCATATTATATACCGTATTTTTCGCTTTATAAGACGCACTTTTGTTCCCCCAAATTTTGGGGAAAAGTAGGGGGTGCGTCTTATAATCCGAATATAGGGGGTGGGGGTATATATATATATATATATATATATATATATATATATATACACAGAGTCCAGTGGAGGTGGGGGCAGCTCTGGAGCGGTGCTGGGGACTGCTTGGGGCTGGGAGCGGCAGCGTTTGATCTCCTGCTCTCCCGCTCATATAATATGCACAGCCGCTGTCCATCAGAAGCGTGGTGCTGAAACTGCATCACGCTGATGGGCTGAGGGAGCTGTGCATATTATCTGCCTGTGCTTACCTTTGATTGCACAGGATCTCCCCTCCCCCTGTGTTAGATATAGCCTCCCGTGCTGCTGCCCATAGTAAAATAATAAACTCTTTACTCACCTCCTCCAGCATCTGGCGTTTCCCTCCTGCTGGCTGTGATTAGGCACACAGAGATTTCACTCTGCCGTGCCAATCACATGACCTCCACTAGAACTAGGAAGTAGGAAGTGCAGGAGACAGGAGGAGTTCAACCCCGAGGAGGGAGACACGAGACAGGACTGTGCTGCAGAAGGTAAGGAAAGAGTTTATTTTACTAAAAGCAGCAACATGGGGGCGATATGCCACAGAGGCTAATGTGGCCCTGTCTGCCTGCCACAAAGGCTGATGTGGCCCTGTCTGCCTGCCACAGAGGCTGATGTGGCCCTGTCTGCCTGCCACAGAGGCTGATGTGGCCCTGTCTGCCTGCCACAGAGGCTGATGTGGCCCTGTCTGCCTGCCACAGAGGGTGATGTGGCCCTGTCTGCCTGCCACAGAGGGTGATGTGGCCCTGTCTGCCTGCCACAGAGGGTGATGTGGCCCTGTCTGCCTGCCACAGTGGCCCTGTCTGCCTGCCACAGTGGCCCTGTCTGCCTGCCACAGTGGCCCTGTCTGCCAGCCATAGAGGATGTGTGCCAGCCATAGGGGAAATGTGGCATCACTGGGGGACGTGTTCAATATAAGGTGGCCATATCCAGATTAAGGGGGCTAATTTTAGGATGAGGGGGCTATGAGGGACATATACCCTATATTATTTGTTAGACGGACACTGGCATTATAAGACGGACCCCATTTATTACAAAATTCTCTATTCCTTCACCAAATTTGGGGGTGCGTCTTATAATCAGGTGCGTCTTATAAAGCGAAAAATACGGTATATAATTGTATTTCTGAACATGTTTTTGTAAACAGCTAAAATAACAAAACTTGTGTCACTGTCCAAATATTTCTGGACCTAACTGTATATTCACTTGGAGATACTCCTATCTCATCCTCTCCAGCCGTTGACTATTTGTCAGACTTCTTGTCTCTTGTGGCCATGCAAAGGATGGTCTAAAAAAATCATGAAACGATTCCATAAAATTGCTGTTACCACCAGATACGGTGTTGCTGGTACGGTTTGACTGATGATGACTCGACAGTCCCATGGTTGGCAAGTTACAACTGTGAGATTCACGCTGTGCACCACTGGTGTTTAGTGGAAAAGCCGAGCTAAGATTGCATAACAGCTTCTGCTGATACTCCTACATACGTGCGTCCCTTTCTATAGCTGGAATTAATTCGCCAAATTTTGACTTGTACCGGGGATCTAAGAGTGTGGCAACCCATTAGTCAGCATTACTTCTAATTCGGACAATCCGAGGGTCATGTTGAAGGTAGTGCAGCACGAATTCGCTCATGTGTCTTGCGCATCCATGCGGACCACGTCCTTGCAGTGTTTGTGTCGGCAAGGTGATAACCATGCTTCCTTCCTCTGACATCTCCCCCCAACCTCGAACAACCGAAATTTGATCAAGGTCTCCCTCATCTGCTGAGTCTTCCATGCCCATCGCCAGTTCATCCTCCATTTCGTCCTGGGCTCCTGCACCTTCCTCAACAGTTTGGCTGCTACCATGCACCCTTGTTAATTCCTCTCCCCCACCATCCCATGCCTGCCGCCTTGGTGATGCTGAACATCTGGACCTTGTAGATCTTGGTATCCCTTCTGCATATGAATCCTCCTGTACTTCCTCCCCTTCCTCTTGTCCCACCACCTGACTCCGAATAGTGTTTAGAGTGTGCTCCAGCATGTAAATGACTGGAATGGTCATGCTGATAATGGCATTGTCAGCGCTAAACATCTTCGTTGCCATCTCGAAACTGTGCAGAAGGGTGCATAGGTCCTTGATCTGAGACCACTCCATCAGCGTGATCTGCCCCACCTCTGCATCTCGTTGGCCCAGGCTATACGTCATAACGTATTGCACCAAGGCTCTGCGGTGCTGCCACAGTCGCTGCAACATGTGGAGAGTCGAATTCCAGCATGTCGACACATCACATTTCAGGCGGTGAATCGGCAGGCCGAAAGAATGCAAGTCGGTCAGCTGCACCGTTTGAACGGCAGAAGTGAGCAGATAGTAACCGTGCCCTGTGCAGAAGCCCATCTAGGCCAGGATAGTGGGTTAAAAATTGCTGGACAACAAGGTTCAACACGTGAGCCATACAAGGCACGTGTGTCACCTTGCCCCGGCGAAGAGCCGCACCCAGGTTTGCAGCACTGTCACACACGGCCTTCCCTGGCTGCAGGTTGAGTGGAAACAACCATTTACAAAACTCGGTCTCCAGAGCTGACCCCAACTGGTCAGCTGTGTGACTCTTATTTCCCAGACATTTCATTGTAAAGACCGCCTGATGCCGTTGAGCTCTGCTGCCAGCATAGTAAGGAGGTGTGCGGGATTCTTTGTGCGCAGTTACAATGCGGGTGGCCTGACCAGGCAGGCTTTGGGCGGAGGTGGAGGACCCAGACGAGGTTGAGGAGGCAGAAGCAGTGGAGGAATTCTACATACAGAGGATTGACGCACAACTTGTGGGGACAGCAAGGCTTGTACAGCAGACCCTTCTCCATCTCTCACCATTGTTATCCAGTGCCCAGTCAGCGACATGTAACACCCCTGTCCATGCAGAGTTTCTCAAGGAAGCAGTGATGTTGTGTGCGACATGCTGGTGTAGCGCAGGCACACCTTTCTTGGAGAAGTAGTGGCGACTGGGCATCTGGTACTGGGGCACTGTGACGAACATAAGGTCTCAAAAATCCTGTGTGTCCACCAGGCGGAAAGGCAGCATTTCTGTAGCCAACAGCTTGCAGAGGGTGAAAGTCAACCTCTTAGCTTTGTCATGGCTAGGAGGAAATGGTCTTTTACTTGTCCACATCTGAGGGACAGAGGGCTGGCTGCTGTGCTGAGATGGCATTGAGTAGGGTGTCCCTGGAAAATTGCTGTTCTGTAAGGAAAGTGCAGACGGAGACATAATGTTGCCTTCATCCAAAGTTGGTGCTCTCGATGTCTGAGAGAGCTCAACACCAGCAGCTGTTTCCACTTCCAAAATAACTGACGATCTGCCAATCACACTGCCTGTTGCGGTTAAAGAGGTGGAAGGTCTGCGTCGCAAAGCATGTGTGACTGCTGTCCCCACAGTCATAGAGGATGAAGAGCGTGCGGATGCACTTGAAGGGGCAGACGGTGGTTGGCCCGCTCCGCTAGGCCGCATTGTAGCACAGTGAGCTTCCCACTGGGATGCTTCATATCCATGTGACGGTTCATGGACGAAGTAGTCAAACTAGTGAGTTTTTGGCCTCTACTTAGAGATTGCCGACAAATCTTACAGATGACATGAGTTGGGAGATCCTTTGCGATGTCAAAAAAAGGACCAGGCTAGGCAAGGCTTAGAGCCCATGTGACCTGCAGAGCCACCCCGACTTGTGCTCAGAGGCAGAGTTGTGGCTGAGGATGCAGTTGTTGACGTGCTTCCAGTACTCTGTCTCTGTCCAGCAAGGTGCAAGCTAACCTCGTCATCAGTCGCATCCTCCTCCACCGCCTCTGCTGACTTCATCGAGTGCCTAACTGTGGGTTGACAGTAAGTGGGATCTACAACCTCATCATCACCCTGTGTGTTTGCACTCCCCTCGTCCTCAGAGCTAACCTCTTCCTGCCCTGACCGAATAGTTAAGTTGTCATTCCAATCAGGTATCTGAGTCTCATCGTCATAAGCATGTTTCTCATTGTCTCCACCAAGAGGAGTTCTAGTTTGGGAATGAGGGTCTACATTATGCTCAGAAACTTTTTCATCAGGGGCTGAATCTGACTCACAAAGCTTCTGGCCATCACTGCAGATCATTTCCTGGTCTAGACTCACTGTAGCTTTGGAGCAGACCTCTGATTTCCAGGCTGTGACTGAACAGCTCTGCAGACTCAACCATCTCTGTTACCCCATACTCTGCAGGGTGGGTGGAGACTTGAGAGCTGTTAGAAAGCAAGTGCGGTTGGGGTGACAACTCAGAGGACTGGAGTCTTTGGGATGTTGACGTTCAGGTGGAGGAGAGGCCACTTGATGGAGCACTTGAGATCCATTCAAGCATGTGCTTTTTTTGTCCATCATCTACCTTTGGTAGAGTTGGTCGTTTCCGTAAAAAAGGGATCACATCCGATTGTCCACAGAAAGTATTAGACATCTTACTTTTGCTGGAAGATGGCCTTTCTTCAGCAGATGTTACTGTAGCTTTACCACCTACCCCACGGACACAAACATTTTTTGCCTTCCCAACACGCCTCTTCCCATTTCCACCAGCATCTGTCCTTTTGACACTCATTTTGTTTGTGACCAAATTGGACAATTAAAATATCGTTGTAAAAATGGAGAGGTGGTGTAGATTGCAGAGGTGGTCTAGCTTTATTGACAGCTGAAGAACCAACACGTACTATCCCAGACAATGAAAATATGCCCCTAAAACTGGCAGCACTTTTTGCAATTAAAATTGCGTAGCAAAAATGGAAAGATGGTGTAGAATGCAGAGGTAGTGTAGCTTGCTTGACAGCAGAGGAACCCTCACGTACTATCCCAGACAATGAAAATATGCCCCTACAACTGGCAGCACTTTTTGCAATTAAAATTGTGTAGCAAAAATGGACAGGTGGGGTACAATGCAGAGGTGGTGTAGCTTGGTTGTCAGCAGAGGAACCGTCATGTACTAGCCCTGAAAATGAAACTAACCCCCAAGGAATTGCCTGAGCTGAGTTAGACAGATGCTGTGATAAAACCTTGCACAGCGCTGCCACAGACCTGCCTAGCAAAAATGGCTATGAAGTGCTGTAATGTAGCCCTGAAAAGGGCTGAAATTACAAGTAGTCCCTAATCCCTAAACCGATGTGTAGATTGCACTGTATAAGTCTATAGCGCACTCATCATCAGCAGCGGGACCGGTGACTGTCACACACCCGCAGCAGAGAGATAATGGCGGCGATGGGGAAAATGGCCGGGTCTTATAGAGCAAAGACATGTGACATGCACAGCCTATGACACATGACCTTGCTTGTCTGGCAAAAATCCACTTTGCTGTGTGTGTTTCTGTGATTGGCTGACAGCCTGGTCCGCCCCACCGTACGCGCGGTTAGGAAAAAAAAATGGCCATTCTTTAAGCACTCAGCAGCACTGATCTAAACCCCGTCCCCCCCCCGCACACTATAAACTGAATTTTGATAATATCATTATTAACAGTGACTGACACTATTACAGTGAAAAGCCACCTAGTAATTAGCTACACTTTTGGTGATCAAACCGTTATCGAATGGTAACTCGAACTGCCGAACTTGAAGCAAATCGTTCGAGTTCGTCAAACGACTCGAACACCACCCAAAATCACTCGAATATGAAATTGGGGAACGGCTCAAATCGAACATCGCTCAACTCTATTCATGATAGTGAGTAGTTCCATCTGGGTTGTCAGAATTGCGGGTTTTGGAATTTACACGGAATCCCTGACATACCCGCTCACCAGAGAGAGCAGTATAAATGTGAACAGCGCCATATTCTGATTTTTGGGAGGTAAAATGATCAAATAGACAGCAGTGCAAGAATATTTTTGTGCGAATTACCATAAGGTAAAAGTGATAAGATGGACTTATTCTTCAAGTCATTGCGATTACAGCTATACCAGATTAACATTGTTTTTTAATCTTCTGCTACTATCACACAGCAAAAATGTTTTTTTTTTAATATAAAAATAGTTTTTCTTCCTCACCATATTCTGAGAGCTGTAACTTATTCTTTTGTGAACAGAGCTGTGTGAGGGTTTATTTTTTGCGCAATGAGTTGAAGATTTTTGAGGTACCATTTTAGAATATACATTTTTTGATCGCTTTTTTTTCAGATTTTTCAGACTCAGAGTGAATACAAACTAGTAGTGATAGCAGACTCCCTGATATCTGTTTTTTAAAATCCGGATCCGGGCCAGATTCTGGTCCCCATATAAGTCTATGGGGACCAGAATCCGTCGATCAAAAATGTTGTTAGAAGAGTTAGGGGATTAGTAGCAGGCGCGCTGTAGTTATCGAGACTCCGGGGCGGCTGTACGCTGTTTCCAGGCCATGTATTCACCTCAGGGGCCATTCATTACTTTAATTGCATATGCACTGCTTTCCCCGCCCACCTGCCGTTCTAATATCTGTGATTGGTTGCAGTCTGATGCGCTCCCAGCCTGTGCAACAGCGTCTGCCTGCAACCAATCACAGGCGCTGTTTACGGGTCTATATCATACAGTAAAATTAAATAAGTGAAATATTTGGCATAGGGTCCCCCCATATTATGATACCCAGCACAGATAAAGCATACAGCTGTAATGCCCACACTAGCGTCCCCACTCTGTCCTGCCTCTCTTCCTGGTAGGGACGTCAGTTGGCTCACTTATCTGTCCATCCTGCCGTGGCCACTCCATTCCCGTCCCGTGCTGCTGTCTCCCAGAGGCTGCATTCCCATGGCAGACTTCCTGCTTCTGCTCTAAAAAATCGTGCGTGGGCACGCCTCTTTCTCAAAGGGTCAGTGTACCCTTAACCCGGAAGTACCTCTCAAGTCATCTTAAAGGCTGCAGGTACTTAAGGCACCTTCGTCCTATGGGAGGTACCTGGCAACGAGTCTAATACTTTGCTAGTTCACAGGTCCTCTAGCACTGTGATTCTGCTGCTGTTACTTTGTGCTAGTTCCACTGATGACATATGTTAATGTCTCAGAATACCGCTGCTGAGATCTCTAACCTGCTGCTACCGCTACAAGCCGCCAACTCGGCCACTAACCATGATACCAGCTACTGTGAAGTATCCACACCAGCTGCTGCCGCATCCACCTGTCCATCCATCCATCCGTCCATCCATCCATCCGTCCAGCCCAGATGAAATCTAGACACCTTCTGCCGCTGTTACCTATTTGCAGAGACTACCGCTCCCATACCACTGGGGCAAACCGTCGCAGCATCAGTCTTCCCGAGTAGCACCTGGATTCACATCTGCAGCGTAACACCCTTACCATTAGAGGCTCTAGTGAAAAGCAGGTGTGGGTTCGTAGTCAAACCCCTCTGAGTTTTCTGTGTCCTTAACTTGGCTGTGTATCAAAATAGAAGGAGCCGCATGTGATTTTTTTTTAATTATTTAAATAATTTAAAAAAACAGCGTGCGGTCCCCCTCCTAATTTTGTTACCAAGCCATGATAAAGCTAGACAGCTGGGGACTGGTATTCTCAGGCTGGGGAGACACATGGTTATTGGGAGCCCCCCAGCCTAAAAGTAGCATCTTGCAGCTGCCCCAAAATTGTCGCATCCATTAGATGTGACAATTCCAGCGCGTTGTCTCTTTCCGATTGCCCTGGTGCAGTGGCAATTGGGTAATATCATAATATCAGGGGTTAATGACAGACCACAACTGTCATTAAGCCCAAAATTAGTGATGGGTAGAGTTCTATGAGATCCCCCATCACTAATCCTATAAGTAAAAAGAAATAAACACAAACACAGAGAAAAATCCTTTATTTGAAATAAAATACAGCACCCTCTTTCTCCTCTTTATTAACCTCAAAAAGACCCTTGAAGTTCTGCCGTAATCCGCACGATGTCCCATGCCGGCCATGGCTCTGCTATATCTGAGCCTGGAGAGACCGAAAACCTGTCTGATCTCTCCGGAAAACATTGACAAGGGGAACCCGGCTGACACCAGTGACATCACCCAGGTTCCCACGATATGACGTCTGGTGAACTGAAGCACTCTGGCTTGAAGTGGGGGGCCATACCCCGCACCCTGCTTGCACTTTGAAACTCACAATGCCAGCCAGGGGTCAGGAAGTGCATGGCTTCCCGCACTCCCCTCCTCCCGGCCGGCACTGTCACTATTAAGGTGCAGAGCCTGTGCCCCACACTCCGCTAGCCCTTTAACAGTGACAGTGCCAGCCGTGGGGAGGGGGGTGCAGGGCTGCCCTGCACTCTCCAACCCCCGACCGGCATTGTCAGTGTGAAAGGGCTGGTGTCCTGTACTTTAACAATGACAGTGTCGACCTGGGGGAGGGAAGTGCGGGCAACCCCGCACTCCCTGACCCCCAGCCAGCATTGTTAGTGTGCAAGGGCTTGCGGGGTGTGGGGCACATAAAGAGGGGAAAGAGGGTACTGTATTTTATTTCAAATAAAGGATTTTTAACTGTGTTTGTGTTTATTTTTTAGCTATAGGATTAGTGATGGGGGAGTCTCATAGACCCTTACCCATCACTAATTTTGGGCTTGATGACAGTTGTGCGCTGTGATTTAACCCCTTATTACTTTGATTGCCAATTCACCAGGGCAATCGGGAAGAGCCAGGAAAAGCACTGGGATTGTTGCATCTAATAGCGGCTGCAGGCTTCTATTTTTAGGCTGAGGGAGGCTCCCAATATCCATTGGTCTCCCCAGCTTGACAATACCAGCCCCCAGCTGTCTGGCTTTATTATGGCTGGGTATCAAAATTGGGGGGGACCGCACGCTGTTTTTTTAAAATGATTTATTTAAATAATAATGATAATAATAATAATTAAAAAAAAAAAGAAAAAAGGTCGCATGCGGTTCCTTCTATTTGGATATACAGCCAAGATAAGCGCAAGGCTGGGGGCTGCAGTCTGTAGCCGTATGCTTTATCTGTGCTGGGGATCATAATATGGGGACCATATACCAAATATTATTTATTTATTTCTACTGTACAATATAGACCCTCAGACAGCTCCTGTGATTAGTTGCAGGCAGATACTGTCACAAGCTGGGGGTGTGTTTGACTTCAACCAATCACAGACGCCAGGATGGCTGGTGGGCAGGGAAAGCAGTGCATATGGATAAGCAATAAAGAGTGGCCCAGGAAATGAAGGACGGGCTGCGTGAGCAGTGTACAGCCGCGCCGTAGCCTCAATAAGTATGAAGCGCTTGCTTCATTCTTATTTTCTTTATTTTTTATTCCCGGATTTGCCAGATCCGGATCAACACCCGGAATACTGGGCGCGGGTCCGGCACTCGGGTAAGTTTGAAATTGTGCGGATCCAGACTTTTACAGTATCGGTCCGCCCATCACTAAAAACTAGAAAGTCAGTTATAGTTTTTATTTTTTATGTTTTTTGCGCGGTTTACCGTACAGTAAAAGTGTTAAGACCAATTTATTCTTCAGGTAAGTACGGTTACAGTGATACCAGATTTACATAGCTTTTTTATGCTTTGCTACTTTTACTCACTATAAACAATATTTAACAAAAAATTATTTGTTTTTGTAGATTCTGAGAGTGACTCGCCCCTGGGCTCTGGGGTACTTGGTCCCAGGTGGTGTACCACTGGGACGTGTCAGTGGATGGCCGTTGCCCAGTTCCGTGACCCTGGGGGTCGCTTTAAAAGGGGTTATGTAAAGGGGAATATTTAATAAAGTTTGTCGTGACGCCACTTGCGGGTTGCGGTTATGAAGATAGAACCGCCACTGCACAGTCTCTCCGCTGGGGCTGATGTTGACGGCAGCCTGGATGTTGGGCCCTCCGCAAGTAGAACCGGGGCCCCAGGGGGTAGGTGATGGAGTAAGGCGTGGAAAGAAGGTAGGCCACACAAGGGATTGCAGTGTAACTAGTTCTCTTTACTCACAGCGGTTGGATGGCTGGTACTTGGAGGAAGTCTGGTCCTCACCACTGGTCCCCTTAGTCCCAGTGCTGGTTTGGTGACCTGGTGGCTTATTTCCCCTGCACCTTTCTCAAGTTGGTGGGACCCCGTGGCTTGGAGCATCTGGGGGTCCCTTCCTGGTAGTCTCTCAGTCTCTAGTCCGTGCAGTGTGAACCCTGTAGGGTTGGTGTTCCGTTCCCTGGTTCTCCCATTACTGCTGGTGCTCCCGGACTTCTAAGGTCAGTGAGGTCCAGGATGGTCCCCTCACTGTGCAGATTTTATCAGGTCTGCCTGGAGCGTTTGTCTGACCTAGGGCTCTGTACCCCGTCGGTGCTATGGTTTCGTGAGTACTCCACCGTACTCCACTGGCAACTACACGCCTGGTCCCTCAGGTCACCGTTACACTCTCCTGTCAGTGCGGTTACGTCCGTCTCCTCCCACTTCCACTTACTAATTGTGTGACTGTCCGTCTCCTCCCACCAAGTTGTTGTCTAGTGGACTGGGTGGCCATCCATTGGGTCTAACTCTAGTCTGTCACCAGTCCTTGGGGATGGGGATAAACTTAGATTATAGTGTGTTTTGCTGTTACCGGCACTGGTCTTCCAGGTCCCTGGGGGTAGGCCCTGCATCTTTGACAGGATAGAGTACCTTGTAGTACCCTGATGGGTTTAGGGGCGCTACAAGAACTGTAAAATTTCCATTTTTTTGCAGAATGAGCCATACTGGGGTTTGTTTTTTACTTGACAGTTTTCCGTTTCATTTCTACCACTTTTATTTACATCTAAACTTTTGATCACTTTTTATTAAATTGTTTTGGGTGTCAGTTTCAAATTTTTGGTGTGTTTTTTATGACTTTTTTTTAACAGTTTTGGCACTATGGAATATATATAAAGACAGTTTTATAGATCAGGTAATTTCGGACACACCAATATCAATTATATGTACTTTATTTGATTACTTTTGTTTTAACAGAAAGACTGCATTTTTAGTGCCTAAACAGGTTTTCATGATCTGGGTGTGCTTTTTTTGTGTGTTTTTGTTTTACTTTTTCACACATTTTATTTATTTTTTTTTATACTTAGTCCCACTGTGGGTCATGAATATTTTTTCCTTTGATTGCTCATCACATGCACTGCTGTACATATGTAGAGCCATGCAGAAGACCTTTCAGTGGTTCACTGACAGAGCCTGTGAGACGCTGCTCATAGAAGGATCTAACAGGCCACCATACCCTGGGGTAATCAGATGAGCTCAGGGTACAATGGCAACAATTTTCACCCAAGATTACGATTGCAGGGGGCCGATCCTGCCAAAGGCGGTCTTTTAACCGTATTGGCAATTAAGGAGTTAATATTAATATTCATTATATCACTTAATATTCATTATATTATTTAATATTGAGCAGAATTGTGCATGTTGACACTCACCCTGTACTGTATACGTCCACACACAGACCCCTATATGCAGTATGAACTCCATATATTCTTCTATATATAGTATGAGTTCTCACATAGTCTCATTATATACAGTTGATCCCTCCCACAGTTCTATCTACAGAATGAGCCCCCACACAGTCCCCCTATATACAGTATGAGACCCCACACAGTCCCCTATATACAGTATAAAGCCCCCACATAATCCACATACAGTATGAGCACCCACATAGCCCCTAAATACAGTTTGGGTCCCCAAAAAATCATTCCATACAGAACAGTGGCTCCAACAATCCTCCATACAGTACCATACAGCATAGTGGCCTCTACAACCCTCCACACAGTATGATAGCCCTCTACAGCCCTCCACACAGTATGATGAGTCCAATACAACCCTCCACAGTGTATAAAGGCCCGCATACATTGTAATGCCCTGTATGCAATGTATGTAACGGCTGGGAGTGGGCCAGATACCTGCGATGGCCCTGGGCCTCTTCAACTGAAGGGCCTCATAGCAACTGTGTGGTCTGCCAGCATTGGCGGAATGCCATTGGGTTTGCAGATAGGTGCTATGGCGACAGGAGATTTGACAATGATCTCCGTGTCTGCCATACCCATCACCCAATCAGATCCCGCTGGGGTGAAGTCAGATACCTTTTCAGTTAAACAATATTACTAATAAAAGTGCTAAAAATAAATTTTAAAATTACAATGTTTATTAATACACATAAAATAGCCAATACTGTGATTCACTATTATAAAATAATTATTGCACTTTGTGGTCTAAGATGATCCTATGCAGTAAGGATAGAAGATACATAAATTATAATATCCGACAGAAGCGAGCTATGTGTGATTTACAAACTCTCCCTCACACACTAATGCTAAAAATGCAATGTATAAATTGCGTCAACTAAGAGGTATATATTTGCATTTAAAGTCAGTGCCTGTATTCTGGAACACATGGCACAAAAAATCAAAACAATGTAGCCCAAACTATCTGCCTCACTGTCTTATTGTCACATATATCAGGTCAATGTGTTCTCACTGGTAGACACAGATGGAAAAGGGCCTCTGTGCAAAAACAGTATAGGGGCCCTTTTGCAGTCCAATAACTCATCATAATGCACAATTCCACTTGCTTTGGAGTTGGAAATAACCCCCTTACCTCTTGGGCCCCTGTGCAGTCGCACAGGCTGCACCAATGATATGTCCGCCCCTGGTGTATCTTATGATAGTGTGACGCCCTGGACTAGCCAGGTCGTCCCAAGTAGTCAT
This sequence comes from Anomaloglossus baeobatrachus, assembly GCF_048569485.1. Classification (NCBI taxonomy): domain Eukaryota; kingdom Metazoa; phylum Chordata; class Amphibia; order Anura; family Aromobatidae; genus Anomaloglossus; species Anomaloglossus baeobatrachus. The sequence goes on along the minus strand of NC_134355.1, from coordinate 453,448,832 downwards.
ACACCACACCACACCCCCTTCCAGTTAGGTAACACCAGCCAAACTAAAACCCTTGTCACCACCCTCCAGGTTTGAGGTCCACACCAGGGGGGCGGAGCCAGGCAGTTGGCTCCACCCACCGAGGAGTTCACAGGCCTGGAGGCGGGAACCTAGGTAGTCAAGTTCAAGTTGAAGAGAGAGTAGTTTCGACAGTGAAGGAGGGAGGTTGAGTCCAGAAGCAGACCTGTGCTCAGGCCTGCCAAAGAGTTCTCCGGTGGCTGGGTTGGAGCCCAGTCACCATTGGTAAGGAGGCAGACGGTGGTGACCACCTGCAGGAGACCGGGAATACGACCGCTGGAACCGTAAGGGACCGGGACAGAGTAGTGGCCCGCCGGAACCGAACCGGGGAGCCAACTGGATACCGGAGCACCAGGCAAGGTACTCAGACCCAGTACTAAAGCCCGACAGCGCCGCGTCGAATCAACTGATTGTGTGCTGTACTCAAGGACCTACCCCACACAAGTCCCTTTAGAAGACAACAGCCCAACCATACAGGGTAAAGCCACCGCCAAGGCATAGAGACACAAAGGGCCAGCGTCTGCAGGCAAATGGGCTCCTCCAGCAGGTATCAGTCGGGGAGCGGACTACCGGTGTCTAGGCACAGGAGTCAAAACATATACACACAGAGGTGCAGGAGAAAGGTGGACATCACCAACCTAGTCTGGAAGAAGCTGCAGCCGGCAGCAGGCCCCGTTCATCACTCCGTTTGGTTTACCAGTGACTCCAGTGTCTTGTGTTAGAGTGAGTACACCAGTGCCATCAGGCACCGCACCGCGCTGCACCGCAACACTTCACCCTGCACCTACCGGGCCCCGGGACCAACACCCCCTACCCACAGAGGGGTCAACACCTAGCTGCGCCATTACACTGCTCCCGGGAGCCCCATACCTTCACCGCAGCGGTGGTGTCCACAATCACCACAACCCGTGGGTGGCGTCACAAACTTTCATTCCAAATCAAACACCCCAAATCCCCGCGTGTAGCGCCATCTCCCTTGCAGAGCGACGTGACCCCCGGGTCCGTGAGAGGCTCGAGCCACCACCTGCAGTACGAGCACGGATCCGAGCGGCTCGACGGTCGAAGCCGAGCCCACGGGGCGGTACAATAGGTAGATTATGCAATGTGGTTAGGGATGAGCAAACCTGAACAGTAAAGTTGGGGGTTCGTAGTGGACACCTAGTAACAGTCTTGTGCAGAGTGCCCTAACAGCCTGGCACACAGTGCTCTAACAACCTGATGCAGAGCTCCCCAAGAGCCTGGTGCATACTCCCTTAACAGTCTGATGCATATTGCCCTAAATGCCTGGTGCACAGTGCTCTAACAGCCGTCCAGACCGCAATCAGTTAATTAACTTAGTCCAGTAGTTTCTAGACCTCGTTTCAGGGTCTGAGTACCCCCTCTTGTGCTCCGGTTTCCAGTCGGTTCCCCGGGTCGGTACCGGTGGGCCACTACCTTGTCCCGGTCCACCACGGTTCCACCGAGCCGTCTTCCCGGCTCCTGCAGACAGAGGCTTCCATATGCCTCCTAGTCAGAGGTGCCCGGGCTCCAACCCTGGCACCTGTCAGTCTGTCACAGGCCTGTCACACAGGCCTGTCTTCCTCCACTTCACTCTCCAACTCACTGACTAAAACTCAACTGTATTTCCTGCCTCAGGCTCTCTGAACCCCTCGGTGGGCATGTCCAACCGCCTGGCTCCGCCCCCTGGTGTGTCCATCCAGCCCGGAGGGAGGTGACTAGGGTTTTATGTGGTTGGCTGGTGTTACCTAGTGAGGGACTGGTGTTGTGCGCGGCTCTATTTGTGACTACCTGGCTGGTCCAGGGCGTCACACATAGTGCCTTAACAGCCTTGTGCACAGTGCCCTAATAGCCTGGTGCAGAGTGCCTTAACAGCCTGGTGCATAGTGCCCTAACTGCCTGGTGCATACTATTCTAACCCCTGCCTCTTTTCTACTGGGAATTTTTTTAGGGGGAGAATTAAGAGAGCATCAAATAGGGGATGGGGATCTGTCTGTGCTCATACTGTTGGTCGTGGTGTAGCTGATTCAGAGAGAAGACTTGCAATGTGACCAAATGTAACAGCTTCCTCTGCTCATGTGACATTCTGTGTAATTTCGTTGGCCCAAGCACCGCTTGACGAATGGTAAGGCCAGAACATGTTGAGGTGGTGTTAGATTGGATGACTGAGAGTGCCTACAATTCCTCTGCACTGTCTTCCACCTAGTCCTCTGCTAAAAGCACAGAGTTGGCACCTGCAGACCACGGGTATCTCTATTCTACTTCACCCCCTTGCAAATCAGCCAAGCAGTCAGATCCCCAAGTCATACAGCAGTCACTTCTGCTTTTTGATGACTCTGCTGGCTGGGGTTCTCCCTAACTGCCCACTTGGTAAATGTAGTGGCAGCTGGGCCTAAAGCGGAAGGCGTTCTGGTGCATGTTCTACCACGACCGAGGATTGCTGGATGTTTCTCTGCCCATGTCGCCTCCTACTTCAACTCTGGTTCCTCCACTGCCTCTTCATCCGGTCACTGCAAGGCTGTGTGCCCACGCTGCGTGTTTTCTGCATTTTTTCTTGCAGATTTTAATCAATACTGCAAGGAAAAATGCATCCCAGCAAATCATGACTTGCTGTGCACATGTTGCAGATTTTTTCCTTGCAGATTTTAATGCAGAAAAAAATCTGAAGCATGCCAATTCTTTCTGGGGTTTTTTCCTGCGAATATAATCCACTGCAATGCTTGATCACTGCAGTGGATTATATCTGTCAGTGCTGCATTTGCATAGCTCAGAAACTCGGGGTCATCATGGTGACAACCCAGGGTTGTCATGGCAGCGATCAGATCCCTGTGAACGTATTACAGGGACCCGATCACCAGGAAGAGGTAAGCGATCCCTCTACCTGTCGCCTGAATGCTGCGATCGCATTGATCGCAGCAGTCAGGGGCTTTAACTGCCCGGAATGGCATTGGCAACTCTCCTGGCAGTGAGAGCCGAGACCTGGCTGTAACATCAATCAAGAAATAACGTCTGGAACTCCATTCTGAGTCTGAACTGGGTGCAAAAACCTAAAAAATCTACACTATATGGAGAGAAGGTATGCACACCAGTGACTATGTAAGGGGAATACATGTAATAGCAGAAACTGCTGTGTGAATACTGACATGAAAAATCCAATAACTGCCATGAACATATGAATAAAGAGAAATTTAGCTATTGAATTGATCAATGCAACAGAGCCCCAACACTACGCCAAAGTATTTCTCTACGTTGGGGTCCCTAGCTTGTGTGTGTCCTCTCATGCAGTTAAAAAACTTACCGTGTATGGGAAGCTGAGATCCAGGCAATATATGCGTATAATGTGGTTTTTGCATCCAGTTCAGACTCAGAATGGAATTCCAGACGTTATTTCTTGATTGATTTGTAGTTTTTCGGTTGTGAACCTGGCCCCACTCACACATGTTGCCAGTCCACATTATACACACATCTCAACGTACTGAGTGATGGGTCTGCACCATTTAACTTCTGGGTCTCCAAATTGGACACATGGTACAAGCTTGCTCTTTCTGCCTTGGAGGTGCTGGTCTGTCGTACGGCAAGAGTACTGTCGGAACATGTGTTTAGCTTGGCAGTGGGTGTGATCAAAGACAATCGCATCTGCCTGTCCACAGCCAATGTGGGCAAGTTCATAACATTATGAATAAACATTATGAAGTGAACCAGAAGTGGACCCCTCACCCTCCCGAGGTGAGATATTTTATACCTTTTCATAATATAATGTATCTTTTTATATTTTTAAACCATTTATACCATAAGCATTTTGCCAAAAAATAAATAAGATGCCATTAATGTGAACTTAAAATAAATTGATGTACTAGACACTTAAATGGCAGGTGTGAATACTGAGCTGCATAAAAGCAGGTTGGAGGTTCATTCGGATACTGTTTTGCCCCATGTTCTCTACCTTTAAGTCACTTGGCAGAAACTAGCGTTTTGTAGATTAACCCACACATGGCACTCATAGCCTTATTGGTAAGGTTGAGATTCTTCTGAGGGACATTACATCCACAGGGAAATCACATATAAAGTCAGCTGAACATAGGGGTGCTATTCAGAGCCTCTTTACATGAGACTCCATCCTCCAGATGTCTACATAACTGACTCCAAAGTCTCAAGGCTTAAACCACAGGTATTGCTGCCATAAAGGGTTTGGAGACAGCTACAAAAACAAGATAATTGTGTCAAAGCATGATATGAACTTTAGGGTATAACAGATTTTTCAGCTGAAAATATTGCTTTTTTAAACAGCTTCTATAGGATAAAAGTCTAAGGAATCTGCAGATAGAGACTTAAATATTGACCCTACATAAGGTTTCTTGTCAGAAATCTCTCAGTTTTGTTCAGCAATAACTTTGAGAATAGGATGACTCGGTAAGACTCCAGCTAGCTTCTAAGGGAAATAGAAGACAGAATCTTCTTTATTTAGTAGGTTTTCACACTGCTCATCTGTCTCAACAATTTTCTTAACTCGTATAACCAGATGATTTTGTTCTTCTGGATGGAAAAGAAAATATTCCTATGAGACCTCCATATCAGAGGCATCAGAATTATCCTAGTCTGAAAAAGATACAATTTTGACAGACAGATGGAGAAGGAGAAAAATAATTTCCTCTAGGATATTTTATGGACTGTTTCATTGAGAACCCTTCTCCATGGCTGCAGAAGGTTGAGATTTTAACCACTGACATTTTTTTTTTACACATTCGAACAAACAGAATAGATTAGTTTCATGGTCACCTGAAAAAGGTTATTGACACAATGTACAGTGTCTTTGTTGAGACTTTTGAGTTTCCTCCCGACTGGGATGAATGATTAGATATCTAAGAAAAAGCACTGGAAAAATAGAAGATAAATTAGAACACTTCTAGATTTTTCTGAATTCTGATAAACTAATCAACCTAAACCACAAGACTTCTAGAAACAAGATTTACATTTGGTGAATGTGACATACGTATAGATTGTGCATTTAGGGACCTACAGTATATGAGAAACCTTAACAACTACAATTTTAGAAGGAAAATCTTGAATCTGATATGTGCTGTGCGTTGTGGGATATGCAGTCAGTATCTGATGTGTGTGTTGTGCTCTTGTGACAGATATGATATGTGTGCTATGCTTGTGTGATATACAGTATCTGATGTGTGTGTGTGTGTGTGTGTGTGTGTGTGTGTGTGTGTGCGTGTGCGCAGTGCTCTTGTGACTAGGGATGAGCAAACCCACAGTTCGGGGTATGTTCCAAACACCTTGTGTTCGGTGCTGAACACCAAACACAGACTTTTAACTTTACATCCGGTTCCTGTTCGGGTTTGTCACCCAAATAAAGCTTGATCAAAGGTTGCAGAGCAGCAAGCTTTTACACTGTGGGCATCTCTGGGGCTATCGCAGCCATGCCAAGTATTGGCATGGCTTTGATTAGCCAAGGAAATCACTGTAAAAATAGAAAAAATATTACGAGGCTACAAGTGGATGTTAAGTAGTAGTAAGAGCAGGATAGTTATACATAACGAGTTTTTTCGGAGGATCACACTTCCGCGTCTGCTAATTAAGGTTCATCAATATTCACGGCTTCTTCCGCCCACCCAATGCAACATGTCTATGATTGGCTGCACACTGCTAAACACGCTCCCCCACCCTGTGTCCACATCTGTGATTGGTTGCAGTCAATTTGCTGTATAGTAGTGTAAAAATAAATAATTAAAAAAAAAAATAAATGAAGTAGCCGCCTGTCATATTTTGATAGACCTCACAGAGAGGTGCTTGTGATGAGAGCAATCTGTCCAAGAGCTCCCCGACCCCTCAAGCTCTGGACAATGGGCCAGATTGCCTTCATTACTAACTGGCCAACATAGGTCCCCTGAACCTCCGGGCCATAGTGCGGTTGCCCGGCGGTATGTCCGCCACTGGCACTGTTATATATAGCGAAAATCACAGTCTCCTATGAGTGCCAACAAAACCCTGATTTTCGCATGAAGGTCATGCTGAATATTGTGAAATGATGCACCCCCCAACTGGCATGCATTAAATGCTGCTGGCAGAAATTGCAATACCTGGCCAGTCCAGTTGGTGACCTTGACACTTTTACAATGTGCATGAGGTTATTCAGTGAAGTTATCACCCATCTCTAGGAAATGTTATAGTTTTTAGATCAAACGACGTTACAAATATTGGAACCTGCACCAGTCAGCAGAAATGGGCACTTTTATTCACATTAGAATTGAGCATCAGAGTACATACATGGCTGCGGCTCCATATGGGTCTGTCAAACAGTGCCCCTGCTTTTTCTGGCATACCCATCTAAAAGCTATCCTGTAGATTGCAGGCAACCCATTTAACAATTGGGACAGTGTTACATCTGTATTCAAACAGTATAATTTAACTGCTTAAGTAACATCTTATACAGGTGGTTTGTGCTGTGATAATTGTGCATACACTGTGTGTTTGCAGTTGTCTGATGTATGTGTCCAATTCATGTCCTGCCTTTGTGTGCTGTGACTGAGGTGTGCGCGATGAGTGCTGTGCTTGTGCGAGGTGTATGCTGTGCTTGTTTAATGCAGGCTCTTTGGTTTTGTGACATGTGCACTGTGCTTGTGTGACGTATCTGACATGTGCGCTGTGCTTGTGTGATGTGTCAGACCTGTGCACTGTGGTTCTCTCATATATCTGACCTGTGCTTGTGTGACGTATGTGATCTATGCGCTGTGCTTCTGTCATATACAGTTGTGCTCAAAAGTTTACATACCCCGGCACATTTTTTGCTTTCTTAGCCTTTTTTCAGAGAATATGAATGATAACACAAAAACATTTTTCCACTCTTGGTTAGTGGTTGGGTGAAGCCAGTATTGTCCAACTACTATGTTTTCTCTTTTTAAATCATAATGACAACCAAAAACATACAAATTATCCTGATCAAAAGTTCACATACTCTCGGGATTTTGGCCTAATAACATGCACAGACGTTGACACAAATGAGTTTGAATGTCTATTAAAGGTAACATCCTCACCTGTGACCTGTTTGCTTGTAATCAATGTGTGTGCATAAAAGCTGAGTGAGTTTCTGGCATCCAGACAGTCTTGCATCTTTCATCCAGCCACTGACATTTCTGGATTGTGAGTCATGGGGAAAGCAAAAGAATGGTCAATGGATATACGCAAAAAGATAGTTTTACTGTATAAAACAGGAAAGGGATACAAAAAGATATCCAAGGAATTGATAATGCAAGTCAGCAGTGTTCAAACTGTGATTAACAAATGGAAAATCAGGGGCTCTGCAAAAACCAAACCATGATCAGGTAGACCAACAAAAATTATGGCCACAACTGGTAGGAAATTTGTTCGGGATACAAAGAAAAACCCACAAATAACATCAACTGAAATACTGGACTCACTGAAAACTAGCGCTGTGGCTGGTTCAAGATGCACTCCAAGAAAAATTTATCTCACCTACAATACGCCAAACAGCATAGAGACAAGCCTCCAAACTTCTCAGACTTCTGGAACAACGTAATTTAGAGTGATCATATCAAAATTGAACTTTTTGGACAACAACCATAAACATTTGGAGAGGTATCACCAAGGCCTATGATGAAAGGAACACCATTCCTACTGTAAAGCACGGAGATGGATCACTGATGATGTGGGGATGTGTGAGCTACAAAGGCACAGGAAACTTGGTCAAAGTAAAGATGAATGCAGCATGTTATCAGCAAATACTGGAGGCAAATTTGTACTCATAAGCTGTTCATGGGATGTACTTGGACGTTCCAATATGACAACGATCCAAAACACACAAAGTCAACCTTGGCCTTGTGATACATGTCATTGGCTACAGCAGAACAAAGTGAAGTTCTGGAGTGGCCAACTCAGTCTCCTGACCTCAATATCATTGAACCACTCTGGGGAGAACTCAAGCACGCAGTTCATGCAAGAAAGCTCAGGAATTTACAGGAACTGGAGGCTTTTTGCCAAGAAGAATGGGCAGCTTTACCATCTGAGAAAATAAAGAGCATCATCCACAACAACTACCACAAAGGACTTTAAGCTGTCATTGATGTTAGAGGGGGCAATACACGGTATTAAGAACTGGGGTATGAGAACTTTTGATCAGGGTCATTTGGATGTTTTTGGTTGTCATTATGACTAAAAAGAGAAAACAGTAGTTTGAAATTAAATGGCTTCACCCAAACCCTAACCATGAATGGGAAAAGAGTTTGTGTTATCATTCATATTCTCTGAAAAAAGGCCAAGAAAGCAAAAAATCTGCCTGGGTATATAAACTTTTGAGCACAACTGGTATCTCACCTGTGCACTGTGCTTGTGTGACTTGTGCAGTCTGCTTGTGTGACGTATCTGACATGTCCGTTGTGCTTGTGTGATGTATCAGACCTGTGCGCTGTGGGTCTGTCATGTATCTGTCCTGTGCTTGTGTGGCCTATATGCTTTGCTTCTGTCATATATCTCACCTATGTACTGTGCTTGTGTGACATATCTTACCTATGCGCTGTGCTTGTGTGGCGTATGTGACTAGTGCACTGTGCTTCTGTCATATCTCACCTGTGCACTGTGCTTGTGTGACATATCTTACCTGTGCACTGTGCTTGTGTGGCGTATGTGACTAGTGCACTGTGCTTCTGTCATATATCTCACCTGGGCACTGTGCTTGTGAAGTGGCCGCGGGTAAGACCGCGGCTGAGTTCCCATAATCTGCGCCAACAAAATCCCCACGCTCAGATTTTATGCAAGGGTACATTTCTTTACTGGTAAACATTTCAATGACACACGCAGCTGGCTTAGCAGCACACATAATCAGGGTTTGCTATCCGAGTCTCTAACTTCGGACACACGGCACAGAACACAAAAAAAACAGCAATGATAAACAAGAATTCTGTCCCTGACTTGCCCTATGGGCTACATTACCAGTCCAAAACACAAGGAGGGAGGGCTCCCACGTAGCAGGCCTGGAGTCTGGGGAAACGGCGGCGACTCTAAGGAGCAGAGATGGGGAAATCTTCAGCCCTCACGCCAGAGGACTAGCATACAGTCTCTTGGAATGGAGGAAGGAGACGGTCCGAGGTCCCTTGAATCCAGTATCACATCTGCAGCAGTTCTGGCAATCCCTCACACTTCAGCGATGAGGGCAGTCCGAGGCAGGTCTGCTCTGATACAGCTCCAGTGGCTCAGTGAGCATTTTCCCGCACTTTTTTCCTGTACAACCAGTGTTTGTGGGAGGGATCAGATTTTACAGTGTCCGCCCCTCAAGCAATTTCAGCACTTGTCCACAAGGTGGCAGCACCATCCTGTGTAATGTCAGTCTCCATGTCCTTTTCAGTCAAAAAACAGTCAGAGCTGTTCGCCTCATTACATGTCCCCCCACTGAAAGGTTGGCAGTCCCTGTCAACATTCACAGGTTCCAGGGCAGCGAGGACTGAGGCTGTGGCAGGGGGAGGCTGAGAAGCGGGCCATACATACTGGTCCCTATAAGACTGCCCAGGAGGAACCCCGGCAGTGGTGCGGGTAGTACGCCGCAGAGGTTGATTTCCCTCCACTCTATCACCGGTTACACTCTCTACCTCCGTCAGTTCCCTAGAGAGAGGGCCAGTCTGCGCAGGCGGGTAACCAGTCCCGGAGTCAACAAGGTCACTATGCTGAGTAATGTCAATGGTGTCAGTCCTGTCAGCAGTGTCGTCCTCACCGGGTACTGTGGCCAGGGAGTCAGGCTGGGATCGGCAGGGGCGCAACATATTCCGGTGCAAGGTGCGAGAGTTGCCGCTATCTTCGCCCCGGACTCTGTATACATGACCATCAGGGTAGGGGCGCTCAACTACCCGATAGACTTCAGCTTCCCACTTAGCTCGGAGTTTTCCTTGAGGCTTCTTAATACGAACCAGGACTAGCTGTCCTACTTCTAAGGGTTCTTCCTGTACGGGGAGCGGGTCAGCATGTCTCTGGCCCCGGATTTGTTGGCCTACCAGTCGGTATACAGTTTCCATCTTCTGACGATGAGTGTGTAGCCAGGATGGATATGTACCGCCGGTATTTTTTTCAGGACTGGTCAGGTTTAGGTCATGGACCCCTTTTCCTGGGCGGCCAAAGGGAAGGGTGTGTGGGGTAAAACCCGTCACGGAGTGGACTTGATTGTTGTAGGCCCACACTAGATCCGGAAGGAATTGGGGCCATTGGTCTTTCTTGTCATCGGCTAAGGTGCGGATCAACTGGAGTAGAGTCCGGTTAAAGCGCTCACACGCACCATTCCCCTGTGGGTGGTAAGGGGTGGTTCTGGACTTCTGGATCCCATACATCCGATGCAGCTCCTCGATAATTTGACCTTCAAAACAAGCCCCCTGATCAGAGTGCAACCTCTCCGGACACCCATAGACCTGGATGAACTGTCGACAGATGGCCCGCGCAGCTGACTCGGCAGTCTGATCTTTGGTAGCAACAGCAACTGCGAATTTTGTGAAATGGTCTACCATAACCAGACAGTATTGGTAGCCACCACTCGCCGTCCCAATCGACAGGTAGTCCACCATCAACAGCTCAAGGGGCCGGGATGTCTCAACTGTTTGGACAGGTGCACGCTGCTCAGCGGACTTGTAAAGCTCACAGGTGCGACAGGCTTGACAGACATCTTCAACCAGCTTGCGGAGTCCCAGACGGTAGGTGGACTGTTGGACCCACCGGAAGGTCTTGTCTATTCCAAAGTGGCCGTTCCTCTTGTGTGCTTCTCCCACCATTTCACGGGCCATTTTGGCCGGCACTACAACCTGTAGGCAATCCTCCAGCATGTGGGATAGGAAGATCCTCCGGTATAGCACTCCTCTCAGAATCAGATGATCCCATTGGCTGAGCAGGGTCAGGGTACTGGTGGACAGTCGTGACCGCGTGTCAGAGGACGGCTTCTGCTGCCGCTTCACCCATTGTTTGAGTAGGGCACATTCAGCATTTTGGTCCTGGATTCTGCACCATTCCTGTGGGGACAGTGGGGACCCTACTGGAGTGCCAGCCTCATCCACAGCATACTGGCGGCAATCCATCATCTGACGGGCTAATCTTGTGAAGTCAGGCATCTCGTCTCCTTCCAGCTCTTCGTCCCGGTCCTTAGTGGGCGAGGGGGATGTCCTTCTGGACAGGCTGTCCGCATTCTGATTTTCAGCCCCAGCTCTATATTTAATCTTGTAGTTAAACTTGGAGAGCCGAGCCATCCATCGCTGCTCCATAGCCCCAAGTTTCGCATTTTCTAAGTGGGAGAACGGGTTGTTGTCCGTCAGGACTAGTACTTCCGCCCCTGTCAGATATCCAGAAAATGTCTCAGTCATTGCCCACATCAAGGCCAACAGCTCCAGCCGGAATGAACTGTAATTGGTGGGATTCTTTTCACCTTCATGTAGGGACCTACTGGCATAGGCTACAACACGTTCCTTGCCTTCTTGTACCTGTGAGAGTACTGCCCCCAGACCCTGTAGGCTGGCGTCAGTATGTAATTGAAAGGGCAGGGTGTAATCTGCATATGCCAGGATGGGGGACGACGTCAAGGCACCCTTTAGAGCTTGGAAGGACTCTTCTTGGGTAGGCCCCCAATTGATGCGGCGTCCTCTGGGACTGTTGGTAGTCCCTCAAAGCAGGTCATGCAGTGGTGCGGCAAGCCGGGTGAAGTTCTTGACGAACCGACGGTAGTAGCCTGCCAGTCCCAGGAAAGCCCGGACCTCCTTGACAGTTGTGGGCTGTGGCCAGTCCCGTACAGCGGCTATTTTCTCCAGCGATAGTTGTACACCTTCGGCCGAGATCCTGTGGCCCAGGTAATCGATCTCCTGCTGTAGAAGACGGCACTTGCTGGGTTTCAACTTCAGGCCATGTTCCCTTAGCCTCTGGAATACGCGGCCCAGCTTCTGTAGATGTTCTTCGAACGTGGCTGAATAGACCACAATGTCATCAAGGTAGATGAGGGTGAAGTCGAAATTGAAGTCTCCCAAGCAGCGCTCCATCAGCCTCTGGAAAGTTCCTGGCGCGTTATTCAGGCCGAAGGGCATCCTGTCAAACTCGTACAGACCCATGGGTAGGATGAAAGCGGTCTTTTCTCTGTCCTTTTCGCTCATGGGTACCTGCCAATAGACGCTGGCCAGATCCAGGGAGGAAAAATACTTGGCTTTCTTCAGAGCCGTCAGGGATTCTTCGATCCTCGGCAAAGGGTATGAGTCCCGGGTGGTGCAAGCATTCAGGCGGCGGTAGTCCACACAGAACCTCAGGGATCCGTCTTTCTTTTTAACTATTACCACCGGTGCAGCCCAGGGGCTCTGGCTCTCTCGTACCACTCCGGCATGGAGCATGGAATTCAGGAGGCTTTTCACTTCTTGGTATTGCTGGGGTGGTATCTGCCGGTATCTCTCACGGATAGGAGAAGCGTTACCCGTAGGGATCTCGTGTTGGATACTGGTGGTGCATCCAAAGTCGGTGTCATGCTGGGCAAAGGACGCCTGGTGTTCCTGTAGTAGTTTTTCTACCCGTGACACTTCCTGTTTAGAGTATTAGGATGTATCCAGCTGACACTTCTCTAGCAGCTCCTTTCCAGCTTCAGTGTCATCTGTGGCGGTGGCCATGGCAGAAACAGTCACTGTCCAGTCTCCCTCTGTCGATGGGGCAAACTGGAAGGGGCCCCTGGGATTCACCTCTGTAGGTAGGGCGTAGACTCTTGCGAGCTGTGTCCCCGCTTCTAGGTCGACGCCTACACTAGCCGTATTGCTCAGCCGGACAGGGATCCTTCCCCTCCTCACGACAGCCAGAGTGCGAGCGACTAATGGGTTCAATTTTCCCTCTCTCGGGGTTTGCGGCTCAATCAGTACATCCACGCCTTCAAGAGGTCTTGTGGTGCTAAGGGGTAGCAAGATAATTGTCTCCTTTTCAGCCGGTAAGGTGATCCTAGTGTGGCGAGGTACGGTGATAGTGGCTATGGGCCGTTGTTCCTTTGCCATTTGCTGTAGGTTGCAGGCCCGAACCACTCTTCGGAATGCTCGGCGGGTGGCCCCGTGTGTGGTAACTTCCTGCCAGTACTTGGGTCCCCGCTTAGTAAACAATACCAGGTCCAGGTCTTTTAGAATGTTCATCCCAATAATCATGGGCGTGTCCGAACCGAAGCCTTCTTTGACCACGATTATCCCCCTCTTCCCGAGGTCCTGTCCACACATTTCGGTGCTCATCCAAGCTACTCCCGTTACTGGAATGGGTAGATTATTGGCCGCTTTGATCTTGATGACGGTATTCGGGTCATAAGCAGCCCGTGGTTGTAGATATTTCTCGTAAAACTGTTCTGAGATGGTGGACACCTGGGATCCAGTAACCATTAGTCCTTGCACGGCAACCCCCTCTAGCATTACTTTCAGTGTAGGGCTGTTTGGTGCAAGCTTGCTCCTTTGTTGGCTCCTTTTCTCCGTGGTCTTCCCGGTCGAGTGAGCCTCCTCAGCCGGGGTGTCTAGTTTAAAGGTGCCCGCTGTTGAGAGGCATGGCTTGGCGGTTCTAGTGGATAGGCCTGGGGTTCCATCCGCTGTTTCGAGTGAAACTCCGCTTGCTGGGGTGTTTGAGAGTCCATTCGATGGAACGGCTGCGGGTCGGGTTGGAAGGAGTTCTGGGGGCAACGGTTTGCTCTGTGACGGGGGTCACCACATGTCCAGCACTTCCCCATAGGCCGGCTAGGTTGCCGTCTCACTTGCCTATCCGCCTGTTGGTCTAATGTGAGCTGCAGCACCTGCTTCTGTAAATCCGCCACCATCTGCTTCAGTTCCTCTGTGTCGCTGTTCGGAGTATTTGTACTGTACATGGATCTGCAAGTAGCGGTATAAGTCTCTGTTCCCGTAACAGGTCCCCTAGAACGTTCTATGGCTTCTTGTTTAACCTCAGCAAATGTAAGGGCTGGATTTATCCGGAGTAAGTCCTGCAATGAGCGGTTGAGATACGGATCTCTCAGTCCTATTACGAATTGGTCCCTCAGCACCAGGTCGCGGGAGGATGTACCAGCTAGATTTTCTCCATTTTTGCAGGCTTGTTCCAGCAGTACTTGGAGGGCGTTCGCATATCGAGGAATGTCCTCCCACTCGAGCTGTGTACGCTGGAAGAACATGTAGCGCAGTGTTCCCAGGTATCTGGTCGGCCCATAGGTGTTCTCTAGCACCCGCACCAAGTCATCTAATGTATGCTGGCCCCTAACCGTCTCCAGTCTGACAGTCGTCCATGCTTCCCCCTCTAATGTCAGCATAGCCATTTCCGCTAAGGTCTTAGGGTCAGCATTATACATTTCCCCCACTATCCTAAGTTGTTCCGCCCATTCAGGTACAGGGTAATTCCGTCCATTAAACTTTCTCACTTGATTTACAATAGACGCCGGAGGAGCTGTCTGACTATAAGCTACCACCGGGAGGGGATTTTGCTGGTCACAGATCCTGCCGACTACGCCAGATGAAGTGGCCGCGGTTAAGACCGCGGCTGAGTTCCCATAATCTGCGCCAACAAAATCCCCACGCTCAGATTTTATGCAAGGGTACATTTCTTTACTGGTAAACATTTCAATGACACACGCAGCTGGCTTAGCAGCACACATAATCAGGGTTTGCTATCCGAGTCTCTAACTTCGGACACACGGCACAGAACACAAAAAAAACAGCAATGATAAACAAGAATTCTGTCCCTGACTTGCCCTAGGGGTTACATTACCAGTCCAAAACACAGGGAGGGAGGGCTCCCACGTAGCAGGCCTGGACTCTGGGTAAACGGCGGCGACTCCAAGGAGCAGAGATGGGGAAATCTTCAGCCCTCTCGCCAGAGGACTAGCATACAGTCTCTTGGAATGGAGGAAGGAGACGGTCCGGAGGTCCCTTGAATCCAGTATCACATCTGCAGCAGTTCTGGCAATCCCTCACACTTCAGCGATGAGGGCAGTCCGAGGCAGGTCTGCTCTGATACAGCTCCAGTGGCTCAGTGAGCTTTTTCCCGCACTTTTTTCCTGTACAACCAGTGTTTGTGGGAGGGGATCAGATTTTACAGTGTCCGCCCCTCGAGCAATTTCAGCACTTGTCCACAAGGTGGCAGCACCATCCTGTGTAATGTCAGTCTCCATGTCCTTTTCAGTCAAAAAACAGTCAGAGCTGTTCGCCTCATGACACTTATGTGACATATATTACATGTTCGCTGTGCTTACGTGACATATCTAACCTATGCACTATGATCCTATGACATATCTGACATGTGTGCTGTGCTCTTGTGACATATATGATGTGTTCTCTGTGCTTGCATGACATATCTGACCTGTGCACTATGCTCCTGTGACATATCTGACGTGTGCTATGCTCTTGTGAGATATCTGATGTGTGCAATATGCTTGTGTGAATATAGAAAGGATTTGACACGTGTGCTGTGCTCTTGTGACATATCTGACGTGTTCGCTGTGCTTACGTGACATATCTAATCTGTGCACTATGCTCCTGTGACAAATCTGACATGTGCGCTGTGCTCTTGTGACATATCTGATGTTTGCAATATGCTTGTGTGAATATAGAAAGGTAGTAAATGGGGCACTCACTACTTTGCATAAAAGTTTCTGTATTGCAGTTCCAGAATGACAACAGGAATTGTATACACAAGCAACCCTAACAGCTGTTTCACATGAAAATCAAGTTTCATCCGAGTCATTTTCTGTTGCATTGGATCTATGCTTTTCTAATATGCAGTATCTGATGTTTGCTGTGCTCCTATGACATATTTGATGTGTGCGCTGTGCTTATGTGATACACAGTATCTGAGGTGTGCACTATGTTCTTGTGAAATATCTGATGTGCATGATGTGCTTGTGTGAAATACAGTACCTGGGGTGTGTGCTGTGCTTTTGTGAGATATCTGATGTTTTATGTGCTCTTGTGATTTATCCAACATGTGCTCTGTGCTCTTGTGATGTATTTGATGTATGTATTGTGCTCTTCTGGCCTATCTGATGTGTGCTGTGCTTGTGTGATATACAGTATCTGATGTGCGCGCTGTTATCCTCTGACCCATCTGATGTGTGCGCGATGCTTGTGTGATATACAGTATCTGATGTGTATGCTGTGATCCTCTGACCTATTTGATGTGTGTACTGTGCTCTTTTGACCTGAGATGTGCGTTGTGCTTGTGCGATATACAGTATCTGATGTGTGCGCTGTGATCCTCTGACCTATCTGATGTGTGTGCTGTGCTTTTCTGACCTATCTGATGTGTGCGCTGTGCTTGTGTGATATACAGTATCTGATGTGTACGTTGTGACCCTCTGACCTATCTGATGTGTGTGCTGTGCTTTTCTGACCTATCTGATGTGTGCGCTGTGCTTGTGTGATATACAGTATCTGATGTGTGAGCTGTGATCCTCTGACCTTTCTGATGTATGCGCTGTGCTTATGTGATATACAGTATCTGATGTGTGCACTGTGATCTTCTGACCTATCTGATGTGTGCTCTGTACTTGTGTGATATACAGTATCTGATGTGTGTGCTGTGCTCTTCTGCCCTTTCTGATGTGCGCGCTCTGCTCTTCTGACTTATCTGATGTGTGCTCTGTGCTTGTGTGATATACAGTATCTGATGTGTGTGCTGTGCTTGTGTGATATACAGTATCTGATGTGTGTGCTGTGCTCTTCTGCCCTTTCTGATGTGCGCGCTCTGCTCTTCTGACTTATCTGATGTGTGCTCTGTGCTTGTGTGATATACAGTATCTGATGTGTGTGCTGTGCTTGTGTGATATACAGTATATGATGTGTGTGCTGTGCTCTTCTGCCCTTTCTGACGTGCGCGCTCTGCTCTTCTGACTTATCTGATGTGTGCTCTGTGCTTGTGTGATATACAGTATCTGATGTGTGTGCTGTGCTTGTGTAATATACAGTATCTGATGTGTGTGCTGTGTGTGCAAAAATCTTCATTTTTGTGTTTCACCTCTTACTGCCGAAGCCTGTTTTCACCTTTCAGGCCAAAATTCTGACCAGTTTCACTTTATGTGATAATTACTGATGGGTGAATAGTAACTATTCCTCTTTGGATTCTCAAAATACTATTCCAGTGTCAGTCACGAATAAAGAACCTAATGCAAGTCAATGCGGAACGTGCATTTTTCTTGTTGTGACAAATACTGGAATAGTACTCGGTATTCAGTAAGCATTATCCGAACACGAATAATTTCTATTTGCCCATCTCTAGTGGTAATAATTCTGGAACATTTCAACGTATCTCAGTGAGTCTGAGAGTGTTTATTTGTGACACATTGTACTTAGTGTAAATGATAGATTTAGGTTGAAATTGTTCACACTTGTTTGTGAAAGTATCCGAATTTTACAGAAAATTTTGCAAGATTTACAAAACCAATTTTTTTAAGGATCACATCACAACTAAAGCGACTTTGAGGGGCTTATATGACACAGGAGAAAGTGAACCATACAATTTTTTGTGCAATTTCTCCTGAGTACACTGATGTCCCATATGTGGTGGAAAACTGCTGTTTGGGCACACGTCAGGGCTTGGAGGCAAGGAGCACCATTCAACATTTGGAGCGCAAAAGTGTCTAAAATAGATAGCAGAAGCCATGCCACATTTACTGAGCCCTTCATGTTCTTAAATTGTGAAAAAATAAAGAGACCCCAGTTTTTTTAAACTAATATCTTCAATGAGCTAATTTAGAGGTGTGGTGAGCTCCTTGAACCCACAGGAGCTTCACAGAATTTTATAACATTGAACCATGAAAATGAAATAATACATTTTCCCCATATGTTATTTTTGCCACAAATTTCTAATTTTCACAAGGGTAACAGGAGAAAATGGACCATACAATTTATTGTGCATTTTCTCCTGAGTACAGCGATACCTCATGTGTAAAAAAACTGTTTGGGCACACGTCAGGGCAGGGAAACAAAGGAGCACCATTCAACTTTTGGAGCGTCATTTTGGCTGGGATCGTTAGCGGACGCCATGTCAAATTTGAAGAGTCCCTGACATTGCAAAACAGCAGAAACCCACACATGTAGCCCCATTTTGGAAATAACAGCTCTTGACAAATTCATCTAGAAGTGTAGGGAGCATTTTTCATCCTCAGACGATTCACAGAATTGTAAAACATTGAGTTGAGTAAATGAAAATTTCCCAATTTTTCCAATACAATGTTGCTTTGCCCCCAAGTTTTTGATTTTCAAAAAAGGTAATAGAATGGTGCAATTTTTACTGAGTATGGCAATACCCCATATGTGGTCGAAAACTACTTCTAAGGCCCCTTTCACACGTCAGTGATTCTGATACGTCTGTGCTTTTTTTTCTACGTACCAGAATCACTGACATACGCAGACCTATTATAATCAATGGGTCTGCTCACACATCAGTGATTTTTCACTGAACGTGTCTCCGTGCAGCGTACACCCGTGGCTGTGATTCTGCATGGAGACAAGTCAGTTTTTTTCTGGCATCACTGATGACCCACGGACCACACTATGGTGTGAGCCGTGTGTAATCCGTGAAACACGTACCAGAAAATCACGGACATATTAAATATTTTCAACTTACCTTGCCTGCGATTCGCTGTGCCTGCTCCGCTCTTGGCAGCTCCTGCTTGGCTCATGAATACTCATGAGAGCAGGAATAGCCGACCAGGAAGAAGGTGCTGAGAGCGGTGGGCAGACGCTGCAGAGCCGAGAACTTCAGCACCATGGAGAGCAGCAGTGAAGGCAGGTGAGTAATGTCCATATGCAATCACGGGATCACGGATTGCACATGGACAACCCACGTGTGCCGTGAATCACGGAACACGGAGGGACATGTGCGTGTTTTACACGTCAGTGAAGAACGTCAGTGTTTTTCACTGACGTGTGAAACGGGCCTAAGACACAGTGGAGAGCTCACCCTGAAAGTGACTCCATTGAACAAACTAAACCCCTCAATGAGCTCATCCTGGGGTGCAGTGAACATGTTGACACCACACTTGCCTCAGAATTTTACACCATTGAGTGGTGAAAATTCAGAATTACATTTTTACCACTAAAATGTTTTCAGCCCCAGAAATGACCTGTATGAAAAAAGTGTTTATTTATATATATATATATATATATATATATATATATATATATATATATATATATATATATATATGATGCAAAAAAGTACCTGCACACAGCCAATGGAAAAGTGCAATTATGTGCATGTAACCCTAACATACTGTAAGATCAGAGACATAAGACTAGACAGCCGGGAATGAAGTGCAATGATAACAGGTGAATGTCTCTACCTATGTGGAGTCCTGCATTTCATGTCTACATACCGTAGTACCAATAAAAGAAGATGCATAGTACCGGGAGCTAGCCACAGGGGAGACGTGAGTGCAGAGTAAGAATCACTGTCAATAAGCAGGCTCTGAGAGAGTTGGGGTGGGAGGGGGTTATGCTGCCAGCTGGGTAGAGATAAGGCAGAAAGACCCTTGGGTAACAATGGCACTAAAATGTGTCACAATTTCTGCTGATTGTGGCAATAGCCCACATGTGGCAGCATAGCACTGCTTGGCCACACTGAGACTTGCGAGGGAACGAGTGCGATTTGATCCCTGAAGCACAGATTTTCCTAGAATTATTTTTCAGACTCAGCCCCTAACTGTGAGAAGAGCAGAAACCTCTAAGGTGACCCCATTTTGAAAATGGTACCAGTGTATGAATATATCTATAGGTGTAGCGACTATTTTGACTCCATTGGATGTTTTCCAGAAACAAGCAGCAATGAATGTTGCTGAGTGAAAGTTCCAAATCTGCCATTGTAGTGCCCGTACATTGTAGTGTCCATACATTGTAGTGCCCGTACATTGTAGTGCTCGTACATTGTAGTGCCCGTACATTGTAGTGCTCGTACATTGTAGTGCCCGTACATTGTAGTGTCCGTACATTGTAGTGCCCGTACATTGTAGTGCCCGTACATTGTAGTGCCCGTACATTGTGCCCAGCTCGAGCTTCTGGGGACATGCACCATCTCCTTACTACACAAATGCCAAATGTGAACGCTACATGTGGTTTATAATCTGCCGGAAAAGATGCAATCCGTGGCAGTATCAAAGTCAGGGAAACGACATAAGACGTAACTTACGTAAAGCCTAAGACCACGTGCACACATTGAATATTTGGTGAGTTTTTTACCTCACTATTTGTAAGCCAGAACCAGGAGTATTTCTATTATACTTTTCCTCTGATTGTCTCACTCCTGGTTCTGGTTTACAAATACTGAGGTAAAATACTGACCAAATACTGAGCATGTGAACGTGGCCTTGGTGTCTGCCTCTGGCCTCGGTGTCTGCCTCTGGCCTTGGTGTCTGCCTCTGGCCTCGGTGTCTGCCTCTGGCCTTGGTGTCTGCCTCTGGCCTTGGTGTCTGCCTCTGGCCTCGGTGTCTGCCTCTGGCCTAAGTGTCTGCCTCTGGCCTAAGTGTCTGCCTCTGGCCTTGGTGTCTGCCTCTGGCCTCGGTGTCTGCCTCTGGCCTCGGTGTCTGCCTCTGGCCTCGGTGTCTGCCTCTGGCCTTGGTGTCTGCCTCTGGCCTCGGTGTCTGCCTCTGGCCTAAGTGTCTGCCTCTGGCCTAAGTGTCTGCCTCTGGCCTTGGTGTCTGCCTCTGGCCTCGGTGTCTGCCTCTGGCCTCGGTGTCTGCCTCTGGCCTCGGTGTCTGCCTCTGGCCTTGGTGTCTGCCTCTGACTTGAAGCTCGGACCCTTTGTGATACCACCATGGATAGCTACATCAGGAGCTCAGGCTGGAAATGCCCCTGTGTCCTGGGGTAAAGACTGTGAGGCACAGGAGTAGGACCACCATATAAGCCAGAGGGTGCAGCCGGTGCCATGACCATCCATCAGACTCTGCCCATAGAGCGTTTAACCCTTGCAGCAGTGAAACCCTGAGAGGATCCCCCAAACTTGCCTGTCTGACCAGGAAATGCTCCTCACAACACTTTTGGAAGCTACAAAAAAATACAACAAAGAAATTAATGTTAAAAAAATAAAATGAATAATGAAAAGACTCCTCTGCAAAGTGAGTGCGGAAGAAAATAAAGCAATTGATTGTGAGCTCTTGGGGCAAAGCGTTGTAGGAGGAAGTTGTGATGTGAGGACCCCAGTGGTGGGCACACGGCACCTCTCCCACAGCTCCCCGTCTGCAGCAGGAAGTCCAGGCCATTTTTACCTTGTGATCTCGGTGACTAAATGCTACAGCACTATTTCCCAGGAAGGCTTGTATAATGCTGGCGGTAGGGGAGACTCTCGGGCATGCGCAGTGCCGCTCTTCTTGTACATAGCGAGGCTGGAGTGGGCAGAGCTGGCACTACACCTGCAGCACCACAGTCAGTGGACAGCTCCGCTCTGCAGCACCAGACCCAGGTAACGGGCGCCCGGTACTGCCGGCCCCCCTCCGGGCACTGTGCCCCCCTCACCAATGTCATCTGATGCTTGATTGCAGATCACGGGCTGCAGGCATCCTCCATCCACAGCACCGCTCACTGCAAGGCTGCCAGGAGCATTCTGCGGAGGAATAGCACAGCTTCCAAGTTCCCACAACTTCCAGGCACTTGACAAAGGGCAGCGATGGAAACCAAAGGTAGGAGCCCCTGTTCCTGAGCATGTGTGGTCTGGGGTGGGATCGGCTGCAGACTGCAGTGCTGCTGAGCCTGCTGCTGGTCGATCACACACATCCCAATGCAGCAGAGCTGGGATAGGTTCTGGATTTCTGGTGGAGCCTTCAGACATGGATCTCCCTGTGTCATTGCGATGTGCTAGGCGAGGCTCGGGAGATGGATTGTGCATCATTAATATATGCAGTATGTCTGGGCAGGGGCTTCACACACTACAGAGATAAAAGTTCTCTGCCTGCTGTACCAATAAGCCTGCCCTGCTCCTGCTGAGACCCACACCCTCTGGATCATCCAATGCCAGCCTGGGCAGATTGCACCCAGCATACTGATTCTGCCTGGCACATGATGTCAGACATTGGTGGACTTAGCTGGAGCAACTTAGCAGATGATACCACACAGTATATGTGCTGCATGTTGTATGGGGTGGGCTGTAGGCCATTGTCCCCCCCCCCCAGGCCTGTGTTTTTCTTACATTTTGGATCAGGTGGATTTCTTCCATCCTTGCACAGCTCAGTATAGGATAGGCCCATATGTATGGCAGCTTACTGGGAACATTCACTAACAGTTTATGGTGATACCGCTACGTCTGATTTCTGCTGGTTATTCTTATATATCATACCAAAAAAAATCATCTAAAACTTGCAGTAGTCAGTACTCCGCAGAGATATTGCTCCTGATCAGTCCTGAAGGTCACACACTAATGTAGTTAAGTCATCAGAAGGAGCAGCATGTTGAATGGATTTATTGAGATGATGGAGGATGCTCGGATATTCTATATTCCAGCCCATGAAATAGATTCTGCTCCAGTTCAGTGTTCAGTACTGCATAGGGGATTCCACCCGCACGTATACTGCTTTCAATGTGTGCCTACTCTCTGCCGCCAATCATGCTGCCACTTACGGATCATCAATAACATAAAAAGCCTGACAAACTTTCGTGGCTCCGACCGGACTCCTATGCATTTGTTGACAGGCGGTCATCAAAATGCAAAGCTAATTTCAGAGCATATCCAACCTGTGCCTGAGCATAGAGAAACTCAATGTGGAATTTCCTATACCTTCTTTATTAGAGGAGGTTTGTCAATAGCAAAATATCCCATACATGTTTACAAACAAACAAAATAATGATGTATCTATATCCGTATAATGATTTATAAGTGATCAGTAAACACAATTGATCATTTACAAAATACCGATTAGATTCGATGTGGGCTATTAGGAATTGGCAACAAAATACTACAAATTGGGATATAAGCAAAGAAGATGATACTTCTACATGTATCCCCAAACATTCCCACGCTTTACAGGACCCTTCATCGATTAGGCACAAGCTAATGCTTTATGGGAAAAGCCACTTAAGGCTCGGGACAAGCTGAGCGTAGTGTCCTTAAATGGGATTATAGACAAGAAGTAAAATCTATTCCCAGAGTAATAAATTCTGATAATATCCTTAAAGTTTCAATATTATGACTGCAAAGGTTTATGGTTACTTTTTATATTATTACAGCAATCAGCCGGATGCATCTTTTTCATACATTGTTATAGAATTATTACTTACAAAGTATAGAACATGCAACAATTATATATAAATAAAAATAATATTAACAACCTGTATATAATCAATATGGTTTAATATATACAGCCATGGTAAAAAGTGTTGGCACCCTTGAAATTGTTCCAGAAAATGAAGTATTTCTCCCAGAAAATTATTGCAATTACACGTTTTGTTATACTCATGTTTGTTTGTTTATTTCCTTTGTGTGTATAGGAATAACATAAAATAACAGAAAAAAGTCAAATTGGACATAATTTCACACAAAATCTCAAAAATGGGTCTGATAAAATTGATGGCACCTTTTCAAAATTGGGGGTAAACAACTTGGTTTCAAGCATATGATGCTTGTTCAAACTCACCTGTGGCAAGTAACAGGTGGGGCAATAGGAAAATCACACCTGAAACCAGATAAAAAGGGGAGAAGTTGACTCAATCTTTGCCTTGTGTGTCTGAGTGTGCCACCCTAGGCATAGAGAACAGAAAGAGGAGAGAACTGTCTGAGGACTGGATAACAAAAATTGTTGACAAGTATCAACAATCTCAAGGTTATAAGTCCCTCTCCAGAGATCTTGATGTTCCTTTGTTCACAGCATAATCAAGAAGTTTACATCTCATAGCACTGTAGCTAACCTCCCTGAATGTGGATGCCAGAGAAAAATTGATGAAACGTTGCAATGCAGGATAGCCCGGATGGTGGATAAGCAGCTGCAATCAAGTTCCTAAGAAATTCAAGCTGTTTTGCAGGCTCAGGGCACATCAGTGTCAGCTCAAACTATCTGTCTACATTTGAAAGAAATGAAATGCTATGGCAAAAGACCCCAGAGGATCCTACTGCTGACACAGAGAAAAAAAACCCAGACTGCAGTTTGCCAAAATGTTCGTGAGTAAAGCCCCTGTCACACACAGAGATAAATCTGCGGCAAATCTGTGGTTGCAGTGAAATTGTGGACAATCAGTGCCAGGTTTGTGGCTGTGTACAAATGGAACAATATGTCCATGATTTCACTGCAACCACAGATCTGCCAAAAATGTATCTGTGTGTGATGGAGCCTTACGCCAAAATCCTTCTGGGAAAGCGTCTCGTGGAAATATGAGGCCAAGATAGAGATTTTTGGTAAAGCACATCAGTCTAGTGTTTACTGAACACAGAATAAGGCTTATACAGAAAAGAACACCGTACCTACAGTCAAGTATGGTGGAGGTTCAAAGATATTTTGGGATTGTTTTGCTGCATCTGGCACTGGGTGCCATGACTATGTGCAAGTTATCATGAAACCTAAAGATTACCCAAGGATTCTGGGTCGCAATGTAGGGCACAGTCTCAGAAAACTGTGTTTGACCCCAAACATACTTTTAGAAGCATTCAGAAATGAATAGAAACAAAGCACTGGAGAATTGTGAACTGGCAGCAATGACTGCGGATCTAAATCCCATTGAACACCTGTGGAGAGATATTAAAATTACTGTTGAGAGAAGGCGCCTTCAAATATGAGAGGCCAAGAGCAGTTTACAAAAGAAGAGTGGTCCAAAATTCCAGTTGAGAGGTGAAGAAGCTTGTTGATGGTTATAGAAAGCAATTAGTTACAATTATTTATTCCAAAGGATGTGCATCCAAATATTATGCTGAAGGTACCAACAATTATGTCCGGCCCATTTTTGCAGTTTTGTGAGAAACCATGTCCAATTTGCCTTTTTTTTTCCTCCGTTTTTTTTTTGTGTTGTTCCAATTCTAATACACAAAGGAAATACAGATGTGTAATTTCCATAATTTTCAGGGAGAAACACTCAATTCTCTGGAACAATTTAAAGGACGCCAACACTTTTGGCCATAACATTCATATATACATATATATATATCATAAATCTATATCTCTTGGTGGGGAGGTCAGTGGGAGTTAAATTGAGAATTCAGTCCAAGGCATTTTTTGATGATGTAGTAAAATATTCCATCACACATGCTATATCTTGACATGCCTATATTTCCAGGATTTATTCATCAATTATACATGTGCTGTGTTGGATAGTTCGCAGTTAGCACTAATAGAATATGGGAATTCATCTATCTATTTTTATATATATTTTTTTATGACTGACAACTTCAGCAAGGGGGGCTGGATGTGCTACATTCATGAAAACCCAACCAATATGGGAGTCATGGAAAGTGAAGCAGTGCTGACAAATTCAGTCAATACCTAAACATTTCATGTGTGACTGCAGGAGTCCCTACAGTAGAGATGGAGCTGTAGCAAGAATATAGGTGATGCTTGGAATAAATGCTCAGACATAAGGGAGTTAGCTCCTGATCTGTATCCCTTTATTCCATCATAATGTTAGGACAATATATTTAGTGACCACACTGCCTCTGCTCTCTCAGTCCGGCATGGACAGGGGCAACTAAATCAGCTCTCATGTGAAGACCAGGGAAACAAGAAAATACAGCTGCACTCTGTGTTGTACTATCATATCTATTATGATTACATATGATAGCATAATACAGAGTGCAGCTGTATATTCCTGTATATATATATATATATATATATATATTGAATAGTCCTAGTGGCTTGCACCTGTTCACACTTGTCTTATTTTGCTTGGAGCTGCTAATCAGTTTTTTGATTTGAAGACCAGGGATTGGGAACCAATATCTTGACATACCAGGCTCGAACTTGATTAGACAAAATATGTTAATGTACTGAAACCTGCAAAATGTCCAGATGCCAGAACTGTCCTATACATGGATATTCCCATCTCATAAACTGGTGGATTAGTGTTAGGATATGTCATCACTTTATGGTTAGTAAAGGTTTGACCTATGGGATTCTCAGAATAAAGGGGCTGCAGCTCTGTTGCACAGTCCTTGGTATCGCTGTGCAGGGGAACTGCCGCAGGGCTTCTGTACAGTTACTGAGGACTCCTGCAGTTATCCTGCACAGCCAGATAGCTAGGTATGCTGTAGGGAAAAGCTGTGGGGGCCCCATTTAGTCGTAGAGGTTAGCAGACTCTCACCAATCATAAAGCGATGACATATCTGAGCAATCATTATAATTTGCCAACTGTCACGATTCTCTGTGCAGAGCATCTCACAGACCTACAGATGCTCTGCGGCACTTACAGATCTGACAGTGTGTCCATTCCTTGTGCAGAGCATCTTGCCTTTGGAGATGCTCTGTGGCATTGACAGATCTGGCAGTGTGTCCATTCCTTGTGCAGAGCATCTTGCCTTTGGAGATGCTCTGCGACACTGACAGACCTGGCAGTGTGTCCTTTCCTTGTGCAGAACATCTTGCCTTTGGAGATGCTCTGCTGCACTGTTCTTGATCAGCTTGGTCACTATACTGGAGTCCAGGTTGGTTCTGGGAGGTGCTGGTTACTCATTTTTCCATCTTCCGGGTAATTGCTCAGACTTCTTTATCAAGGACGGACCGCAGAGCATCTACAAGGGCAAGATGCTCTGCATAAAGGAATAGACACACTATACTGCCAGCTCTGTAAGTGCCGCAGAGCATCTCCAAAGGCAAGATGCTCTGCACAAGGATTGGACACACTGTAAGATCTGTAAGCGCCGCAGAGTATCACCAGGTCTCCGAGATGCTCTGCACAGAGAATCACGACACCAATATCCCATAGCTTTTACTTGTAATTGGTGTCTCCTTTTTTCCTTTATAATCAAACCCCCAAGATTATTTCTCCCCGATACTGATAGTGATATTCGGAAAGGTTACCTTTTCTTCTTAAATTCATTTCTCCAGTAACATTTCCTCCACAGATGGTACAGCCTCTTCTTCTGAACATTGCGCTCAGCTAATTAGAGCATTCTCCAAGGCGTTGCTTTGTTCTTCGATGATTGTTTTGTACTTGCAGGATAGTTGGTACGGGATAAGAAAATGTCTGGGAATGTTCAGGAGAAGCCTATTCTACATATACAAATAAGCATAGACCACGGGCTGACCTCGGTGGACTTGTGTCTTCTTTCATCCTTAAATCTATAAATCTATGGCAGATTTCTGATGAAGCCAGTCCTGATCTAGTACAGGATTGTGTCTCAGGCATTATCTTGCCTAGGCTCTTATGATTTCCAGTATCTCACCTCTCATACATTGGGCACTATTACAAACCTTACACACGGATGGTCCTCTCCACTTCCGGAGGTGTAAAGCGATGGGCAGTCCTTCCTGTCACATTGTCCTCTCTTTTTATGTGAATGGAATGATGCACCATATTGCTTTCCAGCATGTTCTGCAGTTTCTATAGATTTTCCTTTTCAGCTTTCTGGACATTTTTGCCTTGAGAACAGTCTTGGATAATTTGGCCAATGAATTAAAATTTCCTTTATAGGGGAGTGGAAAAAAGTTCTGCTTAGTTTTTCCCAAAATTAGTGCCACGTTTGTCCAGCTGTGTGTACTTTTTTTTTTAAATGGGGTTTAAGGGAATCCGTCATGAGTAGTGTTGAGCGGACCCGGATCTTAAAAATCCGGATCCGCACGGTTCGAGGTTCCGATCCGAGTCCGACCACTACCCGGGATTCGGGGTGCACAATCCGGATCCGTTTTTTTTTTTCTCTCTAGCTCTCTCTCTAGCTCTCTCTCTCTCTAGCTCTCTCTCTCTCTCTCTAGCTCTCTCTAGCTCTCTCTCTAGCTCTCTCTCTAGCTCTCTCTCTCTCGTTTCCCGGATCCGACTCCCCATTCATTTACATAGCCGCAGATTCCGGATCGGATCCAGACTTCGGCAGCAACCCGATCCGGATCCGTCGGACCCGGATTTTAACCGATCCGCTCAACTCTAGTCGTGAGTTAGGGACAGAGACCCTGATACCATGGATGTATCACTGCGATTACTGGGTGCAGCAGTTATGATAGCATCACAGTTTTCTCTATGGCAGATCTACTGCAGTAGAGTTTGGATGTTGAGTTTTGTATAATCCCACTCAAACCACAGCTCTCTATGTACATTGTATAGTGACAGAGAGTTGCTAATTAGTGATGGGATGGGGTTAGACTAGGAGGCATGAGGCCAGTTGTCCTGTAGTGATAATCTCCAGCTGATAAAGCACTGATTGTATTCAAACAGAATAACACAGTACAATAAGTGACACATCGCTGTAATCGGGGTCTCGGCCAATACCGTATGCTGCTCTCAGATAACAAAACAAAAACTTGCTGACAGATTACCTTTAAGTTGCGATACCAGACACAACTTGTAACCAAGAGTAGCAAACTTTATGGAAATAAATAACTTCTAATCATATATGATTTGACATTGGTTCAACTTACATCGACTAATAGCAATATTATATTCAGCAAGTTATAAAAATAAGAATAATTGTTGCCATTGATATTTATGTTCATATGCATAATATTCTATTGGGAAAGCAGGTTTTAAAGATTCTGTGGTGCCCTGTGTCTGAATTTGTGATATTTCAATATGTATTGCCAGCTTTGGTAAGCTTTTTCTTTCTCTGCTGTTAACTGCATACACACATTTACCTCCAATCCCTTACTGGGGTTTGTGCACTTTGCCTGATGTTAGGGCTTGTGTACGATCACTAGGAGCTGAAACAAGTGAGAATGTAGAGTGAGAAAGTGAAGACTGTCCAGGAAGAGATGCTATGTGCTCTCTGAGGGGACAAGCTAAAATGAAGCAGGGTATCAGTCCCTAGGCCACCCAGACCTCCAGAGTCCATGCTAAACTGAGAGACTGCTTGAATACTTTTTATAAGGAGCAGTAAATTGCCCAGGAGCTCAGCAGCTGCATAGAATCTGGAAACTGCTGCAAGCAATAGTAAGTGTTCCAATAGGATTCAAGTTGTCTGCACACTTGAGGGGATCATAGATCCAGTACTTGTCTGTCTTAGAATTCCTGGACTTCAAGAAACCCTTTACCAGAAATGGAATTAGCAGCAGGAAGACTCTACGTCAAGGCAGGGAAACTGACATCCTAATGTGAGCTGTATGGAATCTTCTGGAACTGTTTTCAGAGCTTCACTAAAAGGTAAAAGCTCACTGCCCTGTCTCTGGCTGATTATTCTCTGCATCATTATCCTTGCTTCAACTTCCCCAGGAGCCAGCCCTAGTTGGGGGGAGAGGGGATAAACATCTGGTACTGTTCATCACCACCTAACTCCTGGGGACCTTCTGCAGTGCCCGGCCATACACAGGTCGAATAACACAACCACTTCACAAACTGTTGATTTGTTTATATTTCTTTCCCTTCATTCTATTATTAACCCCCAAAAAAGACTTGCCCGTGCGCCCGGTCAGGCCTGATCAGCACTTGGACCGCCATGCACCAGCCCCGTCACATCAGGGGCTGACTGTGGGCTGCACAAATCACTCCCAGCAAACATTTTATCCCTTAATCCCTTTTAATGGTATGTGCACACGCTGTAGAAAATTCCTGCACCTAAAAACACATCCGGTGGCCGAAAAATGCACTTCAAAAACGCATGCGTTTTTTCGTCCTATGTGTGTTTTAGTGTATTCAATGGCTGGAAGGACTAAAAAATTGCAGAACAAAAACACAAACAATTGACGTGCTGCTTCTTATTTCTGCATCCAAAACTGCAAGGAAAAAAAGAAGCAGCGTGTGCACAGCATTTCTGCATTCTCCTAGACTTTGTTGGGAGAAAGAGAGACATGCAGTTTTGGGCAACAAACTGCACCAAAAAATGCAGTGCGCACACATGCCTAAATGTGTCTGTAATTTAGTGTAGTTGCAGTACGATACTTACTGATCGCCGTGTTCTCTAGATTTCAGTGCTGCTCCGGTCCTCTTTTAGATCACATGATCGCTTGTCCTTTGGTGTCACACTTGGCTACTGTGTGGCGCGGTGCTGCTTTCTCCAGTGTAAAGGCTACTTTACACACAGCGACATCGCTAGCGATGTCGCTGCTGATCGCACCCACTCCGTCGTTTGTGCGTCACGGGCAAATCGCTGCCCGTGGCGCACAACATCGTTAGTCCCTGTCACACAGACTTACCTGCCTAGCGACGTCGCTGTTGCCGGCGAACTGCCTCTTTTCTAAGGGGGCGGTTTGTGCGGCGTCACAGCGACGTCACATGGCAGGCGTCCTATAAAAGCGGAGGGCGGAGAGCAGCCGAAGGAAAGACACGCCCACCTTGTTGCCGGAGGGCGCAGGTACGGTGTTGTTCGTGGTTCCTGGGGTGTCACACGTAGCGGTGTGTGCTGCCTCAGGAACGACGAACAACCTGCGTCCAAAAGCAGCAACGATATTTGAGATTAGAACGACGATCAACGATTTGGTGAGTATTTTACATCGTTAACGGTTGATCGTAAGTGTCACGCGCAATGACGTCGCTAACGAGGCCGGATGTGTGTCACAAATTCCTTGACCCCAACAACATCTCGTTAGCGATGTCATTGTGTGTAAAGTGGCCTTAAGGCTATGGACCTCAGAAGAAGGCTCCACAGACGCAATGTGACAGCAACTTCTGGTCCATGTCAACCCTTGTGTCATCCCTTAAGTCTGATTTGATCCAGTAGAGGACTGGAGCTGGAAACTGGGGAAGATGGCGATCCCTAAGTATTTTAATGCACTTGTGTTACATTACAGACTTAATTAGAAGGGATTAAAGGAGGAACATGGTTTTGCAGGGAGATTTTATTTAATATAACATCTGAACTTAGAACAGACAGCTCATATACTACATTGTTATAAAAGGGAGAAACAGCTAACTTTTATAGATAAAGCCTTCACATGTCTCCAACAGTTACACACGGGGATCATCGTGATCAATCCTTGGATCTCAGAAGTGGAATAAAAGTTATGCCAGTCCGGCTGTGTTCACACTTTGCATTTTTTCAGCTTTTTTTGTAGCTTTTTTTTTTTTTCCTGCACATTTACAGCTTTTTTGTACAATACCAGCAAAAGTGATGTAATGTCAGAAATCTCATGCACATGATTGCTTTCTTTTAATGACTAAATTAAAAAATGTTTTTTTTTGTTTTTATTTTTTTAAATCTGCAGCAAGTCAATTTTTTCTGTATTTTTTAGCGGTGGTTTTTTTTACCCACAGAAATCAATGAAAGTGCAAAAACAGTGCCATAAAAGCAACCAAATGACACACATAATCTGCACCAAAACAACACAGTATGAGAAACAGCAGAAGTTCATACATACAGATGTCCACGTATGTTGATTAGTTCATACATATGGGTATCCATGTGTGCTGCTCCTTAGTTCATACATATGGGTGTCTATGTGTGCTGCTGCTTAGTTCATACATACTGGTGTCCATGTGTGCTGCTCCTTAGTTCATACATACGGGTGTCCATGTGTGCTGCTCCTTAGTTCATACATACTGGTGTCCATGTGTGCTGCTCCTTAGTTCATACATAGTGGTGTCCATGTGTGCTGCTCCTTAGTTCATACATACTGGTGTCCATGTGTGCTGCTCCTTAGTTCATACATACTGGTGTCCATGTGTGCTGCTCCTTAGTTCATACATACGGGTGTCCATGTGTGCTGCTCCTTAGTTCATACATACTGGTGTCCATGTGTGCTGCTCCTTAGTTCATACATACGGGTGTCCATGTGTGCTGCTCCTTAGTTCATACATACTGGTGTCCATGTGTGCTGCTCCTTAGTTCATACATACTGGTGTCCATGTGTGCCGCTTCTTAGTTCATACATACTGGTGTCCATGTGTGCCGCTCCTTAGTTCATACATACTGGTGTCCATGTGTGCCGCTTCTTAGTTCATACATACTGGTGTCCATGTGTGCTGCTCCTTAGTTCATACATACTGGTGTCCATGTGTGCTGCTCCTTAGTTCATACATACTGGTGTCCATGTGTGCTGCTCCTTAGTTCATACATACTGGTGTCCATGTGTGCTGCTCCTTAGTTCATACATACTGGTGTCCATGTGTGCTGCTCCTTAGTTCATACATACTGGTGTCCATGTGTGCTGCTCCTTAGTTCATACATACTGGTGTCCATGTGTGCTGCTCCTTAGTTCATACATACTGGTGTCCATGTGTGCTGCTCCTTAGTTCATACATACTGGTGTCCATGTGTGCTGCTCCTTAGTTCATACATATGGGTGTCTATGTGTGCTGCTCCTTAGTTCATACATACTGGTGTCCATGTGTGCTGCTCCTTAGTTCATACATACTGGTGTCCATGTGTGCTGCTCCTTAGTTCATACATATGGGTGTGTATGTGTGCTGCTCCTTAGTTCATACATACTGGTGTCCATGTGTGCTGCTCCTTAGTTCATACATATGGGTGTCCATGTGTGCTGCTCCTTAGTTCATACATACTGGTGTCCATGTGTGCCGCTTCTTAGTTCATACATACTGGTGTCCATGTGTGCCGCTCCTTAGTTCATACATACTGGTGTCCATGTGTGCCGCTTCTTAGTTCATACATACTGGTGTCCATGTGTGCTGCTCCTTAGTTCATACATACTGGTGTCCATGTGTGCTGCTCCTTAGTTCATACATACTGGTGTCCATGTGTGCTGCTCCTTAGTTCATACATACTGGTGTCCATGTGTGCCGCTCCTTAGTTCATACATACTGGTGTCCATGTGTGCCGCTCCTTAGTTCATACATACTGGTGTCCATGTGTGCCGCTCCTTAGTTCATACATACTGGTGTCCATGTGTGCCGCTCCTTAGTTCATACATACTGGTGTCCATGTGTGCTGCTCCTTAGTTCATACATACTGGTGTCCATGTGTGCTGCTCCTTAGTTCATACATACTGGTGTCCATGTGTGCTGCTCCTTAGTTCATACATACTGGTGTCCATGTGTGCTGCTCCTTAGTTCATACATACTGGTGTCCATGTGTGCTGCTCCTTAGTTCATACATACTGGTGTCCATGTGTGCTGCTCCTTAGTTCATACATATGGGTGTCTATGTGTGCTGCTCCTTAGTTCATACATACTGGTGTCCATGTGTGCTGCTCCTTAGTTCATACATACTGGTGTCCATGTGTGCTGCTCCTTAGTTCATACATATGGGTGTGTATGTGTGCTGCTCCTTAGTTCATACATACGGGTGTCCATGTGTGTGAGTCGACCATCAGGGTTTTCGGTAGGGGGGTACTCTGGCGCCAGGACTAAGTATACTTTACTCTCGATGGGGTTTTCACAGGTGGTCGGTCCCGGCTTTGTGCCCTGGGCACTCACTCTGCGGCTGTGGAATGGGGTACAGGGATGATTTTGGGGATATACGTGACGCCACTTGTGGTGTCTGGTAAGCAGGATATACCA
This sequence comes from Anomaloglossus baeobatrachus, assembly GCF_048569485.1. NCBI lineage: Eukaryota > Metazoa > Chordata > Amphibia > Anura > Aromobatidae > Anomaloglossus > Anomaloglossus baeobatrachus. The sequence continues at coordinate 453,415,317 of NC_134355.1, read as the reverse complement.
GCGCTGCCCGTGGCCGACCTCTGAGGCGATGGTGACTGCAGCTTTAAGATCTCTCAGCTCCCCACAGGTGGAGCTATTTTACCTCAGGGCGGAAGGTCGCTGATCAGGAGGGAAGCGACCGACCGGTGATGGCTGCCTTCTTCTCTGACGTGGCAGGGTCCTGTCGAACGGCGAAGAGACGACACACCGAATTCACATCAGTTCAAACAAGTCCTTTTTACTAGCAGCTGGTTTGTTTTGCACAGTTCACAGCAGAAACCGTTCGGTTACCAAAAGGCCAATGGTCACAAGTTTCGGAGGAGATTTAGGCTAGGAACGCACTTTGCGTTTTTACCTGCGTTTTAGGTGCTTTTTGGGTCCGTTTTGGGAAGCACCTTTTTCATGCGTTTGATCATTAAAATAATGATTTCATATGTCCCTTTACACGCACACACAGTCAGACCATTTAAATTAGGAAATTAATACTTTATTGCAATTTTCCATAAAATATCATATTACCGCAATAATTTAATGAACATAATTTAATTTCATGATTTATTCTATGATTATAGATTTTATTCTTTTTTTTCCATTTTTTTCAAAGATTTTGACTATTTAAACCTTATTAAGCAGTGTCTTTATGTTCAAAACGCAACTTTCAGAACACAGGTGGAAACGCAGATAAAAAGCGCTGAAAACGCATCAAATACACGGCAAAAACGCATGCGTTTTCAGCGCTAAATTTCTGAAAAAGGCAACTTTGGTCAAATCAATTAAGCCCAAAATGTGCGTTCTAAACTGCAAGTAGGTGAACGCAAAGTGCGTTCCTAGCCTTAATGACAGAGTCTCTCTCTGAGGTAACCTTTCCTTGTCTCTTTCTCGGTCCCTGCTCTGAGGGCTCTGTGACTCCCTCTTTAACCCACTCGTTAGTCTCGTCACTGGTTTTCCCAGGAGTCTGATGCTGCACGATTTCTTTATCTATCCCGCAAAAACGTTGTGAACTCAGCTTGGGGTTAGTAGTTAAACTCTTGATGGGTACCGGGACTACTCTTATTTAGGATCCCAGGTTAACGGTCAAACCTAACAAAGCTCCTCGGTTCCGTTATACCGGTGTCGACCTTAACTCTTCAGCCGGCTCTCGCCAGACCTAAAGCGTCCCCTTTCTGTCTGGGTTACCCCTTTTCCTGTGTCTTTCTTTTTTTTTGGAGTACCCTTGCTCAGGACATCGGGCCTATGTTATTTCTAGCCCTTCTTTCAGTCATCAATTTACTCTCATCTCTTCTTGTCACTCCTTTCTGACTGACTGTTAATTGACTAACTGTCACTCAGTCGTCCTGTCAATCACGTCACGTCTCACGCTCAGCTAGGCTCCACCCCCCTATGGACCTACTATATAAACAGTCCCAGGAATATGAAGGTAGGGGCTGCTGAGTCAGTTACTCAATCTAATATAAGACTCTGCATTTCCTCTCTCTTTCACCTGTGACCAAAGGGCACTGCACCTTGATGTTAAGGTGCTGTATTCCCCTGTAGCGCCTAACCACAAGGGCGCCACATGTGCTGCTCCTTAGTTCATACATACTGGTGTCCATGTGTGCCGCTCCTTAGTTCATACATACTGGTGTCCATGTGTGCTGCTCATTAGTTCATACATACTGTTGTCCATGTGTGCCGCTTCTTAGTTCATACATACGGGTGTCCATGTGTGCCGCTTCTTAGTTCATACATACGGGTGTCCATGTGTGCCACTCCTTAGTTCATACATACTGGTGTCCATGTGTGCTGCTCCTTAGTTCATACATACTGGTGTCCATGTGTGCCGCTCCTTAGTTCATACATACTGGTGTCCATGTGTGCTGCTCATTAGTTCATACATACTGGTGTCCATGTGTGCTGCTCCTTAGTTCATACATACTGGTGTCCATGTGTGCTGCTCATTAGTTCATACATACTGGTGTCCATGTGTGCTGCTCATTAGTTCATACATACGGGTGCCCATGTGTGCTGCTCCTTAGTTCATACATACTGGTGTCCATGTGTGCTGCTCATTAGTTCATACATACGGGTGCCCATGTGTGCTGCTCCTTAGTTCATACATACTGGTGTCCATGTGTGCTGCTCATTAGTTCATACATACGGGTGCCCATGTGTGCTGCTCCTTAGTTCATACATACTGGTGTCCATGTGTGCTGCTCCTTAGTTCATACATACTGGTGTCCATGTGTGCCGCTCCTTAGTTCATACATACTGGTGTCCATGTGTGCCGCTCCTTAGTTCATACATACTGGTGTCCATGTGTGCTGCTCATTAGTTCATACATACTGGTGTCCATGTGTGCCATTACCTCCATTTCTCTGTACACGCTCCCTTTCTCAGCGGTGCTTTGCTATTTTCAGCCTGTGTGTTTACGGGGATTAATATTCAGTATACATTGGGACAGATTTTCTAGACCTCTCTAATTAGTGTAAGCTCAGACTAGACAATTATAAAACATGGCAATTTTCTCACTTCCTCAGGCAGGTAGATAAATTTGGTGCATTTTGAAGCTGTCCAATATCATTAGTTGGTGGTCACACCTCAGGCCATGCCCCTTCCGTGCGAGGCCACAGACCATTGTGATAGCTAGTAACACAGTCTAATACAATAAATGTGTCTGAGGACATGGAAGAGCAAATTAATCCAGAATACTGGCATATGTAGTCTATGAAATCTGCCCCGATGTCTTTGAACGTCCTGATTTTGTATATTCATGGTGCCCTGCCTTGAAACTCTAGCAGGTGTTATGCCGGCTCCATGGGGTATCTTTAGCACTCTCATGCAGATGTTTGCTGAGCTGTCTGTAAGGTTGCTACCATGCGTTGTAAAAGAGTTAGGCTGTGTGCACACGTTGCGTTTTTTACCGCGGAAACGCTGCGTTTTGAACCGCAGCGTTTCAGTGGCAAATTGCATGCGTTCAGCTTTCCCAGCAAAGTGTATGGGAAAGCTGAAAAATCAGTGCACATGCTGCGTTTCTTTCCGCAGCGTTTTGGATGCCAAAAATCGGTGCGGAAAGAAAAGCAGCATGTCACTTCTTTTGTGCGTTGTGGCTGCGTTCTCTCCCCCATTGAAATCAATGATGTGGGGTCAGAACGCAGCTACACCGCATGGACCTGCTTTTTTGTTGCGGTCCGCGGGCTTTGTCGGCACGCCAGAACGCAGGCATTTACCTGGAAGTGAGGTCAAGAGGCTTCCTGTTGACCTCACTTCCTGGCAAAGCCCCCGGTGTCGCCAAAGTGCCCGCCCCGACCCCCGAGTCCCCGACCCCCCCCCCTCCCGAAAATCCAACATGGCCGCGCGCACAGTAGCGCACTGGCCGCCCTGCTCCTATGTTATCTGTCGCATGTGCCTTGAGACATGCGACAGAAAAATGCCCCCCAGGCCCTGCCCGGTCACCCCAATTCCCCCCGGTGTCATACATACCTGTCCGGTCGCAGCGCTGATCCCCCGCGGCTCCCTCCTCCTTCACAGCAGACGCCGGCCGGTCACATGAGCAGATCAGCTGACAGCCAGCACAGTGTTCAGTGTGAGCTGTGCTGGCTGCTCGGCACTCTGCAGCTGTGACCCGGGGAGAGAGGGTGCAGATTTTTGCACCCACTCTCCTCAAATGGAGGGTCTGCCCTCCTAGAAAATGGGGGATACGTTCCCTGAAAGTGCCCCCATATTCTAGAAGGTCCAGAGGCGACGTGGGACATCCATATGGATTTCTGCGGACCCATTTTTTTTTTATTAAATTGGAGAACAAGGGAATGATTTGGGGAGTGTTTTTTCTAATAAAAAATTTTTTGTTGTCTTTTTTTGCTTTTGTTTACTGTCAATTAGTTATGTCGGGTGTCTGATAGACGCCGTGACATCACTAATTGCTGGGCTTGATGCCAGGTGACATTACACATCTGGTATCAACCCCATTTATTACCCCGTTAGCCAACGAACCAGGGCGCGGGATGAGTTGGGGCGAAGCGCCAGGATTGGCGCATCTAATGGATGCGCCACTTCTGGGGCGGCTGTGGCCTGCTATTTTTAGGCTGGGAAGAGTCCAATAACCATGGCTCTTCCCACCCTGAGAATACCAGACCCCAGCTGTCAGCTTCACCTTGGCTGGTGATCTAATTTGGGGGGACCCCACGTTATTTTTTTTTTTTATTCTTTATTTATAAATAAAAAAAAAAAGCCTGGGGAGCCCTCCAAATTGATCACCAGCCAAGATGAAGCTGCCAGCTGTGGTTTGCAGGCTACAGCTGTCTGCTTTACCCTGACTGGCTATCAAAAATAGGGGGGACCCCACGCCATTTTTTTCATTTTTTTTATTTATTTTTTTTATTGGATAAATACTAAGCTAGGCACCCTTTAGTGCCACATGAAAGGTACTAAAGGTGCCAGCTTAGAATATGCAGGCGGGGGTGGGACGTTCTATATATTTGACATCCCTTCATCCATTGACGCTTTTTAGGCTGTGTGTCCACAATCAGGGTTTGCAGCGTTATGGGCGCTGAGTGTTTTCCCTGCGTCCATAACGCTGCGTTGTGCAGTAGAAGCACAGTGGAAGGATTTTTGGAGATCCCATGCCCACTGTGCTTCTTTTCTCCGCAGCATAAACTGACCGGTAGCGTGGCTTCCCGAGCCTCAGCATGTCAATTTATGCTGCGGAGACGAGAGTGTTCTCTGCAGGTAGCATAGAGCTCCACAGCAGCCTGAACCCAAATCGTGGGCATGGGCAGCTGCAGGAAGGCTGGCACTGTGTACTATACGCCATGTCGCTGGATCATGGCCACATAGCCTTAGGCCCCTTTCACACGTCAGTGATTCTGGTACGTTTGTGCTTTTTTTTTTAAACGTACCAGAATCACTGACATACGCAGACCCATTGTAATGAATGGGTATGCTCACACGTCAGTGATTTTTCACTGCACGTGTCTCCATGCGGCGTACCCGCGTGTGCGTGATTGCCGCACGGAGACATGTCCATTTTTTTCTGGCATCACTGATGTTCCACGGACCACGCAGTGGTGTGATCCGTGAAACACGTGCCAGAAAAAAACGTGCTTTTAAAATAAAAATCATTTTAACTCACCCGGCGTCCAGCGATGTCCTCTGCAGCCCGTGCAGCTTGCTGCTTCTGAGCCGGCTCATTATTGTCGCGCATATTCATGATGCACGACACAGCCGACCCGGAAGCAGCTGCTGCGGGGGTCAGCGCCGGCCGGATGCTGCACCGCGGGAGCGATCAGCACCATGGAGAGCGGGAGCGGGTGCAGGTGAGTTAATCTCTAAGTGCAATCACGGGCCACGGAGAACGGAGCCCGGATTGCACTTAGACAACCCATGTGTGCCGTGATTCACGGCACACGGAGGGACATGTGCGTGTTTTACACGCCAGTGAAAAACGTCAGTGTTTTTCACTGACGTGTGAAACGGGCCTAAAAGTGAGAATATTGTTGCTACAGCAACATTTTGGGTGAAGTAGCTGTGGATTCAAAATGCTTAATATACTCCTGAATAAAATCCTTGATGGGTGCAGATTCCAAAATGGGGTCACTTGTGGGGGTTTTCTGACGTATAGGTACCTAAGGGGCTTGGTGTGCGAAGTTTATTTCAACTTTTCCAAAATTCAAATGGTGCTCCTTCCATTCCAAGCCCTCCCATTTATCCAAACAGAATGTGGAGAAGGAAATGACATCACAGGTTTTTTTTTCCAAAGGTCTGTGTTCAACCAACTTTATTAACACTGACAAGTCTTAAAAAACGCACCTAAAAAAACGCATGAAAAACGCATGGAAAACGCATGAAAAACGCATGCGTTTTCGATGCGTTGTTTCTCAAAAAGCATTGTTTACAATTCTCCCCTCTGCCAGAGGGTGCGTTTTTTTCCGCGCGGAAAAAAAGCAACGTGTGCACATACCCTAAGGCTGCTTTCACACATCTGGTTTTTGCTGAGCGGCACAATACGGCGCTTTGCAAAAAAAACGCAACCGTTTTTTTTTGCCGCCGGTTGCATTTTTTCCGCATAGACTTGCATTAGTGCCGTATTGTGCCGCATGGCCTTGCGTTGCGTCCGTTTTTTGCCGGCATATTTAGCCCATGCGGTGGCCGGATGGAACGTTGCCTGGCACGTTTTTTTCGTGCAGCGATCCGGCCGGATCTGGCGCAATGCGGAGAGATTTACAATGCAAGCCTATGGATGCCGGATGCGTTTTTTTTTCACTGCGCAGGCTCAGTATCAAGCCGCATCCATCAAAAAACGGACGGGCCGCATGGAAAAACTTATGCAACAGATCCGTTTTTTTCGCTGCATCCGTTGCATAGGTTTTTGAGCCGGATTGAGCCGCACTGCAAAAACCGGATGTGTGAAAGCAGCCTTATCTAGTGCTTTAGGATGGGATTTCCCCACAAAGTTAATTGTAGTCAATGGATCTTGGAATAATAATAACAATAATAATAATAATAATTTCCACAATTGGATGAAAAAATGGTCCTGTGGTGAGATAATCATATAAGAGTATCTCAGCACAGGAACATTTTTTTAAACACATCCAAATAGGGAACTTTTTGTTATTCCAAGATCTATTGGTTAAAATGAACATTGTTCATGGGAAAAACTCTTTAAATATAAGGCTATGTGCGCACGTTGCGTTCTGTACCTTGCAGAAATTAACGCATTCTCTGGCAGAATTTGTCGTTGTCAAATTTGGTTTTGACCACATAAACGCAGGAAATACACATGTGTTTTTCTTGCATTTTTGCCGCGTTTTGACTGCATTTTACATGCATTTTCAGTGCTTAAAATGGGATGTGTTTTCAATACAAATACACAACTAAATAAAGTTTGAACATCTAAACACTAGGAGAAAAGTGAAAGGAAAAAAAAAATTATGCTTTAAATCATACACTATAATGATAATTTTCCTAAAAAGATTATTGAGATTTAATATTTATGTAAACAATACATTTAAATTATTGTTTGACTTTTTTTTTTTTTTTTTTTTTTGTTAGTCGGGCTGGATGTGATGGCAAAAGGAAACCTCTTGACCCCGCTATAATGCCAAATACACAGGCTTTAATTTTGCAAAAAAGCATGCGTTTAGCATCAAAAATGCAAGGTAAAACGCTAGGATTTTGATTTTGGATGCGTTTTCACAACTGTCATTGACTTCAATGTTAGCTAAACGCTGCCAAAACGCAAAAAAGAATTGACATGTTGCTTTTTCAAACGCAGAGATTTTGACAAATTTTTGTCACAAAAAACGCACAAAATATGCCTATTTCCCATAGACTTTGCTTGGAAAACAAAATGCACGCATTTTGGCATTAAAACGCTGCAGTTCAAAACGCTGCGGAAACTTATTAAAAAACGCAACGTGCGCACACAGCCTAAGACCGGTAGGCCCAAAATCCTCAGTACCCACCAACTGCCATTTCCAGCTCTGGCAGTTGGATGTAAAGTGTATGGAGTAGGACACCACAGCTCCATACACTGTTTAGTGGCCACTGCCAAGTACTGCAGATCAGTGCCTACATCTTAGGCCCCCTTCACACGTCAGTGATTCTAGTACGTATGCTACAGTTTTTATATGCACCAGAATCACGGACATACGCAGACCCATTAAAATCAATGGGTTTGCGCACACATCAGTGATTTTTCAGTGACTTCTTTCCGTGCACAGAGTCAAATCCGTTTTTCTCCGGCATCACTGATGCCCCATGGATAACACTATGGTGTGATCCTTGTAACACGTACCAGAAAAGCACGTAAATTAAAAAGTTTTTTAAACTCGCCTGTCTCCAGCGATGTTGTCTTCAGCCACTGCTGTCTCCTGCTTCAGGCTGGCTAATTAAAGTAAGGAATATTCTCTGCACCGCAATCCAGAAATAGCTGCAGCAGTGAGACAGCAGCGGCCGGACACAGAATCCCGGGAGACTTCAGCACCACGGAGAGCAGCGGCGTGGACAGGTGAGTGTAAGTGCCTGATCTCCATGTATTATCACAGATAGCACACAGAGATCACACATGTGCTACAATCACGGTACACGGAGGGACATACACACCTTTACCATGTCAGTGAAAAACATTTGATGCTGGAGAAAAATTGACTTGTCTCCATGAGGAACACACGGACAGTCGTGTGCGCCGCACGGAAATATGTCAGTGAGAAATCACTGGTGTGTGCGCAGACCCATTGATTTTAATGGGTCTGCGTATGTCCGTGATTCTGGTACATGTAAAAACTGCAACATACGTACCAGAATCACTGACGTGTGAAGGGGCCCAAGATGTATGCGCTGATCTGCAGTACTTGGCAGTGGCCACTAAACAGTGTATGGAGCTGTGATGTCCTACTTCATATGGCGTGAAGAGGCCTTAAGGCCCTGTCACACACAGAGATAAATCTGTGGCACATCTGTGGCACATCTGTGGTACATCTGTGGTTGCACTGAAATTGTATACAATCAGTGCCAGGTTTGTGGCTGAGTACAAATGGGTGCACAAATAAAGAGTGGTCGTGCACCACTGCCTGTCACCTGCGGTACCGCATGTGCCCGGGGTATTTACTTGCCGGTGATTCAATCCATAGCGGGGTGCGCGTCACAAATCGAGATCCAAGGATGATGATAAGGTAAGAAAAAGGACCGCACTCCTTCGCTGTGCTGGAAACTTTATTCAGACAGGTGCAAGGTAAAAAGCTGGAGGCAACCTGTATACCAGCTCCTGCTATGGATGACGGACGTTTGACCTATTGATTAGGCTTCCACGGGTCCACATGTGGTGATAGAACACCACCCCTTTTGTAGGAGTTCATACAGGTTACGTCACAACCACATTAAAAGCAATGGGGAATGACATAACATAAAAATTATATGTACCATGCATGTAAATACAAAACAACATGATATTTTCATTGAAAAACCAAGACACGAGGTACAGGAAAAAACACAATGGGAGTTCAATTATCACAAAAATATTGCGAGATCGACACGGTCATTCAAACCTAGGTCACCCTGCGCTCCATAGTTTATTATTAATTTTGCCTCTATCTGTAATAATAATTTCTGTAAATCACCCCCCTGAGGAGGGAGGGTGACCCTCTTGAGGCCTGCGAAGCGTAAAGTGTCCGGGTTACCATCATGGTGGTCCCGTATATGGGAAATCAACCTAGGTGACCCTTTTCCGGACGCATTTGAATTGTAGTGCTCCCTGAATCTGACGTACAAACACCTTATCGTTTTGCCTATGTAAAATCTGCCACATGGGCAGAGAATCACATAGACAACGAACTTGGTTTTGCACGAAATAAACTCTTGGATCCTATGCATGTGTGCTCCAATCTGCAGGGACCGGCCAGTAACATGTAGGTTACAAAACCTACAGTTCCCACACCGGTAATTACCCGGTGGGCAACATTTATCTAGCCATGTCAATGGGCGGGTAATTCTGTTCTTTACTAGCATTTCCCGCAGATTGTTGCAGAGTCTGAACGTGACCAAGGGTTTCGCCTTAGTCATCTCACTTAGGTCGGTGTCTTTCTCAAGGACGTGCCATTTTTACCCAACGTTGTCCTAATGACATCTTCCAGGAGTCCAAACTTAAAGCTGAACATGAACCTCTTCATACTGTCACCCTTGTCCCTAAGACCAACTCTCCAATCGGGTTGATTACCTGTGGATCTCACTCTCTCGTACGCACTGCTGATTAATTTTTTGGGGTAACCCCTTTGTTGTAATCTTTTTTTGGAGATGCAAAGACTGTTGTAAAAATGACTCCTCAGTGTTGTTGACCCTCCTCACTCTCAAAAACTGGCTGTAAGGCAGGGCTATTTTGGTGTGGACTGGATGGGAAATCTGAAAGTGCAAGAGCGAATTTGTCGCTGTGGGCTTTCTGAACACTTTGGTGTGGATCTCGCCATCATAAATAGAGACCTCCATATCTAAAGAACTGAGGATATTGCCACCAAAGGAGGAAGTGAAGGACATATTCATTGTGTTGACAGTATTGAGATGACATACAAAGTCAGAGAACAAGGCCTCCGTACCGTCCCACACAATGAAAATGTCATCCACATACCTCATAAAATGGCGAATATATCTCAAGTATGGGTTGGTGTCCGAGAAAACATACCTGCGTTCGAAGGCCCCCAAAAATATGTTGGCCATGGCACAAGATAACGGGAGTACCCATAGCGGTACCCCCACACTGCAAGTACCATTGGTCAAAGAACATAAAAGCGTTCTTTGCTAAAACAAATTCCAGGGCCTCCCCCACAAAGTTACAAAAATGTTCGCTCTTGCCACTCTGTGCAACCATCTCTTTAACCGCCTTCACACCCATATCCTGTGGGATATGGGTGTACAGGCTTTCCACATCAATGGATGTCAATTTGTAATTCTCCTGCCACGTGAGATGAGACCCAAACTTACATATCTATCCAAGAAACGCACAAGCTGTTTCTTATACCCTTGGATAGTATTAGAGGACAAGGGAGTATAGGTGGTTCTGTCCGACAATTGTCTAAAACATTCCTGAACATACTTCTGACGGGTTAGAAGGACAACGTTGCCCCCCTTATCTGCTTCTCGGAACACCGTGTCCTCCCAACCCCGCCTAGTATGTATAGCGGAAAGCTTCGCCTGGCTAAGGTTCTGTATGGGTTTCTTGTAAATCAATGCCTCAATGTCCCTCAAGACCGAGTCTTGAAAAACATCAATGAGGTTACCAGGTGTAGTTGGAGGTTAGAAATCTGATTTTACCCCTTTTGTGAATTTTGGAGGTTCACAGATGGCAGTAATTGACTCAGGGTGTGATACCACCTCGGGTTCATTCAGACTCAGCAAAAGTCCTGCATCGTGGACCGTAGCTGAGTCAAACGCCCCGGTGATATTAAACAAATCATTATCCACCACACAAGGTAAATGCCCCTCTGGAATCATGCCAGACGTGCTAGGTGCCATTTGAAAATGTTTGTATAAGTGGATCTTCCTGATAGTCTTGAATAAATCCACTTTAAAATCTGCAAATTTAAACTCTTCAGGAATGCAAAACTTGAACCCTTTAGATAATACGGAAATCATATCCAGGGACAACGTATGAGAAGACAAATTGATGATTGAATCGGGGAGATTGGAGGTCTCGATTTAATTCCTCCAAGAGACCAATTTTCCTTTTGTGGCCTCTGCCTCTTCCCACCCCCCCGTCGGGTGCGTTTTCTAAAGGGGCGACAGGTCTAGATAGGGCAGGTGCTATACTGGAGGGCCCTGGTATCACGTCCTCAGAACCACTACATTCCGAGTCCGTGGTCCAGTATCCTCTGTTAGAGCCATTAGTGCCTTTCCTTTTAAGATAGGACTTCTGTCTATAGTTCTTAGCCTTGTCCTTAGTCCAGCAAAAAATCTTTTCTGGTTCTGAGGACGTGATAGGCGTTTCTTGGATAGATATGCAAGTTTGGGTCTCATCTCACGTGCGCAGGCTGACAAGTTGATCCCTCCTCACCCTAAAAAACCTCACTGGTACTGTATACCCAAGATACATAAGAATAGGGACGATCCACCTGGCCGTCCGATAGTGGCAGGGATTGGCTCACTTACGGAGCCCCTGTCACATTATCTAGATTGGCTGCTCAGACCTATTCTGAAGCATATCTCTTCTTATGTTAAAGATAGTGGTGATTTTTTTGACACTTCTCAAGGGTATGACGTGGCAGGAGAATTACAAATTGACATCCATGTCATTACCCATTGCTTTTAATGTGGTTGTGACATAACCTGTATGCACTCCTGCAAAAGGGGTGGTGTTCTATTACCACATGTGGACCCGTGGAAGCCTAATCAATAGGCGAAACGGCCGTCGTCCCTAGCAGGAGCTGGCATACAGGTTGCCTCCAGCTTTTTACCTTGCACCTGTCTGAATAAAGTTTCCAGCACAGCGAAGGAGTGCGGTCCTTTTTCTTACCTTATCATCATGCAGTGAAATCATGGAACAATATGTCCATGATTTCACTGCAACCACAGATCTGCCAAAAATTTATCTCTGTGTGTGACGGGGCCTTTAGACACTGTTATTTGTCTACTTCCAATAGTGGAGAGAACCAGACTAATTTTGTTTTAGGTGAATTTCTAATTGTATCCTTTTTGTCTTACATTTTTTGCCGTTCGTCCTTTTTCAGTGAAACGTAGACTGACTGGCTGAACTTCTCTTTATCCATTAAGTATTTATAAACAATGGATGAAATAGAATCAGATGATATCTGGGTGGAAGTCTAAGTACAAAGTCTGTCTTCTGTGTTTCATCTTTTTCCTATGGATCCCCATAAAATCTGGTGAGAATAGGACATGCCCGAGACACAGGGATCTCACACTGGGATCCAGGGTTTTAATGAATGTGTGAATGTTCTTTAGATCTGAGTGATGTCCGGAAAAAACCCCACAACACTAAGGAACACACGTGTGTGAATGCAGCCTTAGGTACTGAGAGGAAACTAAAGGCCGCTTTACACGCTGCGATATCGTTACCGATATCGCTAGCGTGGGTACCCGCCCCATCGTTTGTGCATCACGGGCAAATCGCTGCCCGAGACGCACAACATCGCTCAGACCCGTCACACTACTTACCTGCCTAGTGACGTCGCTGTGACCGGCGAACCGCCTCCTTTCTAAGGGGACGGTTTGTTCGGCGTCACAGCGACATCACTAAGCGGCCGCCCAATAGAAGCAGAGGGGGCGGTGATGAGCAGGACGTAACATCCCGGCCACCTCCTTCCTCATTGCCGGCGGCCGCAGGTACGGTAAAGTTCCTCGTTCCTGTGGTGTCACACATAGCGATGTGTGCTGCCGCAGAAACGACGAACAACCTGCGTCCTGAAAAAGCAACGATATTTGGGAACTGGACAGCGTTAACGGTCGCTCCTGCGTGTTACATGCAACGACATCGCTAAAGAGGCCGGATGTGCGTCACGAATTCTGTGACCCCAACGACATCGCTTTAGCGATGTCGCTGCATGTAAAGTGGCCTTTAGTCTATGTGTAGTGAACTTACATAATAAATATTGACACTTGTGATTTTTTGGCATCATTTGTAAGATTTTTGTTTTGTAAATTAAAGGGAACCTGTCACCATGATTTCCCCTTATGAGCTTCGACCACCACCAGTGAGCCCTTATATACAGCATTCCAGTATACTGTATATAAGAGCCCAGGCCGCGCTGTAGAACATATAAAACACTTTTATTATTCTCACCTAGTGGGCGGTCTTGTCCAATGGATGTCGCCTTCTCCATCTTTTGCAGGCGCCGCCTTCCTTCCCAGCCCCGTGTGGATGATGCGTCCTGTGTCATTCACACAGAGGCCTCCATTGCGCTCCTGCACACTTTGATCTGGCCGGCTGAGGACAGATCACAGTGTAGTGCACATGCGCACGCAGTCTGTGACCTTTACTTGCACATGCTCATTACAGTACTTTGCTCTGTCTGGCTGGCTGCTCTGCCTGGCTGAGGACAGACCAAAGTGCGCATGCGCAGCAGCACAATAGAGGACTCTGTGTGGATGACGTATTACACGTCATGCACACGGGGCTGGGCAGGAGGATGGTTATGATACAAGATGGAGGAGGCGTCAGATCGAGAGCAGCGACACCCATCGGGCCGGATCGCCCCCTTGGTGAGTGTTATAAAAGTGGGGGTTTTTTACGTTCTACAGAGTGGCCTAGGCACTTATATACAGTATTCTAGAATACTGTATATAAGAGCTCACTTGTAGTGGACACAGCTCATAAGGGAAAAGCCTGGTGACAGGTTCCCTTTAAGCAATTCGCTGACACTTTTGCTACATCAACCCTGTTCTGTGTTAAAAGGAGTTCCCTGCCTATGCATAGTGCCTGCATTATTATCAAATGCTGAACAACTGGAGAGAAGGGGTTAATCCGAGGAGACAAGAACGTTTTTAAAAAAATGTTTTTATTTTGATTGTCCTGAAGAAGGAGTTGTTTTTACTCCGAAACGCGTTAACAATAAATCACTTTACAGGATCTGTTCTTTCTCTCTATTCTTACGGTTGCGCAGATTAACCCCTTCTCTCCAATATTCAGCATTTATCTCACCGCAAGGCTGCTGCAGGTGTTTGATATTTCTTCAGTAGTTGTGACTTTCACAACTTCTTCAGGTGAGCACGTTTCCTGATATTTGCGCCTTTGCCATCATACCCTATTCTTGCTCTGTCTCACCAGCTATTCTACATTCTTCATTATTATCGATGGGGAGGTACACAGCTTGTTCTGTTAGTCTATAGACATGATGGGCAGATTTCTGCCATCTACTATATGCATTTATCTGTTATTGACAAGTGTGGTGTGTATATATATATATGTCTATATCTTATAGAAATCCCTCAAAGTTGTCATGCATTTGTTGAAAGTCATATCCTTGTAGAAGTACCGTAACTGAATATTTAATTGTTACAATGAAATCAATGAAATATTTTACTAACTTTTCTGCAATTTTAAAGGGAATATATCACCAGGTTTACCTGCATAATGTAAAGAGACGCCAGTGATGTGTCACTTACTGGGCTGTTTGCTGTAGCTTTGATAAAACAATGATTTTATCAGCAGATGATCAATAGGGGACTAGTAAACCTGCTGCTATGGGCTCTGTATGACCCCGTCCCCAGCTTTCTGGCTATGCACTGTGTACACAAAAATCTGCCAATCAGTGATGTAGGCGGGGTTATACAGAGCTGCAGTTCTGCTGCAGAAGAAAAAAACAGGGATTTAATCAAAACTGCATTGGAATCAGGGTCTCTGCTCTACAGTGCCACTGCCTAGTAATCACTGAGAGTGAGAAGTAATACATGTGTTCTTGGGATGGCAGGATGTACAGCTTTGTAGACATACTTTTGATTCATTTTTTTTTTTTACAAGGAAAGGAGCCTTGTTCTAATATCTGTTCATCCCTTCTTACTTTACAGATGAAAGTTTATATTTTGTAGTTCAGTTTGTCGAAATATCTGAAATCTATATGTAAAAGTAAAGCAACAAAAGAAATAAACTTCACATCCATGAGCCGTCAGTGCACAAATAGCAGATTTAAGGGTGCTTTACACGCTGCGACATCGCTAGCGATTGCTAGCGATGTTGCGAGCGATAGCACCCGCCCCCGTCTTTCGTGCAACATTTGGTGATCGCTGCCGTAGTGAACATTATCGCTACGGCAGCGTCACACGCACATACCTTGTCAGCGACGTCGCTGTGACCACCGAACAATCCCTCCTTCAAGGGGGAGGTGCGTTCGGCGTCACAGCGACGTCACTAAGCGGCCGACTATTAGAAGCGGAGGGGTGGAGATGAGCGGGGGAACATCCCGCACACCTCCTTCCTTTTGCATTGCCGGTGGACGCAGGTAAGGAGATGTTCATCGTTCCTGCGGTGTCACACACAGCGATGTGTGCTGCTGCAGGAACGACGAACAACCAGCGGCATGCACCACCAACGATATTATGAAAAGGAGCGCGTGTCAACGATCAACGATTTTTGACGCTTTTGCGATCGTTGATCGTCGCTCCTAGCTGTCACATGCTGCGATGTTGGTAACGGCGCCGGATGTGCGTCACTAACGACGTGACCCCGACGATATATCGTTAGCGATGTCGCAGCGTGTAAAGCACCCTTTATAGTGAGTTTGTGGGTGAAAATAATACATCATGCTCCAAATCAGTATGGGATGGAACGCTATTTCTTAAAGCACTCCTCTAGCGTCTTTTTTTTTTTTTCATTGCTGCAATGATGCTTTAATCCAAGCAATTTTTTGTTGTTCGTTTTTGTTTATTTTTCTCTCCTTATTTCAAGAACCATAATTTTTGGGATATCAAGTGACTCGCCCACCCCAGGGCTATGGGACACCCGGTGCCGGGCTGGACTAGTCCGGTGGTAGTCAGTGGTGGCTGGGCCCGGCTCCGTGGCCCTGGTGGGTGTCAGTAGAATATGTGGCTTAAGTTAAAGTTTGTGTTCGTGACGCCACCTGTGGTATGCGGCTAATAAGCCGCCGCTGCTGTGTGAGGCCTCCGGGATGATGTTATAGCAGCAATGGTAGTACTGCTCCCCACAGGTGGAGCAATGCCCGGGGCACGGTTGGTGCTTGTAAGTGTCTATGCAGATGAAATAACTGAGGCAACTTCAGAGGTGCAGTTCAAGTTCTTTTACTCACAGTTCTTGTCAGGGCAGGCAGAACCCTTGGACTGCTGGGACCGCTGTCAGGGACCTCCGTCTTCTGGTTGATTCAGAGTGTGAAATCCGGTTCCCTCTCTTTAGTGTCTCTTTTTTCTGCTGTCTTCACTAGCCTTGCCTTAGGTAGATGGACTTGGCTTGGCCTCCATTACAGCCTCCAGGCTGGGGGGTCACCTGTCGGCTGATTACCCCTTTTCTGAAGGTCTGCTCTGGGTTCTGGCCCTGGGAGCTTGCAATTCCCTGGGCCTCGGTTTTTACTGTCTGGAGACTGTCTTTTCACTCCTCCAGTCTCTAGGGACCGTCCCCTGTCGCAGCTAATCACTCCACCGATGTCACTGTGGAACAGGCCCCCTCCTCCCTCCTTGCTCTCGTTCTTCTCCTCCAACTACATGCTGCTTCTCTCCCTCCCTGAGGTAAAACTGAAACTAACTTGACCTTCCTTTCTCTATCTGCTCTCTGGTCTCCTCCCACCTCCCCAGTTGCTAAGCTACCACCCTATGGGAGCAGGGATGGGTCTTACAGCCCCTCTCAGCATGCAGCATGGGAGGGTTGCCTGCCACTTTCCCTGGTCCTGTGTGTCCCTAGCAATGGGTGTAGTGTGGATTTACCAGGGGACCGGAGTTCACTCTCTTCCTCTCCCAGAATGGGGCATCACACCGCTGATGGGGTGCAATGACCTGTGGCGGCGGAAGCCTCAGGGGCGCCACACTCCCCCACAGCAAATCCCAGCACGTCCTCGGGCTGAAAAACAACAAAAACATGTGGAGAAACTGCAAAAACATTTTTGTATGCAATAACATAAAACAGTAAAACATTTCTTCCCTTTATGGGAGGCACATATCATAAACGTTGCAAACTTCTTATAAAGAAAACTCTAAGTGTGCACTTCCAGTCCATTGCACGGTTCAGGCAAATCCCCCATAATTCTGGTAGGGGGCACAACGGGTGCAACTAATTACATTTTTGGCTACAACAAGTCCAGTAGCCCGGCAGTTCGTTTCTTTCAATCAAACAAAATGACATAATCAACCAGCCATTAAGTCCAATGGCCTGGTTACATAGGACACATAAACAACATACCAGCCACTAAGTCCAGTGGCCTGGTATGACATGCCACATACACTTCCACCGGGGCCCACATTCCAGTTCAGTGGCCCGGTAGCACATAACATGGGGGGTGACGTCTTCAAAAAGAATAAGGGGCAAAACACAGCAGGAAAGGGTGTCGTCTTCGAAAAGAATGAGGGGCAGACAGGGGCTATCTACAGTTCAGCATCTCTTCATCTTTACTTGTAGGGATTCTTCTCCGGCTCCCCACCTGGCAGCAGGTAGACAGCGGTCAGCACAGTCTGCGTCTGCTGGTCTTGGCGGGCCGCGCCTGGCATGGCGGCGGCCTGTATTGGAGTCGCTGCTGCGGTGTGGATGGGCGCCGCTCCGGCGGCAAAATCTTGGCGGGCCGCACCTGGCGTGGCTGCGGCCCGGATCGGCGTCGCCGCGCCGGGCGTCCCTCCAGGGACCGCGGGCATGGCAGCGGGGGTTGGGGCACCCGCGCCGGCAGGGGCATTAAATGACTCACCCCTCAGTAGCATCTCCGGTGTTCTGGCGGTCGCTGCTCCGCGCGTCGCTTGCCGGATCTGCTGCATCACCTTCGCTGCGATAAGGTACATTTTCTTTATCTGCTGGTCTGGCATTTAGACTCTCTCTGCCAGCCTGCCAGCTTATCTAGTCGCCATTTCTTTTTCTTCCGCTTTCTATGGCGGGCACCGCTTCGCGCGCTTTTCTTGGACAAGGGGGCGGGGCTTCTCTTCGCGCCCTTTCTTCTTGCACGCCCCCCTTCTTCCCGCTCTCAGCAGCGCTAATGGCGGCGGTTTCTCAATAAAGTACACAGTCTGTCACACGGTTCTTCAGGCGCACAGTACCCGGTTAGACCGGGCACGAAATCCTGTTCGTGACGCCAAAGTTGACTCGCCCACCCCAGGGCTATGGGACACCCGGTGCCGGGCTGGACTAGTCCGGTGGTAGTCAGTGGTGGCTGGGCCCGGCTCCGTGGCCCTGGTGGGTGTCAGTAGAATATGTGGCTTAAGTTAAAGTTTGTGTTCGTGACGCCACCTGTGGTATGCGGCTAATAAGCCGCCGCTGCTGTGTGAGGCCTCCGGGATGATGTTATAGCAGCAATGGTAGTACTGCTCCCCACAGGTGGAGCAATGCCCGGGGCACGGTTGGTGCTTGTAAGTGTCTATGCAGATGAAATAACTGAGGCAACTTCAGAGGTGCAGTTCAAGTTCTTTTACTCACAGTTCTTGTCAGGGCAGGCAGAACCCTTGGACTGCTGGGACCGCTGTCAGGGACCTCCGTCTTCTGGTTGATTCAGAGTGTGAAATCCGGTTCCCTCTCTTTAGTGTCTCTTTTTTCTGCTGTCTTCACTAGCCTTGCCTTAGGTAGATGGACTTGGCTTGGCCTCCATTACAGCCTCCAGGCTGGGGGGTCACCTGTCGGCTGATTACCCCTTTTCTGAAGGTCTGCTCTGGGTTCTGGCCCTGGGAGCTTGCAATTCCCTGGGCCTCGGTTTTTACTGTCTGGAGACTGTCTTTTCACTCCTCCAGTCTCTAGGGACCGTCCCCTGTCGCAGCTAATCACTCCACCGATGTCACTGTGGAACAGGCCACCGCAGCCTGCAGCTACTCGTAGCGCCTCTGGGCCCTCGGCTTCGGTACCCAACAAGGACAGCTCGTGGTACCTACAGGACTACCCGCGGCCCTGCGACCCTTTCTTTCTTCTTTCTTTCTCCTTGCCTGCCTCCAGCAGGCCCCCTCCTCCCTCCTTGCTCTCGTTCTTCTCCTCCAACTACATGCTGCTTCTCTCCCTCCCTGAGGTAAAACTGAAACTAACTTGACCTTCCTTTCTCTATCTGCTCTCTGGTCTCCTCCCACCTCCCCAGTTGCTAAGCTACCACCCTATGGGAGCAGGGATGGGTCTTACAGCCCCTCTCAGCATGCAGCATGGGAGGGTTGCCTGCCACTTTCCCTGGTCCTGTGTGTCCCTAGCAATGGGTGTAGTGTGGATTTACCAGGGGACCGGAGTTCACTCTCTTCCTCTCCCAGAATGGGGCATCACACCGCTGATGGGGTGCAATGACCTGTGGCGGCGGAAGCCTCAGGGGCGCCACACAAGCTCTATCAGGCCTTTTTTGCCTCCCGAACTGATGTTTTTATAGATATTATTTTATTGCAGTGACCAAAAATTCTGGTGTTTTTGATTTTTTTTTCGCATTATGCTGTTTACTGATCCAACTCCTTTATTTTATATTTTCAGTGGACTTTTACAAAAGCAACAATACCAAATGTGTATTTTATTTTTTTAAATATTAATTTTTAATATGGTAAAAGGGGATGATTTTAACACACAAATGTGACGCCCTGGGCAAGCCAGGGGTCACAGGTCATGACACCAACACACCCTACACCCCAGATAGGTACACCAAAGCTAACCAAAAATCCTTGTTGCCTTCCTCCAGGGGCTGATGTCCACGCCAGGGGGTGGGCCAGGCGGTTGGCTCCGCCCACCGAGGAGTTCACAGCCCTGGAGGCGGGAGAACCAGGCAGTTCAGTTTAGGGAGAGTTTGGAGGAGGAAGTAGAAGGAGGACAGTGAGAGTAGTGACAGAGAAAGTGACAGTTGAAAGCCTGAAGTTGGTCCAGGTGTGTGCCCCGGACTGAGAACAGCAAGGTCAGCAGACGGCGGTGACCGTCTGCAGGAGAGGCTGCTTGGAGGTTGCCGAAAGGACCGTCGACGGGTGGTGGCCCGGCGGTACCGGAGCGGTATACGAAGAGCAGTCAGCACCATTGGCAGGGGCCTTTCGGATCCCGGCAAGGCTAGGAGTCGCCGTGAATTTGCCAAATCCGTCAGTGAAGGGGACCTCTGGGTCTCCCAACAACCAAGTCCCGATTGAAGGCAACAGTCCAACCGTTAGAGAGAGACACCGCCACCGCCAGGGCACTAGTTTCTCAGGGCCAGCGCCTGCGGGCAAAGTAGGGCTCCTCCGGCCCATATCCAAGTCGGGGAGCGGGTTACCGGTGGGAACCCATCGCTACCAACATCATCTTAGGTGCAGGAAAAAGGGACCGTCACCGTCAACTACTGGGGAAAAGCAACTGCAGCCGTCCGTGGTAATTGTCTTTCCAGCCGTGTGTTTTACCGAGAACTGTGTCCCTGTCTCAGGCTGAGTGAGTACCACAGTGCCGCGAGGCACAGCGCTGCCCCCCGCGTCCCTGCACCCCGTCAAGCCCTGCACCGACCCCACCATCCCTCATCACCCACCTCATCACTGGGCCCTGGGACAACTACCCCCTACCCACGAAGGGGAGAACCAACAACCTTGCTGCTCCCTGTCACCGCTCCCGGGATCCCCATACAGAGCAGCGGTGGTGTCAACACAATCACCACAACCGTGGGTGGCGTCACGGACAATAAACAATCCCAAAACAAAACAATCCCTTTTCACTCACGGGCGAGGAGCGCCGCTCGAGTCCCCGGGATCCGGGCCATCGCTCGAGCCACCGAGCAGCAGCAGCAGCCGGACCCGAGCAGTGGGAGAGCGCAGCGTCCCCTCCTCCGCCCGCGACACATACACACACATATATATAATATATATTTGTTGTTCAACTTTTAACAGTTAACTTTTAACAGTTTCCGTAGAAGAAACATTTAATAGTTTCCTCACTTGTACTGTATACAGCAATGCCGCAGCATTGTTGTATATAGAAGATACCAAACAGTCTATAAAGTGCCAACTAATCAATAGAAACATGTATGGAATGCTGCCTCCACGTGGGTCTACAGGGACTGTGAACGCTCTTAACATGACAACATCTTGACTGTAGGACTCTTGACTATTGGACTGTTCAGGGATATTTTCTGTTATGCCTAATTGACATTTGAGTATTACCAGGGCCCCCCTCGTGGACTTGCTATGCGCTTACAGCAATGATTATAAACACTTTCTTTTATTGAGAAAAAGATTTATTTTTGCTCCTAAATAGGGGAAATACATAGAGATAGAATTGGAGGGGGGATACATGTTTCTATTGATTAGTTGGCACTAAATAGATTGTTTGGTATATATTGTGGAAGTATTTTGTATCTAATTGCTTCTGTTAATAAAACTAATTTTTATAAAATTAAGGAGTTTTTTAGTCTGTGAATCGGTTTTAGCTCTCCTTTCGTCAGTTTTTTGTGAGATGTATATAGAAGATATCACAGTTTCCTATGAACGCTGGCCACAGGCTTGTTATCATAGGAGTACTGAGATGACAGACACAGGGGTCATCAGCTGACCCATGGCTGTCATGACAACGCTTCAGTGTACCGCAATAGGGAGTGCCGATGAGGGGTCAGAACAGGATGCCCTCCTGCCAGCACACATTAAATGTCGCTGTTGGAGATTGACAGCAGCATTTAACAGGTTAACAGCTGCTCCACCCATGGCTGTTAGAGGCACATGTTGGCTGATTAAATCAGCTAGCATGTACAGGGAAACGTGGAGAGACAACAGATGACATAGTATATCATTCGTTGTTAACAGGTTATAGTCCCCTCCCCCATTCTTATAGTCACCCTCTGGCAGCTTCATCCTTTTTCAGTGCCGCTTCGGTCCCTCAGCACCGTATTGTGCCTGCAACTTCTGACTGGCTGAAAGTCAGAAGTTACGTCACAAACACTCGATACAAGTCTATGAGAACCAGAAAGAGGCTTTCATAGAGTTGCGTTGATTTGTGACCTGCAGCTCTCTATGAAACACTGGACCTACTGCAAGGTCCCAAATCTCCAGTGAAAGATGGGAGTGGTGCTGGAAACAGATGAAGATGGCGGCAGATGAGTATAAGATCAGGGGCAGGGGACTTAAATGTAAAGCACCCCTACACTGAAATAAAAAAAACTGAAACTGTGTTGTGGTGCTTTCCCAATTTTTTTTTCTGTAGACTGCGTATATACCGTAATAAAAAGTACAATGTGTTATATAACAAGCAGATACAAGTTCTTACAGATGTGTACTTTCTAGCCTTTCCTCTTTTTTATGAGACCTACAGAAATGAGTGGTAACTAGAGTCTCCCTTTAAACGAGGAGAACGTTCTGAAATATTTCTTCTTGGTATGATTTACTTGCATGACAAAAGCCTGACCTTATAACAGAGGTGTGTAGACTTTTTATATCAACTGCAGTGTTTATATACCGATCACTACAATATCACAAAAGGTTTTTATCACTGGCAATATCACAGTTTTATGGTCTATATTTGTCATGGGGCATTTGTAGAAAGAATCTAGGCCTGAAAGGTTCAACCCAAGAATGAAAGATAGAAGCTTTCACCAGATCAATTGCATAAATACTTACAAGGTATATATAATTTTTTAAATTTTTTTTAAATAAAAAAAATGTATATATTTTTTTTCAATAAAAACTCATACACTTCGCCAATGGTTTTGGTTTAAAGGGAACCTGTCACCACTATTTTGGCTATAAGCTGCGGCCACCACCAGTGGGCTCTTATATACAGCATTCTAACATGCTGTATATAAGAGCCTAGGCCAGGGGTATAACATAAAAAACACTTTATAATACTTACCTAACGGTCGCGCGGTGGGCTTTATGGGCGTCTCTGTTGTCTAGTGGCGGTGCCGCCTCTTTTGGCCATCTTTGTGCTCCTTCTTCTCTAGCCGCGGTGCATGACGTGTCCGATGTCATCCACACTCACCGGCATTCCGGTCCTGAGCAGGTGCACTTTGATCTGCTCTGAACAGGGCAGATCAAAGTATTGTAGTGCGCCTGCGCAGGACCGGCAAGTGTGTATGACGTAGACGGGTCATGCACACAGGCTTCAGAAAGAGGATGAAGATGGCCGAAAGAGGAGGCACTGGCACCTGAGAACGGAGACGCCCATATGGCCAACCGTGCGACCGTTAGGTAAGTATTTATAAAGTGTTTTTTATGTTATATCCCCGGCCCCTATATACAGCATGTTAGAATGCTGTATATAAGAGCCTGGTGGTGGTGGCCGCAGCTCAAAAAAGTGGTGACAGGTTCCCTTTAATGATCAGATATTACTCCTACAATCCTAAGAATAAAGGGCACATCGCTCTATCAACTATGCGAGATAGAGCGAAAGACGGAGAAAAATAGATAGGTTTTTTATTAGCTCCATTTTATTATGATGGATTTTGTTATGAAGCACTTTGCCCAGTATTGGAGCATAGCATTGTATTGTTCAGTCCATCAGTCTATTATATGGTTCTCTAGTGCAGTCAGCTCTAGAAATAAAATACCTCAAGTCATATAATGGAATAAAAATATTAACCTCACTATTAGGTAAAAAAAACCCCTCAAATTCACTGGAAGGCGAACAAACTCTCTAATAAATACAATAATGCAACTTTTTACCACCCAACAATGTGGAAAACACAAACTTGGTGATTAATTTCTGGTGTTAATGGTACAGTGGATGCTTTGGTGATGCTCCGTGTAGACTGCTTCTTATGCATCATTTATAAATGCTGGTTTGTGCACTAACAGATGCCACACTCTGTAATTCCTTATAGGAGGCAATGTGAATTTAATGCAGTAAGATTTTAGGCTTATCCCACATGGTCAGTGGTGTAACTAGAGTCCGATGGTCCATACTGCAAAATTAGGACCTGGGCCCTTCCCCCCGCGCATGTTGGTCAGATATGTGGGCCCTTGTAGCATTCTAAATCCTATAAAGATATAGGAATTTCCCCACTCCCTTCCCTATGTAGTAATGTCCTCTCTCCTGTACTAATGTCCCCCATCCTTGTATATATGTCCCCCATCCTTGTATTTATGTCCCACATTGTGGACCCATCCTGGAATATAGATTCCCTATCCTGGGTCATCCTGGTATTTATGTCCCTCATCTTCTTATACATGTGGCCCATCCTGCTATATAATTCCCCCATCCTGGTATTAATGTCCCTCATCTTTGTATACATGTCCTACATCCTGGACCCATCCTGGTATATGTGCTCCTCATCCTGGTGTGTACTGTATGTTACCAAGTCTGCTGTATATACCTCCTCTTCTGCCACTGTTTTTGTAATGCTTAAAAAAATAAACAGTTCTACTAACCTCACCTTCCGACTGCTCCCCCGCCACATGGCGTCCATTTCTGACTCGGCATTTGACTTTAGTGTGTAAGCGATGGACAGTGCACAATGTCACTGCCATGCGCCCCCAATCAAAGGCGTGCTAATGTCAGCTGCTGGTCTCCAATTGGCCAGCAGCTTGTATAGCTGTGCAGGGACCCGGTGGCTCTCTGTGCAGCAATACACTTCAGCAGAATGTGCATCCTAGGACACACTTCCAGCTGAAGTAGGCACTGGTGTTGACAGGCCCCCTCTGCCTTCGGGCCTGATCACGGTTGCAAACTCTAGGACCGCGATCATTACACCAAGGGGTACTTTGCACGTTGCGACATCGCTAGCATCGGCATCGGCGATAGTACCCGCCCCTGTCGCACATGCGATATCTTGTGATAGCTGCCGTAGCAAACATTATTGCTACAGCAGCTTCACATGGACTTACCTGCCCTGCAACGTCACTCTGACCGGCGACCCGTCTCCTTCCTAAAGGGGCGGGTCGTGTGGCATCACAGCGACGTCAAACGGCAGGCGGCCAATAGAAGCGGAGGGGCGGAGATGAGTGGGACATAAACATCCCGGCCACCTCCTTCCTTCCGCATAGCCGGTGGAGGAAGGTAAGGAGATGTTCCTCGCTCCTGCGGCTTCACACACAGCGATGTGTGCTGCCGCAGAAACGAGGAACAACATCATATCTCCTATTGGTACGACATTATGAAAATGACCGACACTACACAGATCACCGATTTTCGACTCTTTTGCGATTGTTTATCGGCGCATCTAGGCTTTACACGTTGCGACATCGTTACCGGCGACGGATGTGTGTCACTTTCGATTTGACCCCCGACGATATCGCAGTAGCCTTTACGCCTTTGCACATGGTGGTGTCCCTTTTGTTATTCTTTTACTTCAGATTCAATGTGTGTGTACATGAATATATTTGTATGTGTGTGTATGTGTGTATGTATGTATAGTTGTATTCCTATGTCTGTATGCGCTGTAAGGAATATGTGCGTTTTTGTGTATATGTGTGTTCTGTAGGTATTTGTCTCACGTATGTCATTAAATATTGCCATTAGCTAAATTGTAAGATTATAGGTAATTGTTGCTCATGTACTGTATAATCATTGAACATTGCTTGTGGTTGGGTTTTAGTGCAGGGTATATTCTTGGTGTTTCAGACCTCTCAGATTAGATTAGTGAGTCTGCATGACTCAGATCAGGCCGTCTCCTGTTATTCCCTGATGTATGGAGCTTGTTTCAAGGAAACTGCTGATTTATTAAACACAGTAGAGGGCTGTATGCCTGTTCTGTGCCAGGCATGAAAATCTGCCCGTTGTGACATGTTTCCTCTACAGCCTCTCTTTACAAATGGGCTACATCTTAGGCTACTTTGCTTGGTACAAGAGATCAGATTTTTTGATTTTCTGCTTACGAGCTAAGTGTGATAGTTTGGATAATAGATTTTTTTCATTGTAAACATGTATGCGCTCCTACTTCCTATCTAATACAATCACTGCATATTTAATTGGGTTTTTATATTAGACATAGTTTTGTGTTATATTTTTTTATTTTATTAAATATCAATAATAATACTAATAATAATAAAAAAAACTAAATGTAAAACTTTCCAGAGTTACACTAAAGCGGGCTTTACACGCTGCGACATTGTTAGCGATGTCGCGAGCGATAGTACCCGCCCATGTCGGTGGCGCGTCACTGGGTGATCGCTGCCATAGCGAACAATATCGCTACAGCAGCGTCACAAGCAATTACCTGTTCACCGACGTCGCTGTGTCCGCTGAACAATCTCTCCTTTAAGGGGGAGGTTCATTCGGCGTCACAGCGGCGTCACTAAGCGGCCGCCTAATAGAAGCGGAGGGGCGGAGATGAGCGGCCGGAACATCCCGCCCACCTCCTTCCTTCCTCATTGCCGGCGGCCGCAGGTACGATGTTGTTTCTCGTTCCTGCGGTGTCACACATAGCAATGTGTGCTGCCGCAGGAACGACATACAACCTGCGTTACAAACAAGGAACAATTTTTTTAAACATGAACACGTACACGACGAACGATTTGACACCTTTTTGCGATCGTTACTGATAGCAAAAAGGTGTCACACACAGCGACATCACTAACGAGGACGGATATGCGTCACCAACACCGTGACCCCGACAATATCTCGTTAGCGATATCATTGCGTGTAAATGGGCCTTTACTTCGTCTCAGTAAGTTGACATCCAGCTTTCTGTTGCTCAATGTACATTTGTATATACAGCTCTGTCAAAAATTAAGAGACCACTGTAAAATTGTCAGTTTTTCTGATTTTTCTCTTTATATTTTTGAGTAAAATGTAAATTGATCTTTTATTCTATAAACTACTGACAACGTCTCCGAATTTCCAAGCAATACATTTTGTATTTATTTTCTGAGAATGAGAAATGGTCAAAATAACAAAACAATGCATTGCTTTCACACCGCAAATAATGCAAAGAAAACAAGTTCATAATCATTTAGAAACAACAATACTAATGTTTTAACTCATGAGGAGTTCAGAAATCAATATTTTGTGGAATAACCATGATTTTTAATCAGAGCTTTCATGCGTCTTGGCTGCTTTCCACCAGTCTTTCACACTGCTTTTGGGTGACCTTATGCCACTCCTGGTGCAAAATGTAAGCATTTAAGCAATTCTTTGTTTGATGGCTTGGGACTATCCATCTTCCACTTGATTACATTCCAGAGGTTTTCAATAGGGTTCAGGTCTGGAGATTGTGCTTTCCATGACGGGTTTTGTTGTGTTAGTCCTTCATCCATGCATTGATTGATTTAGCTGTGTGACATGGCGCATTGTCCTGCTGACAATTTTGCAGTGGTCTCATTTTTTGCCACAGCTGTGTATATGTATATACATTATACAGTACAGAGTGAAAGCAGCTGAGTATGCGTCCGGCTTGCATTGCAGAACAGAGATCTGTCAGGTCACTGCAATGTGTCAGATTATATGTGTGGGGAGCAGTGAATATTCATGTTCTTTAATAGCTGCACACGTGACCTCAAAGCAGCCGTATTCCTGCAGTGGCTGTGTGGTCACGTATGCTGCTATTAAAGAAAATGGATATTCACTGCTCCCCAAGACCCATAATCTCAGGCATGTAGAGCAGCGAATATGCCGGCATCTGATGGCTGTGTAAGTGAGAGCATGTGACAGTGACATCATGAGCTGTGCCGCTTAAACGCTGAGGTCAGTTGCCAGATTCAGAGGAGGACATCGGGGAGTGGCGCGAAGTTGAGTATAATTTTTTTTTTTTTATTTACTGTGTTCGGCGTGATTTGGGATCATTTGTACAAAAAATGCTGCCAGAATGGGGACATATGCCAGGATAGAGACATATGCCAGGATAGAGCTATGATTGAGACATATACCAGGATGGGGCTATGATGGGGCCATATTGGGGACATATATACCAGGATGGGGCCATGATGTGCAAATATATTCCAGTATATTGCCATGATGCACATATACCAGGATGGGGCAATAATGAAGACATATATATACCAGGATTGGGCCATATATATCGGGATATAGCTATGATGGGGTCATACACCAGGATGAGGCCATGATGGGGACATATACCAGGATGGATGGAGCCATGATGGGGACATATACCAGGATGAAGCCATGATGGGGACATATACCAGGATGGATGGAGCCATAATGGGGACATATACCAGGATGGGGGACATATTTACCAGGAAGTGGACCAGGATGGGGGACAGTAGTACTGCATGGGGGTCATTACTATGCAATCAAGGAGGAGAGGGAGGCAACTTGTATGTCTTCATAAGGTTTAGAATGCTACAATAGCCCATACACCTGATCAACATATGTGCTGGGTCCAGGCAGAAACTTTGCATCGGTGCTCATCAAACTCTAGTTTCACTACTGGTTTTGAGAGTGTCATGATTAGTAGCCCATGATCTAGCAGTGATTTAACATACAAAAATGTAGTGACAGGTTCCTCTTAAAATATGAAATTAAACCTGATGTATTATTTCTTATCTATGTTTTTGGCTCAACTTATACTAACGTATAATAATGCTGAATAACTACAACATGATATGCTGTCAAGAGAAGTGTATGCTGTGTGTGTCTTTGTGTGGCCCAGGGTGGGGATATCATTGGGGCAACCTGTGTCCATAAGGGGGCCTATTTCTACCTCCAAACCAAGAGGAATTGTGCATATGATGAACTCTTGGGTTGCAAAGGATCCATATATTGTTTCTGCACAGTGGCCTCTCCTGTCTGTGTTCGCTAGTGGTATGGCCACCAACTGCTTGGGACATGTATTCCGGTCCGGCAAAGTATTTTCTATCATATCGCAATATTGTATTGAATTTTTGTACAAAATATTTCTTAAAGGGAACCAGTCATGGGTCATGCTGGCCAAACAATGCGATCAATGCCATCATATTACAGGGACAGTCCGCTAGGTTTTACTCTGAAACATGACGTACATAAAAACATGAATTTGGAGATTAGTTTTCTGGATGGCTACCTTCCAGCTTCTTTCATGTCCTTCAGCTTTACTGACAGACTTCTCCCTATCTGTGTAGAAGAAATAGGGAAGGAAGACACATGGCACAGTTACACACGCTCCATGGTGCTGACTATCACACACAAGGCACATTTATGCACAACATTTTTTTTTCTCAAATATTTGGGCGTTTTTGCCTTTTCTCAGAGATAACAAAACTGGAGATTTATTTTACACTCCATTTAATTCCAGACTTGAATCAGGTAGCTGTCTAGAAATAGCTCGGGGTAAGTGGCCATTATATAAGGAGATAATATTCCTGACGGCTCTCTTTGGCTTCCCTTTAGTGACACATTCGGTTTGATGGAGTGTGCATGTTTACTAAAATAAGAGGTAAGGTAAAAATCAGATGCTGGAATCCTCTGCAGTGGGAATCCCTAGGTGAATGAAGGTTTGGACATTTGAATCCTTCCCTGGCCCAAAAAATAGCATGTAACTAGAAAAGATATAGCGGCTTCTTTATGGCTGGCCCAATGTATCTCGCAGATTTATACTCAGAACTAAATTACTTAGCACAATCCTGCAGCCAATAATTAAATTAAATTATTTATGACAAAATGTGAAATACAAAAGTAACAACTTTTTGCTTAATTATGTGAGCACAAGAAAATGTTATTTCATAACCATTGGGACTGAGTTATTTTTAATATTTCGTAATAATAAAATTTACAGTATAAAATGAGCAGAGTAATAAGACAATCAAAACAATACTGAATAATACCTTTTAAGTGTATTAGTGTCACAGAATAGGGAAGACCAGCGAGGAAATTGGATCAAAATAAATACTAATCTAATATATAAAGCTGTGTGTGTGTATGTGTGTATGTCCGGTAAAGGAATCTGTCGCGGGCGGCGGGGTGCTGCGCTCGCTAACGCTCGGGTCTGGCGCTGCTGCTGCTGCTCGGTGGCTCGAGCGGTGGGCCGGGTCCAGGGACTCGAGCGGCGCTCCTCGCCCGTGAGTGAAAAGGGGGTGGTTTGTTTGGGGATTTAGTCCGAGACGCCACCCACTAGTTGTGCTGAAGATGGGGCACCACCGCTGCTGGTAACGGGGATCCCGGGAGCGATGGTAGGGAGCAGCTGGGATGTTGTTTTTCCCCTCCGTGGGTAGGGGTTGGTGGTCCCGGGGCCCGGTGGTGTCGGGGAGGCAGGGTCGGTGAGGTGCAGGGTTGCAGGGACGGCGCGGCGTACTGACTCAGCAAGAGATGCACAAAGTCTCCGGTAAACCAAACGGCTGGATGGACGGGTCCCGCAGCCGGCTGCTGTGTCTCTCCCCGGACAGGTGATGGTGGCTGTCTCTCCCTGCACCTTTGTGTACTATGTTGACTCCAATGGCTTCCCAACGGTAGTCCGCTCCCCAGTGTACAGATACCGATGAAGCCCGTTTTGCCCGCAGGCGCTGGCCCTTGGATTTCTAGCCTTGGCGGTGGCTGTATATCCTCACGGTGTGAGCGATTGCCTTCAATCGGGACTTGGTTGTTAGGGAACCCCGGGGGTTCCTGTCAAATTCGGATTTGACTATTGACGGCGGCTCCAAGCCTGGTCGGGGTCCGAAGGCCCTGCCTGGGTGTGCTTAGCTTCACTCCGTTCCCGGTCCGGTACCGGTGGGCCACCGCCCAGCCCCAGTCCTTATGGCTCTGCGGAGTTCCACTTTATCCTGCAGACGGCCACCACCATCTGCCAACCTTGCTGTTAGTGTCTGGGCTCCGACCCAGACACCTCAAGTACGTGACCTCTCTCTTTCACCTCCAAGACTAAACTGTCACTTTTCCCACCTCCAGGCCTGTGAACTCCTCGGCGGGTGGGGCCAACCGCCTGGCCCCGCCCCACCTGGTGTGGACATCAGACCCTGGAGGGAGGCAACAAGGGTTTTGTGTCTGACTAATGTAACTGTCCGGGGGTGGGGGTGCGGGTGTGTTCTGTCTGTGGCTACCTGGCTAGTCCAGGGCGCCACAAATCCGTGCCGCTGCGTTTACAAAATTTTGCACAGACACCTCATTTGACCCCGGGAATGTCAGACTATGTTTTGAGAGGAAAATGTAACCCCGCGCTTTACAGTTATTCGATAAAAAACCTGTCTCCATTAAAGTGAATGGAGCTGGGAGCTACCATTAATAGGAGCTTCGATTGGTTTCTATAGGCAACAAAGCACATTCTTTTAGTATAAGAAGCTTATGGGTGAGGTAATATGATTTTGGTAGAGAGACAGACAGAGAAATAGAGAGAGAGACAGAGAGAGAGATAGAGAGAGACACAGACAGACAGAGACGCAGACAGACAGACAGAGAGACAGAAAGACAGACAGAGACACAGACAGAAACATAGGCAGACATAGACAGACAGACAGAGAGAGAGACAGATATACAGACAGACGGAGGGAGAGACAGAGAGACAGACAGAGAAAGAGCCAGACAGACAGAGACACACACAGACAAAAATGGACAGACAAAGACACACACTAACTGACACGGACAGAGAGGAAGACAGACAGGGAGAGTGGGAGAGGGACAGAAAGACACTTAGTTACTATCCCAGGCAATGCGGGGTACTACAGCTAGTGTAACATATTATCAACATTGTAAAAAGATATTTTAATGGTCAGTTTGCATCTACAACAACATTAAAAATATCTTCGGTTCCTCTGGCCTAATGTGGTCATTATGGAAAAAATGCCTCATTCATAGCATATTTGGCATGCAAAGGTTTGGGCACCGCTGGTCAAAATTACTGTTACTGTGAACAGTGAAGCAAGTTGAAGATGAAATGATCTGTAAAAGGCATAAAGTTAAAGATGACACATTTCCTTTGTATTGTAGGGAAAAAAATAAATAAACTTTTACATTTTTAAATTTAATAAAAAAAGGAAAGTGGGCCAATACAAAAGTTTTGGCACCCTGCTTGGTTAGTACCTAGTAACACCCCCTTTGGCAAGTATCACAGCTTGTAAACAATTTTTGTAGCCAGCCCAGAGTATTTCAATTCTTTTTTGAAGAATTTTCCTCCATTCTCCATTCTTCCTTGGGAAAGTCTTCCAGTTCTGTGAGATTCCTGGGTCGTCTTGCATACACTACTCTTTTGAGGTATCGCTACCAATCTTCAATGATGTTCAGATCAGGGGACTGTGAGGGCCATTGTAAAACTTCCAGCTTGCACCATGTGAAGTAGTATATTGTGGATTTTGATGTTGTGTGTTTAGGATCATTATCCATTTGCAGAAGCTTCCTCTTTTCAACTTCAGCTTTTTTTATATATCAACATTTCTTTGACATCTGCTAATAGGATTGCTATAGAGGCAAATCAGAATGCTTGACTGCAACAGACAGAAATATTTAGCAGACAGAGTAGAGGGAAAAATGGATTCAACTAATTATTGATGCAAACAACACCATCTGTAAAAAAATCAGAAACACACATAAAAATCCACAATAGACGTCCTCAAAAGGTGCAAGCTGAAGGTTTTACAATGGCCCTCACAGTCCCCTAATCTGAACATAATTGAAAATCTGTGGCTAGACCTCAAAAGAGCAGTGCATGCAAGACGACCCAGGAATCTCAGAACTGGAAGACTTTTCCAAGGAAGAATGGATGAAAATCCATCAAACAAGATTTGAAATACTCTGGGCTTGCTACAAAAAGTGTTTATAAGCTGTGATACTTGCCAAAGAGGGTGCTACTAGGTATGCAGGGTGCCCAAATTTTTTTGCATACGTCCATTTTCCTTTTTTGTTAATTTAAAAATATAAAAGATGAAAATAATTGTTTTCTTTTGCTTAAAATACAAGGAAATGTGTCATCTTTAACTTCATAGTTTTTTTTAGATCATTTCATTTTCAACTTGTTTAATTGTTCGCAATAACAGTAATTTTGACCAGGGGTGCCACTCTGTATATATCAAGTTATGGAATTCTGGAAATCACAGGATTTATAGACATGTTAATGATTTGCAAATCTTTTAAAAAAAATGGAAACATTTTCGATAAATGGCCATACCTCTGATTCTACATCCAAAGCATTGTAACACCATGCTGTTAGTATACCTAGATAAAGAATGGAGGCTCATATTACAGTACATGGTGCCACCCCACACCAAAATTCCAGGAGTAGAACTGATGTGACATTTCTTCATGGCATGGCATTGCCCATAAGGTCTCAAGATCAGTTTAACTATTATTACATCCAAGCTAAAAGTGGGACTCATCATTAAAGAGGATAGACCTCCATTGCAGCTTCCATTGTTGTCTTGCTCTGCATGATCATAGCCTTTGGGAGCGGTGGCATGAGGTCAATGGAACACCTGCAGCTGGACATTTGGCTCATGCAGATGCCTTCTGATGGTTTCTGTAGATATTGTTTACCGCCATAGGCTTG
This sequence comes from Anomaloglossus baeobatrachus, assembly GCF_048569485.1. NCBI lineage: Eukaryota > Metazoa > Chordata > Amphibia > Anura > Aromobatidae > Anomaloglossus > Anomaloglossus baeobatrachus. The sequence goes on along the minus strand of NC_134355.1, from coordinate 453,381,991 downwards.
TTATGTCAGATCCAATTTCATTTGCAGTATTGAATGCATCAGTCACGGAACTAGTGGTGTGGCCTTTTCTCCAAGGTATCCTCGATGCCACTTTTCAACATAACACCAGGCAGCATGTTGCGTATGGTACGGTGGGCAATTTGCATGGCCTACATGTGCTACCATGGCAGCGTCTCCAAACTTGTCTCCCCTTGAGCAAATCTTGGACGTCATTGATCAGCAATTGCAAAAGTCAACAAATGTGGCAGAGCATTCCTCGGACAACCATTAACCTTCTTGATAGAATACCGTGGCGTGCAAGTGCGGGTATTTCTTATGGTGCTTATAGTCAATACTGATTAAATTGAGATGTTTTGAAATTTTTCATTTTTCATCATTTGTATATCAGTAAAAAAATAAAATAAAAATAAAATATATAATATATATATATATATATATATATATATATATATATATATATATATATATATATATATATATATATATAATTTTTTTTTTCCTGTGATTAATTGAAATGTTATCAATTCCATCTTGGTGTTAAACAGTGCATGTATGTTAAATTATAATATAAACATATGTTCATTGGTTTGAATTGGTGTAATAAAGACAAAGTATTTGAATACTTGCACTGCATCCATGGGGCATTGTAGTCTATATGCTTAGATAAATCTTGTAACTCTTCCCAAATATTACCCATTTAATGTATAGACATATTATCGTAATCGAGTGAAATGTCTGCTGATTTTCTTGCATTAGTCGGTATAAATGCACTCTATTTTGCATTTGAACTTGATTCATGATTAATGCATCTCTGAAGTTAACCAAGAATTCATCACCCACTGGCTGAGATCTCTTCTATCTCACTCAGTATATTCAATTTATTAATTTTTTATCAGGCAAACTATTTAGATCCATTGGCTGTCTGCAGAAACCTCCTAAGCTTTATGTCCTATTGTCATTATTAATTTTTTATATCCTTATGACCATCCATTTAGAAACAAAAAATTCAATGAATAGTTGATAACTTGCTGATTGCGGTAGGTATCAACACTGGTACCAAATTGATCCTCAAAAAAGGGCTCCTCAGTGTTTTGGGGTTTTTTTTGAGTGAACCACAAATTGGTAAGACTTTATTGGTTCACCAACAGGCAAAAACATTGTATATTCCCAGTACGGGTACAAGCGACAGAATCTCACCCTTCTGCTGGCCTACCAGGAATTAGAGTCTTCTTGATTTCAGGACTTTCAGAGCCAACTATTCCAACCAGCAGCACCCTTCTTTTGGCAGGCACCTACTGAAAGGAGAGCTTAAGAAGAACCTGACCGAGTATTCCCAATTTGGGTTCTTCAAGCAAATTTTTGGGCTCAGTGTTGAGCCGTGAAGCAGTTCGGTGAATCTTCAGCTGGAAACTGTGGATCCTGGGCCGAAATCCTGTAGAATAAATCTTGAAGCAGTTCTGTGATCCCCACAGCTGGAACCGTAGCTTCTCAGCTGAGGTCATATATAGAATATCCCAAGTGAAGCACTATAGATATAGTCCCACATTTGCACCACCATTATTTGTCTATATGACTACTAGAGATAGCTTGATAGTATCGGTTACTTTTACGGTTCAACCACTGAAATATTTTGTATGGATGTTTTTTTGGCAAAAATCCTTATAAAAATATATTAAATTACAGAAGTAGACTTTATAATTCAGGAAAATACAGTGAAATGTTTAAGGTTTCCTCCATCACCATTAGTACAACAGTCACATATTCAATTATCCTTTTATGTTGAACTATGTAAAATGATATACAGTTATAGTTCTTCACTTCTTGGCAGACAAGGACAACTCTAGAAATAGATATTTTTGTGCACAATGAGGTTATTTGATATAGGATAGAGATCTCAAATCAATATCCCATAATATCTCATACTGGCAGATATTTCACCTTAAATCCAATAGTTATTTTTCATTCTTGGGGGACAATTCAATGAAATCACCAATAATATGATTAGCTGAATGGAGTAGAAATTGATAATTCTTTGTAGTACCATGAAACCAACAGTATTAGCAAAATATGCATGGCTGTAAGGGATGCCTGAAAGATATTCATAAAAGGTATTCATATCTATGCTATAAAGACATTTCTACAAAAATCTGCTAAAACAGCGTATGTTCAGTGCCAAGTCTGAGCTATTCGCTACGGGAGCCAGTTCAGATATTGATAAAGTCGTGATTAACAAACCACATCCATTTTACAGGACAGTATATTAAAGTGTCTTAGGTGTGAGCTAAAGGCTTCATAAAACTTCTCAAGAGATAGATAGTACTGTATGGTGCATAACTCCTGAAAGAAGCTTAAGACCCTATTAACCCTAGTATAATGCTGCTGTTTATTGGTAAATCTGCTAAATACTACTACTAATACTACTAGTAAGTAGCAACTCAAATATTGCATCAATAGGCATATTTAATTGTGAAAAAATGTGTCTCAGCCATTAATGTTGCAAGTTCAGAATTTTAGGGCACAGTTACTTTTTTCATTTGGACAGAGTGCTGTTTAAAGGGGTGGTTCACCCATATTTTTTATTGTCTAGTTCGATAATATAGTGAGAAACAATGTTTCTCTCAAATACCTTGTGTTAGCAATAGTGCCTGTGAGAGGCGCTATTGCAGATCGTTGTTCCCCGCTCTGGTGATGTCACGTCACATCCCTGCGGCTGGCTGCAGTCTTCCTGACTCACTGAGCTATGAGCGGTGTTTCACTGCTCGTCACAGCCCATCTGCTCCCTTCTCCCTCTCCCTACAGCAGAACGCTGCAAGCAGAGACGCGCTGTGCTGTGACAGCGGTGAAACACCGCCCACAGTTCAGTGAGTCAAGAAGATTGCAGCCGGCCGCAGGGATGTGACGTGTGCGGCACTTGACGTGACGTCACCGGAGCGGGGAACAGCGGTCTGCAATGGCGCCTCTCACAGACACTATTGCCAACACAAGGTATTTTTTGAGAAACATTGTTTCTCAATATAATATCTAACTAGACAATAAAAAATATAGGTGAACGAACCTTTTAAACTGAGGTTGTCTAATAATCAATAAACATCCAAAATAACAGTTTCACTCAAGTAAAGGGAAGGAGAAAAAAACGGAAAGATGTAAATGGTGAACAGAAGAATGTGTGAATATGCATTACTCTACAGAAAACATTATTTTTTTTAATTTATTTATTGTGTTTTTTAAAAAAAGAGTTACTTAGCAAATAAAAATGGCCAAATGTACTTTTGCCGAGTTACCACGCCAAGATGCAAATCTCAACAGGGTCCTAATCTAACTTTCTGCCTTACTTTGTGTCCAAACTGACCTCTTTTATGGGCTAGAAAAGAACCTGCAAAAGAAAAATGAAAACACCTGATGTAACTGGGAGGAGTGCGCAGACAAAGGACAGGACTCCATAATGCAAAATAGAAGAATTGTCGACACTTCCTAATCTCATAGTCTGAACTGCTGCAAACTGAACATAACATATAATATCCTAAATAACAGATGAGAGTTACACTTTGGCATGGTAACTGGGCACAAGTAAATTTGGCCATTTTTATTTGCTAAGTAACTCCATTTTTTTTTATTTTTTTTTTAAATTGTCATGTTTTCTGGGCAGTAATACATCTTCACATTCCAATGTTAACCATTTACATGGAATGTAATTACAAAGAAGATGTATAGTCACAAGTCATCAAACAAAGAAGTGCTTACATTTTTGCACCAGGAGTGGCATAAGGTTACCCAAAAGCAGTGTGACAGACTGGTAAAAAGCATGTCAAGACGCATGAAAGCTGTGATTAAAAATCATGGTTATTCCACAAAATATTGATTTCTGAACTCGTCCTGAGTTAAAAAATTAGTATTGTTGTTTCTAAGTTATTATGAACTTGTTTTCTTTGCATTATTTGAGGTCTGAAAGCAATGCATTTTTTGTTATTTTGACCATTTCTCATTTTCAGAAAATAAATACAAAATTTATTGCTTGGAAAGTCGGAGACATGTTGTCAGTAGTTTAGAGAATAAAAGAACAATTTACATTTTATTCAAAAATGTACTTATAAAGAGAAAAATCAGAAAAACTGACAATTTTGCAGTGGTCTCTTAATTTTTTCCAGAGCTGTATGTAAAGGTTGGAAAACCCTTTATTAGAGGTTGCCCTTATATAAGGTAATTCAGAGTGGGCCTGTGCAAGAAATTTGTGGCTATTAGAAGTGGCTGGCCCTACACCCCTTTACTATCGTCTGAGTATATACATAGAATAATACTAGTCCAGGTAGTGCTTCTCAGGCACACCTATCCCTTATAATATACAGTTTTATAGTTTTATCTAACTCTGCGTCTAATTGTGATATTTTGGAAACCGTAGTGTAATCTTTGCCAATGTGCCCACTGAGTCCAGGCACCATCTTTCTGCAATGTGGAGTGCTTGTGAGCAGTGTTGTCAGTGTGTTACCATTATCAGTCCTTTGTTAGTTGACGTCACCAGTAATGGCAATTATAAATGCTATGGCGGAATCACTCAATAGGGACCATTTTTTAGAGTCATGCATCTATCTGATTTGGGGTGAAAGTTGTCGCACAATAGGAGTCGTGCCTCAATATGTGGCAAGGTTAGAGTGTAAGTGTTTGAAATTTTGCCTTCTTTTAGAATGCGAGTTCCTAGAAAGCAGATGAAAGACAAGGAAACTTGCTGTAAGACTGGACAGGGGTCTGGACCTAGGCAAATGTCATGTATTACACTGGCAAGATGGTGAGGAATGAATGGAGTATAAGAAGGAGGAGTGGAGGCTATTTGGCTGTAGTCGTTTAGAGAGAGGCTGTAACGTGAGAGGAGACTTGGGGTGGAATGAAAAGTCTGTGTTTGCTCAAACACTGGCAAAACCGTAACAGTGTGCAATCCATACACTGTCATGATTTCCCTGTATTCCACATCTGGGTGGTCGATCACTTGACAACATGAACACAAATTGCAAAGTTATGGTTACATCCCAACTGCTGTCAATAAAAAAATAACTGAGAGAAGCGCAGGAGTCAAGTTTGAAAATCTTATCCATGTAGTCATGTGACAACTGTCAGGATTCTGCAGTCTTTTTATTTCATCCCTGACAACTCCTTTAAGACCCTGAAAGTCTCATGAGTCTGAGAGATAGCAGCAAGGGAACCAGAGGCTTTGCATTGTGTGGAGAATCGTTTAGGTCCTAACAGGTTACTGTACCAAATAAACTGGTTACCAAGAGCCTTATCATAGATCACTAAAGTCTTAAGGTACCATCACACATAACGAGATCGCTAGCGAGATCGCTGCTGAGTCACGGTTTCTGTGACGCAGTAGTGATCCTGTTAGCGATCTCGTTATGTGTCACACCTACCAGTGATCAGGCCCCTGCTGTGAGATCTCTAGTCGTTGCAGAATGGTCCAGGCCATTTTCTTCAAAGGCGATGTCCTGCTGGGCAGGACACATCGCTGTGTTTGACACTGTGTGACAGGGTCACAGTGACTGCTGAGATCGTTATACAGGTCGCTACTGCGACCTGTATCATTCCTGCATCATTGGTAAGGTTTGACTGTGTGACATCTCACCAGCGACCTCCCAGCGACTTACCAGCGATCCCTATCAGGTCTCATCGTTTTCGGGATCGCTGGTAAGTCGTTGTGTGTGACTGGGCCTTTAGACAGGGATAGGATGTGCTTAGAATGGGGGAAAAAAAGGAATGGATCTACAAATGATTGCAACAGGGAAATTAATGCTACAGTATCTGTAGAAATCCTTCACCTGCAAGATGAAAGTAGCACCCAGAACAAAAGATTGGTAAATACCAAGTGTGATAAGTAGATGTGGCGTTAACTTGAGAGCTGTTATCTTGGACAGCATGAACAAGGGACTGCGATGTGTGCATATTGTGAATGGTGTGCACACCGCAAAGCATATGTTGTGGGTATAAATAGAAGAGGCTTAGCAGATGCAGACACCCCTGGAGACACCAGAGCATTCTATACAATTGACTGATGCAGCCTTGTGATTCAATGCTCAGGCAGAGACTTAGGCTAGGTTCACACACTGCGTTTTTTTGACGCTGCGTTTGTGCGTTTTTTGCGTCAAAAACCGCACATAAACGCACCCGCGCGCGTTTTGCCGCGATTTGGTGCGTTTTTTTGCTGCGTTTTGCTGCGTTTTTGCTCACTGCGTCTTTATGTGTTTTTTATCAGTGAACAAAAAAAAAGGTCTGATGTCATTTCCTTCTTCAATATGTTCTTCATTCTCCACTAGTGTATGCAGGAGAGCAGACAGCTGCAGAACTACAAGGCTCAGCATACTCCATCCAATAGTGTATGCAGGAGAGCAGACAGCAGCTGCAGAACTACAAGGCTCAGCATCCTCCATCCAATAGTGTATGCAGGAGAGCAGACAGCAGCTGTCGAACTACAAGGCTCAGCATCCTCCTTCCAGGACTGTATGCAGGATTTCTTTGCCCCCCCAAACAAAAAAAATGACGTGGGCTTCGCCATATTTTTGTATGCTAGCCGGGTACAGCAGGCAGGTACGGGCTGCCCCCAACCCCCAGCTGCCTATTTGTACCCGGCTGGGAACCAAAAATATAGAGAAGCCCTTTTTTTTTTAATTATTTCATGAATTTCATGAAATAATTAAAAAAAAAAAATGACGTGAGCTTCGCCTAATTTTTGTGTCCAGCCGGGTACAACTAGGCAGCTGGGGATTGGAATCCACAGTGCAGGGTGCCCATGCTTTCTGGGCACCCCCGCTGCGAATTGCAGTCCGCAGCCACCCCAGATAATGGCGCTTTCATAGAGCGCCATTTCTGGCGCTGTATCCAACTCTTCCAGCTGCCCTGATGCCGGGTGGCTCACTGGGTAATAATGGGGTTAGGGCTAGCTGTATATTATCAGCTGGCCCTAAGCCGAAATTCTTGGTGTCACGCCAATATTAGACATGGCCACCATGAATTTCTAGTAAAGATAAAAAAACCACAACACACAGAAAAATATTTTTATTAGAAATAAAACACAACACAATTAGTGACTCCATCTTTATTGAAATAAAGAACCCCCTCTCCGCAGTAATCCTGGGTCAAGGGTCCCGCGCCGTCCAATCCGGATCCAATATCATCTGATCGGTTTGCTGGAAGGCAAAGCGATCAGATGTGTCAGGATCAAGTGCCTGAATCACATCACACATCAGCTGATTGTATAAAAGCCGATTATACAATCAGCTGAAGCATCAGTGCAAAAAAAAACCAAAAAAAAAAAACCACTCACTTATGTGCTGATTACCGGCAGCTCCTGCAGCGGACTCTGATCCCATCCGATCGCTGCAGCAGCTGCCGGTAATCAGGGATAAAGTCTCCTGACTCATCCGCTGATAGATGAAGCTGGCCGGGCGCCAGCGTCAGCCCGAGACTTACGATCAGCTGATGCGTCAGGTGACTGCATCAAGTGATCCATCGCCAGGTCCTGCATCCTGAAGGCATACGCACCCGGGGAGACTGCACACACCCGGAGCGGCGGGACCGGGAGGAGATGGGAGTGGGCATGGCACCGGGAGTCTGCAGACAGGTGAGTCTAACATTTTTTTTTTACTGTTCACTTTTGATTTTGCAGCCGCTTCCACCTCCCGCCCAGACATGGCGCCGCACGGCAGCTGACATGCACAGGACGGGAGTTGGAAGCGGCGGTGACGGTACCGGGAGGATTCACGCTTCTGTGTTTACTGACATGTACATGTCACTTTAGTACCCATCTCCTGCGTTTATAGCTGCGTTTTTGGTCTTAGAAACGCACTAAAACGCACCAAAACGCACCTATTTGCGTTTCTCATTGCGTCTTTCAACATCCCATTGCACTCAATGGATGAAAAGCGCAGTGAAAAACGCGGGAATAATTGACATGCTGCGTTTTTGTGGCACCACAAAAACGCAGCTGAAAAAAAACGCTGTGTGCAGACAGCAAAAATGAAAACCCATAGACATGCATAGAAATGCCGCGAAAAACGCACTGTGTGAACTTACCCTTAAGGTGGTGTCACACACAGCGACGACGACAACGACGTCGCTGCTACGTCACCATTTTCTGTGACGTTGCAGCGACGTCCCGTCGCTGTCGCTGTGTGTGACACCCAGCAACGAGCTGGCCCCTTCTGTGAGGTCGTTGCTCGTTGCTGAATGTCCTGCTTAATTTTTTCGTCGTCGCTCTCCCGCTGTGACGCACACATCGCTGTGTGTGACAGCGAGAGAGCGACGAAATGAAGCGAGCAGGGAGCAGGAGCCGGCGTCTGGCAGCTGCGGAAAGCTGTAACCACTGTAAACATCGGGTAACCAAGGGAAGACCTTTCCCTGGTTACCCGATATTTACCTTCGTTACCAGGCTCCACCGCTCTTGCTGCTAGTGCCGGCTCCTGCTCTGTGCACATGTAGCTGCAGTACACATCGGGTTAATTAACCCGATGTGTACTGTAGCTAGGAGAGCAAGGAGCCAGCGCTAAGCAGTGTGCGCGGCTCCCTGCTCTCTGCACATGTAGCGACGTTATGATCGCTGCTGCGTCGCTGTGTTTGACAGCTAAGCAGCGATCATAACAGCGACTTACAAGGTCGCTGTTACGTCACAGAAAATGGTGACGTAACAGCGATGTCGTTGTCGTTATGTGTGACACCAGCTTTACATCATTTAGACTCACAGGATCATGGGTGTGGACAAGAACTGGCAGCCATTGTGGAATGTAAACCGGCCTCCACGCCACAACCAAAGACTATGAAACCTGCCCCAGGTGTATTGTTGCTCACGTGAATATGTCCAGTAAGTTTGAGAGTTGAGATGAGTAGATCATTTGAAGTTGGATGTCGCCGGTTTCGCTGAATTTCCCCCAAGGGTTCAATTTGCGTTCAATAAATTCACTGTGATTCGCAATACTGGAAAGTTTCTAATTGTTTAAAAAAATCATGTTTAACACTGGCTGGGACCCGCTGATCTCTGGTATCCCAGGAAGTGATGTACTTCTTCAGAGACTATAACCATTTCATCTTATGGAACAGGAACGCACCACTCCACTGTCTCCCAAACTCCGATATGATGGAGTCACTTGTGCTCCTGCTTGATTGACTGTATGGATGGATGGATAGCACTGAAGCTGACTAGATTAGGAGTTAATAGTACACTCCAGCAACCCGGACAGCTTTGGAGCAGCTCTTACAAGTTCAATTGGACAGTGCTTGTAAGCACATCACATGTTCTGCCCCCACTGTCAGGCAAGGAGTGATAAACTTCAGAATTAAATATTTTTCTCTTCTTACAAACAGGGATTTCTAATAACAAGTAAATTGCACATTTTACAAGCTTTTTGTAATTTTTCCCATTCAGGATGATGAGACTATAGGGTACTTTACACGCTGCGTTCTCGCTAGCGAGATCGCAAGCAATCATACCTGCCCCCGCTGGTTGTGCGACACGGGCAAATCGCTGCCCGTGGCGCACAACCTCATTAGTCCCCATCACACGGACTTACCTGCCCTGCGACGTCACTCTGGCCAGCGAACCGCCTCCTTTCTAAGGGGTCAGTTTGTGCGGCGTCACAGCGACGTTACATGGCAGTCGTCCAATAGAAGCGGAGGGGCGGAGATGAGCGGGACGTAACATCCCGCCCACCTCCTTCCTTCTGCATTGCGAGACGCAGGTAAGGAGATGTTCGTCGCTCCTGCGTTGTCACACATAGCGATGTGTGATGCCGTAGGAATGAGGAACAACATCGCTAATAAGCAGACAACGTTTTTTGGTTTCAGGATGATCTCTCCACGGCAAACGATTTTGGCCTCTTTTGCGACCGTTTAAGGTCGTTCGTAGGTATCACACACTGCGATCTCGTTAATGTGCGTCACAAACACCGTGACCCCGACGATAATTTAATAATGATATCGCAGCATGTAAAGCCCCCTTAAGCCTTTAATTTTTTGTCATCAAAGTAATAGAAAACCCCAAGTTCAGCTCCACTAAGTGAGAACATATTTTTTTTTCTTATTTGTACCAAGCGGTGTGAATAGCCATAGGTGGCAAACAAGAAGTGATACATGGCAAACTTTTTTCCTACAAGACACTAAAGTATGAGGAAAGTAACAAGCACTTGAGAACTTAAAGAATATATCCAGGACTTTACAAAAAAAGAAGTGCATAAGCGCCAACAGGCAGGTAGTTGCTACCTACCTGCCTGTTGTACCTGGTGCCGTTCTTTGTTGGCACAGATTGGTCACAGACTGCTCCTGCCGATGATCCTGCAGCTTCCGCTTCTCATCCACTCTGCTCTGTAGACAGGGTGGGATAGCCGACGTCATGCTGTTTGACACCCAGCTCTCCCAGTTAGGCCCCCTTCACGCATCCGTGTCTCCGTTACGTGTGAGGTCCGTTTTCATACGTACCGGAGACACAGGCACAGATAGACCCATTAAAGTGAATGGGTCTGCGCACACGTGAGTGTGTTCACATGGACAGTGTGTCCACATGGACAGTGTGTCCGTGTGGAGCATACATGTGTCCGTGTGCTCCACAGGTAGACATGTCTGGTTTTCTCCGGCAACACGGGTGACACACGGACCGCATGGCTGTGTTCCGTGTAACACAAGTGTGACACGTATCAGAGAAAACCACATTTCTGTGAATAAAATGAATTTCTATACTCCTTCTCCAGCACTGCTGTCTCTGCCACTGCTGTCACTTGCTTCCGACCCCACTCGTTATGCTCATCGCATACTCACTGTACTTAGGGCCGGAAGCAGCAGCGGCGGGGAGTAAGCAGGTACGGAGACCGCAGAGTGGAAGACATCAGCACCACGGACAGCAGTGACTGGGACAGGTGAACATAAAGTTCCTGCTCTCCATGTGTTATCACGTATAGCACACGGAGAACATTTCTGCTCCAAAATCACGGTATACGTCCATATGCACCTTTTACACGTCCGTGGAAAACATGCATATTTTTCACAGACGTGTGAAAGAGGCCATAGGCAGCGTGGAGCCAGTTGTTAATCAGCATGGCGTCGGCAGTCCCGTTCCGTCTGCAGACCAGAGTGGAAAAGAAGCCTCTGCTTTGTTGATGAATTCATTGTATCGCAACAGGAGCAATCTGTGACTGTTCTGTGCCTTCAACGAACGCTACCGGGCACAACAGGCAGGTACAGTAGGTACCAACTAATGCCTGTTAGTGCTTAGGCACATTTTTTTTTAAAAAAAAGTCTCGGATACACCCTTTAATCTGACAAGCAGGAGGTCCCTTCTGACTTTGCCGTGGGTTTGTCATTGCCTTTGTGAGCATTCGTCAGACAGAAAAGTTCTAGCATATTACTTGGTTTCTGTTAAGTATTTTTTAGGTTCCAGTAATCTATTCTTGCCAGATTAGTGGCATTCTGAAATAACTGGGAAGGATTGATGAATGTATCTATACACAAAGCCTTCAGTCCTCTTGTGGAGGAACACGACCTTGCTTTTAAAACCCTATTGCATCCTATTGACCTGTGCTCTCCAGTTACAGCAATGGAAAGCAACAACAGGAACTACAATGCATATACTATTACAGCTGCATCTTTATAAAAGTCAGCTATATTTAGTTAGCAATTCACATGATTAGTTAAAAATAAACTGCAAAATGAAAAAAATGTTCCTTTAACCTTCAGAGTTGTAAGTCAGCAGTACTCAATACCAACAGTTTGCAACCGAATATTTGCCAGTTGGGAAGTCATGACATTACTGAGCCGTTTTGTAGATGGCACTTTATCATTTAGACAAACTACTGTATATACAAGGCCATGGAAAAGAATATTTGAAACTTTGTCAAGTTAAGTTTCTTTAAAAGATATACCGTATCATCTGGATGCCTTGAAAACCGCACTGAGATTAAAGTAAATATTAGATTAGAAGATCTTTCTAAATTGTTGGACGTAAAGGATAATCGTCATTTTAATTTTTTATTTCAGAAATGAATAATAAACATGGAAATAAGTAACTTTGTATTAATCTTATCAGACAAATTAGCTTCTTTCTCTTGATCAGTCGTTATCAAAATTCTCAATTCTGAGGAAAAATCTGTCTTCAGTGAAGACTTTCCCATTACTGAGATAGGAGATGGTAGCTGTTACTAATGAGATACTATGTAGATAGAAGGCATAGGAGGAGGGGTCAGATCGCTGCCTCTACCTCCTCCCTCTGCCTCTACCTCCTTCCTCTGCCTCTAGCACCTCTCTCTGCCTCCAGCACCTCCCTCTACCTCTAGCTCCTTACTCATCCCTTCATAATAGCGATTGTTAATGATAAGATTCTATCTCCTATCTCAGTAAAGGGAAAGTCTTCAATGAATTAACTTTCCAATCATTGGGGGGTCTAACCACAGGGATCTCAACAATCTAGAGTGTGAATGGCTTGGATGTGCAAATGATCAACCATTGCTCCAGTCACTTGCCCAGTTTCTGAGGATCTGTGGGGGTCCCACTGGTCAGATCACCAGCAATCAGGAAGTTGTCTCCTATCTATAATAACTTTCCACCTTGAGATAACTCCTTTTAAACATGTTGTCCACAACTAATATTTATTTTCTTATAGGCTTGCAGACATAAAAAAATAATAGACACTTCATTACTGAGGTATTGGTAAGATCCCGAAACTGCTGTATATACATCACATAAGATACAGTGGGAATGCCTTATATACATCACAGAGGAGACACTGAGCCTGCTGTATATGTCAGGATACATTGAGACTGCTGTATATGTCACAGACAAGAGACTACCATATATACATCACACGGGAGACATGAGACTGCTATATACTTCATAGGAAATACTGAGAGTGCGGTATACACTGACCCTGGACATGAAAAGCTTTGGAGCTACAGAGCTGCGAGGGTGGGAGCGGGACAGGAAGACAAAGCGTGCTAGTGCCACCCACAAAGAATGTCCTGACACTGGCACTTGCCAGAGTCGGTCTTAAAGGGGTAGTCCACTCTAAATCCACAAGTCTGCAGTCACTATGTGGCTGCAGACTTGTGAATTCTCAAATCACACACACTGTGCGCTGTGAGGATTTGTACATGTCAGAGCCAGGAATGGTGGACGTTAGTATATTATATGCATAGTCCCAGGCAGAATCAGACTAAATAGGTGCAACCTCGCTTAAGTGTAGTCAGCGAGGCTGTGCTCATCTAGTCGGAATGTGGCCAATAGTATGTATATTGCATACTTGTGACCATGTGACCGCCGTTCCCGGATCTGACACAGGCGAATCCTCACAGGGCAAAGTATGTGTGAAATGAGGATTTACAAGTCTGCAGTGACAGAGAGTAACACAGACTGACAGCAGACTTATGGATTTAAACCAGACAAACCCCTTTAACTCCGACGTCTGTGCGCAACAGTGTTCAATACAGAACTCTGCATATGTGCGCACAGTTCTCATAAAAATGAAAGGTAAAAAATTGCAGCCCAGTATGAAAATCCATCTTGGGCAACACTAACAGCCATCCTGGGCACCGCGGGCTGTGAGTTGGATACCACTTCTATAGAGTATGGTGTACTGCACACAAACAGTAGTATGATGTAGAGTATACTATAGCGGACACAAACAGCAGTACTATCTTGAGGTACATGATGGCTTGTCATGCCTATATACAGTCTGAAGCGCCTATACTTTTTTATATGAATATGCCATAAAAGTCAATGAAGAGATTAATTTTTCTGATTTAAAAAGTGTAATTTTCACATCCAACCTGGTGACCATGTAAGGCTGTGTTCACATGACCTGTAATGATCCTTTGGAACAGATCCAGCGGATGTAAAATAACGGATCCATTAACGGATTGTACAAACTGATCACTTTTTAACCAATTATTTAATGGATCCATTATCGTTATAGTTGATGGAACCGATAACAGATTCATTAATTTTAAATAGCTAGTTTGCGAGATAGATAGATGTGCAGCACATATATAATGTCCCACCCCCCTGAATATTGTAAGCTTGCTCCCTTTAGTGCCTTTCATATGGACTAAAGAATGTTTAGCCTTGTTTTTAGACCCAAATTCAATCTTTAAAAAAAACAAAAAACAAACAATGTGGGCTACCCCTTATTTTTGGTAGCCAGCTAAGGTGAAGCAGACAGCTGCAGCCTGAAAACCGCAGCTGGCAGCTTTACCTTGGCTGGTAATCCAAAATAGCGGTCACCCCACATTGTTGCTTTAAATTATTTATTTAAAATTAAATAAAAACAAATTTAATTTAAATTAAAAACAAAAACGTGGGGTCTCCCCAAATTGGATCACTAGCCAAGGTAAAGTGGACAGGTGGGGTCTGGTATTCTTAGGATGGGAAGGCCCATGGTTATTGGGCCCTCACTAGCCTAAAAATAGCAGGCTGCAGCCACCACAGAAGTGTTGCATCCATGCGCCAATCCTGGGGCTTTGCCTCGGCTCAACCGTTGCCCTGGTGCAGTGGCAACTGGGGTAATAAATAGGGTTAATGCCAACTGTGAATTGCCAGTCATCAGACACCCCCTTTCTAATCCAGCAGTTGAAAAAGGAAATCTAAATTTTATTTCGAGCAAGAGAAGTTGAGCAGAGTGATGTCATTTTGTCTGAAAAGATTCATTATAATGTGTAATTCTGATTGTAATGGATTTAGGGGTCAATTGGATGGCGGACAGCCATCTCTGTATGAATATATTAGTACTCGTATACAAAAGCCATTAATCACTGAGTAAGACGACCAACTGCACTCCTAAACCGCGAATAATAAGATATTTGAGGCTGAACTCCAAGGCCCCAACCGGCATGACCTGCGCCAGTCATGATGAGAAGGTGTTATAGAGTGCACACCTCAATGAATCAGGAGCTTCTGGCAAGTGCAAGTCTTATCATAGTATTGCATATATAATGAAAAAAATGGTATTATATCTAATCAGAGAAATGTGCCTCTTTCACCACTAGGATTGAACTTTCACTTTCTAATCACGACTACAATTTGTAGTCAGTGAAGACAGATTTTTCACATTACTGAGATAGCAGAGGACAGATGGTGCTTTAACAATTCTACTTGACTGCTGCAAGTTCTCCTGAACAGACAGGTACTGTTCTCCACAGACTTTAAGGCTTTGTTCACACTTTGCGTTTTTGCTGATTTTTTTTATATGCTTTTTGTCATGAGTTTTATGCAGATTAAATGCTGCTTTTTACAGTACCAGCAAAATGGGATTTCAGAAATCTCATGCACACACGCTTATTTTTTTGCTGACAGAAATGGAAAACTGCTGTGTTTTTGGAAGAAGCAGCATGACAATTCTTTTACCTTTTTTCAGCAATGAGCGTGCAAAACGCAGATGTGTTTTTTGGGGGTTTCTTTTCTGTATTTTTGCTGCTTTGTGGTGAATAAAACTAACTTCCTTAAACATGTACAGTAGACCAACTACATATCAAAAAACGCAGCAGAAACACGTAGTAAGACCTGCTTTCTGGAAGCAGATTTTTTACTGCCAAGACAGCATGTTTTGCTGCGGAAAAAAAGCAGCAAAATGCAACGTGTGAACATAGCCTTATGAGCACCAACTGTCATCTCTTCTCTCATTATTTGAAAAATCTGTATCCACTGTTGACATATTTTACCCTTGAATTGAGAATTTTGAGAATTAATTATCCATCTAGGAGGATTTCTTATTTTTTTTTTTTTTTTTTATGTGAACAATTGATATATGGATAATGAAAACAAAAAAAATAGTTACGCTTCCGTCGGAGTCACACTTGCAAGTGACGTGTGTGTGACTCTCGCATCATATAACCCGGCATTGGCTGATGCTCTCCAAACATGAGCGTCTCAGCTGCATAGAAATACATGCAGCCGACCCGCTGCGGTCAGGAGAGTGTGCGTCCGTGACGGGTGATGCGATGCGAGAGTCACTCGCAAGTGTGAATCCGGCCTCAACAGGAATCTGTCACCAGGGTTTTGCTCCCTCATCTGAGAGCAGCATAATGTAGAGAAATGTAGAGACAGAGACTCTGATTCCAGCGATGTGTCACTTACTGAGCTGTTTGCTGTCATTTTCATAAAACCAATGTTTAATCTGCTACAGATCTAGCAGTTATACAGAGCTCATGAATATGTCGGACTACCTGGCAGCACTCTAAGTAGTCCCGTAATGATAATCTACTGGTGATTAAATGGTGATGATCAAAATTACACTAAGCAGCCCAGTAAGTGACACATCCCTGGAATCAGCATCTCTGCCCCTACGTTATGCTGCTCTCAGATTAGGTGGCAAAAACCTGGTGACAGATTCCCTTTAATTGTGCATTCCGTTCTGTATAGATTGCCAACAGTGTCACCATACTGAAAATAAACATTTTCCTTACAAGATATACAAGCTGAATTCTACATAGGATTGGAATCAACCGAACATTTGCATTGTGTAATGAAATCATTTTAAGCATTTAAATCATATTCCAAAAAGCCTCTGAATCAAGAGTATGCAACATCCAGGGGTGTCAAAACATATTGTATCAGCTTTATAATTTGGAAAAGAGAAAATTACTGAATCGATGCTCCAAATAAGTTCCCGGTATTACATCTGGAAGGAGAAAACATTCCTTTTATATATGAGAATAACTGTGTGTTGTTCTCCTGTTCATACTTAATGATCAAATCAAGTAACGTGGGTTTTTTTTAAATTCCAGATGCAATATATAATAAATAATAGCACAATAATCATTATTTGGGCTCGGCAGCACCTTGGCTCTCATATTAGGGGACGTTATTTATAGTGACGCCATGGAAGCTGTGAGCCAACCTCTCCCTCATCCGGTATGTGCCTAATTTAGTAAATGGGTCCACACCATGTTGATACTTCTGGCATTGTGTTTCATCACTATAAAAAAATAAAAAAAAATAAAAAGATTATTTTCAGCACATAAAATCAATGTAAATTGATGTTAATGAGAAAATTTGATAAATAACATCTAGATTAAATTTAGAAATGTCCCTTTTAAGATAGAAAGGTTCCAGTTATATGATCGGATGGCCAAAAGAAATTAATTAGGAAAAAAATGGAGAACATTTTTTTAAGCGTAATAAAAATCTGGCCACAAATGTATAATAACCAAAAATAATGTGACATAGACGGAGAACAAGATAAAATGTTGCGAAAAAAAGGAGAACAAATCATTCTTTTCTTCTTTCAGTTACCGTACAGTGTATTCTTAATATTCTAAAAACAAAAAAATCCAATCCATTGTAAAAGAGAAATAAAAGAACAATTTGGGCTATAAAAAGGCACTGATCTAAAGTCACTTATTAACCATCGAGCTACCTCCTTGTGAGGAAGGAGCAAGCATAAAGAAATGTAGAGCACTGGGAGCACGATTACCCACAGGACTCGCGCTGTTCGGGGCCGGCATTAGCAGAAGGGAGTTTACAGCGGCAGATCTCATAAACTTCAACCAGCACCATCAGCACCTTCTGCCAGTTCTAATACACATTTACTCTGGAGACAAAGCTAATACACACTGTGCTGAAACTCTGGACCAGCTCATTTGTTACTGAAGACGTCAGTCAACATAGCTGTGCCAGGCTACATAGCGAGTTTATGTACCGCAACAAGAGAACAATACAGTCATGGGGAAAGTGTTGGCACCCTTGACATTTTTCTAGAGAATGAAGTGTTTCTCCCTGAAAAATATTGCAATTATTGGAAAATCGCTGGGTGGTGAATGGGTTAATATTTGATTGTGCACCCTTTGGAATAAATAACTGCAATCAATTGCTTCCTATAACCATCAACAAGCTTTTTACACCTCTCAACTGGAATTTTGGAGCACTATTCCTCTTCAAACTGTTCAAAGTCTCTCATATTTGAAGGATGCATTCTCCCCACAGCAATTTTAACCCCGTAAAGGCAACCTGTCACCAGGATTTTCCCTTGTAAGCTGCAGCTACAACCAGTAAGCCCTTATACATACACGGCATTCTGGAATTGTTATATGTAAGTGCCCAGGACGCTCTGTGTAATGTAAAAAACACCATTATTATACTCACCTAGCGGGTGGTCCGGTCTGATGGGTATCAATGCTCTCTGTCCAGTGCCTCCTCCATCTTGTGCAGTCGTTGTCCTCCTTCTCAGCACCATGTGAATTACGTGTCCTGAGTTATTCACACAGAGGCGGCCATTGATCTACAGAGCATGCGCACTTTGCTCTGCCCAGTTAAGGGCAGAGCAAAGTACTGTAATGCACAGGCACGAGGAAAGGTCAAAGACCGCCCGCACATGCGCACTACAGAAAATTAATGTCAGATTGGAATTATGTGGTTTGTGCCAGTATGGCTGCGAGAACTGCTACCAATCCTGGGAAAGAAAAGGTCACAATATTTCATTCCCTTTATAGTTTCCACGTACAGTTTTTTTTTTTTATTTTGTCCATTCTCTTTTTCATTTTCTCCTACACATCTTTTAGACCTACATCTCTTTTCTCTGTATTATAGCAAGCAAAGTCTCATAGGCAACCTGTATGGAGGTGTGCCGCTCCTGCAGCAGTCGAACTGCTCGGATCCGGGGTTGCTTTGGCTAGAGGGTCTCCGGACCTGGGGCTTGCGGCCACTCGAATGTAAGGGGGTATTTACAGGGGAGAAATGTTCATGACGCCACCTGCGGGTTGCAGTAAAGGGAGTACCGCCACTGCCGAAGGGAGTACCGGGGCAGATGGTGTGGGGCAGCAAGGAGTCAGTCCCTCTGCAGGTAGGGAAGGCCCTGGACAGTGGGGGGGATTTAGTGAGCGGGCGACCTGGCCTTGGGAAAGCAGGATGCAGGGTCAAGTTACTCACTGCGGTAGAGTCTTGGTGCTGGATTAGGTGGAATAAGCAGACACTCACACAGATGGTAAAGCACAGCCTCTAGGTACCACAGTTTCTGCGGAGGGGGGGAGACCGTCCAGGACCCGCTCCCTCCGGTGTCACTTGGTAAGTGCGGAGCCCTGCCTCCATGCACATATTGATTGACCGTTGTGGCCCCTTGACTTGAAGCTTTTGGGGCCCCGCTCACTATGTGAAGTGTAGCTGTGCTCTTGATGGCTGGCACTTGGGATTTTAGAGGGTTGTGTACTTTGGAGAACCCTATCCCCTGCGTTGTGCTGATGCCTTCAATCTCTGAGCTCTTGGGGAAAGTTTATAAAGAGACTATCCTCCACAGGTTAATTATCAAGGTGCCTGAACCTCTTCCCTGATCTAGGGTCCTGTACCCTGCCGTGCTCAGTATCCGTCAGTTCTTTTGGGGTCTTGATGCCGACAGTCCTCCTAGACTATGTCCGTCGCACTCTCTCCAATGTCACTGCCACCGGTCCCCGACTCCTGTGGTCCCGGACCACCGTCTGCGACCCAACCTGTCGCCTCCCTGGGAGCTACAACTCCCCAGCTCGTCACTCTTTGAGGGCTAACACTCAACTCTTTTTCTCCTCTCCCACTACTCCCTGACCCCTAGGTGGGTGGCCCTGCTCCAACTTGACCAACCCACTAGTGTGTCTGTACAGGTCATGGTGTGAGATGTGGTTGGGATTTGTAGTGCTGATGTTACTGACACCGTTGTTGGGAACCTGGAACCATGTTGGGGTAGGCCCTGCACCCTGGAGGACAGGATGCAGTTCCCTGTAGCACCCTGATGCTTTCAGGGGCGCTACACCAACAAAGGGTGAATCTGTATGGAACCAGAAAACAGAAATATTCTCCCATAAAAATAAGGAAAAACAGCATAATTGTACTACTGCTCATGTTTTTCATGTGAAGGAGCCTCAGTATGCTTCTAAATGAAACCAGAGGCATACTGTTTTTACAATCTGGCCTCATAGACTTCTAGGACTGCTGTATTTGATCTCTGGACAACTTTGGGCTTATACAGATTTGTAATATTGGCGTTTGCAGCTGAGTTCTCAAACAGCAAAAAAAGAATTGCTGTTGAAGCAGCTAAAATATCTATAGCCAAATCTGTAAAACCCTTTGCTTCACCTGAGGTTTTGATAAAGCTCATTCACTTACGGTACATTGTACTGTGAGAATTCCACAGAATACCCCAAAATCTTGGAAGAGCTCATCTGAAATATACTGTACATTCTAATAGGACTGCACATTGTAGGCCACGTGCACACACGAGTATTTGGTGAGGTTTTTACTTCAGTATTTTCAGCCAAAACCAGGAGTGGGACAATCACAGGAAAAGTATATTAGAAATACGGCTCTACTTCTGTATTATCACCCACTCCTGGTTTAGGTTAAAAATACTGAGGTAAAAAGCTAACCAAATACTCAACGTGTGGATGTGGCCTTACTTGTTGGGCACATTTTTCTCTCTCTTTGGTCTGGGCATCTTGGCACTTTTGGCCTCATGACTTTAATATGAGATAGATCTCTGGGTTACCTCTGACTAAGTTATAGTAAGACTCAGAGTAAGTGATGACCTGAGGAAAGGGGCTCAAAGTGGAGTCATCCAACCAAATGCTGGCCATGCATTTTACATATTTTTCATCTAAACGAGTTTTTGTACAACAGCTATCTCTCCTGACTCTCCCATAAACAGAAACACCTGTGTTCGGTATAGGAGGACCAATTTCAGATTCCTCTGGCAGCAACTTATCTCCTCACCATCAAAAGGATCAGCCATTGAAATTTCACCGGCCAGATCTTTCTCACCCTCATCCTCTGTCAAGGAAGAGTTGGGTGGTCCCCATACACATTAGATTAATCTAAAACAACTGGACAATGAAGTACAGAACCAATACACATCAGGAATTAAAGGTACAGCAGATCATTAGCAACAGGCGGCATCAAGTGCCAGGGTTTCGAAAATTCAAGAGAATTGTCAGAAGCAGTTTGGCCTAGAAAATCACAAATCATAACTTCACAGAACTAAATTTTGATGCATGCTTGAAAGAGCTAATAATCCTTGTAATTGGCATCTCTGTTTTGTTTTTTTTCTCTTAGTCAAAATGGCAGTAGATAATGCTGCTCGTATCAATGGTAGTTCTCAATATGTAATCAGTACAAATGATCAAATTTGTTTGAGGTGAATTGAATTTGCCACAAATTTTGCAAATTTTTTTTTTTTTTTTTTTTTTTTAAACTTAATTCCTGCAATCTTAGAAATTATGGAGTACAGGTAAAGAAGTTGGAAGAAAAGAAAATGAATATTTACCTCATTGTTCACCTGTCTTACTGTCACCGCCACCCACAGTCCATCTTCTTTCTTCCACCATCCACTATCACACAAAATCTTCAGCCTTTTTCAGTTTGTGCTGGGGCATCCGGTGTTGAGGAGGTCTTGGACTTGAAGATGAACATAGCATGACATCACAGAATTAAGATGAGTGCTCCCGACACAACATGTACCTTGACTTCATCAGAAGCTCCAGAACAATTTGAAGAAGACTAGAGAGAATGTTGTGTGATGGGGGAAGGCGGAAAGAAGCGGCTGAATGGCATTGTGGCTGTGATGGCAGCAGGACAGGTGAGCGGCAAGGCAAGTATTCATTTTTTTTTCTGTATAGCCACTGGGGAAACCATAGAGCAAAAAAAGCTACATTCAAGTCACAACGAATTAAAAGGAACGTGTCAGGTGCAATATGCACCCAGGGCCACGAGCAGTTCTGGGTGCATATTGCTAATCCCGGCCTAACCATCCCTGTATACGCTAGCATAGATAAAGATATATTTAGAAAAAGTATTTCTAAAGATCTTTTATCTTATGCAAATGAGCGCAGGGACTCGTCCCAATGGTGTTTCTCTCCTTAGCTAGTCAGTCAAGATAGCATGGTAGCCCACCCCTGTGGGCATACTAACATGCCAATGAATACGCAACGCCGCCACACATACTTCGCCCTTCATGGCGGCAGTCAGAGGATATATGCGCAGTGCCCGAGGCTTCTGATCATGTGCACTAAACTGATGCCGGGTGTAAGCTTCCCAACTTCAGTGAGGTAGAGTGGGTATGACTGGAAGTGCAGAGGACTCCGGGTCAGGCCCAGTGCGCATCCATCCTCCTGCTCATGGTTCAGGGTGCATATTGCACCTGACAGGTTCCTTTTAAATTTTCCTCCCAAAGTGGAGTATTCTGCTAAATTTGAATCTCGGCTGCTTTGTTCACCTTTACTTGTCCTGTAATAAGCAATAATAGACAGTTATTTTTACATGCAGTATCTGATTGATATAAGCTAGAAGTGCTTAGTCTTTCATTATGCACATCATCATGGCACATGTTTGAATTCTAAAAGAACTGCCTTTCTTGTCCTTGGCAACCAATCAGAGCCTTGCTGTTATCAGAGATCTTAAATAGTATTTCTAAAGGAAGACTTACCTTTATCTCAGTAAAATATATATTTGTTATATTCATAACATACTGTATTTTTTCACAAAGGTGTTGCTAGTATAATAAAAATCAATAATCAATGGGATATTTTTAAGCAGGTTACATCGTCATGTTCTGCCGCCCACTTCTACCGCCCACTTGACTTTTTAGAGAGCGGAGCTGGTGTAATAACGTAGTGCTGACTTCCCTCCTGGGGCATGTACTATTGTTAATATTTAAGTGCTTGCAGAACTGCGTGATGAGAACAGTTCAGGTTCTCTGCTTAAGACAATTAGCCATTGAAATATTCAATACCCGAGAGCTGTGCAGAGGTGAAATACTGCAAGAAGAATTCGGTCTGAGTGGAAATAATAATTGTCACGATGCAGCATGTTGTGCCATTTAGAATTAAAGATTCCATACCTTCACTTCTTATTTTTTAATAGCACAACATGGAAAGTCATGACATATGTTAGTCTGACTTGTTAGAATTTTACTTTCTGTTGCATTCACATCGTTGTTCTCGTTGTGCAGGTGTTTTATTATTTACCATAAACCAGAAGAAGTATTGTAGGGGTGTTTAATGTGAAACTGTTAGGATTTGGCATGCTACAATGCTTAACGAAAGCCATGACCTCGAAAACCATGTTAATGAATTAGGTTGACTCTAGCTTAAAAGGAGTTGTTGGGTCTAAAATGATAAGTCTGCAGTCACTCTAATAAATCCTCCCAGTGCACCCGACGGACTTTAGGAATATGGCGTCGGAGGCGGTGCATGTTCAGATTGAGATCCCTGAGAGCCGAGATCTCAATCTGCGCATGCGCCACCTCCGGCGCCATTTTCCTAAACCCCATCGCCAGGAGATTAATGGCGCTTGCCTCGCGCCTCCAGTACACCCCCTCCTCCCAGGCCAGGGCCCTGAGCATCGCCCATTTCGTGCCGCCGGTGTCCTATTACCTCGCTCCACCACCCTGCACCCCCCGGTAAGCTACATTCGACTTATAAGATGGAACATAAGACTAAAAGACGGACCCCCCATTTTGACACTAAAAAAATCTTTTTCTTCCTCTAAATTTGGGGTGTCTCTTATAGTCTGCTGCGTTTTTATAATCTGAAAAATATGGTACATTGTCCCTTCATAAATTACTTTTGCTTTTTAGGTGCTGGGATTGTTATATATTTTTTATGAAGTCAGTTTGTTTAAATACTTTAGTAACAAACAGCGTTCCAGGTTTTTCCAAGGTTGACTAATCTTAGGGATTTGCGCGCTTTGGGGTTTCATGGATTACATACAAAGAAGCTTGATTATCTCACTGTCCTTTGTGAACATCTGTTGTATTTTTATCGACAAGTTTAAAATTACAGAGAAGAAGCATATCGCTGTTGGTGAAGAAAAGTTATTTCCTGTATTTTCAGTGCAAAATTGGAGATCAAGAAAAAGTTTGGACTCCTAAATTTGTTGTTCATCTTGTGTTACACTTCTCACAAGTTGGTTTAATGGTAAACCATGGCACGTGACATTTGCTGTTCCAATGGTATTGAGCAGGGGTGGGGCCCTTTAAATCCCAATGTGTGATGTGAGGACGCCTACGCATCCTGAGTGCGCATACTATAAGGTCCTCACGCTGGCCTGTGCCAACATGCTCAAGGCTTAACTTTTGGGCAGGGCAAGTAGCGTGAGATGCGCTCCTATCCCACAGAAGAAGAGGAGCAGCAGTTTTACCGACCTCCCTACTGTACATGCCTCCCAGACCTGTGCTGTGTGATTCTTTCCCCCCAGTACTGTGAGTCTGCAAACCAGTGCTGACCCCCCCCAGTGCTGTATACCTCCTAGTACTGTGTGTACCCTCTAGTACTGTGTGTACCCCTTAGTACTGTGTATATCCCCCAGTGCGGTGTGCCCCCAAGTGCTGTGTACACTCTCAGTGCTGTGTAACCCCCATTGCTGTGCTCCCCCAGTCCTGTCCGTGCCCCCTTGTGCCATCTATGCTCCCCAGTGCTCTGTACTCCCCAGTGCTGTGTACTCCCCAGTGCTGTGTGCCACTCCCCAGTGCTGTGTATTACTCCCCAGTGCTGTGTATTACTCCTCAGTGCTGTGTACCACTCCCCAGTGCTGTTTACCCCACAGTGCTGTCAGTGCCCCCTGGTGATGTCTATGCTCCCCCAGTCCTGTTTGTGCCCCCTTAGTACTGTCCGTGCCACCTAGTGCTGTCCGTGCTGCCACCTAGTGTTGTTTGTGCCACCGCCAGTGCTGTCTGTGCCACTGCCAATGCTGTCTGTGCAGCTGCAAGTGCTATCCCTGCCCCCCTAGTGCTGTCCGTGCCCCCTAGTGCTCTCCATGCCCTCCTCCGTGCCAGTGCTGTCTTTGTCCTTCAGTCCTGTCTGTGCCCCTCCTTTTGCTGTCCATGCCACCGCCAGTGCTGTCCGTACCACTACCAATGCTGTCCGTGCTACCTCCAGTGCTGTCCATGCCACCACTGCTGTCTGTGCTCTCACAGTGCTATCCGTGCTCCCCAGTGATGTCTGTGCCCAGCATCTCCTGTGATGTCTGTGCCTCAGCATCTCCTGTGATGTCTGTGCCCCAGCATCTCCTATAATGTCTGTGCCCAAGCATCTCCTGTGATGTCTGTGCCCAAGCATTTCCTGTGATGTCTGTGCCCAAGCATCTCCTGAGATGTACATGCCCCAGCTCTCCTGTGATGTACATGCCCCAGCCTCTTCTGTGATATATATACCCTCAGCCTCTCCTCTGATGTATATGCCCTCAGCTTCTCCTGTGAGGTATATGCCCCCAGCCTATCCTGTGATGTGCAATACAGACATATATATATATATATATATATAATTAGTACAGACCAAAAGTTTGGACACACCGCATTCAAAGAGTTTTCTTTATTTTCATGACTCTGAAAATTGTAGATTCACATTGAAGGCATCAAAACTATGAATTAAAACATGTGGAATGAAATACTTAAAAGTGTGAAACAACTGAAAATATGTCTTATATTCTAGGTTCTTCAAAGTAGCCACCTTTTGCTTTCATTGCTACTTTGCACACTCTTGGCATTCTCTTGAGCATCAAAAGGTAGTCACCGGAAATGGTTTTCCAACAGTCTTGAAGGAGTTCCCAGAGATGTTTAGCACTTGTCGGCCCTTTTGCCTTCACTCTGCGGTCCAGCTCACCCCAAACCATCTCGATTGGGTTCAGGTCTGGTGACTGTGGAGGCCAGGTCATCTGGCGTAGCACACCATCACTCTCCTTCTTAGTCAAATAATCCTTACACAGCCTAGAGGTGTGTTTGGGGGTCATTTTCCTGTTGAAAAATAAATGATGGTCCAACTAAACGCAAACCGGATGGAATAGCATGCCGCTGCAAGATGCTGTGTTAGCCATGCTGGTTCTGTATGCCTTCAATTTTGAATAAATCCCCAACAGTGTCACCAGCAAAGCACCCCCACACCATCACACCTGCTTCTCCATGCTTCACGGTGGGAACCAGCCATGTAAAGTCCATCCGTTCACCTTTTCTACAAAGACACGGTGGTTGGATCCCAAGATCTCAAATTTGGACTCATCAGACCAAAGCACAGATTTCCACTGGTCTAATGTCCATTCCTTGTGTTCTTTAGCTCAAACAAGTCTCTTCTGCTTGTTGCCTGTCCTTAGCAGTGGTTTCCTAGCAGCTAATTTACCATGAAGGCCTGCTGCACAAAGTATCCTCTTAACAGTTCTAGAGATGAGAAGGTGTGTCCAAACTTTTGGTCTGTACTGTATATGCCTCAGCCTCTCCTGTGATGTATATGCCTCAGCCTCTCCTGGGATGTATATGCCCCAGCCTCTCCTGTGATGTATATGCCCCTCCTGTAATGTATAATCTCCAGTCTCTTCTGTGATGTAT
This sequence comes from Anomaloglossus baeobatrachus, assembly GCF_048569485.1. NCBI lineage: Eukaryota > Metazoa > Chordata > Amphibia > Anura > Aromobatidae > Anomaloglossus > Anomaloglossus baeobatrachus. The sequence continues at coordinate 453,355,710 of NC_134355.1, read as the reverse complement.
ACACCCCCCCCGTGTTGTGTGTACATCCAGCGTCTCCTGTAATTTATGTGCCCTAGCATCTCATGTGATGTGTATGCCAAAGAGTCTTCTGTAATGTCTCTGCCCCCAGACTCTCCAGACCGAGATAAACCTGGAAAAGCAGTTGTGAGAAACAACATGATCAATATCACCTGATATCAGAGCCACACCAAACAGATGCAGCTCCAGCCACCACAGTAGTGGTGTTAACTGTTTGACCAAATATAGCTAGGTAATTTTCTAGTTGATAATTTTGTTCGGCCCCCGAAGGTTGGTAAAAAATTCCAACTGGCTCCGGCAGGAAAAAAGTTCTCCTCCCCTGGTATAGAGGAATCCACAGCACAGACCATTCTACAGATTGCTATTTTTGTATGACAAATGTTGCTGGAATAAAAAGTAACAAGAAATTCAGCAAAATAACCAAACATTCCTTCAGCAATTAGGACGATCTGATATAGCTCAGAGTTACCAGTCCCTACTCCACCAACATCTTGGATCTTGGATTCGGAAGAAGATTCACATGCTGATATGGTTGAAGAAGCAGCTGATCGAGAAGATCCTGATTTTCCAGGTTATGAGTTTGGGGAGCTTTAGAAACTAAACAAGGTTGATGATTTATTTTGTCATCTGAACCTATCAAAAAGTCATGCGGAGCTTTTGGCTTCAAGGCTCAAAGACTGGCACTTGCTGAAGCATGGGACCAAAATATGTTCTTTCCGCCATAGACAGCAGGAGCTTGAACACTTATTTTCAATGGAAGTTGATGTTCAACAATGTAAAATCTCTGCTAGATGCAATGGGAAAAGAGCACAGACTTCAAAGAATGGAGGCTTTTTATGGAATCTTAAAAAGCCAGTTTAAAAGTGGTACTTCTGCATACTGGCAATGAAAATCCGTTGGTTCCTCTTGCTTACGTAGCAAGTCTGAAAGAGACATATAAAAATTTACTCCTTCTGCTATTCAAAATCTATTCCGAAAACTACAAATTTAGAATTTATGGTGATCTGGAGATAATAGCATTGGTGCTTGCGCTGCAACTCGGCTATACAAAATTTTATTGTTCAGCAGAGACCACAAAAAATAAATTCACAAAAATAAACAAAAAGAACAAACGGTGAACGGTGGCCATCAAGAAACAGTTTGATTTCCAGAAGAAGGAATGTCCTGCATCAGCATCTGGTAGCTCCAGAAAAAGTTTTCCTTCCGCTACTCCACATAAATAAAACTTGGGCTGATGGAAAACTTCGTCAAGGCAGTGGATCGTGATGGCAAGGATTTTGAATACCTCAGAAACAACAAGTTTTCACAAATCAGCGAGACCAAGATCAAGTAAGTTATTACAACGCTGCAAAGAATCTCAAGATACATTTCATGGACTCCCATTTAGATGTTTTCCCATATAACCTTACAGATGTAGTGACGACCACGGGAAGCAATTAGGGACTAAAAAGGGAAGCGCCTGCACCTTTTTTTTTAACTAGTTAGAGAAACTAAAATTTGGATTAGTAATTCAGTTAAAAATAAAAAAAATTAAAAAATGTAAAACACCTGTTACTTAAAATCCCTGCTGATAGAAAAAAATCTGAAAGCAGATTTGGAATGAGGGGAAAAAATCACTATGAGAAACAGCCTAGTACATACATTTGACACAAAAATTTTTGTAGGCAAGTGTATTGGCAGCGCCCAAGAACGCATTTTTTTCCTCCACTATCCATATTTAGAGTTTGGATTCCTTATAATTCAGCAGCCTGATCCCAGTAACTTCCATGCTTGTATCAGCGTTGTGCCTGTGCATAACCAGCTTTGGTGAGAATCCACCTATTGTACAATTTTAACTTCCTTCTTATGGAAACACACTATGAAGCACCTCTTTTCGTCTTAAAGGGAACCTGTCATCAATTTTTTTGGCTATAAACTGTGGCCACCACCACAGGGCTCTTATATACAGCATTTTAACATGCTGTATATAAGCGGCCAGGCCACTGTGACTACATAAAAAACACAAAATATTATTGACAAAGGGACGTGTTACATAACCAAAAATATACCCTTTAAAAATCAGCCTTTATTAAATTTACGTTAAAAAATCACCCAATGTAAATCACAAAAATATATATACAAAAATAGAAGAAAAAGGGAGGAGGGTAGTGTTCACCCTAAAAATTTCCCCTCCCTCCTGTCCTCTACCTACCGCGGAGGTCGGCACCCTAGGCCTGATACGAGTATGGCGCCCCCACTCAACGGCGGTTGTCCCTAAGGAAGCCCTATACGGCCCTTCCGACAGTTATGATATTAAAGGACAGATAGGTAGGGTATGCTTAATGTAGTGGACAGGATAAAAAGACACTCAAATACCCCTCAACTTATGCTGATATTGATTGTTGGATAGGAGCGAGTCCACAGTAGAACACAATTGGGACCTTGTAACGTTCTCCAAACCAACAAGGGGTCAGACCATATAGAAAAGTGTCTGATACCCCAACAGGACTACCTCTGGTTGCTACCCCCTATCTTTAATATTGATAGATATAGACAAGAGAGCTACCACAATATTGGCAATAAATGGAAAAAAGTGCAAAGTGCATATGATTCAGGAACTAGAGTGCTACTATAGTTAAATGCACATGACCCCATTCACAGTGCACACGGTCAGGTACAGCTGTCCTCTAAGATGTAAATGTCCATCACATAAGGTGCTAATGCATAGAAGTGCAGCAAAGTTAAAAGCAGCCTAGTTGTTAACCTCTATTCTCTGTGTTGATAAGCACAAGCAAACATTAGCAATCAATGGATAGAAGTGCAAAGTGCATATGATTAAAGAGCCAACATGCTACTACAATCTAATGCACATAATCCCATTCACAATTCATATACTGAGGTACAGCTGTCCTTTAAAGTGCAAATGCTTATTAAATAGTGTGCCAATACATAAGATGCAGTGGAGTTGATAGTAGCCAAACAAAAAAGAGGTAGTCAATATCACTTATCGTATTGAGGTCACATGTGCGTCTCAGTGATGCCTCAAATTAGCCTCAAACAAAAGAGGTAGTCAATATCACTTATCGTATTGAGGTCACATGTGCGTCTCAGTGATGCCTCAAATTAGCCTCAACGCGTTTCTCCGTCAGCGGTTCATCAGGAGGCTTGATACTAAATCATGCGACAACAGGATGCCATAATGTCACGATGAGGAGGAGGGGACCTGATGTAATGGAGTCTCCTTAAATAGTATACCAGACAGGATGTGACCAGTCTTACACCCTCCCCCCTTAGCCTCTCTCCTTATAGCTCCACCCCTCCCACAGACATAACACCCATCTCCGAGTATAGATAATAAATAATAAAGTGGCTCCTTAAACTTTAGTATAAAGCGCTACTCACATCATGCAGACTTAGGTGCAATATATAACCTCGCATGCCTCTGTCTATACAGCATTCCATAACCCGCTCATGTGACATACGAGAGACCGGAAGTGGAGGTGCTAGATAGTATGTGCTACTGATAGTTTGTCTATACTCCATACTAGTTTCCTCATGTGATACTCGGGAAACCGGAAGTGGAAGAACTAAACAGTATGTGCTGCTAGCTGTTTGTCCATACTCCACACTGGTTTGTGTTCCACCACATATCACATGACCCACTCATGTGATATTCGGGAAACCGGAAGTGGAAAAGCTAAACAGTATGTTCTGCTAGCTGTTTGTCCATACTCCACACTGGTTTGTGTTCCACCGCATATCACATGTCCCACTCATGTGACACTCGGGAAACCGGAAGTGGAGATGCTAGATAGTATGTGCTGCTGGCTGTTTGTCTATATTCCATACTGGCCTGCATTCCACCACATATTGCAAGCACTAATAAAAAACAATAACAAAAATAGCCACCCAACCAAAGGGAGGAGATTTATTTAGTATGAGAAATATTCCCCTAGTCATATATGCCACTAGTGGCAAAAACCACCTAGATAATCAAATACCCCATAGATGAGGGGGAATTTAGTTTAGGCGGAGGGGAGAGGAGGGGGAGAGAGGCAAATGGACAAAAGGGGGGCACAGGGGCCACACCAGTCACCCCGGGTACTTTCCTACAGTCTATGACTAATTAATTTTTAGTCTGATACATAAATATGTTTACCTCCCTATGGCGGGATACAAACCAGCAGTTGTGGAACCCCAACACGGTAACCACAGGCTTCAGAGGAAACAGGCATACGATATCTGTTCATTCAGACCACCAGGATGTACGGATTCCATTCTAAAGATCCATTCGCATTCCTTTCTGAGGAGGGCCCTATCATGGTCACCTCTTCTAGGATTACTCCTGACTATCTCTAAAACTCTAAAATGAACCTGGTGAATGTCCCCTCCATGGTGGCTGTTCATATGCCTACCTAGAGAGGTGTCGCGTTGATTCCGTATATCCCCAAGGTGTTCCCCCACCCTTCTACGCAGCTCCCTCTTGGTCTTGCCCACATAGTCCATGGGGCAAGAGCAAGTAGCCACATAAACAACCCCTGTAGTCTTACAGTTGGCAAATGACCTCAAAAAGAACTCCTTCCCATTCACTGCACTTCTAATAGATTTAGAGGGTCTCATGTTGCTGCAATAGGTGCAATCCCCACATCTATAGAGACCACAGAGGCCCCTATTTAGCCACGTGCCAGGTTGTTGAGGTCTCGAATAGCAACTGTGGACAAGCCTGTCCTTAAGAGACCTCCCCCTTCTATACATGACACTCGATCTAGCTGTGATCATGTGCCTCAAATCTGGGTCAAGAATGAGAATATCCCAGTGCTTCTCCAATACCTTGCGGACCCGCTTATTTTGACAATCAAAGGTGCCAATCAATCTAGTGACATCGTCCTCTTCCCTCTTCTTCTTGCCACACCCATGTAGAAGCGCCGCTCGGTCTTGTTTCTCTGCATGTTCTCGGGCTTGGTATAGAACATTTTGAGGGTATCCCCTGTCGAGGAAACGCCTGGTCATGTCTCTCGCTTGTGCGTGATAACCCTCCATTGTCGAGCAGTTGCGCCTCAACCGTAGATATTGGCCCCTTGGGATGCCATTTCTAAGTAGAAACGGGTGATGGCTATCCCACCGCAAGATATTGTTGGTGGCGGTCGGCTTACGGTAGGTGCTAGTAGAGAGGACACCATCTGGCTCCTTTCTAATGTTCACATCTAGAAAGGGTAACTCATTTGTATTTACCTCGAAGGTAAAATGAAGATTCATATCGTTAATGTTCAGCAAATCAACGAACTTCTGAAAGAGAGAGCTGGACCCGGACCACAAGATGAATATGTCATCGATATATCTCGACCACAATAAAATATGTGGTTGCCACCAGTGGTCCCCATCCATAAAGACGACGGTTTCTTCCCACCAGCCCAGGAAGAGGTTAGCATACGAGGGAGCACATGGGCTCCCCATAGCTGTCCCCCTGAGCTGGTGGAAGTACTTACCGTCGAATCTAAAGATGTTATGATGTAATAAGAAGTCCAATAGAACAAGAAGGAACCGATTATGGTCCATATGTTCTCTAGTCCGGGTCCTAAGGTAGTACTCGATTGCTTTCAGTCCCAATTCGTGTGGTATATTGCTGTAGAGTGCCTCCACATCTATGGAAGCCAGAAGTATGTCCTCGCCTACCGTGATGCCATCCAATTTACCCAATAGATCTGCTGTGTCACGAGTATACGATGGTAATGAGGTAACGAAGGGGCGTAATATCTCATCGATGTAAATCCCATTATTTTGTAAATAGGATCCCACTCCTGATATGATTGGACGTCCCTTCAATACCTCAAGGCCCTTATGTACCTTAGGTAAGGCATAAAAGGTTGGCATGACAGGGAAATTGGGTTTCAAATAGTCAAACTCACTATTAGTTAGCAGGCCATCAACTCTAGCTTCCTCAAGTATCACAAGTAAAGATGACTTAAACACACCAAGGGGATTGGAGGAAAGTACTTCATAGGTGTTGCTATCGCTAAGGATACGGTGGCACATCTCCAAATATTTATCGTGACTCATAATCACGAGATTGCCACCCTTATCCGAGGGTTTTACAATCAAACTCTCATTTCTTTCAAGGTCCTGTAGTGCCTGAGATTCATCTTCAGACAGATTACTATCCATGTTGTCATCTCTACGGGGAATCTTTTTGAGGTCCCTCTCTACCAATTGAAGAAAAAGATCAATATTAGTAGTGTCACCTTGTGGGGGCATCTTGGTACTCTTGGGTTTCAATTTTGTAAAGGGGCCACGGCCTTTATCATTGACCCCATCCTGTTCACGGAGAAGCCCTAGGAGTGACTGATAACTTTCCATATCAGCCTCCGTCAGACCCAACCTTTTACAACTCTCCCTGTCATTGTTTAGGAAAAATTTTCTCCATTTGAGTTTCCTACCAAATAGCTGTATATCTTTCACCCAATGGAAACAGTTGTAATCATTTGTGGGTACAAACGATAGACCTTTTCTCAAGATTCTATATTCTCCATCATTAAGGGTATGGTCAGATAGGTTAATGATTTGGCCCCTATTCAACCCTCCACTCTGTGTATGTACCACCTTTAGTTCACCCGGTTCCTCAGTTGATATACCCGGGATATACCCTGTTCTAAAAAAGATGCCCTGGTCCCACCTGGTGCTGCAGAGGTAGAAGCAGAGGAAAAGCCTGAGTCCTGCCCCTGTGATCTTGTGTTTACAGGATCTCTTGTGGGATATGTGGTCTTTCCTCCCCGACGCCATCGTCTGTTCTGGCGTTTTTCTGGCGTCTATTGTTGAACCAAGCCTCTCCTCCCACTCTCTCAGTATCGGAGACCTCCTGATCAGATGATGAGATATCAGTGTCTCTTGAAGCTGGGTTAGCAAAATTATAGGCCTGATTTGAGGTAAACTCCCTTAGATCTCTCTGGAACTGCAAGTGTTTCCTCTCTTTTATGTAGCCCTGATATTTTTCTACTGATACCTGTAATGCACTCTCATGTTTGTTGAAGTCAGGGTCAGATTTTAATTTCAAAATACTTTCAGTCTCCAAATTCAATTTGGTCGTAGCCTGCTCCAACAATATTTTTTCTTCCTGGATCAGTAAGGTCATAAATCTAAGGGATGACTCTATTGACTCTTTTTTCCACGCCTCCAAAAGTTTCGGGCTTGAAGTGCGAGGAGAGGGGCGGAGATTAATTCTAAGACCTTTGGGAACAATATTGTTTTTTAGATAGTTCTCAAGAGCTTTTATCTCCCACCAGGATTTCGTATACTCTTTATACAAGAAATAGAGATCACCAAATTTGGTCTTAAGGGAGGTGATCCCAACCCTACCTTCCGGGGTCTCTTTAGTGCAGAATGCCTGATTCACGTCCTCCACCCAGGAGTCACTGTTGATGGGGCCCGTCAAAAAGCTGGCCATAGTATTCAAAATATTATTGACAAAGGGACGTGTTAAATAACCAAAAATATACCCTTTAAAAATCAGCCTTTATTAAATTTACGTTAAAAAATCACCCAATGTAAATCACAAAAATTATATATACAAAAATAGAAGATACTTACCTAACGGTCGCGCTGTGCTGAAGTGGAATTGGGTCAGGGAGGTGTCTCCGTTGTCCGGTGCCGGCGCCGCCTCTTTTGGCCATCTTCGGCCTCCTCTTTCTGAAGCCAGTGTGCATGACGTGTCTACGTCATACACACTCGCCGGTCCTGCGCAGGCGCATTAAAATACTTTGATCTGCCCTGCTCAGGGCAGATCAAAGTGCGCCTGCTCAGGACCTGAATGCCGGCGAGGGTGGATGACGTCGGACGCATCATGCACCACGGCTTCAGAAGAAGGAGGACGAAGATGGCCGAAAGAGGTGGCGCCGGCGACGGACAACGGAGATGCCTCCGTGACCCAATTCCACCGCAGCGCGACCGTTAGGTAAGTATTATAAAGTGTTTTTTATGTTCTCACAGCGGCCTGGGCTCTTATATACAGCGTGTTAGAATGCTGTGTATAAGAGCCCTGTGGTGGTTGCTGCAGCTTATAGACAAAATATGTGGTGACAAGTTCCCTTTAATACCTCCGCTACGTTAGGTATTTGGCTGGGCTTTTTCTTAAAGGCCTACACACTCACATAATGTGTGTGGGGCTGTAAAGTTATTGCAGATTTCCTTGAATTGTCAGGAATTAGGAGAAGTAAGTTGTTGGTAGAGCCGTCGTTGCTGACTTATAGAAATCTTTTACAGTAGGCTTCTTTGGATAAATTCATATGGGAAAAAGCTAATAGCTAGCCCGTCAATTGACCGTAATAGAAAATGCATTTACTTAAGGGCAGAATTCTTGTCCCAGGACAACAACTGCAATATATACATATATATATATATATATATATACTGCTCAAAAAAATAAGGGGAACACTTAAACAACGCAGTGCTACTCTAAGTCATTATCATTCCAATCCAGACCTCCATGGGATCTTAATTTTGATTTAAATTGCTCACTTTTATGTTTTATTGTTCTCAACGCATTCCGCTATATAATAATGTAGTATTTTATAGCATTGTATATCTACAGTCTGTAGATATGTGTTTTTATATATATATATATATATATATATATATATATATATATATATATATATATATATATATATATATATATATATATATACTGTATATATATATATATATATATATATATATATATATATATATATATATATATATATATATATACTGTATATATCTAATATATAAAGCTCAGTGTATGTATGTGTGTGTGTTCCGCTAAAGAAATCCGCATCGTTGCATTTACAATCACGAAATTTTGCACAGACACCCCATGTGACCCAGGGAGCGTCGTAGACTATGTTTTGACAGAAAAATGTAACCCCGTGCTTTACAGTTAGTCTCTAAAATCCTGCCGCCATTAAACTGAATGGAGGTGGGAGCTATAGGTTATTAATAGCAACTGTCAGTGGTTGCTATAGGAACAAAATAAACTGTTAGTTGAAGCTTATGTGTCGCGGGCGGAGGAGGGGACGCCACGCTCTCCCTCTGCTGCTCGGGTCCGGCTGGCACTGCTGCCGCTGCTCGGTGGCTCGAGCGATGGGCCGGATCCCGGGGACTCGAGCGGCGCTCCTCGCCCGTGAGTGAAAGGGGGTTTGTTTTGGGTGTGGGGATTGTTTATTGTCCGTGACGCCACCCACGGTTGTGGTGATTTGTTAGCACCACCGCTGCTCTGTATGGGGTTCCCGGGAAGGATGGTATGGAGCAGCCAGTTGTTGTGTTGCCCCTCCGTGGGTAGGGGTTGGTGATCCCGGGGCCCAGTGATGAGTTGGGAGATGCAGGGCTTGGTGGGCGCAGGGACGCGGGGGCAGCGCTGTGCCTTGCGGCACTGTGGTACTCACTCAGCCTGAGACGATGACACAGTTCTCGGTAAAACACACGGCTGGAAAGACGGTTCCCACGGACGGCTGCACTAGCTTTCCCCAGTAGGTGACGGTGATGTCCCTTTTCCTGCACCTAATGTTTCTGTGTTGGTAGCAATGGGTTCCCAGCGGTAACCCGCTCCCAGGCTTGGATATAGGCCGGAGGAGCCCTACTTTGCCCGCAGGCGCTGGACCTGAGAAACTGGTGCCCTGGCGGTGGCGGTGTCTCTCCTCAATGGTTGGACTGTTGCCTTCAATCGGGACTTGGTTGTTTGGAGACAGACGTCCCCTTCACGTACGGATTTGGCAAATTTACGGCGACTCCTAGCCTTGCCGGGGTCCGAGAGGCCCCTGCCCTGGTGCTGACTGTTCTTTGTATACTGCTCCAGACCGCCGGGCCACTACCCGTCCGCGGTCCTTCCAGCAACCTCCGAGCAGTCCCCCTTCAGACTGTCACCGCCGTCTGCTGACCTTGCTGACACTGTCCTGGCACACAGCCGGACCAACTTCAGGCTTTACTAGTCTTTTCTTCTGCTCCTCTACTACTGCACTTCCACTTCACTTAGCTTCTTCACCACTCCACTGGTTACTCCTTCTACTTCCTCCTCCTAGACTCATCTGCCTGGTTCCTCCCGCCTCCAGGGCTGTGAACTCCTCGGTGGGCAGAGCCAACCGCCTGGCCCACCCCCTGGTGTGAACATCAGCCCCTGTAGGAAGGCAACAAGGATTTTGGTAGCTTAGGTGTTCCTAACTGGGATGTAGGGTGTGATGGTGTGATGACCTGTGACCCCTGGCTTGCCCAGGGCGTCACATATGCGTGAGGTTATATGATGTCGGTGGAGACATGGATAGAGAGACAGAAAAAGACAGACAGACAGAAAGACACAGATGGGGAACTAGACAGCCCTGGAAAGAGACAGCCGGGCAAATAGACAGCCCTGGAAAGAGACAGCCCTGGAAAGAGACAGCCCTGGAAAGAGACAGCCCTGGAAAGAGACAGCCCTGGAAAGAGACAGCCGGACAAAGAGACAGCCGGACAAAGAGACAGCCGGGCAAAGAGACAGCCGGGCAAAGAGACAGCCGGGCAAAGAGACAGCCGGGCAAAGAGACAGCCGGGCAAAGAGACAGCCGGGCAAAGAGACAGCCGGGCAAAGAGACAGCCGGGCAAAGAGACAACCCTGGAAAGAGACAGCCCTGGAAAGAAACAGCCCTGGAAAGAGACAGACAGACATGCAGACAGGGACAGAGACAGGCAGACAGAGAAAGAGGAGACAACCAGAGAGACAAAGATAGATGGGGAAAGACACAGACCTTGATAGAGACAGACGAGGAAAGAGACAGAGAAATAGAGACAGACAAAGACAGGCAGACAGGGAAAGAGACAGACAGGAAAAGACACAGACAGAGATGGGGAGACAGACAGGGAAAGAGACAGACCTGGGAAAGTGACAGACCTGGAAAAAGACAGATGGGGAAAGAAATAGAGAGATGGAGACAGACTAAAAAAGAGACAGACAGAGACAGGCAGACGGGGAAAGAGGCAGACGGGGAAAGAGGCAGACGGGGAAAGAGGCAGACGGGGAAAGAGGCAGACGGGGAAAGAGGCAGACGGGGAAAGAGGCAGACGGGGAAAGAGGCAGACGGGGAAAGAGGCAGACGGGGAAAGAGGCAGACCTGGTAAGAGACAGACCTGAAAAGAGACAGATGGGGAAAGAGACAGACGGGGAAAGAGACAGATCTGGAAAGAGACAGACGGAGCACATTACTTGGCCAATTTAGTTAAATCTGTGTGGAATATCTGTGGTGATGAAATATATGTTGTGAAAAGCTCCTATTAGATTAGTTTTTGTCTTTTAATAATTACATGTCTATCTATTTGTTTTGTGGATCTTGTGTGCAGAATACATTTTTGTCAATACATTCTATTTTGTTAACAGCAGTTATTAACCTGGGCGAAGCCGGATAGTACAGCTAGTATATGTATGTATGTATGTATGTATGTATAGTACAGTCCAAATGTTTGGACACACCTCATTCAAAGAGTTTTCTTTATTTTCATGACTCTGAAAATTATACATTCACATTGAAGGCATCAAAACTTTCAATTAACACATGTGGAATAAAATACTTAACAAAAAAGTGTGAAACAACTAAAAATATGTCTTATATTCTAGGTTCTTCAAAGTAGCCACCTTTTGCTTTGATTACTGCTTTGCACACTCTTGGCATTCTCTTGGCACTCTTCAAGAGTTAGTCACCGGAAAAGGTCTTCCAACAGTCTTGAAGGAGTTCCCAGAGATGCTTAGCACTTTTTGGCCCTTTGCCTTCACTCTGCGGTCCAGCTCACCCCAAACCATTTCGATTGGGTTCAGGTCTGGTGACTGTGGAGGCCAGGTCATCTGGCGTAGCACGCCATCACTCTCCTTTTTAGTCAAATAGCCCTTACACAGCCTAGAGGTGTGTTTGGGGACATTGTCCTTTTGAAAAATAAATGATGGTCCAACTAAATGCAAACCGGATGGAATAGCATGTCGCTGCAAGATGCTGTGGTAGCCATGCTGTCAGTATGTCTTCAATTTTGAATAAATCCCCAACAGTGTCACCAGTAAAGCACCCCCACACCATCACACCTGCTCCTCCATGCTTCACGGTGGGAACCAGGCATGTAGAGTCCATCCGTTCACCTTTTCTGTATCGCCCAAAGACACAGTGGTTGAATCCAAAGATCTCAATTTATTCTCATCAGACAAAAGCACTAATTTCCACTGGTCTAATGTCCATTCCTTGTGTTCTTTAGCCCAAACAAGTCTCTTCTGCTTGTTGCCCGTCCTTAGCAGTGGTTTCCTAGCAGCTATTTTACCATGAAGGCCTGCTGCACAAAGTCTCCTCTTAACAGTTGTTCTAGGGATGTGTCTGCTACTAGAACTCTGTGTGGCATTGACCTGGTCTCTAATCTGAGCTGCTGTTAACCTGCAATTTCTGAGGCTGGTGACTCGGATAAACTTATCCTCCGCAACGGAGGTGACTCTTGGTCTTCCTTTCCTGGGGCAGTCCTCATGTGAGCCAGGTTCTTTGTAGCGTTTGATGGTTTTTGTCACTGCACTTGGGGACACTTTCAAAGTTTTCTCAATTTTTCAGACTGACTGACCTTCATTTCTTAAAATAATGATGGCCACTCGTTTTTCTTTACTTTGATGCTTTTTTCTTGCCATAATACATATTCTAACAGTCTATTCAGTAGGACTATCAGCTGTGTATCTACCAGACTTCTGCACAACACAACTGATGGTCCCAACCCCATTTATAAGGCAAGAAATCCCACTTATTAAACCTGACAGGGCACACCTGTGAAGTGAAAACCATTTCCGGTGACTACCTCTTGAAGCTCATCAAGAGAATGCCAAGAGTGTGCAAAGTAGTAATGAAAGCAAAAGGTGGCTACTTTCAAGAACCTAGAATATAAGCCATATTTTCAGTTGTTTCACACTCTTTTAAGTATTTCACTCCACATATTTTAATTCATAGTTTTGATGCCTTCAATGTGAATCTACAATTTTTAGAGTCATGAAAATAAAAAAAACTCTTCGAATGAGGAGGTGTGTCCAAACATTTGGTCTGTACTGTATATATATATATTTTTATTTATATATATATATATATATATATATATATATATATATATAATATATATATATAAAAAATCAGATCTAGAGAGAGAGAGAGAGAGAGATAATCTCCATTCTCCCCAAAATGGCTTGGTGGAATTAGTTTTGGTCACAATACATAGGCGTCAGGTTTTTTTAAATACACAGCTACTCAGGACAGACAAATGTGAAGGTCCCTTTGTAATATAGTCATTGTAGCAGGAGCCACTCTTTGCCATTTGATATTGCCCCATCATGCTCTACATTCCTGTTCAGTGCTTCCATGTGGACACTCAACGCAGCAGGAACAGATCAGTCAAAACACAGTTGGATGTTGCAGAAGACACTTTCTGTTACATCATTTAACGCAGGACACAGTGCAGTGCCATCAGATGACTTCACCTTCTTCTCCCTGCTTCCCTTCACTCAGTGCTTCAATGTAGAAGCCGAATTCTGCAGAATCCGATGGGCATAGGAGCCACTGATTTCAGATGCGAGTGTCCTCACCCCCCAACTTCTTGTGCTTGAGCAAAAGGAACCCCCCCCGCAAAAGAACTGCATGGCACATGAACCGCTAAACATGGACACATTTGTAATTGTTATCGCTCATATCATGCTATAGATTCTTGTTTGCAGGAACAGTGTGCACAGAATCTGGTGAACATCACCCGTGGTTTGGTATCACCCTCATCACTTTGAACATCACTGTATAGGGCTTTGAGGTTAGCAGGAGAGGCCGGCCACAGGTTGGTGAAGCTGGGGTAGTTGAGGCAAGCGCCCAGATTATAATACAATGCAGTATTTATTGTAGCAGGCGTCACTCTCCGATACTGTTCTGTGTACATGGCACAGGAGAGTGAGTTACATAGGTTGGAAAAAGACCTCCACCAATTATACATTCTGTCACTAAATCAATTATAACCCACAATGTTAGGTGTACTGAGGAAATTATGCAGCCATTTTTTAAAAGCTGTTATAGTGTCTGTCATTACTACCTCTTGTGGTAGGGCATTCCACAGTTTGACTGCTCTAACTATTAAGAACCCTTTCCTATTTAACTGACAGAATTGCCTATCTTCAATAGTCCTCTTAATGTTTTCCTGCTAGTCATCATATCACGGCACTCCGCAGTCTGTTGATTATCATATCATAGTGCTCCACTACTTTCTGGTTGAGAATGCCCAACAAATGCTCCATAGGGTTTAGGTCTGGAGATATGCTTGGCCAGTCCAGCACCTTTACCTCACCTTCTTCAGCCAGGCAGTGGTCATCTTAGAGGTGTGTTTGGTGTCGTTATCATGTTGGAATACTGCCCTGCGGCCCAGTTTCCGAAAGGGAGAGGATCATGGTCTGCTTCAATATGTCACAGTACATGTTGGCAATCATGGTTCCCTCAATAAACTGTAGCCGGCAGCACTCATGCAGCCCCCAAACCATCACACCCCCAACAACCATGCTTGACTGTAGGCAAGACACAGTTGTCTTTGAACTTCGCACCTGGTTGCCGCCACACACACACACGCACACACACACACGCACACACACACACACACACACACACACACACACACTTTACACCATCTAATCACCGTCTCATCAGACCACAGGACATGATTCCAGTAATCCATGTCCTTAGTCTGCTTGACTTCTTTGGTCGACCATGGCGAGGCCTAGTCTGAGTGGAACCTGTCTTGCTAAACCACTGTATTGTCTTTGCCACTGTGCTGCAGCTTAGTTTCAGGGTGTTGGCAATCTCCTCAAAGCCTAGACCATCTTTATGTAGAGCAACAATTATTTTTTTCAGGTCCTCCGAAAATACTTTGCCATGAGGTGCCATGTTAAATTTCCAGTGACCAGTATGAAAAATTGTGTGAGCGATAACACCAAATATAACACAGCTGCTCCCCATTTACCCCTGAGGCCTTGTAACACTAATCAGTCACATGACAAAGGGGAGGGAAAATGGCTAAATGGGCACAATTTGGCCATTTTCACTTAGGGGTGTATTCATTTTTGTTGCCAGCGGTTTAGATATTAATGACTTTGTTTTGAATTATTTAGAAGGCACAGTGTTATACACGCTGTACACTGGCTACTTTACAATGTAAAAAACTGTTGTATATTCAGTGTTATCCCATGAAAATATAAAATAAAATATTTACAAATATGTGAGGGGTGTACTCACTTTTATTATATACTGTATATGTACTGTACAGTTCAAAAGTTTAGGGTCACTTAGATATTTCTTACAGAGAAAAACTACAACTGAAAGATTCACTCCTGTTCTGTGTTTTGAAGACAATCCTGGTTTGGGCAAATACTGATGAAAAATACATATGTGTGAATTAGGCCTTAAAGGGAACATGTCACCAGATTTGGCCACTGGTGGAGGCCATTATAAGCTGTGGCCACCACCAGTGAGCTCTTAGATACAGCATTCCAGAATCCTGTATAGAAGAGCCCAGGTCAGCGCTGTAGAACGTAAAAATCATATATATAATACTCATCTAGTGGATGGTCCAGTTTGATGGGTGTTGCTGCTGTCTGGTCTGGTGACTCCTTTCAGCGGCGATCGCTGTCCTCCACTACCCAGCCAAGTACGGATGACGTGTCCTGCGCAGGCACACTTTGATGTCTTCTGCTTATAGTGTGCATGCGTGGGCGGCCTTTAACCTTTCCTCCCTGAGCAGGGCAGATCAAAGTGTGTCCGCACAAGACCGCAATGCCGGCCTGTGTGGATGAGGTTGGACGCATCAGCCATACTCGGCTGGGTAGAAGGAGGACGACGATTGCTGCAGAGAGGAGTCGCCGAACTGGAGAGCAGCCACACCCATCTGACTGGACTGCCCCCCTGGTTAAGTATTATAAAAGGTTTTTTTAACATTCTACAGAGTGGCCTGGGCTCTTATACAAAAGTATTCTGAAATACTGTATATAAGGGCTTACTGGTGGTGGCCACAGCTTATAGGGAAAAATCCTGGTGACAGGTTCCCTTTAATTTGATGGTAAACAAATGAAAACCTAATATTAGGTAGGCTTCTGATTATGTAAGGCTCAGTATATGACAATGATGTTTATTAATCACAGCAGCAAACATTAGACTGGTCTTATGTTAGGTCTCCTTCCTATAAGATCTCCGTCTGCAGAACTTGGCAGGTACAGTCTGGCTTCACGATTTTAGTCACTGGCCTGTCTGGTATTCCTGAGCAAGGAAACGAATAGACGCTCCTCCCATGTTTACTGCATTGCACATGTGGAGAACATAACAAATGGATATGACTCAGACAGGCCAGGCCTTTATTCCAGTTCTCACGATGACGTGAGGCACATCGTAGATTCTCTCAATCAGAGGCCTGTGTAGCAATAAGATTGTGCATTAGTCATTGTATGAAGTCTGTAGATAATCTAACAGAGCTGGCGTTCATTAATAATTATGTGTGATTTGTAAGTGTGTCAGTGATCTGCGGAAAGCAGAAGTTATGCTGACACCTTTCATTACTGTTTGCCAGTGTTGAGGTTTTTTTAGGCAGGTGATCCCCGTTCATTGCTGAACATGAAAGGAAAAGACAGCAGCTGCTGCTCCTTCTTATTCTTCTCTCAACATTGGGGAGCAACAAAGATAGGAAAATCAAATGTTGATTAAAAGTAAGACAGGTGCCACACGCGCACACATACACGCACACATGCACACATACAGGCACACACAAACACACACACATACATGCACACACACACTGTAGTCTGCACATGTCGCGGGCGGCGGGGCGCTGCGCTCGCTAACGCTCGGGTCCAGTGCTGCTGCTGCTCGGTGGCTCGAGCGGTGAGTTGGATCCGGGGACTCGAGCAGCGCTCCTCGCCCGTGAGTGAAAAGGGGGTGGTTTGTTTGGGGATTTAGTCCGTGACGCCACCCACGGGTTATGGTGAAGATGGGCACCACCGCTGCTGGTGACGGGGATCCCGGGAGCGATGGTAGGGAGCAGCTGGGATGTTGTTTTCCCCCTCCGTGGGTAGGGGTTGGTGGTCCCGGGGCCCGGTGGTGTGACGGGGAGGCAGGGTCGGTGAGGTGCAGGGTTGCAGGGACAGCACGGCGCCGTGCCGGATGGCACGGGTGTACTCACTCAGCAAAAGATTCACAAAATCTCCGGGAAACCAAACGGCTGGATGGACGGGACCCGCAGCCAGCTGCAGTGTCTCTCCCCGGACAGGTGATGGTGGCTGTCTCTCCCTGCACCTTTGTGTACTGTGTTGACTCCAATGGCTTCCCAACGGTAGTCCGCTCCCCGGTGTATAGATACCAGAGGAGCCCGTTTTGCCCGCAGGCGCTGGCCCTTGGATTTCTAGCTGGTGGCGGTGGCTGTATATCCTCACGGTGTGAGCGGTGGCCTTTAATCGGGACTTAGTTGTTAGGGAACCCCGGGGGTTCCTGTCACATTCGGATTTGACTATTGACGGCGGCTCCAAGCCTGGTCAGGGTCCGATGGCCCTGCCTGTGTTTGCTTAGCTTCACTCCGTTCCCCGGTCCGGTACCGGTGGGCCACCACCCAGCCCCGGTCCTTACAGCTCTGCGGAGTTCCACCAAGTCCTGCAGACGGCCACCACCGTCTGCCAACCTTGCTCTCAGTGCCTGGGCTCCAACCCAGACACTCGCAGTACGTGACCTCTCACTTTCACCTCATGAACTGAACTCTTCCAAACTCTAACTCCAACTGACTGCTTTTCCCGCCTCTAGGCCTGTGAACTCCTCGGTGGGCGGGGCCAACCGCCTGGCTCCGCCCCACCTGGTGTGGACATCAGACCCTGGAGGGAGGCAACAAGGGTTTTGTGTCTGACTAATGAAACTGTCCGGGGGTGGGGGTGTGTGTGTATTCGGTCTGTGGCTACCTGGCTAGTCCAGGGCGCCACACACACACACTGTAGTCCGTGCACACACACTGTAGAAATAAAATAAGTAGAAAAATGAGACTAAAAAGTTTCATATAAATGACACAAAAACCACATACAACTTAAAATAAAAAAAAAAAAAATATTTTTATATAGCGCTAACATATTCCGCAACGCTTTACATACAACACTGTCCCCATTTCGGGATCATAATCTAAATTCCCTATTTGTATGTCTTTGGAGTGTGGGAGGAAACCGGAGGAAACCCACGCAAACATGGGGAGAACATACAAACTCCTTGCAGATGTTGTCCTTGGTGGGATTTGAACCCAAGACCCCAGTGCTGCAACACTGAGCCACCGTGCAGCCAGGCTTGTTCCACATGTAGATTTTTTTTTGTGCAGTTATTGTTCAGAAAATATGAAATGTACAGAATTTAACAATTTGTTTTATAACGAATCTGTTAGTAAAATTTTAACCCCCCCAAACAATTAATATGCGTATGTAGATTTTTCAAAGACATGTCCCCCAACATCTTACATGGCCAGTCCAATCCTCCATTATTGAGAAAGGAGCATTTGAGTTGATATGCAAATGAGGCTGTAATTCTGAATCCTTTGTCACTCCAGCTCTATGCCGCGCCCCCTAGGGGATTAGAAGTGGAGTGACAGAGGCTTCAGATCTACAAATAGCTCTTCAACCTCATTTGCCTATTAATTCAGACACTAATTTCTCAGTAACAGATCAACTGACTGCCCATTTAAATGAATTGCAGTTGACTTTGAAACATCTAGCGACCAATTAACAATTAAATATTTAGGCATAAAGCAATCATTAAAAAAAAGTGATTAAAACTTTAGGCTTGGATAACATACCACATAGTTGACTCAGATTTTAAGCACGTCAGATGAGCAGACGTTTATGACACGCCCGCCCCAGGGCCGGGGGACTCAAAACGGGACCGGACTAGTCTGGGGACGTCAGCCGTGGCGGGGTCTGGTTCTGTGACCCTGGCGGTGTCTTCTGGAGTAAATAAAAGGGGTTTAAATAAAAGAAAACAAAAGAGTTTTTGTCGACTACGCCACTTGCGATGTGCGGCCAGGTTATTTGGGGCTGCGGCTGCAGGTTTCTACTGGGGCTGATGGAGTGGTGCAGCCTGGATGGTTAGAGCCCTCCGCAAGTAGGCACAGGTCCCAGCAGTGAATGATAGGGGTTGTAGTGAGAAAACAGTCTATGTGAGTGCACATGTCAAGGAAACAGTCCACACCAGTGTTGTAGTTTAACTTGTCTTGTTTACTTTTCTATGGTGGTACCTGAACCCGCGGATGCTGGTCCCAGGTGTATCCGCTCCCCTGGTTCTCCGTGCCAGCTGTGACCTGGGATCGCTGTCCTCCGTGCACACTTCTTGTTGATGGACTCCCGTGGCCTAGAGCTACTTGGGAACCCCTCTGTTTCTGTCTTGGTCCTATTGAAGGAAGCCTGGACTATTTAAGGGGTACAGTTCCCGGTCCCCTCTTTGCTGCTGATGCTTCAGACTCTTTTGGTGGTGAAGAACCCTGGAGATTCCTTCACCTGGCAGAATTGACAATGTCCATGAAGGGTCTCACTGTCCTAGGGATCTGCACCCTGCCTTGTGCTGAGGTCTGTGAGCTCGGTTCCGTCCTTCCACGGATACGCTGCGGTTCCTGGAGTCTCGTACTTCCACAGGGGCCCCCAGGTCTTGAAGTTCCCGGTTCCTCACCTCACGGTTCTCTCTCCTTTTCACAGCACTCCGTTCGTTCTCACTGCAGGTCTTTTCCTGTCTTTCCACTTTCTACTCCTTCCGACTATCACTCCTTTCCTCCTCTCTTTTACTTCCCTTTCACCTCATTCTCTGACTGACTCCTCTGACAGACTCTCCTGACAGACTGCTTCCTTCAACTCTCCCTAAGGCCCGTTTCACACGTCAGTGAAAAACACTGACGTTCTTCACTGTCGTGTAAAACACGCACATGTTCCTCCGTGTTCCGTGATTCACGGCACACATGGGTTGTCCATGTGCAATCCGTGATCCATGATTGCATATGGACATTACTCACCTGCCTTCGCTCCTGCTGTCCATGATGCTGAACTCCTGGGCTCTCCAGCGTCCGCCCACCGCTCTCAGCAGCTACTTCCGGGTCTGCTATTCCTGCTCTCATGAATATTCATGAGCCAGGCAGGAGCTGCCGAGAGCGGAGGCTGCAGAGCGAATCGCAGGCAATGTAAGTTGAAAATATTTAATTGTCCGTGATTTTCTGGTACGTGTTTCATGGATCACACACAGATCACACCATAGTGTGGTCCGTGGGTCATCAGTGATGCCAGAAAAAAACTGACTTGTTTCCGTGCAGAATCACGGCCACGGGTGTACGCTGCACGGAGACAGGTTCAGTGAAAAATCACTGATGTGTGAGCAGACACATTAATTATAATGGGTCTGCGTATGCCAGTGATTCTGGTACGTATAAAAAAAAAGCACATACGTACTAGAATCACTGACGTGTGAAGGGGGCCTTACAGACTCTCTTCTCAGACTGCACACCACTTCCTCCCGCCTTTTCCAACTGACCACTTGCCCTTCCCCCTCGCTGGGTCCCTCCCTCAGGTTTTGTGGCTACTATCCAATCAGTGCCCTCCCCTTTTACCTGTTACTAGGCCGTCTCCCAGGTTGGTGTTGGTGTCTTGCTCTGACATGGATATTCCGGGGTTTGGATTTTCATGGGTTACATTTGTGGCACCTGGTACCGCAGGGGTGCTATAATTACAATACTAGGAAGGTACATGACCTAATTTTCTCCTATCCTCTTGTGTTATTTATTATTTTTTTTGTTTGTTTGTTTTTTGTTTTTTTTTTTAAATCTGCAGAAATGTTAAGTCAGTTTCAGAAATGCACAGATTTTACTCATTTATTTGAATGGAAATGCTAAGATCCCAATTTGTCCAAGCAATTTTGTCAGAAGTTTGGTGCAAATTGATGTGAAAAGTTGCAAAATTTTGTCACATATCAGTTGCTCAAAAATATTGTGAGTTTTGGTGTTTTCTCAACAGTTTCTTCCAGCTTTGTCAAAATGGGCGACGCCAGTGTGGGACACTACAGCACATGTGACTCATGACGAGTTGTGGTGTTCCCTAAATATTATTCCAATCATGGACTGTAGTAAGATTTCCGGTGTGGCACATGTAGGTTCACTCCACTCGTCAGACGTTCCTGATTCATGAAGACTCTTCTAACTCTACTATGTCCATTGTGGAGACACGGGGCTCAGTGGGTGCTCTCGTCCACTAAAACCTGCCGCCTTTAGAAAGACAGCGTGGCTCAGGACTCATCCCAACTAAACGCCGGCCTCCTTAACCGTGGGCGTAACACTACTCAGACAACACAGGGTGAGGGAACCACAATAATTAGACTTTATTGGATCCCCAAACAATTAACGGCACATAACACATAACCAGCAAAACACAAATGTAACAGGCAACAGAGTCTCACCCTTCCGCTGGCTCACCAGGGATTTAGAATGTCCATGCCACAGAGGTTCCAGGGCTATTTACTCCAATCCAGCAGCACCCCGCTTTTGGCAGGCACCCACCGAGAAAGGAATAATGCCAGATTTAGGAAGCTGTCTGAGGTCTGCAAAGTCTGCAACAGGTGACTGAACTGTCCCAACCTGAGTGTCCTCCTTAGGTAGTCCTGGTATGATGATACAATCCTGGCAGCCGGAGTCGAAATCCCTAGGCTGTGGATATGGTCTCCAACCGGAACCGGAGTCCCTAGATTGAAGCCATAAGATATCCTGATCCTCTAGCCAGCTCCTAAGAGCTTAGACTGGATCCATCAGCATCCATCAACAACCACCTGGTGGCTTAAAGAAATCCCTTTTATAGCCACAGCCTTCCACTTGGCTACACTGCATCCTCATCGATTGGTTGGACAAGATCGCCTCTCCCATTGGATGAATCTCAAGCTGCATGGACAGTGTTCATCCAAATGATGTCTACAGAAAGACTGAAGATATCTACATGGAGTCTGCAAGTCACAGACTCGACAATGGCTACTAAGGTAATTTACATCAGATTACAATACACAACTACATTACAATGAATGCTCCGAAGGGTCTGGTCCCAAACAATAGTTAAGCAAACATGAGTTACCACACAGTAGAACAATACGTCTGGCTGAATGTTAAGAAACTTTAACCCATGAGAGTCCATGTCGTCACACCCATCATCAAGTCAAGTGAAAATAAATTGCCGGTCTTGATAAAACGGGGCCTAAGACCTCAGGTTGACCCATCGGTTGTTTCCGCAACAGCCACAAAAAATGTAAAACTACCGAAATAAGTGCGAAACCTATGTCCAGATTTAAAGCCCCCTTTACACGCAACGACATCGCTAACGAGATGTCGTTGGGGTCACGGAATTCGTGATGCACATGTGGCCTTGTTAGCGACGTCGTTGCGTGTGACATGTACGAGCGACCGCTAACGATCAAAAATACTCACCTTATCGTTGATCGTTGACACGTCGTTCGTTTCCATAAAATCATTGCTGGTTCTGAACGCAGGTTGTTCGTCATTCCTGAGGCAGCACACATCGCTACATGTGACACCCCGGGAACGACGAACAGCAACGTACCTGTGTCGAGCCAGCAACGAGGTGGGCATGACTTTCATGCGGCTGCTCTCCGCCCCTCCGCTTCTAATGGACGCTGCCTGACATTGCTGTGACGCTGCACGAACCGCCCCCTTTAGAAAGGCTGTTTGCCGCCCACAGCGACGTCGCTAGGAAGGTAAGTAGTGTGACGGGTACTAGCGATATTGTGCACCACGGGCAACAATTTTCCTGTGATGCACAAATGACGGAGGCGGGTGCTTTAATGAGCGACATCGCAAGCGATGTCGCTGCGTGTAAAGCAGCCTTTAGATCCAGCAAGGTTGCAAATTTCAATTTAGAAATCCTAGTTGAGTTGAGACTGTTTAAACCAATGTGGAATCCGACTACTCAGCAGGAAACAGATCCTGCAGCATTTCCTTATTGTTCCAAGATTTCTAGCTCCGAAAACATCCGAAGAAATTGAATTCCAACAATGCCCTAGTGTTCATGTAATGTGAGCATAGCTCCCCCTAATCTGTTCAGCGCAGTAAAATCTACTGGGGTATGAAACAGTGATTGCTGAGAGAAAGACTTATCAGAGCCATGTGCAATCAATCAGGTATGGAGATCAAATGAAGCCAAATGATGGGATAATTAAGCAAACATCATACAGCTTTTGGAAATATACATTTCCACATTTCAGTGTCTATACACAGCAGTGTTTTCTGCTAAAAGCACGACACGATACAATTACATATATTATACAACCTGCACAGCAATATATATCTGATCAGGATCAGTACTGATATTACTTCTAGGGCTCATTCAGATGAGGGCCTTATACGTACATGTGCTTCCCGAGTGTCCATGGGAACACAATCGCAGCTTCTTCTATGCTCCATTCTATTTTGGATGAGATCACATATACAAGCCTATGGGTGCACTAGAAAAATCAAATCAAATCCCATAAGGAGCGCCATCACTCACAGAAATACAGCTAAAGCATCGCTGTGATCAGGAGAAGCGATCAGAGTGTGTAGCCACAAAGTCCCCTAGGGGGACTAGTAAAATCATTAAAAATGTAAAAAAAAGCATTACATTTACATTAAAAAAATCCCCCATTACAAAAAATACCCCATTATATTTCCATAAAATAATGAAGAAAAAAGTTTTAAGAAATATGAAAAAAAAGACAAAGTTCAAATCACCCCCTTTCGCCCCATTGAAAATAAAATAATAATAAAAAATATATATATATTTGGTACCACTGAGTTCATAAATGTCCGATCTATCAAAATATAAAATCAATGAATATGATCAGTACATAGCGAGAAACAAAAATCAAAACTCCAAAATTACGTTTTTTTGGTCGCCACAACATTGCATTAAAATGCAATAAAAGATGATCAAAACATCACATCTACCCAAAAATGGTGCAATTAAAAATGTCACCTCAAGACGCAAATAATAAGCCCTCACTGAGCCCCAGATCCTCAAAAATCTAAACTCTGAAAATGAAGACACAAGCGTAATTTTTTTTTTTTTTTTACAAACTTCTACATTTTTTTTTACCACTTAGATAAAAGTAAAACTTTACATGTTTGGTATCTACAAACCCGTACTGACCTGGGGAATCATAATGCCAGGTCAATTTTGCAAAATAGTGAACACAGTAAATAGAAAACACCCAAATCAATTGTGCAATTGAACCTTTTTTTTGCACTTTTACCTCACTATGGGAGAGAATGAATGAGGTCGTTGAAAAGAACAACTTGTTCCACAAAAAACAAACCCTCATATGACTATATTGACGGAAAAATAAAAATCTTATGTCTCTTTGAAGAAGAGGGGGGAAAAAACTAAAACGGAAAGTCACCCGGGGGTGAAGGGGTTAAAGTCAATAGAGATCTTCACATCTCCGTGTTTTCACACGGATTTTGACTCTCACGGACACAAGTCAGTTTTTTTCCGTCAGCACGGGCCAAATACAGACAGCATCTGTGTGACTTCTGTGTGACAGATACTGGAAAAAAAACGGATGTTACTAAAATAAATTGTCTTTTAGGTGTAAAAGATGTGCAAAAACAGAAAAATGATAGATGTGTCTATAGATGGATAGAAAGATAAATGCTAGATAGGATAGATGGAATAGAGAGATGAATAGAGAGATAGCGAGACCGCTTGTACAGCTACTTAGCAGAAAAAAAAAAAATTATTTAAGTAAAAAAATGATGTGAGGTCCCCCCTAATTTTCATGTTCAGCACAGGTACAGCAACAGCTGCGGGTTGCAACCCTCAACTGTCAGTTGTCCCTTGGCGGGTTTTGAAAAATAGAGGGGATCCCACTCTGATTTTTTAAATTAGTTTTTTAAAAAAATTATTTAAAAAAACGGCGTATCGTCCCCCACATTTTTTTCAAAACAAGTAAAGGGACAGCGGATAACTGGGGACTGATATTAATAGGATGGAAAGAGCCATGATTATTTGTCTCCTTATTTGTCTCCTTCCAGCCTAAAAATAGCAGCTCAAAGTCATCCAAGAAGTGGTGAATCTATTAATTGCGCCAAATCTGGAAATGTACTCTGCTCCTCCCATTGCTTTGGTGCGATGGTAAATGGGATAACATGTGAGGTTGATGCCAGGTGTGAATTGCGAGCTGGCATCAAGCCCTGGTATTAGTAATGGGTGGGTGTTTATCAGACACCCCCATTACTAATCCAGTAGTTTTAAATAGAGAAAAATATTATTTGAACAAACACCTGCTGTAATCCAAAGCGAGATCCCACAACGTTCCCCAAAAGCGAATCAAATAGCCATGAAAAGAGAAAATTAGTAAAGAAAGACAAGACACCAAGTAAAGACAAGACACCAATTTATTTCCCTGCAAAATCCCTAATCCATGTCCACTGTAATCCAATAAGGAGGTCCTACAATTCCATGCTCACTGTCCCAGCCCATGAAGAACAGAACATTCCTCTATAGGCTGGAAGAGTAGCCACTGCAGCCTCACACACTCATCTGTAGCCTCATGATGTCACAGCAGCGGGTCACACAGTAGTGTGTTAACCACCACTCATGATGTCATGAGCTCAACCGAGTCCACTGCCCGCGCTTCTCACACAAAGTACCTCAAGAGTCCCATATATATATATATATATATATATATATATATATATATATATATATATATTTTATATATATATATAGAGAGAGAGAGAGAGAGAGAGAGAGAGAGAGAGAGAGAGAGAGAGAGAGAGAGAGAGAGAGAGAGAGAGAGAGAGAGAGAGATACTGAGAATTAAACCGTAACAGAAGGGCAGAAAAAGGTCCAGCAACGACATCCAAGATCCTAGATTGAATAAGGACCTAGTTCTGAAACGTGTCCTCTTGTCTTTTTTGTACTGGTTTTAATGGATTAAATAAATATGAATTTTTATGGATCTTGGATTTTGTTGCTGGCCCTTTTCCTGCTCTCCTTGTGTTGTGGCCTCTACAATTTTGTCCTTGCACCATCCGTATATGTGGTCCTTCCGTGGAACTCTGTGAGCTGGATTTAAAACTTTTGTTTTTTCTCTTGTGAGAATTAAACCATGTATACAAGGCAAGAGAAGTATACACAGCATACACCGCTCCACAATATACTGTATGCTACAAACTATTATATATATGGCTCCACACTATATACTGTGTTAAAGAATATAGCGTGTAGAGATAGTCAAGATCATTGTCTATAAAATGAAAGTAGTCTTAACACGCAACAATGTAGTGGATGGTGAGATAATGAGCCTAGAACTCAAAGTTCAAAATTTTGTTACCCTTTTGCTTGTCAGTGTACTTTATAGTTTGTGGTGCTGTACACGTTTGTGTTTTTTTGCGGACTGAGTCATTCACAAAAAATATATCCATTTTTTTTAACCAAATCATGGATCAAAATTATCCATGCAAATCTGTGGGTCTGTGAAAATTACACAGTGCACAGATGGCATCAATCTGCAGTCCACATGCTGTTCATTATTAAAGGGGTTATCCAGGCTTGGGGTTCAAGTCTGCAGGCACTCTATGTGGCTACAGACTCATGAATCTTCACATCACACAGTGTGCGCTGTCAGGATTCACTGGAGGCTCGCACAGGTCCCTAAGTGATTTGCAGTATATGCTGTACCGCTGATACTGATGGCCGAGGGACCACCGCGGTGCAGAGTACAATTACGGTGCACAAGACGAGGTTGAAGAAACAAGGGTGCAGCTTTATTTAAAAGCAGGAGATAAGCAAACATGCAACATGGCAACAGTGAAGTTTAACAAGCTTCAGATTTTAGCTGGAGCGTACCAATAGTACATCGACCCAACTATTTCAAACACTGGTAGGCCGCATACAAGACAGGAAAAGTAAAGTATGTTAGCAACTGTGCTTCACTACGATCCAACTGGCCTCCGCTATCGAAGCTGCACTTTGGCTACTGAGGCCTAAGCTTTGCCATACTAAATGTGCACAATGATTGAGACTGAGGGGAGATCAGTCCACTCCCTGGGAATCCAGTCCTGTGATGATCATTGGTGCACACTTCTTCTGGCAGGGCAGGGGGGAACTTATCTTCGTCTCTGAACTCCTTCGGTTCAGATTTGCCAGCCTTGGGAATGTCTGCTCCTCGGTTTCATACTCTCTCAACCGTGATCAGGAAAGTCTCACAGTTTGGCTCGCAGTAAGCCTCTCGCAGCCGGCATCTATCTCTTCCCACCTTGAAACTTCTAAAATTTTGTAAGTGTTGGATCCATTTTTTTCAGATGTGGAGAGGATTAAAAAAATAAATTCTCCATCTTCCCAACGTCAGTCCATGAAAATAAGACCACACTGTGATGTCATCCGAGTGCTCTACGAGTCTTTTCATGGACTTATAGCCTTGAATGGATAAATGTGACTTGATCTACAGTGGCAAATTGTGCATGCTGCAATATTTGTCCACGGACCTCTTGGTCTGAGCAAAATATCAGACATGTGCACTACCTCATTGAATAATACTGGTCCGAGAGTGATCCAATGTGTTGTCGGACCGCACTCAGACCAAAAATGTAGTCATCTGCATGAGCCTTTCTGTGAGAAAATACTTCTGTGTGTCTCCAGATGAGGCACAAGGATGTACGATGTCTCGTATTATTTGGACTATAATTAGCAGTCTTATTGATCTGTGCAACTCAAAACTGGAATACAAATGTGGACTTGGGGACATAAACTATTTATATACCTTACCTTGAATACATAGTAACAAAATCAGTAATCACATCACTTTTACATAGATTTTACCATTAGTGTCAAAGGCCTCGATTCTTCATTTGCATTGTTTTTTAAAGTCCCTTTTCTGTTTTTGTATACTTGTATTCGCTGACATTTATTGCACCAAACTAACCAATAATGCACACTTCGTTCATGAATTTGTCACAAAGAAAAGAAAAAAGGGCTTTTTTCCTGTCATTAACCATTTCAGAACAAAAAGTTGTATCTTTTTCAAACTGTCTCAGAAAGAAGCAACTTTTTTAAAACATACATAAAACTACATCCGGGGCGACTGGAGGAGATTTGAGTTGAAATAGTTAAGTACGGCACTCCAAAACCAGGTTAAGCGCATGGATAAGGTCCAACCCCATAGCAATTTCAGAAAATACTCCGGCACTCAGAAAAATAAAGCAAAGGTGGTAGTTTATTGTGAACAGTCTAAAAACATGTGCACTGCATGTGATGTTTTCTGTCTATTCAGACTTTCTTAAGATATGCACAGGTGTGCAGACCGTGAGAAAATCCATTGTGCAGCGCTGTGGATCAGTTACCGCTCTGTGTATGGGGAGCAGCGGCTGTAAACACACCCAGCACTGGCTGACAGCTGGGCATCATTAGAACCAGCTGTCAGTCAGTGCGAGGATGCAAGGTTACAGCTGCCACTCTCCATTTACAAAGCAGTGACTGAACCCGCATCGGCGCTGCCCCCATGACTGAAACCCAAATGCTGCAGGGAGGAGTAAACTTAATTTCCTTGCAGCAGCAGGGTTTAATCTGCTGGCATCAGGCAGGTTTAAAATGCTTTTAACCTATAGATCAGGGGTGGGGAACCTGTGACCCGCGATGAGTTTTTCTGTGGCCCTCAAGCACATTCCCGTGGACCGCAGTGCCGGCCCTTTAAATCCCACTGCTTGATGTGCACTCGCGCTGGCTTGTGCTAGGGCTTATCTTGTGGGTGGGGTAAGCAGTGCGGGATGTGCTCAGTGCTGCATTGCAGTCACAGAAGAAGCGGAGCAGCAGTTTTACCGGCCTCCCTGCTGTATATGCCTCCCGGACCTGTGGTGTGTGACACCTCCTCTTCCCCCCAGTATTATGAGTCCACAAACCAGTGCTGCCCCCCAGGGCTGTGTACATCCTAGCACTGTGTGTACCCCCTCAGTGATGTGTAACCTCCACTGCTGTCTGTGCCCCCTAGTGCTATCTGTGCCCCCCTTGTGATCTCTATGCTCCCCCAGTACTATCTGTGCCCCCTAGTGTTGCAACCTAGTGCTGTCCATGCTGCCACCTAGTGCTCTCCATGCTGTCACCCAGTGATCTCCGTGCTGCCACCCAGTGCTGTCCATGCTGCCACCTACTGTTGTCTGTGCTGCCACCTAGTCCTGTCCGTGCTGCCACCTAATGCTTTCTATGCCGTAGTCAGTGCTGTTCGTGTCCACTAGTTCTGTCCTTGCCCCCCCTTATGCTGTTCGTGCTCCCCAGTGCCCTGTGCCACCAAGTGCTGTGTGCCAGATTCCAGTACTGTGTACCCGCCAGTGTTCCGTAGTTGGCACTGTTGTCTGTGCCCCCCACAGTGCTGTCTGGGCCCTCCTGGTGATGTCTATGCTCCCCCAGTCCTGTATGTGCCCCCTTAGTGCTGCCACCTAGTGCTGTCCATGCTGCCACCTAGTTCTGTCCGTGCTGCCACATAGTGCTGTGCGTGCCGCCGCCAGTGCTGTCCGTACCGCCGCCATTGCTATTAGTGACCCAGCCCCTCCTCTGATGTATATGCCCCTCCTGTGATGTATACACCCCAGCATCTCTTGTGATGTATATGCCCCCAGCCTCTCCTGTGATGTATATGCCCCCAGCCTCTCCTGTGATGTACATTCCCCAACCTCTCCTGGGATGTTCATGCTCAAGCCTCTCCTGTGATGTGTATGCCCCCAGCCTCTCCTATGATGTACATGTCCCAACCTCTCCTGTGATGTTCATGCTCCAGCCTCTCCTGTGATGTGTATGCCCCCAGCCTCTCCTGTGATGTACATGCCCCAACCTCTCCTGTGATGTTCATGCTCCAGCCTCTCCTGGGATGTGTATGCCCCAGCCTCTCCTGTGATGTGTATGCCCCAGCGTCTCCAGACCGAGACAAACCTGGAAAAGCAGTTGTCAGAGGCAATATAATCAATATTATCTAATAATACAGCTGCACCAAAGAGAAGCAAGTCCAACCACCACAGTAGGGGTGAGTTAATTGGTAGTTTTCAAGTTGATAATTTTGTGCGGTTCCCGAAGGTTGGTAGAAAATTAAAAATAGTCCCCGGCAGATAAAAAGGTTCCCCACCCCTGCTATAGATTAACCCCATATCTCCAGGTTAATAGCATTTTTACATGTGAAAGGTTCCCTTTAAAGGTAATCTATCGACAGGTGTTTTCTACCTCATTTGAGAGTAGCATGATGTAGGCAAAGAGATTCTGAATCCAACTATGTAGTACTTAGTTTACTGGGTGCAGCAGTTCTAACACAGAGTTGTTATATTTAGCCATGCTGCAGAGCTGAGACAGAGTCCCATTCCCACACCAGGCTCTATATATACATTGGTTATAGACAATGAGGTGCTAATCACCGCAGGGGGAGTGTCATACTACCTGATCTATAGCTGATCTAGTTCGGCAATGCTAATCTCCTGAAGCTAAAACAAACATTGCAGGTAAACAACTACATGGACCTTGATAAGAGAGGCATAGATCAAATCTGTTTTAACCCCTACAGCATGTTTTCTTCGGTTATGTAGCAAAAACCTGCTGACAGATTCTATTTAAAGTGAATAATGATATCTTGAAAAAGTTTTATATATATATATATATATATATATATATATATATATATATATATATATATTTAATTTTGCCATGCTAGCCCACCTCTCTGATGTTCTGTGAGAATAAAGTAGGTATAATGTGCAGTAATAACCTGCTATTAATGCTTTTCCAAGAATTGATTTTTTTTTTGCCTAAATTCCCACAACATTCAGCATAACAAGTACAGCAATAAGTACTTTAAGGTTCCCTGGATAATGCATAGCTGATCTTGCACATTTTCTTGCAAGCACAAGGCAGCTCCTTACTTTGTCCACATTGTGTATTATTGTTAATGTCTTTGATGTGATGAATCCCAGAAGTAATTGTATAGTCATTAAGCATAACCATGAAATAAGCAGTTCATCCGAACAAATTCTGCCATTGTGAATTCCTCTCTCTTTACTATACATAGCAAGTTAAAGGAGACTTTGAAAAATGTGACTGTATTTGGTTATAT
This sequence comes from Anomaloglossus baeobatrachus, assembly GCF_048569485.1. Taxonomy (NCBI): domain Eukaryota; kingdom Metazoa; phylum Chordata; class Amphibia; order Anura; family Aromobatidae; genus Anomaloglossus; species Anomaloglossus baeobatrachus. Next base: position 453,324,574 of record NC_134355.1, on the reverse strand, counting down.
AAAGTGGATAAAAGCGAATTAAAAATATATTTTAAAGAAAGGAAAAGTTTTAAAACCAAATGTTAAAATAGAATGTCTTTAGTATTAAAACTTGTCATAATAAGTATTCTACAGTACATTGTGTAACATAGGAAAGTGTACTTTACAAATTGGTATAAAATTGTGTGTCATTGTTGTGGAAGAGGTGCAGTATGATTGCTGGTAGTAATTGCTGGGGCATTACTTGTATTTAAAGGGGTAAATTCACCAGACCAAAACCTATTCATATATACCTAGGTTTAGAATGCCCACTATTGGCCAGGGTTATTTCACCCCCGGAGTGGTATCACTAATGTATCCATGTCTGTTGTAATATACTTACCAGCCCTCATCTTCTGTTATCGGTGCTCTTTGGTTGTCTTCTGCTATTTGTGACCTGCTATATCGCTCCAGTATTTGGTGGGCGAGCTGTTTGGCACTTCTCATTGTAAGTCCATGATGAGGCGTTCATAGAGCTCACAACCATTGCTGTCACGACCTGATATGATCTCGGGGTGATCTGGAATCAGAGAGGTCACAGCTTCGTATTATTGATCGCAGATCCGCTTTAGCGCCTGCTCTTCGTTTACCCTGAGTTTGAGTGTATTTATGTCCATCCGGTACTGAACGGGTTATGGTTCATTTATATCCCACAGTGAGCTAACAGGTAGATATAACCTCAGCTATAGCGATTCACTTCTGTTGTAAATATCCGCTCATTCCTCTGTATTCTGGCTATAGCTCATACCTATGCCTGTCCATGTTGAAGGAGCTCATCTCTGCATAGCTGTGGTGCATTTCTGTTGCAGCTGTAATGTTCTTGCTGAAGAAACTAAGGAAGGCTTTTTGTTGTGTCTTTTTCCACCAGTTTGTCTTACCTTCCTTGTGTTATCTTACTGCAGTGGCGAAATTATAAACTTGCTGGCCTTCACTAATCAAGGTAAATTCAGGGCCAGCGAGTGCCTCGGCACATCACAGCGCACGGGGAGAAGAACCAGTCTATGGACGTTAGAGAGTGCAGGCATCAGCCTTAGGTTTTAGGAGGTGACCATGTTCTCCTCTCCATAGCACCAGTGCCTTCAATTGTATTGCTACCCCAGTGTACCCTCTGTGTTGAGACGCTTCTATGGAGTCCTCTTGTACCTGGAATAACACCTGCAGTCACATCGTGACAATTATCTCTAAAATCCAGTCAGTCAGGAGCTGCGGTCACAAGATGGAGGATTGGGACTGATAGGGTGCCAGGAAGAGCAGAAGACAGTGGCTGGTAAGTACATTACTTGGGGCAGGGAACGTGCATTAGTGATGCCACTCAAGTGGTCAAATAAAAAAAAAAACACCAGAGTGGTGCTTTTAATTTTGGTCTTTTCTTGTGTGATCTTACTGTATGGTTCTAGTGCACCGAACATTTTTAGGTCCCCAACTCTTTCTGTAGTGAAAACAGTTAATCATTGAGGGTCTCCACCGGTAGACCTTTCAAGATCAATTTACAACCCCTGGCAAAAATGATGGACTCACCTGACTCTGAGGATGTTCATTCAGTTGTTTACTTTTGTTAAAAAAGCAGATCACAGACATGGCACAAAACTAAAATAATTTCAAATGGCAACTTTATTTTTAAGACAGCTTTAAGAAACACTAAAAAAAAATCATGAAAACATAATGTGCTAGCCAGTAATGGTTACTTTTCAAGACCAAACAGGGGGAAAAGTTATAAAATCACTCAGTTCTGAGGTAAAAATAATGGAATCATGAAAAACAAACAAAAGAACACTCCAATACATCACTAATATTTTGTTGCACCACCTCTGGCTTTTATAACAGCTTGCAGTCTCTGAGGCATAGACTTATGGAGTGACAAACAGTACTCTTTCTCAATCTGGCTCCAACTTTCTCTGATTGCTGTTGCCAGAATAGCTTTTCAGTTTAGAGCCTTGTCATGGACCATTTTCTTCAACTTCCACCAAAGATTTTCAATTGGATTGAGATCCGGACTATTTGCAGGCCATGACATTGACCTTATGTGTCTTCTTTCAAGGAATATTTTCACAGTTTTTGCTCTATGGCAGCATACATTATCATCTTGATAAAGGATGTCATCATCCCCAAACATCTTTTCAATTGATGGGATAAGAAAAGTGTCCAAAATTTCAATGTAAACTTGGGCATTTATTGAAGATGTAATGTCAGCCATCTCCCCAGTGCCTTAACCTGACATGCAGCCCCATATCATCAATGACTGCGGAAATTTACAAGTTCTCTTCAGGCAGTCATCTTAATAAATCTCATTGGAACGACACCAAAAAAAAGTTCCAGCATCATCACCTTGCCCAATGCAGATTCACGATTCATCACTGAATATGACTTTCATCCAGTCATCCACACACCATTGCTTTTCCTTAGCCCATGTAACCATGTTTTTTTCTGTTTAGGTGTTAGTGATAGCTTTTGTTTAGCTTTTCTGTATGTAAATCCCATTTCCTTTAGGCGATTTCTTACAGTTCAGTCACAGACATTGACTCCAGTTTCCTCCCATTTGTTCCTCATTTGTTTTTGTTGTGCATTTCCTGTTTTGGAGACATATTGCTTTAAGTTTCCTGTTTTGATGCTTTGATGTCTTCCTTGGTCTACCAGTATGTCTGCCTTTAACAACCTTCCCATGCCCATGTTGTTTGTATTTGGTCAATATTTTAGACACAGCTGACTGTGAACAACCAACATCTTTTGCAACATTGCGATGATTTACCCTCTTTTAAGAGTTTGATAATCCTCTCCTTTGTTTCAATTGACATGTCTCGTGTTGGAACCATGATTCATGTCAGTCCACTTGATGCAACGGCTCTCCAAGGTGTGATCACTCTTTTTTAGATGCACACTAACGAGCAGATCTTATTTGATGCAGGTGTTAGTTTTGGGAATGAAAATTTACAAGGTGATTCCATAATTGTTACCTTAGAATTGAATGATTCCATAATTTTTCCCCCTGTTTGGTCTTGAAAAGTAACCGTTACTGGCTAGCACATTATGTTTTCATGATTTTTTTTTTTTACTGTTTCTTAAAGCCACAACGTTGCCATTTGAAATGACTTTAGTTTTTTGCCATGTCTGTGATTATACTTTTTTGTTATACAAAACTAAACAACTGAATAAACATCCTCAGAGCCAGGTGAGTCCATAATTTTTGTCAAGGGTTGTATCACTGGAAAATTGCTTAAATGGATTGTTCACTACTGGACAACCACTTTTTAAGGTTATGTTTGCAAAGCGGTTTTGAGAATTTTTGGAGTGTATTCCCTTCAACAACCACTTCAAAAATGATTAAAAAACCCTATTTCTAATAATTTCCATGGAGAAATCTATTTTCGGCTCATTAGAAATTTTTTGAGCATTATTTTTCTGAAGTTTGTAAAAAAACAAAAAAACACCTGGTGGAAAAAAGGGGGGAATGTCTCTTCCTTGAAATGCATCCTGATAGAATCCACTTAAGGGTGCTTTACATGCTGCAAAATCGCTAGCGATTGTTAGCGATGTTGCGAGCGATTAGTACCCGCCCCCGTCATTCCTGCGATACGTGGTGATCGCCGCCGTAGCGAACATTATTGCTACGGCAGCGTCACACGCACATACCTGCTATATGACGTTGCTGGAGACACTGAACAATCTCTCCTTTAAGGGGGAGGTTCATTCAGCGTCACAGCAGCGTCACTAAGCGGCCGCTCAATAGCAGAGGAGGGGGTCGTTCTTGCGGTGTCACACATAGCGATGTGTGATGCCACAGGAACGAGGAACAACTAGCGGCATGCACCACCAACGATATTATGAAAAGGAGCAACGTGTCAACGATCAATGATTTTTGAGTCTTTTGCGATGGTTGATCGTAGCTCCTTGGTGTCACACGCTGCGATATCGCAAATGATGCCGGATGTGCATCACTAACGACGTGACCCCAACAATATATAGTTAGCGATGTCGCAGCGTGTAAAGCACCCTTTAAAGCTAAGCACTATCAAAAAAGGCTATAGAAAAAAAATAGCAAAAAGTTTCAAAACCTCTTCAACATTGAGTCAGAAAAAGTAAAGAACTCCCTAAAAACGAGTATTTCCTGAAACTGTATAAGTTTGACATTTTTTTGAATACCTCAAAAACTCAATGTGAACGAAGTTTAATTGTCCCAGAATGCTGCACAAAAAAATCTTTACTTAACTCCTGGATTGGCACCACTCATTTTCTCTTAACTTGTGTTCCATCGTGGTCTCCTAACATAAAGTGTCAGGAGACTACTGAGGCCAATCAGGAACTCCTAATCTGCTCTTGCTTCAGCTGTGCATGCTGTCAATTATTTGTTTTGGCATAATTTTTTACCTATTTAAATGAATATTGATAAACTGAAAAACACAGAAAAAATGCATGTAAAAATGTGCGTATTTTATGAAGTTTTTTTCCCTGCCAACTTTCTAGAATTTGCAGCAGAAAAACCTTTTGCAAATGCTAAAAATGTGCACAGCCCAATACTCACTGAGACACACAGTTGGTTGTCTATACTCACACCGTAAATTTTGAACATGTAAAACCTGCTTTAGTTTTGTGAAATGCGGTGTATTTGCAAACTAGAGCTGGAATATTAGACTTGTATAAGAATTTTACAGTGCTATCAAGTATTTATTGATTGTGTTTGTAATGGATATTTTGTAATGCTATAAACATTGCTATGAATGAGCTAAGAATAACATAGTGGAGGCTATAAAGGGACTGAAATGAGTTGGACTTATTTTCTATAGATGACATATAGATGCCGTTGGAGCTAGACAAGATCAAATAGGTCAGTGGTCATGTTTTGCATGAGAGTCGCATACTGTATATCCAATGAGTTAAATCTGCATGTTCAGCCTTGCACAGCCTTTCAGAAGCTGTCTGCCTTAAATGTGCTGACTTGAGCATTTGAGTCAGGCACATGGGAATACAGCATTGACAAAGCAGCTGATCTAGAGCTAAAATAACAAACTCATAATTCATGTGAACGTAACAACACCAAGTGTCAAAGAAGGGTCTGGCAGCAGGAAGCCTCTCCCGTATGCAGAGTAACACTTTCCAAATCATTTTCTTGTTATTACTGCTTGTAAAATTTCAGAAGTAAAGATATATAAAAATGACAGCACTCGAGGGATTGTCCAATAATGTGACACCATATCTGCATAGACAATGCCATTCTATATAAAGAAACCTGTCCGCAGCATATGATAACCATTACCTACTGTATATGCAATGACTTCTAAAGGAATCTGCAAATCACCCCCAAACTATTTATATGTTCATGTAGCTCTTACAAAGCCAAGTCCAGCAAAACCTTTACATGGTCAATCTGTTCCTTTGTTTCCCCTATTCTTTGTTTTTTTTTTATGCAGGAATACGGTGTATAAATTTCAGCACCAAATCTGCATCTCTTGGCAAAAAAAATGCACAAAAACATTTTTTGCTCCCTTTCGGAGCGGTTTTCTGTCAGGAGATGCAAATTTGGTGCAGAAATCTGGTGCAGATATTTCAGCATCAAATTTGCATCTCCTGGCAAAAAACATCGTCAAAACAGTTTTTGTGTGGTTATTTTTGCCAAGGGACGCAGAATTAGTGCTGAAATTAATACACCATATTCCTACTCTAAATCTGTATCCCCTGGCAAAAAAATCACATCACTACCGGATCAAAACTGCATATTGTGTTTTGATGTCTTTTTTATGCCAGTATATGCAGGAATATGTTGTATAAATTTCAGCACCAAATCAGCATCGTTTGGCAAAAAAACATGGTTTTCTGCCAGGAGATGTAGGTCTGTGAACTCTGTTTACCTGAGGTGAGGTCACTGAGTTTAATGAGGTCACCTGAGGTCAGTTTACCTGCAGTCACAAATAGGGTACCGTGGGAACCTTCAGCTGTATCCGCAGATAAACTGAATGACATCACTGCTCACAGCTGCGACTAAGACAGTCTCTGCCTGAAGCCCACAGCATGCAGAAATGTTCTGTGCCCATGCACTGTGACTTCAGTATGTATATAGCAGAGCTGGAATCCTCGTGAGACCTCATGTAGATTACGTCAGACCTGGGTGTTTAGGGTTAATAAAGGCGTGAAAGAGGGTGGGTTTTTTTGTATTTTATTTCAATCAAAGTATTTATGGGGTGTTTGTGTTTATTTCTTTTCACCTACAGATTAGTAATGCATGGGGTCTAATAGACGCCTCCCATTACTAATCTAGGGCTTAGTGGCAGCTGTGAGTTGTCATTATCCCATTATATTACCCTGATTGCCACTGCACCAGGACAATTGGGATGAGCAGGGTAAAGTGTCGGGATTGTCGCATCTAATTGATGAGACAATTCTGGGCGGCTGCAGGCTGCTATTTTTATGCTGAGGTGGGCCAATAACCATGGGCCTCACCAGCCTGAGAATTCCAGCCCCCAGCTATCTGGATTTATCATGTCTAGGTATCAAAATTAGGGGGGACCGCATGCCATTTTTAAAAATTATTTGTTTAAATTAAAAAAAGCTGCATGGTGTACCTCCTCTTTTGATAAACAACAAATATAAGCACACGGCTGGGAGCATCAGCCTGTAGCCATATGCTTTATCTGTGCTGGCTATCATAACATGGGGAGACACTATGCCTATTTTTTAAATTTATTTTGCCACCACTATAGACACACAGACAGTGTGTGCAATTCTAAGAAGTCAGTCAGGAAGACCTGTGTGGGAAATCCAACAGTGTTGACTTTACGATGTGGGCTGGTCTTTGCTGAGAAAGCCAAGGAACGGCATCTTTTGAGTTATGTGACCTGGTATGGTTTATGGAGCTGTTATTAAACCATATGGACTGTTAAAGTGACAAATTGCTTCAGCGTGCTTTAATCCCGCTACCTGACTTGTGGTTCCTCCATATGCTCGGGGCCCACGTCGTCACAACATATACAGTTGAAACCAGACGTTTACATACACTATCTAAAAAGATGTTTTCCTCACTATCTGACATGAAATCAGAATAAACCTTTTCCATTTTAGGTCAATTAGTATTACCAAAATTCTGGCCAAATGCCAGAATGAGAGAGAGAGAATGTTTTAAGGCATTTTTATTACTTTCTGCAAAATCAGAAATTTATATGACTGCACTTCATCAAGTCACAAATTAATCATTACATCATTAATCGCTATATTGGATAGACACCATGAACTAGAATACATACACTACAGGAAAATTAACAACTGGGATACGTATACAGTAATTGGAAGTTATGGTCAGCTAATGGAAAATCAATAAATAAAATTAGATTCTTGGATTGCAATTAGATAGACACGTCCAAATAGGATACAAATTATTTTGTATTCAAATTAATAGCAATGAACAACTGTCCCATTCCTTTCCCCTCCCCTTTATTGTATTTACCATTCACAGATGGTTAGGCCCTGCTGTATTGTTATTCCTTGTTGTATACAGCTCCTTATTTTGTATTTCTTGGGATGGAAGCCTCAGTTGTATGTTATACAACAGTTCTGCTTTGTTTTGCTTTGCTTTATTGTCCTTTTTATCCTTGCTGAAAAATAAAAACAGTGTAAACCAAAGTAAAAAAATTACATACATTTAATTAATATTTGGTACCATTGCCCTTAGGCCTCTTTCACACGTCCGTGCAAATCACACACGTTTTGCACAGTCCATGGTGTAGGTTCTGATGTGTGTGCGTGTGTTCAGCGTGTGCTATCCCTGTGACATCCCCATAGCACACTGACAGCATGAACTTCTATACTTACCTGTCCATGGTGCTGCGCTGTTCGGTGCTGCTGCTTTCGGTCCAAGGTGCAGTGAATATGCAATGAGCATAATTAGCGAGGGTCGGAAGCAAGTGACAGCAGTGCTGGAGACATCAGCAGTAGAGACAGGTGAGTATAGGAAACCATTTTATTTTACACGTGTCACACTGATGTCACATGGAGCACATCAGTGTGCGGGCTGTGTGACATCCGTACTACCAGAGAAAATACTGACGTGTACATGTGGAGCACACGGACACACATATGCTCTACACGGACACACGGTCCATTTAAAAACACGCACGTGTGCGCAGACCTATTTATTTTAATTGGTCTACGTGTATTTGTGCCCCCGATACATGTGAAAACGGACGTCACACATACCAGAAACATACACGTGCGAAGTAGGCCTTAAACTGTATGACTTGGGTCAAATGTTTTGAATATCCTTCCACAAGCGTCTCACAATAGTTGGTAGGAATTTTGGCCCATTCCTCTTGACAAAACTAGTGTAACTGAGCCATGTTTGTAGGTCGCCTTGCTCTCGCCTGCCTTTTCAGCTTTGCCCATAAATTTTCAATAGGATTGGGATTAGGGCTTTGTGATTGCCACTCCAAAATATTGACTTTGCTATCCTTAAGCCACTTTGTAACCAGTTTTGCAGTATGCTGTGGGTCATTGTTCATTTGGAAGACTTATTTAGGCCCATGCTATAAGTTCCTGGCTGATGTATGTCTTGACTCAGATGTTGCTTCAGTATTGCCACAAAATCTTCTTTCCTCATGATGCCATCTATTTTGTGAAGTGCACCAGTCTTTCCGGCAACAAAACAACCTGACAACATGATGCTGCACCCTCGTGTTTTACAGTTGGTATGGTGTTCTTAGGCTTAAAGCTTCTCCCTTTTTCTTCCAAATGCAGCGATGGTCTTTAAGTCTAAATAATTCAATCAAAATAGTTTCGTCAGACAACAGGACATGTGTCCAAAAATTAAGGTCTTTGTTCTTGTGTGCATTTGCGAAAATCAATCTGGCTTTTTTGTTTTTCTTTTGGAGTAAGTGCTTCTTCCTGGCAGAGTGGCCTTTCAGCCCATGTTTATACAGTACTCATTATACTGTGGATAATGACACGATCTTACCAACTTCCACCAGTAACTTCACAAGGTCTTTTGCTTTGGGTTGATATACACATGTCTGACCAAAGCACGTTCATCTCTGAGACACAGAACCTGTCTCCTTCCTGACCAGTATGATGGCTGTACATTTCCATCTTGTTTGTATTCCCGTATCTAGGTATCTGGAAATTACACCCCAGGATGAACCAGACTTGTGCAAGTCCACAAATCTCTTCCTGAGATATTAGCCGATTTCTTTTGACTTTCCCATGATGTTACACAAAGAAGCATAGTGTTTCAAGTGTGCATTAAAATACATCCACAAGTTTGTCTCTAATTAACTCACATGTTGTCAATAAACCTATCAGAATCTTCCAAAGATATAACATCATCATATAGGCAGTCCCGTATTGTTTAAAGGCATAGTACTCTTAATGTATGTAAACTTTTGACTTTGCAGAAAGTAATAAAAATGTCTTAAAAAAAATGTATCTCGCTCATTATTCTGGCATTTGGCAGATATAAATAATGTTGATGCCTAATTGACATAAAACGGGAAAGGTTTATTCTGATTTCATGTCAGATAGTGAGAAAAACACGCATATGTGTGTTTTTAGAAAGTCTATGTAAACTTCTGGTTTCAACTGTAAATACACTGTGTGCAGAATTATTAGGAAAATGGGTATTTTGATCACATGATACTTTTTATACATGTTGTCCTACTCCAAGCTGTATAGGCTTGAGAGCCAACTACCAATTAAGTAAATCAGCTGATGTGCATCTCTGTAATGAAGAGGGGTGTGGTGTAATGACATCAACACCCTATATAAGGTGTGCTTATTTATTAGGCAACTTCCTTTCCTTTGGCAAAATGGGTCATAAGAGAGATTTGACGGGCTCTGAAAAGTCCAAAATTGTGAGATGTCTTGCAGAGGGATACAGCAGTCTTGAAATTTCCAAACTTTTGAAGCGTAATCACTGAGCAAGAAGCGTGTTGTGAAAAAAATGTGTAAAATAACTGCTCATGAATTGAGGAAAATTAAGCGTGAAGCTGCCAAGATGCCATTTGCCACTGACTGACTGATTTTTCAAAGGTTTTATGGACTGATGAAATGAGAGTGACTCTTGATGGGCCAGATGGATGGGTCAGAGGCTGGATCAGTAAAGGGCAGAGAGCTCCACTCCGACCCAGATGCCAGCAAGGTGGAGGTGGCGTTCTGGTATGGGCTGGTATCCTCAAAGATGAACTTGTGGGAACTTTTCTGGTTGAGGATGGAGTGAAGCTCAACTCCCAGACCTACTGCCAGTTTTTGGAAGACAACTTCTTCAAGCAGTGGTACAGGAAGAAGTCGGTATCGTTTAAGAAAAACATGATTTTCATGCAGGACAATGCTCCATCACATGCATCCAACTACTCCACAGCGTGGCTGGCTAGTAAAGGTCTAAAAGATGGAAAAATGACATGGGCCCCTTGTTCACCTGATCTGAACCCCACAGAGAACCTGTGGTCCCTCATAAAATGTAAGATCTACAGGGAGGGAAAACAGTACACCTCTCGGAACAGTGTCTGGGAGGCTGTGGTGGCTGCTGCACACAATGCAGATCACGCAACTGACAGAATCTATGGATGGTAGGCTTTTGAGTGTCATCATAAAGAAAGGTGGCTATATTGGTCACTAATTTATTTGGGTTTTGTTTTTGCATGTCAGAAATATTGTTTTACCTGGTGAAAATAAACAAGTGAGATGGAAATATATTTGGTTTTTATTAAGTTGCCTAATAATTCTGCACAGTAATAGTTACCTGCACAAACAGATATCCTCCTAAGATAGCCAAATCTAAAAAAAACCACTCCAACTTCCAAAAATATCAAGCGTTCATATTTATGAGTCTTTTGGGTTGATAGAGAACATAGTTGTTGATCAATAATAAAAAAAAATCCTCTAAAATACAACTTCCCTAATAATTCTGCACATGGTGTAGTTTGGGGGAGAAATAATGCTGACATATTCTCTTTAAAGACTTCACCCAAAACCAGCTTTTGAGTTGATAAAACTGTGGAAAACGAGCAATTATTAAGAACATTTTTTTTTTATTAATAAAGGAATGTCAAGTGTTGTCTATGTTGTAACATAAATCTCAATTAACATACTAGTGAAAGAATGAAACTTCAGATTTTAGAGAAAGCAACGCAATATTCATTCAGTAGCTACATTATACTCAAGAAATATTGCAAGTTTGTGTTTGTAGTGTATATTGTGGATGACAATAAAAAATGCCTTCTCGTCACAATGATAAAGGAGGAGGAAAAAGGATATTCTGAAATTATGCTTACTGAACACCAAATTACTGCTGAACACTGCAAATATAAATTGGTGGCATTGTTTCCCTAAGGCTTTGTGCATGAGAATAACATTCAATTTCTACATAGATATGGAACTTAGTGCTCATGAAGAATCATGCACTGCCCGAGCTTTACCTTAATTTGTGCCTCACACATTTTTCAGATTTTAGTGTCATATCATGTCATTGATGGGTTATTCCAGCTTCACGCACTGAAACATTGGTGAAGTCGGAGTAATTCTTCAATGCAGTCTGCACTGTAAGGCTATAGCTACACACCTGGAACATATTGAGTGGTTACATTTTGTTATTAATAATGTAAAAATATACTCCAGAATTATTATTTAAAGAAGTTGTCTGACAAACTCCAACAAATGTTTAAGCTAATCTGTGCTGTATTGTCATATAAAACATCCCTACATTATTATTTTTTTGTTTTCTGACATTTGTTCCTCTTGAATTATCCCTTTATTCTCTCCAGCTCTTTGTTTACCTTCTGCTCAAGCAAACTTGACTTCTTCCTATTCTTGGTTGCCAAACCTCACAGTCAGAGCTGGCACCGCCTGGCCTCACTGTCCAGCCTCGCCCCCTGCCCGCCCTCTGCACATTCTTTGGCTGTCAGTATTCTGCCCAGCACTGACTTCCCATAACTACAGCATTAGAAATAACAGATCAGAGATCCTGCTTCTCTCATCTGTGACCGTGCAATCACCTCACATCACATCCACAATGGTGACAGAAAGAGTTGTTACATGTTCCTCATCCCTTATAGATAAATTAATATTGTGCAATGAAGATTATATATAGCACCAAATGTGAGTCTATAGTAGATATATACGCCATGTATGTATGGTACATGTGTGTTCATGTTTTCTGTCATATAGCTATGTGTATATATATATATATACAGTACAGACCAAACGTTTGGACACACCTTCTCATTCAAAGAGTTTTCTTTATTTTCATGACTCTGAAAATTGTAGATTCACATTGAAGGCATCAAAACTATGAAATAAAACATGTGGAATGAAATACTTAAAAAAGTGTGAAACAACTGATAATATGTCTTATATTCTAGGTTCTTCAAAGTAGTAACCTTTTGCTTTCATTACTGCTTTGCACACTCTTGGCATTGATGAGCTTCAAGAGGTAGTCACCGGAAATGGTCTTCCAACAGTCTTGAAGGAGTTCCCAGAGATGCTTAGCACTTTTTGGCCCTTTTACCTTCACTCTGCGGTCAATCTCACCCCAAACCATCTCGATTGGGTTCAGGTCTGGTGACTGTGGAGGCCAGGTCATCTGGCGTAGCACCCCATCACTCTCCTTCTTAGTCAAATAGCCCTTACACAGCCTGGAGGTGTGTTTGGGGTCATTGTCCTGTTGAAAAATAAATGATGGACCAACTAAACACAAACCGGATGGAATAGTATGCCGCTGCAAGATGCTGTGGTAGCCATGCTAGTTCAGTATGCCTACAATTTTGAATAAATCTTCAACAGTGTCACCAGCAAAGCAACCCCACACCATTACACCTCCTCATCCATGCTTCACAGTGGGAACAAGGCATGTAGAGTATCCGTTCACCTTTTCTGCGTCACACAAAGACACGGTGGTTGGATCCAAAGATCTCAAATTTGGACTCATCAGACCAAAGCACAGATTTCCACTGGTCTAATGTCCATTCCTTGTGTTCTTTGGTCCAAACAAGTCTCTTCTGCTTGTTGCCTGTCCTTAGCAGTGGTTTCCTAGCAGCTATTTTACCATGAATGCCTGCTGCACAAAGTCTCTTCTTAACAGTTGTTCTAGAGATGTGTCTGCTGCTAGAACTCTGTGTGGCATTGACCTGGTCTCTAATCTGAACTGCTGTTAACCTGCGATTTCTGAGGCTGGTGACTCGGATAAACTTATCCTCTGCAGCAAATGTGACTCTTGGTCTTCCTTTCCAATTTCTTTGTAGCGTTTGGTTTTTCCCATTGCACTTTGGGACACTTTCAAAGTTTTCCCAAACTTTCAGACTGACTGACCTTCATTTCTTAAAGTAATGATGGCCACTCATTTTTCTTTACATAGCTGCTTTTTTCTTGCCATAATACACATTCTAACAGTCTATTCAGTAGGACTTTCAGCTGTATATCGACCAGACTTCTGCACAACACAACTGATGGTCCCAACCCCATTTATAAGGCAAGATATCCCACTTATTAAACCTGACAAAGCACACCTGTGAAGTGAAAACCATTTCTGGTGACTACCTCTTGTAGCTCATCAAGAGAATGCCAAGAGTGTGCAAAGCAGTAATCAAAGCAAAAGGTGGCTACTTTGAAGAACCTAGAATATAAGACATTATCAGTTGTTTCACACTTTTTTGTTAAGTATTTCATTACACATATGTTAATTCAGAGTTGTGATGCCTTCAATGTGAATCTACAATTTTCAGTCCTGAAAATAAAGAAAACTCTTTGAATGAGAAGGTGTGTCAAAACTTTTTGTCTTATACTGTATATATTTGCACATATGTTGTCCAGGCTTATCCCTCTATGTGTCACTATATGAATTGACACATTGGGCTCACTACGTGCAGTGACCGAGGCAGCACATGTAGTCAGAATGTGTAATATGCATATTGCGTACGAGTGGTCACATGACCACTCATTCTGACTGTCGACAACTCAGGGTCTGCTTCATGTCATGTGAGGATTCACTTATCTGCACTGTGAAGCGCCATGCAATAAATGTTGCTATAATAATAATAATAATAATAATAATAATAATAATAATCTGCAATAAAATATAGTTACTGCAGATTTTTGTGAAAAACCTTGACCACTATTTTTTCATTGAGCTACATGACATTTTGGTCATGCTGTCAAACATCGCAGCATGCCTATGTCACTACTAGCATGATGCAGGTCCGTAAGATTGCTTTCATTTCTGCACTGCTAATAGCCCCATCCCTTACAGCATCACTCTTTCAATGGCATCTGCGTTCTGGATGCACATATGTGTTGCCCAGGGAAAGGAGTACTCGGTCCCGGGCAGTGTTTAACATGGGAATGTCACTTTGGTGGCCGTTGCCTGGTCCTGTGCCCTGGGTGCTTTTTAATAGGGAGTATTTACAGGGGAGATTAAAGTCATTTGTGTGACGACACCTGCGGGTTGCGGTTAAGATGGTGAAACTGCCGCTGCTGAGTTGATTATCTCTAGGGCTGGTGGTAATGGCAGCTGTGGTGGTAGGCCCTCCGCAGGTAAGGCTGAGCTTGGGAGATGTATGATGAAGTAATAAGGGAGGCCACACCGTGGGTTGTAATTAACAGTCTCTACTCACTCTTGGCCCTCGCACGGCTGGTTCAGGTCTCTGTAGTTCCAGTGCCAGTTGATGGCTCGGTTGCTTTGTCCCCGGCATCCTTTGTGTGGTTGGGTCCCCGTAGAGGGGAGCGGTTGGGGCCCGACTGTCCCTTTTTGTGGCAGTGTCCTTGACCGTACGGCGGGCAGTGTGGAACCTGTAGGGCTGGTCTGTGTCTCGAACCCTGATCCTTGCTTTACTACTGGTGCCCATGGATCTGTGGGTCAGTGACATCCGTGAAGGTCCCCTCACTGTGCAGGTTTTATCCAGACCGTATGAAACTGATGTCTGACCTAGGGCCCTGTGCCCCATCAGTGCTCTGGTCCCAGCGGTACTCAGGGATACCTGCCCTGGCAACCACTCTCCTGTGCCCCTGGGTCACCGTTACACGACCCACCTCTCAGGCACCTCTTTCCACTTTTAATTCCTACTCTAACTGCTGTCCCCTCCCACCAGGCTGTCTAGTACCTCTGGTGTGACTCCACCCTCTAGGTGGCCATCTCCTTGTGTCCGACTAGCCAATTACCCCTGGTGTGGAGTGGAAACTGGCATTTTGGTGTGTGTGGGTGTTGCTGGCACTGGTGTTCCAGGTCCCATGGGGTAGGCCCTGCATCCTGGTGAAGATGCAGTTCCTAGTAGAACCCGAGTAGCTAAGGGGCACTACATTTCCCCTTGGTGAAACACAGCACGTCCTCGGGCTGTAAAGAGAATAAAGTGATTTTTTTAAACATTAAGAAAAACATATAACTTTCTTACCGCACAGGTGAGGCTTTACTTTTTAACGTTGCATGAGCATTTTTCCCTCCCATCAACCCACCACCCAAAGGTCCTGAACCCAGTACCCTCTAAGGATGCAGGTCACCGGTCCCTTTGGTGACAAGGTCTGTCCCAGTTCTATCCCAGCCTTTCCTCCAATCTTTCTCTCCTTGGTGGCAGTATCAATGTCCTGATGGTTTAAGGTTTGCTCTGGGGTGCACACTTATTGCAACATATGTACACTTAAAATTTTTGGCTGCTGCCAGTACTGCAGCCGAGGTCCATTTTTATAAAAGCTGTAAACTTGAAATTTTTGCAAAAACATCACACTTTCAAAATTAATGATAAAGCAGCAACAAAAAACTGGGGTAGCCTGGTTCAGCTACCACAGCGTAGATGACCTTGGAAATGGAGGAGGAGTGGGAGAAACCGGGGCTGACAGTTCTCGGATTTTCTGGACGTCTAAGGCGTACCAGACCCGCTCTCCATGGTGTCTGGTGTACGTGACCACGTCACCCAGGTGCAGGTCATGATCTAGGTGGACCAGTACGTCCCTCTCTCAAATAACCACCCTCCTCCTCTTCTAAAAGCAAAGGAAAAAGGTACAAAATGGTTAAATAACAATTCTGGAGTATATTTTTAGATTTTTGCTCAAATCAAAGTTTATTAGGATAGAAGAAGATAATCAAACAATTGCACAGCGCGCAGGCTGAGGGTATATATTCCAAGCTAGCTGCTAAAAACATCACAGTTCCTTGACTACACCTGCGCCACTGGCGACCAAAAATAACAAGCACAATTTGTATGTGTGTGAAATAGGAAGAACAAGTTCAATAATAGAGATAAAGAAGAGGAGGTGGAAGAAGAATTTAGAGACAGTAAAGACAACAGAAACGTGGGAAAGTAAGATGAAAGAGGAAGGGTACAAAGGGTTCCCACCCGAATGGACGCGCCCTCCTACATCAAAACCACATTTTCAAGGCTAACTTTCCAGATACAGAAATAAGAGAATGGAAAATTACCTACATACCTGCCCCCCATGAATCCATAGACCTATATCCGGTGAGTCCCTGAACATGATCCACAGGGCCCACTTAGCATCAACTTTGTCCTTGTTGCCAAGTGTCTGACCTATCAAGGTCTCCATCCTGAGGATCTCGTTGCACTCTGCTATGAATTCATCCCGTGATGGGATTCTCGTTTGCTTCCAATATCTTGGAATTAGGTTTCTGGCAGCTGTTAAAAAATGTCTTAATAAACCTTTCCTAAACCGTGAAGCAGAAACATTCCCAAGGGACAGGAGAGCTAACTCTTTTGTGGGCTGGATCTTCCTCAAGGATAGTTTATTGAGTAACTGGAAAATGCTCTCCCATTTTTAGATTTTTAACAACAAAATGTTGCCACTCAGTACGTTCCAGGTGTGCAGCTACAGCCTTACAGTGCAGAAATCAGAAAAACTGTAGTGCTCTCCTAAGTTTTGCGTATATATATATATATATATTCATGTAATCTGTATACAAAGAGATTACATGAATTCCTATAGATGAAGCGATGTGTGATTATTGTGGAATGCAACTTCTGTTCTTCCGTTTTTTCAAAGTATAGAAACTTAATAATTGAATTTGTAATTGACAGAGCTTCTTACATGAACTGTAAGCTCGGCTCTGCAGATTCACTTCACATTCACTTGTTAAAATCCATATTTTATTATGCATCATAATCTAGTTCTGTGGCTTTAATGGTAATAAGGGATAATCCCTAAAATCAGGAGGGAACGTGATATGTTGATCTGCAGAGCAGGAAATCCCATCATCAATAACCATTCACCTAAATGCAGGATTATTCCATGATCTCACAGCAATATAACTGGAGTCATTAACAGGGAATCTGTGTGTCAATTCCCCTCACTGCACTTAGTCCAATTAATAGAGCGACATTTTAATCAAACTGAAAATATGTAGACATTAGTGTTCAGCATGCGCCAAGCAGCGCATCCTCCGGAGAACACTTCTGAAGGGAGTGGAAATTAGTATTTTAACCAGATCACTGTTTAACCCACTTTGGTATTCTACATTAGGGCAGGAGATGTGCATTGTGGCTGAGTGTACCGTCCGTGCCATTGTATATCTATGAGGCTCAGCACACATTGGGGAGGATTTATCAGGATCCTACACAATTCACACCTAAAATTGCCTTCCATGACTTTCACCATAGTTGTAAAGTGTTTTAGACACTTTCTGTGCCTTTTCTAGCAAGGGGGCATCACCTCTCTGAAAATTGGTGAGGTTTAATAAAAAAGGCCGCTGCCTAACATGCAACACTGTGCATCAAGAATGCGACAAAATCGTGGCACAAAACATGCAAACTAGTAGATGATGTAAACTTAGAGTAGACAGCCTTAAATTTGATACGTTTATACTGATAAATTTGACGCATTGTAAAGAAACACTCCTGTGACGGGGTCCTTCTCCCATATCACACAATCAACAGAGCGAGAGATGGCTATACAATCCAAAGAGCATTTATTCCAAGCAAATCAAATGGTCCATAACATAATCCACCATACAGAGGGTAAAATTAGTCCAGAAATATGAATATAATCCAACAAGCGATAAATGTCCAGGTCTCTTTGGGGAGCCGCAGCTTTTAACTCAGAGGTTCAATCTTCCTGCTTCACTCTTGAAGTTCTCAAACAGACTGCCTCATCCCCCCAGGTAAGCAGAAAAGTTAATTGGATTCCAGGCAGGGGCGTAACGATCGCGGTCGCAGAGGTCGCCACTGCGACCGGGCCCGCAGGGTTATAGGGGCCCGGCAGCCGCTCTGCAGAGCCGGCTGCCGGGCCCCTATGTGTAGTGCCACTATGTAGTGGCCGACTGCGCTACCGTTAGGGGGCCGGCCTGTGAGTCAGGGGGGCCCAGTGTCTGCAGGTGGCAGAGGGGCCCCTGAGCTGGAGAGGCCACCAGGCGTTCCTGACCTGCTGCAGAGATGTGCTCCTGCACGGCAGACGGAAACCATCCCTACCAGGACCTGCGATGATGTCACGTGCATGTGACTGTGTGGGAGGAGACACAGGATGCCGGGGAGAAAGCAGCAGAAGATACTTCGAACACGAGTGGTAATGAGAAAAGAGGGGAGATGAGGGGAGGGGCTGCAGGGTGAGTGGGATATGAGAGCTGCAGACTGTGACAGAAGCATGTAAAGGGTGCAGAGTGTTTGAGAGGGGTAAGTTGGGGTACGGGCAGGGTGAGATATGTGGGTCAGGGTGTGTGTGTGATATGGGGGTGCAGGCTGTATAGGGAGCAGGGTGTGTGACATATGGGGGTGTAGTGTGGTAGTGTGTGTGATATGGGGGTGCAGGCTGTATGGGAAGCAGGGTGTGTGAGATATGGGGGTGTAGTGTGTGATATGGGGGTGCAGGGTGTGTGACATATGGGGGCAGGGGCATAACTACCGCAGTCGCAGGGGTCAGAAGGAGCTGAGAGGTACTTGTTTTTTTTTTATTTTGCTGGCTGCATGACACATATAGGCCCGGGGAAGCTGCCTGCATGATACATGGAGGCCCTGGTGGGGCTGGCTGGCAGGCTGCATTACACATAGAAGCCCTGGGGGCTGGCTGCATGACACATGTGGAGGCCCTGGGGGGGCTGGCTGCATGACACATGGAGACCCTGGGGGGGCTGGCTGCATGACACATAGAGGCCCTGGGGGGGGCTGGCTTCATGACGCATAGAGGCCCTGGGGGGGCTGGCTGCATGACGCATAGAGGCCCTGGGGGGGCTGGCTGCATGACACATATAGGCCCGGGGGAAGCTGGCTGCATTACACATGGAGGCCCTGGTGGGGCTGGCTGCATGACACCTGGTGGGGCTGGCTGCATGACACATGGAGGCCCTGGTGGGACTGGCTGCATAATACATGGAGGCCTGGGGGTGCTGGCTGCATAATACATGGAGGTCTATGGGACTGCATAATAAACATGAAGGACACCTTATACATAGACTATAGCAGCGCATTATACATGGAGGTCTATGGGGCTGCATTATAATACATATAGGACTATGGGGGCTACATTATAATATATGGAGGACTATGGAAGCTACCTTACACATGGTCTGTGGGGGTGCATTATAAAGCATGGGGGACTGTGGTGCAGTATAAAATATGGAGAACTATGGGAAATGCATTATAATACATGGAGGACTATGGGGGTGCATTCTAATATATAAAGGGTTATGTGGGACCCTTTATACTATATGGAAGGCTATGTGGGGGCCATTATAGTATTTGGAGAACTATATATGAGGGAGGAAAAAGATACAAGTATGGGATGGGAATGTTTTGTGCTGAGGGAAAAGGGCTCTTTCCCATGCTCTGCTATACATCTCTCAGCACCCAGCTTTCCCATGCTCTGCTATACATCTCTCAGCACCCAGCTTTCCCATGCTCTGCTATACATCTCTCAGCACCCAGCTTTCCCATGCTCTGCTATACATCTCTCAGCACCCAGCTTTCCCATGCTCTGCTATACATCTCTCAGCACCCAGCTTTCCCATGCTCTGCTATACATCTCTCAGCACCCAGCTTTCCCATGCTCTGATATGGGAAAGCTGGGTGCTGAGGGAAAGATGTATGACAGAGCATGGGAAAGCAGGGTGCTGATAGAGGGATTTTAGATCATGGGAAACCTGGGTGCTGTGGGTAAAAGCCCAGTGTCAGCATCATTATCCCGTACCCTAAGTGTTGTGTACATGGAGGGGGGCCCCGGTCCAAAGTTTGCACCAGGGCCCATCAAACTCTAGTTACGCCACTGATTCCAGGCCTACCTCCCCCCACACCTAGGGACAATGTACACTACAGGGAGTGATTACCTACAGACAATACAATGTACAATGTAGAAGCAATACAAATAATTGACAGTGAACAACGCCTAAACATTAACCCACACAAAATGGTACATAACCCACAATATAACACCATCACAACTCCCATTAAGTATTTTATGAGCTAAACCTGTGAATGTATATGTAGCCTAAGGGGAAAACTTTTCTCCTTGTGGAGACTAACAAACCAATCTGGCTATCAGTGGCGAGGAGTCTTATAGCTGCAATGCTCCTCTGGGTAATATTCATATTGTCTCTTCAGGGAGGAAGGAGACGAACTCTAGCGCCACCTATTGGAAGTAGCAATCCTAAAAGTCAAAAGTCGCTCTTTATAACAAGCCTTTTCATTTGACCTAGGATTTATTGAGATTCTAATCTGGCATAAATCTTAGGTCATATGAAAAGGCTTGTTAAAGGGCCACTTTTGACTTTTAGGATTGCTACTTCCAATAGGTGGCACTAGAGTTTGTCTCCTTCCTCCCTGAAAAGACAATTTGTATATGTACTGTAATGTAGGTGTATTAGTTTACATATCGATCACCATTTTGTCCGATGTCCACCACTTCTCTAGTCCTCTTATGGTTCGCGTGATGAATATTCTAACTTATTGGGTCACGCTGGGTTGCTTTTATATTGTAAGTCTATGGAGCCTTCGGTCATATACTCTATAGACTTACATTGTAAAAAACCCTTTCCAGCTCACACAAACCCGGTGTGATGCGGGGAGTTAAAACTTCAGTCATATAACTCAGAAGAGAAATGGAGCTGTACCGGACGCCGGAGAAGACTGAGATCAGTGAATATATTGATACACCGACAGTACACTACGTACACACTCACACAGGTTTAGCCAATAAAAATATTAATGGGGGTACTTGTCTACAGGGTTTGTCCACAACCTGGACATCCCCTTCTCAAGCCGTATGTTTCCCCCATTTACAATAATAACAATTATCTTCACCTCTGGTGCTGGCGCTGTTCCAGCTGTGTTGGCACAGTCTCTCCCATATGATGCACACAATTCAGCAGCCAATCAGCGGCCACATCACTCTCCAAACCTTCAGGTGTATGACATACATCTAGAGGAAGAGACAGAGCACTTTCTCCAGATTTAAGCAATTTATTTGAAGGTGGGGAGTGTGAAGTGGCTGTTGATTGGCCGCCAGGAACTTGTGACATAACACACGTACATGATCCCGAGAGAGACAGTGCTGACAAAGCTTTAATGTCACCAGCACCGGAGATGAATATACTGTAAGTTATTTTATTTTAAATGGCGAAAACAGACTAGACTGACAACCTTAAAGGGGTTGTCCACTACTTTGACAACCCTTTCTCAATCCCTATAAGTTTACACCATCTAAGATCCTAATGGCATTATGTGCCACTGTATATCTCTACCATGGCAGAGAATGGAGCCTTCCTCCAGAGTTATATGTGTGAGTAAGTCTTCGTAACGTATATCGCTGACAAAAAGCTTGGATGCAATGCGCCTAACTTTTACTTTACTAGCCACATATTGTAGTAGTCAATCTCATGCTTGTGAAAGTAGCCTGGAAATAATATTACAGCATACATACTGTACTTAGTTCATGCTCCTTAAAGGAAATCCGTCATCAGGTTTTTCTACCTAATCTGAGAGCAGCATAATGCTACAGAGACCCTGATTCCAGCGATGTGTCACTTAATGGGCTGCATGCTGTAGTTTTCATAATCATTGTATTATTAGCAGGAAATTATTAAACCTGCTGGCAGGTAGTCCAGCCACACCCCCACTACTGACTGGCAGCTTTCTGGCTATGCACAATTGTGACGCCCTGGCAAAACCAGGTTGTCACAGAGACTGCACAAATCTTCCGGGTGCAGGACTCCATCCTCCTTGGCATACCGACACCAAACCCAAACCCACACCCAGGTACACAACATCAGCCAGCAAAGCCTAGTCACCCCCCATGACAATAGGGACACACCAGTGGATGGGGCCAAGCAGATGGTGACGCCCATCTAGGGATCCTGAGGTGTCCTGGGAGGGAACAAAACAGTCTTTGCAGAGAGCGGAAGTGAGAGGAGTGTGAAGAGACAGGGTAGTCAGGGGTTGGAGCCTCTGCACTACCGGACTACTGACTAGGTGGCAGTCGGCAGATAGGGCAACAGGCGACGGAGATCCGGTCGCTGGAGACCTTAAGTGGACCGTGGCGGAGTTGTAGCCCGCCGATGCCGACAGCGGGAATCTGGTCGGGAGGCCGTGCACAGTCGGGGTACCTGGACCCTAGAGCAAGAACAGCTTCAAGCACCTTTCTAATTGACCAGCCGGGGACAAGATTACAGGTCTTGTCCCACAGGAGGCCCAGATAGAGAGAGACAGAAGCCCAATGAGGGGGATAAGGCTCAGCAATTGCCTGCTAAGATCCCACGGGTCAGTTCTCGTGGGGCACAGCTCCCTACACACAAAAATCACCGGGAGTGGACTTCCCCGTTTCAAGCGGAGTAGTTAAACTAAGGACACAAACACTAAGTGCAGGATGAAGGGACCCCTGTTTGCTGTACCAGGGTGTGGGACCCGAAAACACCCGCCGGAGGTCACGGTCACTGGCAATTTGGTTTACCATTTGGACTCTGTGGAATTCTTCCATAACACCAATATTACCCGGTCCAACCCTGCAGAATACGCTCCGCAGCTTCCTCCCCCATACACTTGGGCCCCGGGACAACACCTCCCCTACCCTTGGAGGGGATATCATCCTGCTGCCTGGCTCCATCAGCCCCGGGCACCCCATACCAAGGCAGCGGCAGTGTCACCAACCATCACCGCAACCCACGGGTGGTGTCACTGACAAACTTTCCCCTGTAAATAACCCCTTTTATATAGTTGTGAGGACGGATGGCTGCAAGAGTCCTGAACCCGGCTGCCACTCGAGCCACAGCCACAATCCTGGATGCGAGTGTTCCGAGCAGCCCCCCTGCGGTGGTCTGTCCCCCGTCCGCAACACAATGTACACTGAAAGCTGTCAATCAATGGTGTGGGTGGGCTTATACTGAGCTCAACATTCAGAGAACTGGTAGATGTGCAACTAACAAAACCATCACTTTATAAAAAGTGCAGTAAGCAGCCCAGTTAAGTGATACATCACTGGACTCAGGGTCTCTCCCCTTATAGTATGCGGTCTTCAGATGTGGTAGTGAAAAATGTGGACAGATTCCCTTTAAATCCAGCAATAAGATATTTGACATTAGAAATCTTCCAAATAAGAATAAAGAGGTTGTACAGTACTTTAATATTGATGACCTTTCCTAAGGATAGCCCATCAATGTCAGTTCCGGAGCTCCTCCATCATCTGATCATGGCCGCGGCCGGGTACTGTACATCCACCTCCCATTTAAATCAATAGGAAGCGGATGTGCAGTACCCAGCCACTATCAGTTGACGGGGCTGCTCCGGAACTGAGCATTTGTGGCTGCCGCCGCCAAAGATGGCTAATCAGAAGGGGGGCGGATGTCAGACCCTGGCCGAACAGACATTCATGACCTATCCTAAGGATAGGCCATAAGTGCAAAAGTACAAAAGTTGTGGACAAACTCTTTAAGGTAAAGTAGCGGATTGGAAAACAGGAACTATGGATTGTGACAGTTATTGCAATGCCATATACAACCTACAGACAGGTGTGGCATTGTTTGTGTCGCGGGCGGGGAGGATGCCGCCTCTGCGCGCTTGCTAACGCTCGGGTCCGGCGCAGCTGCTGCTGCTCGGTGGCTCGAGCGGTGGGCCGGATCCGGAGACTCGAGCGGCGCTCCTCGCCTGTGAGTGAAAAGGGTGGTTGGTTTGGGGGATTTGGTCCGTGACGCCACCCACGGGTTGTGGTGAAGATGGGCACCACCGCTGCTGGTGATGGGGATCCCGGGAGCGATGGTGGGGAGCAGCTGGGATGTTGTTTTCCCTCTCCGTGGGTAGGGGTCGGTGGTCCCGGGGCCCGGTGGTGTGACGGGGAGGCAGGGTAGGTGAGGTGCAGGGTTGCAGGGGCAGCGCGGCGCGGTACCGGATGGCACTGGTGTACTCACTCAGGTAGTCAATGACAGAGTCTCTGGTAAACCAAACGGCTGGATGGACGGTGCCCGCAGCCGGCTGCAGTGTCTCTCCCCGGACAGGTGATGGCGGCTGTCTTTCCCTGCACCTTTGTGTACTTGTTTAACTACGATGGATCCCCAACGGTAGTCCGCTCCCCGGTGTATGGATGCCGGAGGAGCCAGTTTGCCCGCAGATGCTGACCCTTGGGTCTCTAGCCTTAGGCGGTAGCTGTATACCCTCACGGTGTGGGCGGTTGCCTTCTAACGGGTCTTTGGCTGTTAGGAAACCCCTGGGATTCCTGTCACACTCGGATTTGACTGTTGATGGCGACTCCAAGCCCAGTCGGGGTCCGATGGGCCTGCCTGTGTGTGCTGGCTTCACTTCGCTCCCCGGTCGGTACCAGCGGGCCAACGCCTGACCCCGGTCCTATGGTTCCGCGTTGCTTCACCACTCCTGCAGACGGCCACCACCGTCTGCCAACCTTGTTGTCAGTGCCTGGGCCACAAACCCAGACACTCTCCACTTCACTTTTCTCACTTCAACCTCCAGGACAAATCTGTCACTTTTCCCGCCTCCAGGCCTGTGAACTCCTCGGTGGGTGGGGCCAACCGCTTGGCTTCACCCCACCTGGTGTGGACATCAGAGCCTGGAGGGAGGCAACAAGGATTTTATGTTTGGCTAATGTTACTGTCTAGTGGGGTGGGGGGGGGGGGGTTTACCTGTGACGACCTGGCTAGTCCAGGGCGCCACATTTGCTTTAGGAATTGGCCATGCTTTCTAACTCGATAAATAGCCCTTTTAATGCTGGAGTTTCTTTTTATGAATACAGAGTAAATGTTTTAATAAAACTCGAAACTGTATGACCACCTTCTGGCCCGTAATGATATGGCAGCTTGTATCCATTCACAGG
Source organism: Anomaloglossus baeobatrachus (assembly GCF_048569485.1). Lineage (NCBI taxonomy): Eukaryota > Metazoa > Chordata > Amphibia > Anura > Aromobatidae > Anomaloglossus > Anomaloglossus baeobatrachus. The sequence goes on along the minus strand of NC_134355.1, from coordinate 453,299,353 downwards.
CTATATACCCACTAGCAGTAATTAAGTGAGTGGCATATGGTGGGTTAGGCCGTTTATTAAGCTTCTCTTCAGTGTCTGTAGTTATAGTAAAATAAACTGTGGAAAGAAAAAGCGCAATAGGGTCTTACCCGGTATATATCCGGGAAAAAATTAAAGGGAATGCACTCACCTTCAGTAGTTGTGACAGTCACAACTACTATAAAAGCTTATTTTGTAGAGATGAAGTCTGCTGCAGCCCCCGTGGTTGATAACAGAGAACAATAGAGAAGGGGTTTTATGCCGCGCTGTTCATCAGGAAGGAGGACAAAGAGATGGTCAATGTTCCTTTATTGTAGCTTGTTGTCTACGCGTTTCAGGAGCTCTGCTCCCTTCATCAGGACATACAGTACAAAAAAAACATATCTCCCCCGGAAGAAGGATTACGAAACCTATAGGTCGGGGTGCCTTACTTTCATACCACACCTCAGGTACGATATTGATCTGTATTTTGATACCATGTGCCACTAGCTATAACTGCACTTTGGGTCTTTACTGGTATTATATAGGGTGTTGGCACATGATATCTCTAGCAGTCAGTAGCCTTTACACCCCTTTTGATTGATCACATGGCTGCCTTTGTGCTGTTTTGCATGTATGACTCCGTTTCTTTGAGCGGTAATTACACTGCTGCAACTAATAGCCTTGGTGATTTGGATTAGGACTCCCATAGGCTGACTATATGTTCCACACATTTATATTTGTATAACGTGGTGGATATTTCATAGTGGGTCAGCATAATGGGGGTTGATGCCCTGTGACATCAGTCACACATACATTTGCTGTGTGAACAAGATTACTATTTCAGCACAGGGCTTATGCAGCAGCATGTTTGCATCCATGTTGATCACTCGCTTTTTGACCAGCTAGTTTTTGCTTTTTTGGCTTTCTGACTGCCCTTAAACATGTAAAGCGTGCCAGGTTGGTATGAGGGTATCATTGGTGGCTATCATCACCTGTCTCTACAAATTTTAACCACAACAATCTTTTGTCTTTTGTAATTTGTATTTAATAAAATTTGTATCTATTTCAACTATAAAGTCTCTGTACAGATTTTTTCCTTCATTATTTCATTTATATTCTGTATATGGCTTTCTCCATATGCTAACTATGGCACGAGACTTCTCGTGTATACTGGTATTGTTTGTTTAATGTTCCTTTATTGTAGCTTGTTGTCTACGCGTTTCAGGAGCTCTGCTCCCTTCATCAGGACATACAGTACAAAAAAAACATATCTCTGAGATATGTTTTTTTTGTACTGTATGTCCTGATGAAGGGAGCAGAGCTCCTGAAACGCGTAGACAACAAGCTACAATAAAGGAACATTGACCATCTCTTTGTCCTCCTTCCTGATGAACAGCGCGGCATAAAACCCCTTCTCTATTGTTCTCTGTAGTTATAGTAATGAGTTGCTACTTAAGCATCCGCTGTGATAAAAGTGGACTCCACAATTAAGTTATTCTGTTTACTGAACAAGAAGGGAATATGTGCCATAGTACTATCTGGGGGACTGGCAGGGCATGTGCCCTGGGCGCAGCCCCTGATTTGGTGCTCTGAATGTCTCCCCGGCAGCTGTGTTTTGCCACTCCGTAATGGGAGCCAGCTCTTGTTTGAGTCCTCCTGTCAAGATGACAGCTGAACTCAGAGTGCGTGGCTCCCTGTGATCAATACTTGTGTCTTTCAGATGTGAGTACAATTGAACCCTGACCGTCAGCACTTCCGGGTCAGGGCAACTTCAGCAGTGTGATCTGGTCAGCTGATCACACTGCTGACGTCACTCGTTGGCACCGCAGAGGCGGCAAGCAGCGTTGGTGGTGAGTGGGCCAGTGGAGCAGAAGACACCGAAGAGGAACAACAGAGAGTGAGGGGGAAGTATGTATGGACACAGCATGGTGGGAAGGGGAGGGGAGGAATGTATATGCGGTCACAGTATGAGAAGAGGGAGAGGAGAGGATTGTATATGCGGCCACATTATGTTGGGAGGGTGAGGGGGGGAAGTATGTACGAACACAGTATGGTGGGAGGGGGAGGGGAGGAATGTATATGCGACCACAGTATGTTGGGAGGGTGAGGGGGAAGTATATATGGACACACTATGGTGGGAGGGGGAGGAATGTATATGCAATCACAGTGTAAGGAGAGGAATGTATATGTGTCCACAGTATGTTGGGAGGAATGTATGTGCAGCCACAGTATGTTGTGAGGGTTAGGGGAGAAATATATATGTGGCCACAGGATGGGCAGAGAAAGTGGGGAGGGGGATATATAAGGCCACAGTATTGGGAGGGGGGATGTATTTATGGCCACACAGTGTGGGGAGGTGGTATGTGTACATATAGTTACACAGTATGAGGAGTGGGAAGTACAGTGCCTACAAGTAGTATTCAACCCCCTGCAGATTTAGCAGGTTTACACATTTGGAATTAACTTGGCATTGTGACATTTGGACTGTAGATCAGCCTGAAAGTGTGAAATGCACTGCAGCAAAAAAGAATGTTATTTCTTTTTTTATTTTTTTTTTTTAAATTGTGAAAAGTTTATTCAGAGGGTCATTTATTATTCAACCCCTCAAACCACAAGAATTCTGTTTGGTTCCCCTAAAGTATTAAGAAGTATTTCAGGCACAAAGAACAATGAGCTTCACATGTTTGGATTAATTATCTCTTTTTCCAGCCTTTTCTGACTAATTAAGACCCTCCCCAAACTTGTGAACAGCACTCATACTTGGTCAACATGGGAAAGACAAAGGAGCATTCCAAGGCCATCAGAGACAAGATCGTGGAGGGTCACAAGGCTGGCAAGGGGTACAAAACCCTTTCCAAGGAGTTGGGCCTACCTGTCTCCACTGTTGGGAGCATCATCCGGAAGTGGAAGGCTTATGGAACTACTGTTAGCCTTCCACGGCCTGGACAGCCTTTGAAAGTTTCCACCCGTGCCGAGGCCAGGCTTGTCTGAAGAGTCAAGGCTAACCCAAGGACAACAAGGAAGGAGCTCCGGGAAGATCTCATGGCAGTGGGGACATTGGTTTCAGTCAATACCATAAGTAACGTACTCCACCGCAATGGTCTCCGTTCCAGACGAGCCCGTAAGGTACCTTTACTTTCAAAGCGTCATGTCAAGGCTCGTCTACAGTTTGCTCATGATCACTTGGAGGACTCTGAGACAGACTGGTTCAAGGTTCTCTGGTCTGATGAGACCAAGATCGAGATCTTTGGTGCCAACCACACACGTGACGTTTGGAGACTGGATGGCACTGCATACGACCCCAAGAATACCATCCCTACAGTCAAGCATGGTGGTGGCAGCATCATGCTGCGGGGCTGTTTCTCAGCCAAGGGGCCTGGCCATCTGATCCGCATCCATGGGAAGATGGATAGCACGGCCTACCAGGAGATATTGGCCAAGAACCTCCGCTCCTCCATCAAGGACCTTAAGATGGGTCGTCATTTCATCTTCCAACAAGACAATGACCCAAAGCACACAGCCAAGAAAACCAAGGCCTGGTTCAAGAGGGAAAAAATCAAGGTGTTGCAGTGGCCTAATCAGTCTCCTGACCTTAACCCAATTGAAAACTTGTGGATGGAGCTCAAGATTAAAGTCCACATGAGACACCCAAAGAACCTAAATAACTTGGAGAAGATCTGCATGGAGGAGTGGGCCAAGATAACTCCAGAGACCTGTGCCGGCCTGATCAGGTCTTATAAAAGACGATTATTAGCTGTAATTGCAAACAAGGGTTATTCCACAAAATATTAAACCTAGGGGTTGAATAATAATTGACCCACACTTTTATGTTGAAAATTTATTAAAATTTAACTGAGCAACATAACTTGTTGGTTTGTAAGATTTATGCATCTGTTATTAAATCCTGCTCTTGTTTGAAGTTTGCAGGCTCTAACTTATTTGCATCTTATCAAACCTTCTAAATCTGCAGGGGGTTGAATACTACTTGTAGGCACTGTATATATGAACACAGTATGGGGAGAGAGGGTGGAAAAGGAGATGTATATATGGAGAAGGGGGATGTATATATTGCCACACAGTACGGGCAAATATGGTGGTGAGGGGCACATATATATATATAGTCACACAGTATGGGGAGAGAGGGTGGGGAGGCAGAAGTATATATGGCCACACAATATGGGGAGAGAGGGTGAGGAAGGGGGATGTATATATGGAGACAGTATGGGGAGAGAGGGTGAAGGGAGAATGTATAAAGACGTAGTATGGGGAGCGAGGGGGAAGTGCATACGAACATAGTATGGGGAGCAAATGGAGAAAGAAAATTTGAGAACATAGTATGGGGAATTTCAGACCTACAGTTAGGTCCAGAAATATTTGGACAGTGACACAATTTTCGCGAGTTGGGCTCTGCATGCCACCACATTGGATTTGAAATGAAACCTCTACAACAGAATTAAAGTGCAGATTGTAACGTTTAATTTGAAGGTTTGAACAAAAATATCTGATAGAAATTGTAGGAATTGTACATATTTCTTTACAAACACTCCACATTTTAGGAGGTCAAAAGTAATTGGACAAATAAACCAAACCCAAAAAAAAATTTTTAGTCTCAATATTTTGTTGCAAATCCTTTGGAGGCAATCACTGCCTTAAGTCTGGAACCCATGGACATCACCAAACGCTGGGTTTCCTCCTTCTTAATGCTTTGCCAGGCCTTTACAGCCGCAGCCTTCAGGTCTTGCTTGTTTGTGGGTCTTTCCGTCTTAAGTCTGGATTTGAGCAAGTGAAATGCATGCTCAATTGGGTTAAGATCTGGTGATTGACTTGGCCATTGCAGAATGTTCCACTTTTTTGCACTCATGAACTCCTGGGTAGCTTTGGCTGTATGCTTGGGGTCATTGTCCATCTGTACTATGAAGCGCCGTCCGATCAACTTTGCGGCATTTGGCTGAATCTGGGCTGAAAGTATATCCCGGTACACTTCAGAATTCATCCGGCTACTCTTGTCTGCTGTTATGTCCTCAATAAACACAAGTGACCCAGTGCCATTGAAAGCCATGCATGCCCATGCCATCACATTGCCTCCACCATGTTTTACAGAGGATGCGGTGTGCCTTGGATCATGTGCCGTTCCCTTTCTTCTCCAAACTTTTTTCTTCCCATCATTCTGGTACATGTTGATCTTGGTCTCATCTGTCCATAGAATACTTTTCCAGAACTGAGCTGGCTTCATGAGGTGTTTTTCAGCAAATTTAACTCTGGCCTGTCTATTTTTGGAATTGATGAATGGTTTGCATCTAGATGTGAATCCTTTGTATTTACTTTCATGGAGTCTTCTCTTTACTGTTGACTTAGAGACCGATACACCTACTTCACTGAGAGTGTTCTGGACTTCAGTTGATGTTGTGAACGGGTTCTTCTTCACCAAAGAAAGTATGCGGCGATCATCCACCACTGTTGTCATCCGTGGACGCCCAGGCCTTTTTGAGTTCCCAAGCTCACCAGTCAATTCCTTTTTCCTCAGAATGTACCCGACTGTTGATTTTGCTACTCCAAGCATGTCTGCTATCTCTCTGATGGATTTTTTCTTTTTTTTCAGCCTCAGGATGTTCTGCTTCACCTCAATTGAGAGTTCCTTAGACCGCATATTGTCTGGTCACAGCAACAGCTTCCAAATGTAAAACCACACACCTGTAATCAACCCCAGACCTTTTAACTACTTCATTGATTACAGGTTAACGAGGGAGACGCCTTCAGAGTTAATTGCAGCCCTTAGAGTCCCTTGTCCAATTACTTTTGGTCCGTTGAAAAAGAGGAGGCTATGCATTACAGAGCTATGATTCCTAAACCCTTTCTCCGATTTGGATGTGAAAACTCTCATATTGCAGCTGGGAGTGTGCACTTTCAGCCCATATTATATATATAATTGTATTTCTGAACATGTTTTTGTAAACAGCTAAAATAACAAAACTTGTGTCACTGTCCAAATATTTCTGGACCTAACTGTATATGTGAGCAAGGGGGGAATTTTGAGTACACGGGCAGAATGGGGGGTGAGGAAGAAATGTATACAGACACAGTATGGAGAGTGAAGGGGAATGAGTGCGGAGGTAGTGAGGAACAGTATGGCATGAAAAAAATATGAGGGGGCATAAAATAGACACTGGGTAATGGGGGGGTATTGGGAGGGGGCAGCATGTGGGGGACAGTTTAAGGCCATAGCGAGGAGGGATATTTTGATGAGAGGGCACAGTATAAAGACTGGGCAGTATAGTGGGGACACACTGTAGAGGACAGTGTGAAGAGGGAGTCCAGTAGTTAAGGAGATGGCAGTGTGGAGGGCATGTACCATGAAAGGTTCATTATGTGCATCATATTTTGTGCAGAGAACACAGTGAGGGTCAGTTGTTTATTCAGCCACATAGTGTAGGGAAGATATTTTTATATAGTAGTATTATAATCATTCTGCTATTTTTAAGGGTATCGTGATGGGATGTGCTACAGAAGACCAGAGAAGATGGAAGTCTGCAGAGACTAAAGGCCACGTCTCACTAAGCGATATCGCTAGCGACATCGCTGCTGAGTCACGTTTTTTGTGATGCAACAGCGATCTTGATAGCGATGTCGCTGTGTGTGACATCCAGCAACGACCTGGCCCCTGCTGTGAGGTCGCTGGTCATTGCTGAATGTCCCGGAACATTTTTTGGTCATTGCTCTCCCGCTGTGAAGCACACATCGCTGTGTTTGACAGCAAGAGAGCAATGATCTGAATATGCAGGGAGCAGGGAGCCGGCTTCTGCAGACGCTGTAAGCAAGGTAGACAACGGGTAACCAAGCAAAGCGCTTTGCTTAGTAACCCGATGTGTACCATGGTTACGAAGCACAGCGTCGTTACACGGGTCGCTGGTAGCTGGTGGCTGATCTCTGATCGCTGTGGAGATCTGTCTGTTTGACAGCTTACTAGCGACCATGTAGCGACGCTCCAGCGATCCCTGCCAGGTCAGATAGCTGGTGGGATTGCTGGAGCGCCGCTAAGGGGTGCTTCACACACAGCGAGCTCGCTGCCGAGATCGCTGCTGAGTCACGCTTTTTGTGACGCAGCAGTGACCTCATTAGCGATCTCGCTGTGTGTGACAATGAGCAGCGATCTGGCCCCTGCTGCGAGATCGCTGCTCGTTACACACAGCCCTGGTTCGTTTTCTTCAAAGCCGCTCTCCCGCTGTGACACACAGATCGCTGTGTGTGACAGCGAGAGAGCGACAAATGAAGCGAGCAGGAGCCGGCATCTGACAGCTGAGGTAAGCTGTATCCAAGATAAACATCGGGTAACCAAGGTGGTTACCCGATATTTACCTTAGTTACGAGCCTCTGCAGCTCTCACGCTGCCTGTGCTGCCGGCTCCGGCTCTCTGCACATGTAGCTGCTGTACACATCGGGTTAATTAACCCGATGTGTACAGCAGCTAGGAGAGCAAGGAGCCAGCGCTAAGCAGTGTGCGCGGCTCCCTGCTCTCTGAACATGTAGCTGCATTACACATCGGGTTAATTAACCCGATGTGTACTGTAGCTATTGTAGGAGAGCAAGGAGCCAGCGCTCAGTGTGCGCGGCTCCCTGCTCCCTGCACACACAGCTGTGCGCTGGTAACTAATGTAAACATCGGGTAACCATACCCGATGTTTACCTTAGTTACCAGTCTCCGCAGCTTCCAGACGGCAGCTCCGTGCAAGCCCAGCGTCGCTTGCACGTCGCTGCTGGCTGGGGGCTGTTCACTGGTCGCTGGTGAGAGCTGCCTGTTTGACAGCTCACCAGCGACCATGTAGCGATGCAGCAGCGATCCTGACCAGGTCAGATCGCTGGTCGGATCGCTGCTGCATCGCTAAGTGTGAAGGTACCCTTAGTGTGACAGTAACTAAACTGTAGATATGAAAAGTCATCATTGTGTCTGGACAAGATAAAGAAAAGAAAGATGACTGGGATCAGAGATAACTTCATCTATAAGGTACCTGGATGTAAATGATTATTTGTGATACTGACTAATTCTCATCTTTCTACTTCTCTGTTTTTCTTTGAGCATTGAGAGAGTTAGGAAAGGCAGCTCATCTGCACGTGACTAGATGTGCAAATCATATATGAATGAGCAATCACATGACGACTACCCAAACCGCGGGGGGGGGGGGGGGGGGGAAGGGGTGCCACACACAAGTTTAATTTGGGTGCCAGAAAGCCTAGATGCACCTTTGCATAGTAGTAGCCTATGTGGTTAATGGGGTCCCCGGTGAATTCTGTCCAGGTTCATTCTAAATCTTACTATATTGAGTATCAGTGAAATATTTCCTTCTGCTTTGTTGGAGAACAAGGAGGGGGGAGCAATTTAAGACCAGTAAATAATATTTTCTATGTACAGTCTTGCTGATCAAGCGATTATATTAGGAAGGACTGACCTAGTCTGAACCGGACTTGAACTTAAAAAAACAGATTTGAGACAAATATAATAAAATGTCCACCTTGCTAAGGAACAGAAGGAACGCACTGATAAATCTATCACATTCCCTTATGACTATGACTAAAAAAAAAAAAAATATGCCGAATACATTTTCTAAATGTTTCTGAATTATAATTAGACACTGGCAATGTTAATCATTTTTCTGAGATGCTTGCTGCCTAATTATAAAGACTCTGCTGCCTGCTCTCATAAAATCAGCAACAGTTTTCTGGACCCTGCAGTGTTTTCCACCATCCAGCCGTTTCACCTCTGGAGAATACAACTGTGATGGGTCATGTTTTGATGTGAAAAATATGTCTTATACTTCACTAAGGAACAAAGCTAGTTAGAGAAATCTCATATTCAAAGATATGTGCGTGTTAGAAATCAATGTTCTTATATTGTGCTTTAGAAGTATAGTCTGTCTGTAGACTGATGGATTACTTCTGTCACCTAGATTCCTATCGTGCGTTCATGATTGAGTCTTCTCTCTACGTCACTCATCAGTATCATATTAATCTGCAATTTCTTTTTTCTTAAAGGGTATAATATTATGGTATAATATTATGGCATGTTGCTAGTCCCAACCTCAGACCTCCTCAGATGGTTAAAATTAAGCATCCTGATCAACAGGAGACTGGGGATTGGGTCTCCTGATAACTGGTAGATTGACTAGTAATTACAGAAGACCTTTTCAAAAAACTTTTTATGTTGATATGGACACACAATACTTCAGAGTGGAATAACATATTTTTTTTTAAACTTTGTTTCTCCGTTGCAGAGATATTAGCAATCACAGTATGTTGCTCCTAATGGGTAAACTATTTTTAAAGTCCAAGTCCGTGTTATCAGACAGATTTCACTGGGGCGTGTACTTCTTCTCCCTCTATGATGCTGAAGAATCATAAGCAAAAACCAACACTCAAAGGAAAGAATAACACGCCGTTACCTTAGCGCAGAACAGGTATCTCAGTGTCTGAGATATAATGATACAGCTCTGATCTCTTGGTCTACCCTACTGCATGAGAATGAAGAACATCCGGCACTCCCATACATTATAGAACTAGATTGATCCGTTAGTTGAGACTGATCTTGAAAGCTCTGGAGGAGCTCAAACGTTTAGATTATGAATAAGAGGATCAATCAAGCTCTGTAATACATGCGAGTGTCTGGAGTTCTTCGTTCTTATGCCATTTATTCCACATGCACCACGTTTGAGAGTGGAATGCTGATCACTATTTGGACCTTCTGCATGAGTCAGTGTGTGGAGATTGACAGCGCAGTTGAATTTAGCCATGTCGCTGTACTCATGTAGGAGTTTAGACCAAGAAATCAGGACTGTCCCACATACTGAGAAATATGCTCTAAAGGCCGCTTTACACGCTGCGACATCGCTCAAGCGATCTCGTTGGGGTCACGGAATTTGTGACGCACATCCAGTCGCTTTAGCGATGCCGTTGCATGTGACACCTTTGAGCGATTTTTACATCATTGCAAAAACGTTCAAAATCACTCATCGGTGACATGGGGGTCCATTCTCGAATATCGTTGCTGCAGCAGTAACGATGTTGTTCCTCGTTCCTGCGGCAGCACACATCGGTACGTGTGACACCGCAGGAACGAGGAACCTCTCCTTACCTGCCTCCCGCCCGCAATGCGGAAGGAAGGAGGTGGGCGGGATATTCGTCCCGCTCATCTCCACCCCTCCGCTTCTATTGGGCGGCGGTTCAGTGACGCTGCTGTGACGTCACTGTGACGCTTAACGAACTGCCCTCTTAGAAAGGAGGCGGTTCGCTGGTCACAGCGACGTTGCAGGGCAGGTAAGTAGTGTGACGGGTCTGGGCGATGTTGTGCACCACGGGCAGCGATTTGCCCATGTCGCACAACCGATGGAGGCGGGTACCCACGCTAGCGATATCGGTCACGATATCGCAGCATGTAAAGCGGCCTTTAGTTATAGTAGGAACAGGTTCTTATTTCCTTTAAGTGTTGCTGTGTACCATGGACCGGGGTGGTAGTCATTGGTGAGGTAATCACTCCTTTGCTCACCCCGGAACACATCAGTAATTTTTAATGTTAAAATGAGGGTCCATCTTATAATCCTAGTGTGTCCTATAATATTTCAGTAGGCGGGAGGTGGTGGAGCGGCTCAGGAGAGTCACAGGAGGCAGGGTTGGCAATGCTGAGGGCTCAGACGAGGGGGTGTCGTTACTCAGGATACTACGGGCTCGGGGGTATCGCAATGGTGAGTGTCATTGATCTGCCGACACTCTGCGGGCTCCTTTGATCTGATAGTGGGATTCAGGCTCCATTGAATTGCTGGCTCCATTGAACTGCCATTGGTGGATGCGATGGACTTCAAGAAGATGGATGCGGAGGCGGTGCCTGCGCAGATTGGCCTCCATCATCCACACAGAGCTGGTAAGAAGGAAGGCAATGGAAGGAAGAGGGGAGGCGCTGGACCGAGAGCAGCAATGCCCATCGAACCTAACCGTCCCGAAGTGTGTATAATAAAATCTGTTTTTTATGTTCTACAGCACAGCCTGGGCACTTATATACAGTATTCTAGAATACTGTATATAAAGGCTCACTGGTGGTGGCCACAGCTTATAGGGGAAAACTCTGGTGACAGGTTCCATGCAAACCATGGCAGGTGAATAAAAATGTCCATTGATCACCTTGTGCAGGCTGTTATGATTTTATTATTGGGAATGAGCAGAAACAGTCCATGAACAAAAGTAATATTTCTTCTGGGTAAAAAAGCCTTTGCTGAACAAACTCTTTAAGTACTGTAACTTTGCATTTGCTGAGATGGCTGGATGTAATCATGATCGCTTGTGCTTTATTGCTTTTCAAGCAAAGATATTTTAAAGCTTAATGTAAGTAAATGTGGTGTGCAAGATTGGAGAGATAGGGCGATGACAGATGGAGAGGCACAGGGTCATAGGTCATGACAGCTGCGGCAGATACACCGGATGGTCAGTAGGAAGTGTCGGCTCCCCTTTATGGTGCACACTAGGCAAAATCTAATTGCTTGTTGTAAAGGCTCAATAAGAAGTCAGCTTTTTGCATATTAGTGCTAACCATGGTTTTCACTGTTAGGACTCACACCTGTGATAGTCCTGTGATCGTTTATGAGGCCACTCACATGTCTCATTTTGATCCAAGGGGTAGTCAGAGCAAGTGTGTGGGTCCGTGGAACAATTGAACTGCACTCAGATGTCATCTGAATGTGGTTTCATTTTTACGGACTAACAAAAAGGAGAAGGTGGAGAAGTTTTTTTCCTACACCTGAGAGAAAAACTGATGGTCTTTGGACCACACTCTCGTCAAACTCTGATCCCCCCCCAAAAAAACAGTGTTTTCCTCATATGTGGGAAAAAAAATTACGGTATATCTGAGTGAGGAGTGAGGCCTAAGGCTGTCCCCACTTCCAGTCTTACACTCCTAGTTGGCCACAATAATCCGGTTGTGTGCGACATTAAACATCTGTAGCTCTCCTACCTGTGCAAAAAAAATATACTGCATAGTTAGGAACTTGCTGCTCACTACAACTTCTACACGAGCTAATTGGTCTGCTCTGCTTATCTTTGAGCTGCCAACTGTTTGTAAAGTAAACCACTCCAACCTTCCAGAACCTTCCACTAGGATGTGTACAAAGAAAAGGGAAATACCTGCCTAATCTAATGAGAGGCGAATAAACAGTGTAAAAATGTAGTATCATATATTCAGTAGTAAGCAACATATACACATATACTAGCAATATATTATAGAACCTTTACATGAACGCATAACTAACACTATTAATGGCATAAGAACCTGATGGTACCGCATACATCTGGTCTAGAGATGACTTTATCAACTGCAGACAAAAAAAACCCATTCATGCCATTTCATTTCTGGAAAAGGGAAATTTTTGTACTTTATAGACAAAACACACCTGACTATAGGATGCACATGTCACGGGTCCTTGACAGACAGTCCTGTAGTTTCTGGCTTTAGAAGGTGTGAGGCAGTGACAGGGGTAATATTTGAAGACCGCTATGTGTCCCCCAGAATGTGTCTGGAAACCCTCTGAGTTTGCTATAGCTATTACTGAGAGTATAGCACAAAGGGTAACAGGGAGACAGATCCCTCCTCCCAGTCCAGGTTTTGTAGCAATCCTCATGTCCGGCATTTTCGTTTAAATCATGCAGAGCACAGCAGGGTGTGTCTCAGTTGAGAGCCAGGCTTGGTGAAGCTAACACATGCTGTGTGAGCTGGGCTGGCTCTGTGTGGAGTGAACACAGGCCAAGAGTGTGAGCCTAGGAGAACCTTACACAGAATCCTGCAGTTAACGGGGTCCTAAGGTAACAAGACTTTTTGATGCAAAGAATTTGTCTATATGCACCGGCTGTGATCCGGAAGAGACTTTGACTGTGGGAAATTGGATCTATTTATGCTGCAACAATAAATAGACTGTTGGTGTGAACACGCTGCTGCCTCACTGCCTCACGTTTTTGCCCAAACAACGCTGCTACCTCACAAAGGTCACATCATTTGGCTGCAAAAGCTGCTCTCTGACTTTCCCCTTTTCCCTGCTTGGGGTTTATTCCTTTCTCTTTAGGACTCTGTGGATTTCCTCATCTTTTCAGCTGTGAGGCTATGTGCGCACGTTGCGTACTAGCCCTGCAGAAATTTCTGCAGCGATCTGAAGAGCAGACGTGCGCTTCAAATCGCTGCAGAAAATGTCCGTAGAAAAAAAAAAAAAAAAAGCCGATTCCATGCGCTCTGCCTGCAGCTCCTGCCATAGACAGAGCAGGAGCTGCCGGCAAAGCGCACGGAAGAAGTGACATGTCACTTCTTGAACGCAGCGCTTCGGGCAGCAGCCGAAGCGCTGCGCTCTAAGACGCCACGTGCGCACGGCCCCTGCACAATCTCCATAGACTGTGCAGGGGACGCAGGACGCATGCAGTTACACTGCGCTACAAAGCGCAGCGTAACTGCATGAATTACGCACACGTGCGCACATAGCCTCATTCTTTAGCACTTGCTTTTGTGCTTTAAATATCCTCATTCCTCCTTACGCTGTGCTGGTGAAGGTCTAATAACTTTAACAGGTCTTTAGTGCAAGCAGTCGGCTAGTATTCATCTGGAGCAACTTTGTTCTTGTTGCAGTTCCTCTCCCTGACTTATCTGGAGATAGTCATATGGAAAAGTTTGGGTACCCCTATTAATGTTAATCTTTTTTCTTTATAACAATTTGGGTTTTTGCAACAGCTATTTCAGTTTCATATATCTTATAACTGATGGACTGAGTAATATTTCTGGATTGAAATGAGGTTTATTGTACTAACAGAAAATGTGCAATCCACATTTAAACAAAATTTGACCGGTGCAAAAGTATGGGCACCTCAACATAAAAGTGACATTAATATTTTGTAGATCCTCCTTTTGCAAAAATAACAGCCTCTAGTCGCTTCCTGTAGCTTTTAATGAGTTCCTGGATCCTGGATGAAGGTATATTTGATCATTCCTGTTTACAAAACAATTCCAGTTCAGTTAAGTTTGATGGTCGCCGAGCATGGACAGCACGCTTCAAATCATCCCACAGATTTTCAATGATATTCCGGTCTGGGCACTGGGATGGCCATTCCAGAACATTGTAATTGTTCCTCTGCATGAATGCCTGAGTAGATTTGGAGCGGTGTTTTGGATCATTGTCTTGCTGAAATATCCATCCCCTGCGTAACTTCAACTTTGTCACTGATTCTTGCACATTATTGTCAAGAATCTGCGGATACTGAGTTGAATCCATGCGGCCCTCAACTTTAACAAGATTCCCGGTGCCGGCATTGGCAACACAGCCCGAAAGCATAATGGAACCTCCACCAAATTTTACTGTGGGTAGCAAGTGCTTTTCTTAGAATGCCGTGTTTTTTTGCCTCCATGCATAACGCCTTTTTGTATGACCAAACAACTCAATCTTTGTTTCATCAGTCCACAGGACCTTCTTCCAAAATGTAACTGGCTTGTCCAAATGTGCTTTTGCATACCTCAGGCGACTCTGTTTGTGGCGTCCTTGCAGAAACAGCTTCTTTCGCATCACTCTCCCATACAGCTTCTCCTTGTGCAACGTGCGCTGTATTGTTGACCGATGCACATTGACACCATCTGCAGCAAGATGATGCTGCAGGTCTTTGGAGGTGGTCTGTGGATTGTCCTTGACTGTTCTCACCATTCTTCTTCTTTGCCTTTCTGATATTTTTCTTGGCCTGCCACTTCTGGGCTTAACAAGAACTGTACCTGTGTTCTTCCATTTCCTTATTATGTTCCTCACAGTGGAAACTGACAGTTTAAATCTCTGAGACAACTTTTTGTATCCTTCCCCTGAACAATTATGTTGAATAATCTTTGTTTTCAGATCATTTGAGAGTTGTTTTGAGGAGCCCATGATGCCACTCTTCATAGGAGATTCAAATAGGAGAACAACTTGCAAGTGGCCACCTTAAATACCTTTTCTCATGATTGGATACACCTGCCTATGAAGTTCAAACCTCAATGAAGTTACAAAACCAATTTAGTGCTTTAGTAA
Source organism: Anomaloglossus baeobatrachus (assembly GCF_048569485.1). Taxonomy (NCBI): domain Eukaryota; kingdom Metazoa; phylum Chordata; class Amphibia; order Anura; family Aromobatidae; genus Anomaloglossus; species Anomaloglossus baeobatrachus. Next base: position 453,284,297 of record NC_134355.1, on the reverse strand, counting down.
GTCAGTAAAAAGTAGTTAGGAGTGTACAAATCAAGAAATTGATAAGGATGGCGATACTTTTGCATCGGTCAAATTTTGTTTAAATGCGGATTGAACATTTTCTGTTAGTACAATAAACCTCATTTCAATCCAGAAATATTACTGAGTCTATCAGTTATTAGATATATGAAACTGAAATAGCTGTTGCAAAAACCCAAACTGTTATAAAGAAAATAGGTTAATATTAATAGGGGTGACCAAACTTTTCCATATGACTGTAAGTTATTTGTTTACTTCCCTCTGTGTGTTCTTTAAAGCTTAGTGGGGTTGACGTAAGGCCCCTTTACACACTGCAACATCGCTAGCGATATCGCTATAACGTCACCGGTTTTGTGACGTAATAGCGACCTCCCCACCGACATTGCAGTGTGTGACACGCATCAGCGACCTGGCCCCCGCTGTGAGGTCGCTGGTCGCTACAAGTCATTCAGGACAATTCTTTGGTCCTTTGTTTCCCGCTGCGCAGCATGTATCGGTGTGTTTGACACCGTTAGAACGACATTGTTAGCGACCCAGCCCATAGGCGTGCTAGCGTTCCCTTTCCAGCGAGGTCGTTCTGCAGGTCCATATCGCTGCTGCGTCGTTGGCCAGATCTGCCTGTTTGACAGCTCACCAGCGACTGTTAGAGACTTTCCTGCGATCCCGGCCAGGTCGAGATCGCTGGTGGGATCGCTAGAAAGTTTCAGTGTGTAAAGGGGCCTTAAGTGCTCATCCCATCTGTTGCCTACCTAGGGCCTATTTCAGGGTCAGTCAGGGTCACATATGTGGCTCAGCGCATAGGTGTGGAACCTATCTATGGTGGTGAGGAAAGCCAGGGGCCAGCAGTAGGTTTGGTCAGAAGTCACCCTCTCCTCCTTCCCTAGACACAAGGTTTCCATTCCCTTCCCTTTCGCAGTTTGCTTGGTACTTCCTCGTATCTAGCGTGATAGCACCCAGGATTTGAAATAGGAAAAAAATCATGTTAATCAAAACTTTCCTGTTTCTTTAATGATGCGAATGGTTAAATGTCACTTGCTATTATTCAGGGAAATAACAGAAATAAAATCATTAACAATAATGATAATGATGCTTTTAACCTTTTAAGTGCTGTTATAGCATATTACACAATTTTGTGGTCAGGTTTTAACTACTCTAACAGATCTTGTCTGGGAATTCAGTAGTTACATACAAGTAAGTATACACATTATATGTGTATATACTAGGGATAGACCCTGTAGCATACTCCTGAGTTACATATAATCTCCACACAAGTGTATACTACACACATAGTAATGCAGTAGATAAAAGGTGTAGGTAATCTGGATTTTTCTTCTTTTATCAGTAAAGACAACACATTTTAGGATTACATTTCTATCGTAGCTGTTGCCATTTTATTATCTAGTCTACTTTTTAGTTTTCTGTCCAGTGCCCCCTGGTGGCCTTGGCCTCTTACTTTCACTCAAGGCTGTAGGAGAATAGCAGACCCTAACAGGAGTCATAAGTATGAATATCACCATGTCCTAACCCAGACACAATGACAGAAGCCTCAGAAAAGTTTGGGCTTGAAGGCCAAAGATAGCATCTCTATCAGGGATTGAAGAAGACTCAGATCGGCGTTAGTGATCTGTGCAGCATGCTCAAAACTGAGGTTCTGGCTTACAAAGTAGTGATGAGCGAGTACTAAAAAGCTCGGGTGCTCGAGGCTCGGGCCGAGCATCCCAAGATACTCGTGTACTCGGCCCGAGCACCGAGCCCAATGTTATCCTATGGGAGTCCTGAGTATTTTTATGAAATGACCCCCCCGGCAGCATGTAGAAACCCTAAAAATGTCACAAAAGTCTCAGAAGAGTGCTCTAATGACATGGCAACAGCATGGGGAAGACCCCTTGAAGCATTTATCACTCAAAAGTCACAGCTGTGAACAATTTTATCCGAGTTTTACGCCATTTTTACGGACTCGCCAGAAAACCTTCCAAAATGACACCAAAATGAATTTTCATGGCGGAAATGTTAAGGGCACATACCCAATAGTGAGATAGAGCTGGTGTATGTTACTTTTGGAGATTACATGAAAGATTTTACTGTATAGAGCTGTGGAAAAAGAAGCGCAAATAGGGTATTACCCCAATAATATGGGGTGAGGATGGGGGAGTGAATACTCACCAGATGGAGTTGTGCAAATCACAACCCCTTTAACAGCATGTAAATTATTGATCCAGGCAGCAGCCACCCGATGGCAGATAACAGAGAATAGTAGAGATAGGTGATAATGCCGCGCCACAGATCACTTCTGGAAACGTAAGATTAACGTATCTTTATTGGCATAGGTCTACGCGTTTCAGGAGCACCGCTCCCTTCCTCAGGACCGTGAAGAACCAAGAAACATCAAATCTAAAATGGTGTCCACTGACCTACATTAAATAACCCCATTGACGTCATAAGGACCATCCCTCATGAAAAAAACGAGCGGGAAGAACACGTTGCATTGAAAAACATGACATCATATAAACATTTGCATATACAAATTAATGAACACTATGTGAAAAAAACATTAGAAACATGAACCGTATCTACAGATAAAAAAATGTGAGAAAAATCATTATAAGGACCTCTACCCAACCTTCGCAGATCCAGAGTATATGTACAAAAAATTGAGCAAAAAATACCCAGGAATAAAACCAATAAAAGTATGATGTACAAATCAAATAAATGTGTGTTAAATATGTGTGATGATGGTCTACACCACCCATGGAACTAGGGGCTAGAACCCCCTCACTTAGGCAAAAAGCAGAAAAGAACATGAAAGTAACCACCAAGATCCATTGTAGCCACCGCGGCATGTGTGAAAAGTATATTATACACCAAGTGCTATCAGCGGGTAAGAAAATGTGGACGGGGGTAAAATAACCCTTGAGGGGCTGTGAAAAAACCGGTGTATGCATACTGTAGTAGCAGCCGAGGGAGTGATAAGTGAAAACACTGCAGGCATTCCCCTACTGACTGCAGTTCACGGGAGTTCAATAGCGTGGGAAAAAAAGGCACTGCGCCTGCGCCAGAAAGCCGGCAGGTCAAAGAAGTTCAAAACCGTGGGAAAAAAACCCAGAGCGCATGCGTCCCTTCCAAATCAAGAACCCAGTGTCAGTGCTATTGTAAAGAAGCCTCCGTACGGCTAAAAAAGTGGAATAAAGTGAAAAGCAAAGGGTATATTGAAAAGCAAAAAATTATATATCTTAACAAACAATGATGTCCTATATTAAGCCCGTATTGGTGGGCAAGAACCGATAGGCAAAAAATATATATGTGCCTGCGGTTACTATGCTGGACCCGACCACGGACAATACCGCTAGTCCAAGGGGCCAGAACTTAAAATAGACATACAAATCCCGTCCGTAGGAAAAATTATATACATATAAAGGGTATTCAAAGACACAGATCATAAAATATAAATAAATATAAATAAAGGGACATAAATATAACAAATATAAATATATATAAGAGAATTAAAAATAGCCTATGCATTGTCAATCATAATTGATTAAAAACCCGATAGGGAATAAATAAAAGGACAATATAATGACAATATAAAAGGACAATATAAATACATAAAAATACCATAAAAAATACATATAAAAACCTAATGCATCCCAATCAATGAAACAGATCTGTAATCTCATTGAGCCCCCGTGGTTTGAGAGTGTTAAGTCTATATATCCAGAATGTCTCTTTCTTATTCAGTACCCTCAATCTGTCAGGAACATGTGGAGGTATTTGTTCAATGGGAGTCACTTTGAGTCTTATTTTCTTCCCATGTATTAGGGTAGTGTGCCGAGACAGACCATGGAGCATAAAACCCACCTTAATGTTGTGTCTGTGGGAGTTTATACGATTGTGTAATGATTGTGTCGTCCTCCCTATATAACGTTTTCCACAGTCACATTCGATTAAATAAATAACAAAGTCAGACTGGCAGGTGAGGCGCCCCTTTATCGTACAGTCTGTGTCATTCGGGGTAGGGCCAAAAAACACCCTTCCATGTTGAATATTGCTGCAACACATACAATTCTTAATACCACATCTAAAAGCTCCTATATTCTTATTGTTCATAGCTGGAAAAAACTGGTTTTTAAGTCTACTGGGGGCCAATTGATTCCTCAGATTGGAAGCTCTGCGGAACGTAATCCCCGGGTGTAAAGGCAATACTTCCTTAAGATAGGGATCATTAAGTAATATAGGCCAGTGTTTCCTTAGGATCCTCCTAACCAACTCACCATCACAACTGAAAGTAGTGAGAAAATTTGCATTAAATCTGTCATTGTATTGATCATCCCTTCTCTACACGGAACCTATCCTCCCAATCAGATCAGTCTGTCTGAGATCCTTATTAGCCCGATAAGCTCTCTTAATCGTGGCCAGGGGATATCGGTTGTGATGGTGAGTTGGTTAGGAGGATCCTAAGGAAACACTGGCCTGTATTACTTAATGATCCCTATCTTAAGGAAGTATTGCCTTTACACCCGGGGATTACGTTCCGCAGAGCTTCCAATCTGAGGAATCAATTGGCCCCCAGTAGACTTAAAAACCAGTTTTTTCCAGCTATGAACAATAAGAATATAGGAGCTTTTAGATGTGGTATTAAGAATTGTATGTGTTGCAGCAATATTCAACATGGAAGGGTGTTTTTTGGCCCTACCCCGAATGACACAGACTGTACGATAAAGGGGCGCCTCACCTGCCAGTCTGACTTTGTTATTTATTTAATCGAATGTGACTGTGGAAAACGTTATATAGGGAGGACGACACAATCATTACACAATCGTATAAACTCCCACAGACACAACATTAAGGTGGGTTTTATGCTCCATGGTCTGTCTCGGCACACTACCCTAATACATGGGAAGAAAATAAGACTCAAAGTGACTCCCATTGAACAAATACCTCCACATGTTCCTGACAGATTGAGGGTACTGAATAAGAAAGAGACATTCTGGATATATAGACTTAACACTCTCAAACCACGGGGGCTCAATGAGATTACAGATCTGTTTCATTGATTGGGATGCATTAGGTTTTTATATGTATTTTTTATGGTATTTTTATGTATTTATATTGTCCTTTTATATTGTCATTATATTGTCCTTTTATTTATTCCCTATCGGGTTTTTAATCAATTATGATTGACAATGCATAGGCTATTTTTAATTCTCTTATATATATTTATATTTGTTATATTTATGTCCCTTTATTTATATTTATTTATATTTTATGATCTGTGTCTTTGAATACCCTTTATATATGTATATAATTTTTCCTACGGACGGGATTTGTATGTCTATTTTAAGTTCTGGCCCCTTGGACTAGCGGTATTGTCCGTGGTCGGGTCCAGCATAGTAACCGCAGGCACATATATATTTTTTGCCTATCGGTTCTTGCCCACCAATACGGGCTTAATATAGGACATCATTGTTTGTTAAGATATATAATTTTTTGCTTTTCAATATACCCTTTGCTTTTCACTTTATTCCACTTTTTTAGCCGTACGGAGGCTTCTTTACAATAGCACTGACACTGGGTTCTTGATTTGGAAGGGACGCATGCGCTCTGGGTTTTTTTCCCACGGTTTTGAACTTCTTTGACCTGCCGGCTTTCTGGCGCAGGCGCAGTGCCTTTTTTTCCCACGCTATTGAACTCCCGTGAACTGCAGTCAGTAGGGGAATGCCTGCAGTGTTTTCACTTATCACTCCCTCGGCTGCTACTACAGTATGCATACACCGGTTTTTTCACAGCCCCTCAAGGGTTATTTTACCCCCGTCCACATTTTCTTACCCGCTGATAGCACTTTGTGTATAATATACTTTTCACACATGCCGCGGTGGCTACAATGGATCTTGGTGGTTACTTTCATGTTCTTTTCTGCTTTTTGCCTAAGTGAGGGGGTTCTAGCCCCTAGTTCCATGGGTGGTGTAGACCATCATCACACACATTTATTTGATTTGTACATCATACTTTTATTGGTTTTATTCCTGGGTATTTTTTGCTCAATTTTTTGTACATATACTCTGGATCTGCGAAGGTTGGGTAGAGGTCCTTATAATGATTTTTCTCACATTTTTTTATCTGTAGATACGGTTCATGTTTCTAATGTTTTTTTCACATAGTGTTCATTAATTTGTATATGCAAATGTTTATATGATGTCATGTTTTTCAATGCAACGTGTTCTTCCCGCTCGTTTTTTTCATGAGGGATGGTCCTTATGACGTCAATGGGGTTATTTAATGTATGTCAGTGGACACCATTTTAGATTTGATGTTTCTTGGTTCTTCACGGTCCTGAGGAAGGGAGCGGTGCTCCTGAAACGCGTAGACCTATGCCAATAAAGATACGTTAATCTTACGTTTCCAGAAGTGATCTGTGGCGCGGCATTATCACCTATCTCTACTATTCTCTGTTATGAAAGATTTTACGTGAAAACATTGTGTGGCACTCCGATGTCCCTGAGAAGATATGTACATGAAGGCCTCTTGAGTCTAATGTGCCCATTTTGAGGAAGTGAGTCTTTGTAGTATTTTCCTTTGCCAGGGCAGTCCAAAATTGTGAGGTTCACCAATGCCCCTGCATACAGACGTGCATGAGGGCCTGTAAACCTGAAGTGCCCATTGTAAGGAAATGGGTCTATTGTAGTATAGCCCTTAGGCAGGGCAGCCAAAAATTGGGAGGCTCCACGTTGTCCCTGGATAGAGACGTGCATGATGGCCTGTAAACCTGAAGTGCCCATTGTAAGGAAGTGGGTCTATTGTAGTATAGCCCTTAGGCAGGGCAGCCAAAAATTAGGAGGCTCCACATTGTCCCTGGATAGAGACGTGCATGATGGCCTGTAAACCCGAAGTGCCCATTGTAAGGAAGTGGGTCTATTGTAGTATAGCCCTTAGGCAGGGCAGCCAAAAATTGGGAGGCTCCACATTGTCCCTGGATAGAGACGTGCATGATGGCCTGTAAACCCGAAGTGCCCATTGTAAGGAAGTGGTTCTATTGTAGTATAGCCCTTTGGCAGGGCAGCCAAAAATTGGGAGGCTCCACATTGTCCCTGGATAGAGACCTGTTAGGTTCTTAGTGCGTCCGTGCTTGCATTTAAAAACCGCACGTGTGTGCCTGTTGGTGGCAGCGTTCAGGTGCACTTGTGTGCGTTTTGCACAAACTTGGATATAACGCACAAGTCTAGTGAATACACATCAGCACAGCATTGCAAAATGCGCAAGGGCGTTGGCAACGAACAAGGAAGTGGACGTGATGGTGGTGCAGGCAGAGACTGAGGTCGTGTGCAAGCTCTAATTTCGCCACAACAAAGGGCCACATCTACTCGCTCGCACGTCCTGTCCCAAATTCTTGGGGACCGCAGCAGTACACCGCTCTTGAACCAAGACCAGTGTCAACAGGTTGTTAGTTGGATAGCGGTTAATGCTTCCAGTCAGATTGGCACCACCACAAACACTCTGTCTTCCACACGGTCAAGTGTCAGTAGCCGTGATACTGCACCGCACATTTCAGAACCTGATCCTCCTTCCTACCACCAGGCCGTGTACACGTCCACGGACATTACTGATCCCACACTTGGACACTCGGAAGAGCTGTTCACGTTTCCATTCACACATTCTGGCCTCTCGCCAGCTCCTGTTGAAGTGAGTCATGACGAGATTGTATGTACAGATGCCCAAATATTTGAGCAGCCACGTTCTCACGAAGTTGGCAACGTGTCTCAACAAGGGGTGGACGATGATGAGACACAATTGTCAGGAAGTCAGGAGGAGGAGCAGGGTGCGGAAGAGGAAGACGACGTGGTGGATGATCCAGTAACTGACCCAACCTGGCAGGAGGATATGCAGAGCGAGGACAGCAGTGCACAGGGGGAGGGAGGCGTAGCATCCCAACAGGCAGTAAGAAGCAGGGTGGTGGCCCCAGGCACAAGTCAGGCAACCGTTCCCCGGAACAACAACACGACACAAGGTGCCTGTACAAATGTTAGGTCTTCCCGAGTCTGGCAGTTTTTTAAGTTGGCTCCAGATGATTCTAAAAAGGCCATTTGCAACACCTGCCATGCCAGCATCAGCAGGGGTACAAAAACTAGCAGCCTGACCACCACCAGCATGATCAGGCACATGTCAGCCAAGCACCCGACTTTGTGGGATGTACAACAGAGTCGAGGAGCAGTACTTGCTGATGTCACTGCTACGTCTTCGCTTATTGTGCATGTGAGCCAATCCCCTGTCCATGCTGCCCGCGAACAAGCCTCCTCCGGCCCTGCACCTGCAGTTGCCCACGCAGAAATAACACCATCATCAAGCACATCCTTGTCCCAGCGCAGCGTTCAGTTATCCATTCAGCAAACCTTTGAACGCAGGCACAAATACACTGCCAACGCCCCACATGCCACACTTCTAAATGCTAAGATTTCGCGACTGCTTGCGCTGGAAATGTTGCCTTTTAGGCTGGTGGAGACAGAAGCATTCCGCAACCTGATGGCGGCAGCTGTCCCACGTTACTCGGTCCTCAGCCGCCACTATTTCTCCCGGTGTGCCGTCCCCGCATTACATAACCACGTGTCACAAAACATCACACGTGCCCTGAACAACGCTGTTTCAGCCAAAGTCCACCTAACCACAGACACGTGGACAAGTGCTTGTGGGCAAGGCCGCTACATCTCGTTGACGGCACACTGGGTTAATATTGTGGAAGCTGGGACCCAGTCTGAGCGAGGGACGGAACACGTCCTTCCCACACCAAGGTTTGCAGGCCCTACCTCAGTCAGGGTTTCACCCACACTCTACAGCTCCGAAATGTCATGCTCCTCAGCCTCCTCCTCCTCCTGCGCATCCTCATCCACTTTACCCTCCACACCAGTCCCAAGCTGGAAGCACTGCAGCACTGCCTTGGCGAAGCGGCAACAGGCTGTGCTGAAGCTAATCTGCATAGGTGACAAACCCCACAATGCAGAAGAGGTGTGGACAGCTCTGAAACAGCAGGCAGATCACTGGCTCACACCTCTGAACCTAAAGCCAGGAAAGGTTGTGTGTGACAATGGCCGGAACCTGGTGGCGGCTTTCGGGCGAGGCCAGCTGACACATGTTCCATGCGTGGCCCATGTGCTCAACCTCGTGGTTCAGCGGTTTCTAAAGTCATACCCAGAGCTGTCTGATCTGCTGGTAAAAGTTCGCCACCTGTCTGCACATTTTTGAAAGTCACCTACTGCTTCAGCCGGCCTTGCCGGCTTTCAGCGCCGTTTGCATCTTCCGGCTCACAGACTGGTGTGTGATGTCCCCACGCGTTGGAATTCAACTCTGCACATGTTGGTCAGGATATGTGAGCAGAAGAGGGCAGTTGTTGAGTACCTGCATCACCTAAGCCGTCGGGAAATGGGTCAAACTCCACACATAACACCTGAGGAGTGGAGATGGATGTCCGACCTATGTACCATCCGCCAAAACTTTGAGGACTCCACCAAGATGGTGAGCGGCGATGACGACATTATTAGCTTCTCTGCCTTCTAAAATGGTCTCTGCTCAAAAACAAACATGATGCATTGCAGGCGGAGCACGATGAGTTGGAGCAAGAAACAGTAGTGGGTGTGGGTGATAACACACAGCCCAGCCTCGTCTCATCACAACGTGCAGTGGAGGACTATGACGAGGAGGAGGATGAAGACATGGAGCAACTCTCCGGCCAAATTGAGGATATGACATGCAGTCATATCCTCGGTTCAGCGTGGCTGGCCAGAGGACAGGGTAGATGATGAGGAGGAGGAGGACAGCATGTTCGGTCATCGTGTTGGTCAGGCTACTGAAGTCCTGGCTGTTAAGAGTGTGGCGCACATGGCTGACTTTATGGTAAGCTGCCTGTCTCGTGACCCTCGCGTTAAGAACATCTTGGCCGACAATCATTACTGGTTGGTAACACTGTTAGACCCACGCTAAAAGGAGAACTTTATGTCTCTTATTCCCGAGGCGGAGAGGTCAGGCAAAATGCAGCAGTTCCGGAAGGCCATAGTCACGGAAGTAGGCAAAGCATTCCCCTCACAAAACGCTAGCGGCATAGGTCAGGAATCAGTGGACAACCAAGGCATACAGCCGAGAGGGGCACAAGTCCAATCCGCCAGAGGTAGGGGAACAGTCTTTAAGATGTGGGACAATTTTCTCAGCCCCTCATGTACCACAGCCCCTGAGGTGCGGGGTAGTGCCACAAGAAATCCTTAGTTTGCCCAGATGCTCAAGGAGTACCTTGCAGATCGAACAACTGTACTCCGACATTCCTCTGTGCCTTTCAATTTTTGGGTATCGAAGCTGGACACGTGGCATGAATTGGCTCTCTACGCCTTGGAAGTCCTGGCCTGCCCTGCCGCTAGCGTTTTGTCAGAGCGTGTTTTTAGTGCCGCAGGTGGAATCATTACAGATAAACGCACCTGCCTGTCAACTGAAAATGCTGACAGGCTGACTCTGATCAAGATGAACAAGGGTTGGATTGTGCCAGACTTCACCACACCACCAGCAAATGACAGCGGAATTTAAAGTTTGTAACGGGAATTTGCCATGTACCTCCACTCACCCATGGGTACACACTTCTGGACTTTGGCTAATCGCTGGACTGCTCCTCCTTCTCCTCATGCGCCACCATGATGACCGTTACAATAGTTAGGCCGTTGTTTCAGGTATACCCCCAGTGGTAAATTTTTTCGCCCATTCTTTCAGAATGGGCATTACAACGACAGGAGACCCGCTCCTTTGCAATGGGAACAATGTTTTGAGGCCCTCATGCACATCTCTATCCAGGGACAATGTGGAGCCTCCCAATTTTTGGCTGCCCTGCCAAAGGGCTATACTACAATAGACCCACTTCCTTACAATGGGCACTTCAGGTTTACAGGCCCTCATGCACGTCTCTATCCAGGGACAATGTGGAGCCTCCAAATTTTTGGCTGCCCTGCCTAAGGGCTATACTACAATAGACCCACTTCCTTACAATGGGCACTTCAGGTTTACATGCCCTCATGCACGTCTCTATCCAGGGACAATGTGGAGCCTCCAAATTTTTGGCTGCCCTGCCTAAGGGCTATACTACAATAGACCCACTTCCTTACAATGGGCACTTCAGGTTTACAGGCCATCATGCACGTCTCTATCCAGGGACAATGTGGAGCCTGACGCTGCCACCGACTGCCACACAAGTGCAGTTTTTAAATGCAAGCACGAACGCAATAAGAACAGGTTTTTAGGAGCGACAATTACTGAGAAGTTTGACACTATCAGACACTGCTGACGTGTATTATTCACTAGACTTGTGCGTTATATACTAGTTTGTGAAAAACGTACACAAGTGCACCTGTACGCTACCACCGACTGCCACACACGTGCGTTTTTTAAATGCAAGCATGGACGCAATAAGAACCCAACAGGTTTTTAGGAGCGACAATTACTGAGAAGTCTGACAATATCAGGACTGTTTTAGACTGTGTACACCAGCCCCAGATATGATGAAGGCTGGTATACGGTCACCGCTAGGAATGGCTATATACCCTGCCTGCCTGCCTGTATACAGCTACAATAGTCCTGAGAGTGACTCTTTTGGTCACTAGCCTGTATTCCGACCTGGCTATACCCTGCCTGCCTTGCCTGTATACAGCAACAATAGTCCTGAGAAGGACTCTGCTCCTGTACTCCGACCTGGCTATACCCTGCCTGCCTGTATACAACTACAATAGTCCTGAGAAGGACTTCTGGTCACACTGTTTGCAGCCCTGCTACGGAAATAACTATAAAGGGCTGCAAACCTTTCCCTGAAGCAGCAACACTCTCCCTGCACTGACTGTCTGGATGGCTGTGTTCAGAGCACAGCGCGCCCGCCGGTATAAAGGCTCGGTCACGCTGTGCAGGCCGGCCAATCATTGCAATTCCACAACTAACAGGGCTGTGGCATTGCAGTGGTCTGCCAGCCAATCCCTGCATGAGGGCTGGCTCTCAAAAGAGCGCTAACATGCAGGGATGAAGACCACGAGTACAGCACGAGTATCGCGAGATTACTCGGTACCCGCCGAGTAGCCCGAGTACAGTGATATTCGTGTGAGTACCGAGTAGTGACAAGCGTACTCGCTCAACACTATTACAAAGGTGTTCCCAGGCCAGGTAGCTCCTGTCTAAGAATGATATATGCAGAGGCCACTAGCACACTCCAGATGATCCAAACACTCGATTGCAGGAAGAATTACCCAATCTTATCATTTGTGCTAATGGTCAGACAGAGGACTGCTCTACCTGATCATCAAATAAGCGTTCAGGAGGATTCCGCACTGCTGCCCCTCCCTGACTACAGACTTAAGTTACAGGAACTTTTTAGCAAGGCTTTTTAAATGTGAATTATAGTCCCAGAAATACAATATTAATTTTTAATGAGCTGTCTTATAGTATTCAGCAGATTGTGTTGTTGATGGGGTTGGGGAGGGATATCTTAAACTGCTCATTAGTGGCAATGAAAGTGAAAGATAGAGTGATCAATCTTTTCTTGGCAACATCTTTCTTAAAGATTTTGGAAAAGGTTCAACATAGTTTTTTATTTCTACCATTTTACAGCTGAAGTCAAACTCACTGTTGTCTTTATGGGAACATTCTGCTTTTTGTGTAGTGTTGTACATGCCACTTCTGAATGGAGGCTTCTAGTTTTATGTAACAAACGCCATGCTCCCATGTAGTGTTAACGCAGTATTTTTTGTGCAGAAAATCTTTATTTTCCCGTTGAAGTAAAGTAGATGCGATGTTATGAAAACTCAGGCCCACTATGCATTTAAAGACCCTCTCTGACTAAGTTTTTGGTATGTTCTTTCTCTTTGGGCTTCTTTCGAGAGTTAGAAAAAAAAGACATGTAAAACACAATAGCATTGTGAAATCTAAACTAAAAATGCATACAAAAATATAAAATGCATCAAAAACATGGAAAAAAAAAATGCCATAACCAGAGCAGAATGCTATTGCGTGTTTTTGTGCAGACACCTGCAGGAGAAAAAATTAAAAGCACAGTGGAAAAAAATGCATGTATGTGCAAACATAGTGTAAAGCTTAAACAGTATACGTGATGAATTTATGAGCACTATACTCCGTTTTCTGTACCTATCTATGATGACTGTTGTATCTAAACAAGAAACAAGAGACCCCATTCTTGTGAGATCATGAATAGTGGAAGAATTATTCTTTTTTTGGGGGAGGGAGGCCAACTTTCTAAACCAGCTTATGATCAAATTTTTAAACTTTGAAATTTTGAAACTTTTGATCCTAAAAGGGAACCTGTCACCAAATTTGTCCAGTATAAACTGTGGCCACCACCAGTAAGCGCTTTTATATAGCATTCTAGAACACTGTATATAAGTACCCAGGCTGCTTTCTATCACATACAAAACTTATTATACTCACCTGCGGGACGCTCAGGACCAATGGTTACCGCTGGTCTCTGTCCAAGCCTTCTATCTTCTTGCGATCACCATCCTCCTTCTTTCTTCGTGTGGATGATGCATCCTACGTGATCCATACAGAGTCCATACACCATTTCGCTCCTGTGCACGCGCACTTCTCTCTGTCCTGCTGAGAGCAGAGCAAAGTATTGTAGGGCACATTCGCTGGCGGTCTTTGCCCTTTCCCTGCGTATTACAACACTTTGCTCTGCCTGCAGCAGGGCAGAGAGAAGTGCGAGTGAGCAGGAGCACAATGAAGAATACGGTGTTGATGATGTATGACAGTTACACAAAGCAAGAAGGACGGCGATCGCAAGAAGACAGGGGGCACTGGATCAAGATCAGTGACACCCATCAGACCCGATCGCCCTACAGGTGAGTATAATAATAGATGTTTTTTACATTATACCAATTGGCCTGGGCATTTATATACAAATTTCTAGAATACTTTAGATAAGTGCCTCAGATTATAGGAGAAAATCCTGGTTACAGGTTCCCTTGATGTTGCATTTGGTATAGGCGTACATTGAGTGGGGGATACAATTATATCTAATCCAGAAAAATCCTCTGTGAGCTGAAACTAATAGGTCAGAATGCGCAGTTGTACTGGAACATTTCATGTACTTAGTGAAGAAAGGTTTGCATAGATTGAATACGGTAGTGGTCATGACATTAAAATAAATCCCAAAATCTTTTATAAATACATTAATGCCAAAAGGAAAACAAAGGATAGTATTGGCCCCATAAAATATAATAACAAGTTAGTTATAGATGACAAACAAAAGACTGAGATATTAAATAGGCATTTCTCATCTGTGTTCACCAAGGAACTGACTGTACCAGGGATCATTCAACAAGTGAAAAATCAAAGTTCACCACCCGATATAATTAATTTAACACAAGAAGAAGTACGCCTACGTCTGAGTAAATTAAACATTGACAAATCCCCAGGGCCAGATGGCATTCATCCACGAATATTGAGGGAATTGAGCTCCGTAATTGACAGACCACTGTATCTCATCTTTTTAGACTCGCTTGTAACAGGGTTGGTGCCTCAGGATTGGAGGATTGCTGATGTGGTACCGATATTTAAGAAAGGTAAGAGGGTAGATCCAGGAAACTACCGTCTAGTAAGCCTGACATCAGTAGTATGCAAAGTTTTTGAGGGCATTTTAAGGGATGACATGCAAAAATATGTTGCAGAAAATAATATAATAACTGACAGACAGCATGGATTCATGAAAGATAAGTCGTGTCTAACCAACCTGTTGGGGTTCTATGAGGGGGTAAGTGCAAACCTGGATATTGGTAATGCAGCTGATGTGATTTATTTGGACTTTGCAAAGGCATTTGATACTGTACCACATAATAGCCTTATACTAAAGCTCCAGAAGCAAGGACTGGGGGAAACTATATGCAATTGGGTAAGGAATTGGCTAAAAGATAGGAAACAAAGAGTAGTCATAAATGGAACATTCTCTAAATGGGCCATAGTCAGCAGTGGGGTGCTGCAGGGATCTGTGCTAGGACCAATTCTTTTTAATCTCTTTATTAATGACCTTGTGGATGGGATTGATAGTAAAGTGTCAGTCTTTGCTGATGACACCAAACTATGTAGGATATTAAAAACTAACCTTGATAGTATAATATTACAAAAAGATCTAGATAAGATGTCAGAATGGGCAGATACTTGGCAAATGAGATTTAATGTTGATAAATGTAAAGTAATGCACCTAGGACGGAGTAATCCTATAACTGCGTATACATTAAATGGAAGTAAACTCGGGACTACAGAACAGGAGAAGGACTTGGGTATTCTCATTACAAATAAGCTGAGCAGCAGCACTCAATGTCAAGCAGCAGCTGCAAAAGCAAACAAGATTCTAGGGTGTATAAAAAGAGAGATTAGATCCCGGGATCCCAACGTATTGTTACCTCTCTATAAATCACTTGTAAGGCCACATCTGGAATATGGGGTCCAGTTTTGGACTCCACATTTTAAAAAGGACATTCAGAAGTTAGAGTCAGTTCAAAGGCAACCAACTAGACTACTACAAGGAATGGAAGGCCTCCCATATGATGACAGGTTGAAAAAGTTAGATATGTTTAGCTTAGAAAAAAGACGTCTCAGAGGAGATCTCATTTATATGTATAAATACATGTGTGGTCAATATAAAGGACTGGCACATGACTTATTTCTTCCGAAAACAATACTAAGGACCAGGGGGCACTCACTGCGAGTGGAAGAAAAGAGATTCCGGCAGCTAAATAGGAAAGGGTTCTTTACAGTTAGAGCGGTCAGACTGTGGAATGCCCTACCACAAGAGGTAGTAATGGCTGATACTATAACAGCTTTTAAAAAAGGGCTGGATGATTTCCTCAGTACACACAACATTGTTGGTTATAAATGACTAAGTGACCAAATGTAGAACTGGTGGAGGAAGGTTGAACTAGATGGACCTAGGTCTTTTTTCAACCTTAGTAACTATGTAACTATGTAACTATGGTCAAGTGTTAGCGTAAAAGGATCAGCCACTGGATGCACACAATATGTTTCTATTCACTCAGTAAGCAGAGATGACAATGGAAGAGAATGTTAGAAAACTTGTGCACATTTTGTCATGTAATAATAATAAAGTATCTTATATCCTATCAATAACTTAATGTATCAATGCTTTCTATATGTAATAGAAAAAATGGGCCATTTGTGCGCAGATATTTAAGTTTCTGAAAAGAGTAAAAGGGTTTTACTAGGTTTAATGTGTATAACATATCCAGAGGACAACAAATAATTGTTGGATTTATGGAAATCTGTCTGCTTCAATCCTCTGTTATTTCTAGAATCCCCTGTTCCTTTGTTTGAATAATTGAAAAGGGCTGTTTCCCAGTGTCTTCCGTGCAGTGGACTGTCTGCATGCATGGCTTTCATTGACAGCCGTTTGAGGACACGTTTTGCTCAAGACGAGTTGTATTTATTAGCCCCATTACTGGAGTCCATATAATTTCCTAATTAGTTTTTATTAACGGTATGTGCCCACAATCCTCACACTGCATTCTGGACGCAAAGTATCTTCTCCTATAGAGCTGCAAGTGTTCTCCAGAGGAGAATGCAGTGGTCCATGCCCACTATCAGGGATCTGGGCACTGCAGACTTTCACTGTGTTCTCCCCGCTGAGAACACTTGCGTCTCCGCAAGCATAAATTGACCTACTGTGGCTCGGGAAGCTGCACCGCAGGTCAGTTTACACTGCGGAAAAGGAAAGCACAATGGGCATGGGGATTTCTATAAATCCCATCCACTATGCTTCTACTGTAGATTGCAGTGTTTTGGACGCCGCAAAAACACACTGTGTCCAAAATACTAATATTTCTGAATGTGGGCATGAACCCTAACTAATTTTCATGCAGAACCGAACAAAACAACTGTTGTGCACTGGAATGCTGCTTTAAATTTAAGTCCCCGGTCTTATACTCACCCTTTGGCGTCTTCATCTGTTTTCAGTTCGGCCCTCTGCAGTTGTTTTACCTACCTGCTGCTCCAGTGTTTTATGAAGCGATCCAGAGGTCACAACTCAAAACAAATCTATGAGAGCCTTGTTTTTTACTCGTTTTGGCTCTTCTAGACTTGTATTGAGAGCTTGTGATGTAACTTCTGGACAGTCAGAATTTGCAGTCACAAGATGGACCAAAGTGACGCCGAAAAAAGTGAAAACTCTGGAGGATAAGTATAGAATGGAGGTTCTCAGACAAACGGATTATACTGGCGTTGGCTGTCTTAACACTAGAAGTCCCAGAGAGGGGTCATTTAACATTTCTACCTTTTGGAACCCAGAGACGGGTCGAATGACCTGAAGGATTTTAGCTAACATCTTATAATCACCGTCTTTTGTTCTCTAATTTATAATCACCGTCTTTTGTTCTCTAATTAAGGCCATTACTGTCGCACCACAGGAGGTGGTTGTTTTCCATTGAGTTTAGCCATTTAGTTTCTAGTTAGCTAGGTCAGTGTGGACTAAGGGTCATTTGACCCTCTTTCGGGACTTCAGGGGGAGCTCGAAATTTCTGGGACTTCTAGTGTTAAGTAAAGAAAAGAACAGACGGCACATTGGCCAAGGTAATTCAATAGGGCCATTTAGATCAGTTTGTCCACATGGATGAAATATCTATGTGAAAAAATGGCAGCTTGCACTAGTCTCTTCTCAGTATCAGATGAGAATGAACTTTACAAGTCCATAGGAAAAAATAATCTCATCCAATTCTGATCATCTGTTTAGCTTTTCATGTTTACAGACATACTGCCATTATTAGCCAAGGAAACTGTATTTATTCATGTAAATTTTAAAATGTTGATGTATAAAACTGAGGCCACATGGAAGTTACATGGACGTAAAAAACGGACAAACAGATGGCAATATGGATGTAAATTGTCCAAATAAAACTTCCATATTGCAAATAAGTGAGGAAGGGGAGATAATGTCTACGATCTGCTGTTACGTGTGTGCGATTGTCAGTATCGAGCACGTGTCCTAGTCTAAAGGCCCTGTCACACACAGAGATAAATCTGCGGCAGATCTGTGGTTGCAGTGAAATTGTGGACAATCAGTGCCAGGTTTGTGGCTTTGTACAAATGGAACAATATGTCCATGATTTCACTGCAACCACAGATCTGCCAAGGATTTATCTCTGTGTGTGACGGGCCCTTAACACCCGGCTTATAGGGATATTCTCTTATCTATTTCCTTTCTTCACCAGATGACTATAATAAGGGTTTTTATAAGTAAATATTCCATCACAGATGTCTATAGCTACCTTTTATTAGCTGCACAATAAAATGTCGGAGGTCTTCTTCATATTTGATTGCATATTTAATGTGTTACAAGGGAAGATAAATCATAATAAAAGCACAAGCTCGAAAATACTCCCAGTTTTCTTTTCCCTAGAAAGTAAAACATGAGATGCATGGGCTACATGATAAATTGTGGAAGAAGTAATTTATGGCAATGTGCCAGATTTGTTTTGTTGTTTGTTTTTTTTACAGGGAGAGTTATATTTTTTTACAGAGAATAAATATGTTTTCAAGCTGGGTACTACAGCTAGTACAGTTGAAACCAGAAGTTTACATACACTATGTAAAAAGACACATATGCATGTTTTTATCAATATCTGTCATGAAATCAGAACAAACGTTTCCCGTTTCAGGTTAATTAGGAAACAAAATTATTTATATTTGCCAAATGCCAAAATATTGAGAGAGAGAATGTTTTAAGGCATTTTTATTACTTTCTGCAAAGTCAAAAGTTTACATTCACTGAGTACTATGCCTTTAAACAATATGGGACAGCCCATATGATGATGTCATGTCTTTGGACGCCTCTGATAGGTTTATTGGCAACATCTGAGTTACTTAGAGACACACCTGTGGATGTATTTTTAGCACACCTGAATCACACTGCTTCTTTGTGTAGCATCATGGGAAAATGAAAAGAACTCAGCCAAGATCTAGGGAAGAGAATTGTGGACTTGCACAAGTTTGGTTCATCCTTTTGTTCAAGTTACAGATACCTGAAGGTGCCTTATTCATCTGTACAAACAATTATACGCAAGTCAGGTCATTTTTACTGCACAATGAACGTCATAAAAATGAACCCCCCCCCAAAAAAAGGCGGAAGTACGGTTTGTTTTCTTTACCATTTCAGTACACTTTGAATTTTATTCCAGGTTTTTAGTTTACTATATGGTAGAATGAATGGTATGTACAACAGATCCTGTTGTAAACAAGCCCAATGTTGCCAGAAAAATTAAAAGTTATGGGTCTTGGAACAAAGGGAAGAAAAACAAAGCACAAAAATGAAAAAAGTCTGTGTCCTTAAAGGTTAACTTAATATGCTTATTTAAGAGCTGCATAAAGCAGCTCATAAACAAATAAATTACCTATACAGCTTACAGTGGGTATGGAAAGTATTCAGACCCCTTTACATTTTTTACTCTTTGTTTCATTGCAGACATTTGGTAAATTCCAAAAAGTTCATTTTTTTCTCATTGATGTACACTCTGCACTCCATCTTGACAGAAAAAAACAGAAATGTAGAAATTTTTGCAATTTTTTTTAAACAAGAAAAACTGAAATATCACATGATCATAAGTATTCAGACCCTTTGCTCAGACACTCATATTTAAGTCACATGCTGTCAATTTCCTTGTGATCCTCCTTGAGATGGTTCTACTACTTCATTGGAGTCAAGCTGTGTTTAATAAAACTGATAGGGCTTAGTTTGGAAAGGCACACACCTGTCTATATAAGACCTCAGAGCTCACAGTGCAAGTCAGACCATTTGAGAATCATGAGGTCAAAGGAACTACCCAAGGAGCTTAGAGACAGAATTGTAGCAAGGCACAGATCTGGCCAAGGTTACAAAAGAATTTCTGCAGTACTCAAGGTCCCTAAGAGCACAGTGGCCCCCATAATCCTTTAATGGAAGATTCTTGGGACCACCAGAACTCTTCCTTGACCTGGCTGTCCAGCTAAACTGAGCAATCATGGGAGAAGAACCTTGATGAGAGAGGTAAATGAGAACCCCAAGATCACTGAGCTCCAGAGATGCAGTAGGGAGATGGGAGAAAGTTGCACAAAGTCAACTATCACTGCAGCCCTCCACCAGTTGGGCCTTTATAGCAGAGTGGCTGACGGAAGCCTCTCCTCAGTGCAAGACATATAAAAGCCATACAGTTTGCAAAAAAACACATAAAGGACTCCCAGACTATGAGAAATAAGATTCTCTGGTCTAATGAGACATAGATAGAACTTTTTTATGATAATTCTAAGTGGTATGTTTGGAGAAAACCAGGTACCTCATCACAGTGAAACATGGTGATGGCAGCATCATACCAGGGGGATATTTTTCAGCTACAGGGACAGGATAACTGGTTGCAGTTGAAGGAAAGCTGAATGTGGCCAAGTGCAGAGGTATCCTGGAAGAAAACCTCTTCCAGAGTGCTACGCACCGCAGACTTGGCCAAAGGTTCACCTTCCATCAAGACAATGTCCCTAAGCACACAGCTAAAATAACAAGGGAGTGGCTTCAGAACAACTCTGTGACCATTCTTGACCTGCCCAGTCAGAGCCCTGACCTAAACCCAATTAAGCATCTCTGGAGAGACCTGAAAATGGTTGTCCACCAACGTTCACCATCCAACCTGACGGAACTGGAGAGGATCTGCAAGGAAAAATGGCAGAGGATCCCTAAATCCAGGTGTGGAAAAATTTGTTGCATCATTCCCAAGAAGACTCATGGCTGTACTAGCTCAAAAGGGTGCTTCTACTCAATGCTAAGCAAAGGGTCTGAATACTTATGACCACGTGATATTTCAGTTTTTCTTTTTTATAAAATTAGCATAAAATGTTATATTTCTGTTTTTTTCCTGTCAAAATGGGGTGCGGAGTGTACATTAATGAGAAAAAAAATTTAATTTGTTGAATTTACCAAATGATTGCAATTAAACAAAGAACAGTTTAAAGGGGTCTGAATACTTATCGTACCCACTGTATATAAAAAATTCCTGCTGCTCTCTGCCTCTGTTACTTCTATCATGAATTAGCAGTGTTGACATGTGGCTTTGTTTGTGTACTATCCAATGTGACGTCCTTTCTCCAGCGGTTCTAGCACTATAAATGTTTGCGATTAATTAATGTTAACATGCAGCCTTGATAACTAGTTAAAGGGTTTTTTCCATGAACAAAGTTAATTTTAACATTGATTTGAATCAATATATATTGGAATAATAATTATTTCCACAATTGGATGTGTTTAAAAAAATGTTCCTGTGCTGAGATAATCTTATACATGTGCCCCTGATATGTGCTGTGTAATGGCCGTGTCTGACTGTACAGGGACATGGTCTGTTTATACTACATCTCTTATGCAGGGGAGGATGCCAAAAATGAGTATACAGACATTACAGAATGGGATCATAGCTCAATCTTTTTGTGAGATAAAATATTTCCCTTCCTGTTTTTTAAAAAAATGTTTTACCTCAATGAATGAATAATTTGTGATCCCCTGCTGTAATGTCTGTATACTCTTTTTAATCATCCCCTGCAAAGGAGATGTGGTATGGTCAGACACGGCCATTACACAGCACATAGCAGGGACACGTATATAAGATTATCTCAGCACAGGAACAACTTTTTGTAAACACATCCAATTGTGGAAATAATAATAATAATTAATTATTATTATTATTATTATTAATATTCAAAGATCTAATGATTAAAATTAACTTTGTTCTTGGGAAAATCCCTTTAACACACACACTACTAAACATATAGTTATGTTATATGAATGAATGAGTAGATTTCCTAATATATTTTCCCCAGTGTCCTGCAATACGTCTTTGTAGGGACAATACAGTGGACTTATGTATCTTATTCCCATATACCATCCAATTGAATGTTATACATTTGGGCTTGCAACAAGTCAGTTTTAACAGGGGAACAGTTGACTACAATGTCCCTCCATAGTTTTCATAACTAGAAGTAGTGATATTCCTCCATTTTGAGGATCTAGAAAGATATTGTGGTAATGACGGCCACGGCTCTTTCATACTTGTTTTAGCTGTGTTGGTGTTCTTTAATAGTCATTTTAACAGTTTTCTTACTTGTATTAGCTGTGATGATGTTCTTTAATTTTTAACATAGTTAAACTGTGTATATACAGTATGTCTAAGGGTTATGTATCTGAGTAGCCTTTTAAGATGAAGTATATATAGCACCTGTTATTTTAGCCTTTGTTTAGGGGCTGTGGAGGGGGAGTCATGCAATTGCAGTTATCTGATCCCCATTCTTTGCATGCTATATGTTGAAGACACAAGACAAGCCTTGGAGAGTAGATTGGTCATATTGTCCCGTAACACGTCTGCCTCACAACAAGCACTGAAAATGGCCGAGCCTGAGGAAATGCAAGGTCAGTCTTGCAAAACAATTTAGAACTTGCAGAATTTGCTAGTTTTAACAACCCATTTGCAGACGAATGTTAGTCTAGGCAAATTTTGCCTGTGACATTCCAGAAATAGCCTTTAAACACTGAATTAATTTCTTGCTGATAAGTTTGAACTTTACTAGCTAAGTAGCCAAAAATGTATTTTTCCTCAACATTCAGACCTACTCCAATAAGTGTGTAACTGCATGTCCATGGCAGGAATAATAGACTATAAATACCTCAAATATTCTTAAGGAAACATACTGAATGAGAAAAAAAGAGAGTTAGGGTATTAGTAATGTATTATATAACCCTATAAACCATGTGTGTGCGTGTATATATATATATATATATATATACAGTGTGTGTGTGTGTGTGTGTGTGTGTGTGTGTGTATATTGTGATGTGATCACTGGTGATGTGCAAGAGGGGAGATATGTGTCGCTGAGACTACTGAAATCAGTGATGTAAACCCGGATGTAATACTCCATCATATTAGGTGCTGAGAGGGTTAATTTGTATTACCTGGGCCGGGATTGTTGTGGACAGCTAAAGAGATGGGTGGGATGGCTGTTCACCATATCTCCACCTCGGGGTGTGGTCCCAGAGGTAAAAGCCAGGCCTCTGGACACACTGATGGTCTTCTGTTTGGCTCTGTATTTTCCTGTGCTGGAGGAAGTAGTGCTGTCTTTCTGTGAATGGCTTGTGGCTGAAGTTAATAAACCAGATGAAAGTCGACCCGTGAGGTGTTCCTGCATCCATCCCCTACTGCAGTTGAGGGAGTGGCTCTACCACAATAATATATATATATATATATATATATATATATATATATATATATATATATATATAATATAATATAATATAATATTTTTTATATGTATATATATATATATATACATATGTCTATATACATATATATATAGATGGACTCAGTAATATTTCTGGATTGAAATGAGGTTTGTTGTACTAACAGAAAATGTGCAATCCACATTTAAACAAAATTTGACCAGTGCAAAAGTATGGGCATCTCAACATAAAAGTGACATTAATATGTTGTAGATCCTCCTTTTGCAAAAATTACAGCCTCTAGTTGCTTCCTGTAGCTTTTAATGAGTTCCTGGATCCTGGATGAAGGTATATTTGATCATTCCTGTTTACAAAACAATTCCAGTTCAGTTAAGTTTGATGGTCGCCGAGCATGGACAGCACGCTTCAAATCATCCCACAGATTTTCAATGATATTCAGGTCTGGGCACTGGGATGGCCATTCCAGAACATTGTAATTGTTCCTCTGCATGAATGCCTGAGTAGATTTGGAGCGGTGTTTTGGATCATTGTCTTGCTGAAATATCCATCCCCTGCATAACTTCAACTTCATCACTGATTCTTGCACATTATTGTCAAGAATCTGCTGATACTGAGTTGAATTCATGCGACCCTCAACTTTAACAAGATTCCCGGTGCCAGCATTGGCCACACAGCCCCAAAGCATGATGGAACCTCCACCAAATTTTACTGTGGGTAGCAAGTGCTTTTCTTGGAATGCCGTGTTTTTTTGCCTCCATGCATAACACCTTTTTGTATGACCAAACAACTCAATCTTTGTTTCATCAATCCACAGGACCTTCTTCCAAAATGTAACTGGCTTGTCCAAATGTGCTTTTGCATACCTCAGGCGACTTGGTTTGTGGCGTGCTTGCAGAAACGGTTTCTTTCGCATCACTCTCCCATACAGCTTCTCCTTGTGCAAAGTGCGCTGTATTGTTGACCGATGCACATTGACACCATCTGCAGCAATATGATGCTGCAGGTCTTTGGAGGTGGTCTGTGGATTGTCCTTGACTGTTTTCACCATTCTTCTTCTCTGCCTTCCTGATATTTTTCTTGGCCTGCCACTTCTGGGCTTAACAAGAACTGTACCTGTGTTCTTCCATCTCCTTACTATGTTCCTCACAGTGGAAACTGACAGTTTAAATCTCTGAGATAACTTTTTGTATCCTTCCCCTGAACAACTATGTTGAATAATCTTTGTTTTCAGATCATTTGAGAGTTGTCTTGAGGAGCCCATGATGCCACTCTTCATAGGAGATTCAAATAGGAGAATAGCTTGCAAGTGGCCACCTTAATTACCTTTTCTCATGATTGGATACACCTGCCTATGAAGTTTAACGCTCAATGAGGTTACAAAACCAATTTAGTGCTTTAGTAAGTCAGTAAAAAGTAGTTAGGAGTGTTCAAATCAAGAAATTGATAAGGGTGCCCATACTTTTGCACCGGTCAAATTTTGTTTAAATGCGGATTGCACATTTTCTGTTAGTACAATAAACCTCACTTCAATCCAGAAATATTACTCAGTCCATCAGTTATTAGATATATGAAACTGAAATAGCTGTTGCAAAAACCCAAACTGTTATAAAGAAAAAAGGTTACCATTAATAGGGGTGCCCAATGCCCAAACTTTTTCATATGACTGTATATACATATATATTATATATACACACACACATGTATGTATGTATGTATGTATGTATGTATGTATGTATGTGTGTGTGTGTGTGTATATATATATATATATATATATATATATATATATATATATATATATATATATATATATATATATATACACATACATACATACATACATACATACATACATACATACATACATACATACATACGTTTCTGAGAAAAAACAGGAAATCTGATTTGGATTGCTCAGTTTTTCTGTCAATAAGGCTATGTGAGGGAATGCAGTTTTCTAAGAAGCAATCATATTTTTCTTTTTAAAATGCTGTTTGTTGAGTTGAATAGGATCCAACTATTACTAGATTTTGTATTTCAAAAATGGGAAAGGCACATATATGAGCCATATAGCTACCGTATAAGGTCTAAACCACACATTAGAGGAATTGTAAAAACATGGCCAATTTCTCCCCAAAACACCACCTGTCTGAAGGTTGTATGTAGTATTGCAACTACCATTCACTTAGCGGAGTTGCAATACCAGACACAATCCATGTACAGGAGAGTTGCTCTTTGTTTTTGTTTTTTTCAAATCGTGTTCAACCCCTATAACAGAAACCTTTGACTCCGACCATGAGCAGCATGAATCAGAATCTGGTTGTATGACTGAGACATATCATGTTTCCCCAAAAATAAGCCCTACCCCAGAAATAAGCCCTAGCGGGAATTTTTGGTCTCTTTGGAGTCAGGCTTAAATATAAGCCCTACCCAAAAAATAAGCCCTCTTTGCGGTTCAATAATTAAGTGTTCATGCAACTAAAAAAGTTAAAGAATACTGCAGGATACTTCATTATAGAAAACAGACACCCCCTACAAGAGAGAAGACCGAAGATCCCACAATCGTACTGACCAGACCATGAACAGGAGGACCTATAGTGGAACACACACACACACACACACACACACACACACACACACACACACACACACACTTGGGACGCAATGGAATGCAAGGACCTGCAGTTGAACACATGTAGTGCCTCATGCATTCCATTAACCCCTTCACGACCGGCCGATTTTTTGCTTTCCGTTTTTTTTTTTTCGCCATTCTTATTCTGAGAGACGTAACTTTTTTATTTTTCAGTCAATATGGTCATGTGAGGGCTCATTTTTTGCGGAACGAGCTGTACTTTTAAATGAAACCATCAGTTTTACCATATAGTGTACTAGAAAACGGCAAAAAAATTCCAAATGCAGAAAAATTGCAAAAAAAGTGCGATAGCACTATGGTTTTTGAGATATTTTATTCACTGTGTTCACTATATGGTAAAACTGATGTGTGGGTGTGATGCCTCAGGTCAGTGCGAGTTTGTAGACACCAAACATGTATAGGTTTACTTTTATATAAGGGGTTAAAAAATATCGAAAGTTTGTCCGAAAAAAGTGGCGCACGTTTTACGCAATATTCCGTGACCTGTAGCGTTCTCATTTTTCGGGATCTATGGCTCAGTGACTGCTTATTTTTTGCGTCTTGAGCTGACGTTTTTAACGGTACCATGTTTGTGCAGATGCTACGTTTTGATCGCCTCTTATTGCATTTTGCGCAAAAGTTGTGGCGACAAAAAAACATCGTTTTGGCGTTTGGAATTTTTTTGCCGCTACGCCGTATACTGATCAGATTAATTGATTTTATATTTTGATAGATCGGGCGTTTCTGAACGCGGCGATACCAAATGTGTGTATATTTTTTATTTTTTTAACCCTTTAATTTTCAATGGGGAGAATGGGGGGTGATTTGAACTTTTAGGGGTTTTTTTTTTTTTAAATTTTTTAAAACTTTTTTTTTTTATTTTACTAGTCCCCCTAGGGGGCTATTGCAATCAGCAATCCGATCGCTCTGCAGTATCTGCTGATCACAGCTACAAGGCTGTAAACAGCAGATACGCTCTCTTTCTCTTTTGTTGTGCCGCTGGTCAGGTCAGGTGTAGTACAGGAGTCATCACATGACCCTGTGCTACCATGACAACTATCGGGAGTCACGTGATCGCGTCACGTGACTTCCGGTATCGGGCGGTAAGTAAATGTTTACCGCGATCGCGCTTATAATGGCGCTGTCACATATTGACAGCGCCATATAAGGGGTTAAATGGCACGAGCAGATAACGATTCTGCTCGTGCCTAGCAGGCACACATCTCAGCTGTGAAAATCAGCTGAGATGTGCGCCGATCGCAGCATGATGCTGTCGGCAGACCGCGGGCAGTAACATTATGACCGGAAGGACGTAATTTTACGGCCCGCGGTCGTTAAGGGGTTAAATGCATCGAATTGCATCAATACAGCAATACAGTTCCTTCATGCGTTCCACTGCAGGTTTTCACACTGCACTGCATTGTGTCCAGCCTAAAAATATCAGGCCTCAGCCCTCGAAGAAGTGGCACATCCATTAGATGCGCCAATCCTGGTGCTTCACCTTAGCTCTTCCCATTGCTTTGGATCGGTGGCAAACAGGTTAATATATGGGGTTGATGACAGCTGCGAATTGCCAGCAGCATCAAGCCTTGGTATTAGTATTGGGTGGGCTTCTATAAGACTCTCCCATTAATTATCCAGTATTTGAAAAAAGAAATAAAAAATATTTGGACCCCTGACTACAGCCCTTGTTCGCCAATTTATTACAAATTTTAACAAAGAAAAATGTCTGGCGTAATCCAAAGTAAGATTCCACGACATTCCCCAAAAGCAAACCTGAAGGACATAAAAAGAGAAAATTATTAAAGAAATAAAGACAAGAGACACTCTTTTTCACCAACTTATTTCCTTGGCAAATCTGTAATCTGGATCTGGCGTAATCCAATAAGGGGGTCCTACGACTATATGGAAGGAAAAAGGGTTTGGGACTCAGCACCAATGCAGTAATATAAAACTTGGAACTTTATTAGAAAATCTAAAACGAAGGTACACAGGTCATCCAAAAAATCGCCATGCGACCTAAAGCCGCTAGGCAAATTGCATGTCGATTTTTTGGATGACCTGTGTACCTTCGTTTTAGATTTTCTAATAAAGTTCCAAGTTTTATATTCCTGCATTGGTGCTGAATCCCAAACCCTTTTTTCTTCCATATCTACTCTGAATCACGGACCGGCCTGTCCGGGGAACTGCGGGCATCCATCCTTGCCTTGGAGACTTCATATGGGTGAGATGAAACCTTCATTATGGTCCTACGACTATCCCATACTTTCTGTCCCAGTCAGTGAAGAACAGAATGTTCCCCATTGGCTGGCAAAGCAGTCATTGCAGGCTCACACACTGCTGTGAGAAGGACTGAAGTGAATTGAGATGACCTCATGAGGTCACCCCAGGTCATAGCAGTGGGTTACACAGAAGTGTGTGAGTGGCTACAGGCGTTTTAAGCAGTGATGTCATGAGTTCAACTCAGTTCATTGCCCGTGGCAATGAACTCATGACTAGAGAAGAGCGAACGTGTCCCGGTTCGGCTCGAGGTCGGTTCGCCGAACGGAGGTCCCGTTCGAGTTCGGCTCGTCGAACGTTCGACGAACCGAACTCGAACTGCATAGGAAACAATGGCGGGCAATCACAAACACATAAAAACACCTAGAAAACACCCTCAAAGGTGTCCAAAAGGTGACAAACAACTCAAACACATGGGAAAGTGACAAGGACATATACTCATGCGAAAACAAAACAGCTGGACAAGGAAAAAGAGGACACACAGATATATGAGTATATGCAAGGAAACATCGATTCCATTATTGTGCAACTTGAGCCCTGCTCATTTTAGGCTTCCAATCTGGATAAATTGCCTGAGCTCGCCACGTACGCCTTGGGGATCTTGTCGAGTCCTGCAGCCAGCGTTCTCTCGGAACCTGTCTTCAGTGCTGCTGGGGGTCTGCTGGCAGATAAGCACACGTGTCTGTCCACTGACAATGTGGACATGGCTCTCAGAGGACTTTTCTTCCCCTGGGTCAGCCAGGGGAGGCGAAAGGCACGCGTATTTTTCAGAGTGCTTCATCCAAAGCATCTGTTTCATTTTGAAAAAGGGGATCAAGTGATGCCAGTCAAGTGGGGTGTGTGTGGCCCAATTAGTGGAAACGAGGGAGACTGTGGTTGGAGTCCCCTCGCTGTGTTTCTAAAAGAACCAAGATGAACAAGTCATGGCTCTCAGAGGACTTTTCTTCCCCTGGGTCAGCCAGGGGACGGGAAAGGCATGCGTATTTTTGAGAGTGCTTCATGCAAAGCATCTTTTTCTTTTTCAAAAGGGGGGGTCAACCGATGCCAGTCAAGTGGGGTGTGTGTGGCCCAGTTAGTGGCAACGAGGGAGACTGTGGTTGGAGTCCCCTCGCTGTGTTTCTAAAAGAACCAAGATGAACAAGTCATGGCTCTCAGAGGACTTTTCTTGCCCTGGGTCAGCCAGGGGACGGGAAAGGCATGCGTATTTTTGAGAGTGCTTCATGCAAAGCATATTTTTCTTTTTCAAAAGGGGGCTCAACCGATGCCAGTCAAGTGGGGTGTGTGTGGCCCAGTTAGTGGCAACGAGGGAGACTGTGGTTGGAGTCCCCTCGCTGTGTTTCTAAAAGAACCAAGATGAACAAGTCATGGCTCTCAGAGGACTTTTCTTCCCCTGGGTCAGCCAGGTGACGGGAAAGGCATGCGTATTTTTGAGAGTGCTTCATGCAAAGCATCTTTTTCTTTTTCAAAAGGGGGGGTCAACCGATGCCAGTCAAGTGGGGTGTGTGTGGCCCAGTTAGTGGCAACGAGGGAGACTGTAGTTGGAGTCCCCTCGCTGTGTTTCTAAAAGAACCAAGATGAACAAGTCATGGCTCTCAGAGGACTTTTCTTCCCCTGGGTCAGCCAGGGGACGGGAAAGGCACGCGTATTTTTGAGAGTGCTTCATGAAAAGCATCTCTTTCTTTTTCAAAAGGGGGCTCAACCGATGCCAGGCAAGTGGGGTGTGTGTGGCCCAGTTAGTGGCAACGAGGGAGACTGTGGTTGGAGTCCCCTCGCTGTGTTTCTAAAAGAACCAAGATGAACAAGTCATGGCTCTCAGAGGACTTTTCTTCCCCTGGGTCAGCCAGGGGACGGGAAAGGCATGCGTATTTTTGAGAGTGCTTCATGCAAAGCATCTTTTTCTTTTTCAAAAGGGGGGGTCAACCGATGCCAGTCAAGTGGGGTGTGTGTGGCTCAGTTAGTGGCAACGAGGGCGACTGTGGTTGGAGTCCCCTCGCTGTGTTTCTAAAAGAACCAAGATGAA
Source organism: Anomaloglossus baeobatrachus (assembly GCF_048569485.1). Taxonomy (NCBI): domain Eukaryota; kingdom Metazoa; phylum Chordata; class Amphibia; order Anura; family Aromobatidae; genus Anomaloglossus; species Anomaloglossus baeobatrachus. The sequence continues at coordinate 453,254,084 of NC_134355.1, read as the reverse complement.
CAAGTCATGGCTCTCAGAGGACTTTTCTTCCCCTGGGTCAGCCAGGGGACGGGAAAGGCACGCGTATTTTTGAGAGTGCTTCATGAAAAGCATCTTTTTCTTTTTCAAAAGGGGGCTCAACCGATGCCAGGCAAGTGGGGGGTGTGTGGCCCAGTTAGTGGCAACGAGGGAGACTGTGGTTGGAGTCCCCGCGCTGTGTTTTACATGCTTTTAGAAGGGCATGACATGGCTTAGAGGTTGACTTTCAGCATCTGGAAACTGTTGGCTACCAAAATGCTGCCTTTCCAACCTTTTTAACCGAGGATTTTCGAGACCTTATGCCCATCGCAGTGCCCCAAGAGCCGATGCCCAGGCGCCACTCCTTCTCCAACAAAGGCGTTCACGCGCTACACCAGCATGTCGCACTAAACATCACTGATTCCTTGAGAAACTCTGTGTGACAGGGTGCTTTTCACCACAGATAATTGGCCCAGTAAGCATGGACAGGGGCGTTACATGTCGCTGACTGGGCAATGGGTTACTGTGGGGAGAGATGGAGAAGGGTCTGCTGTACAAGTCTTGCCGTCCCCACGAGTTGTTTCAATCCTTCTTCTGTATGTAGAAGTTAATACACTGCTTCTGCCTCTTCAAACTCGTGTGGGTCCTCCACCTTGGCGCAAACCCTGTGTGGTCAGGCCACCCTTCCTTGTAACTGCGCACAAGGACTACCACACACCTCCTTACTATGCTGGCAGCAGAGCTCAATGCCATCAGGCGGTCAAAGTTTTACTTTGAAATGTATGGGAAATGTGAGTCACACCGCTGAGAAGTTGTGGACGGTTAGCTCTGGATACCGAGTTTCATCAATGGTTGTCTCCACTCAACCAGCAGCCAGGGAAGGCCGGGTGCGACAATGATGCAAACATGGGTGCGGCCCTTCGCTGTGACAATGTGACACACGTGCCTTGTGTGGTTCACGTGTTGAACCTGGTTGTCCAGCAATTTTTAAAGCACTATCCTGGCCCACATGGCCTTCTGCAGAGAGCACGGTGTAACGCCTTCCTTGATCCACACACTCATATGGGCTGTTAATGATAGGCTAGAGGGAAGCCACTCACCAAGCAGGACCCCTAGAACCCTTTAACCCCTATACAGGGATTAGGAATTGCACAGGGCCCAAGGTGATTAATACCTGTGGAAGGCTGCAGTTCCAGAGAATAGTAGTCAGGCAGGGTCAAAACATTAATTGAGGAACAGGAACAGAATGGGACGGCCAGGACTTAATCAGAAAACAAGCAGAGGTGAAATGCGGATCGGCCAACAAGGTACATAAACAGCAAGCAGGAAAAGTAGTCAGGTAACAAGCACACAAAATCATAAAACTGAACTGGGGGTAAAATTAACCAGAGGTCATAGCTATGTCTGGCAGTGGTCTGCAGACAGGATGGGCATAAAAAAGGGTGTGGTGTCTTCCCATTGGTTGTAGCTGAATGATGGTATTTCATCTGTGAGATACCCACCAGCTACATTCAGCCAGAGATTCTGCATCTGTCAAGGTAATGCAGCCTAGTGGGTGAGCATAACCTGCGTCCACCTGCGCCGCTGGCATCGACTCCTCTCCCATCATCAGCACTATTCATGAAAGGAACACGTTGTCACCTGGCGACCGGAGTACAAATTGACGGAGCGGACTCCGTTGGTGACTTAACAGCCGTGTGCGGCAATGATGCAAACCTGGCTGCGGGCCATCGTCAGGGCAATGTGACACACGTGCCTTGTATGGCTCACGTGTTGAACCTAATTCTCCAGCAATTTTTAAAACACCATCACGGCCTACATGGCCTTGTGCAGCGTGCACGCTCGCTATGTGCTCACTTCCATCGTGCGCACACAGCAGCTCAACAACTTTCGTCGCTACAGAAGTCTTTAGGTCTGGTGGTTAAACGCCTGAAATGCGATGTGCCCACACGCAGGAATTTGAATTTGCACATGTTGCAGCGTTTGTGGCAGCACCGCCGAACCCTGCTGCAATACGTTATGACATATAGCCTGGGATAACTTGATCCAGAGGTGGTGCAGATCACGCTGCTGGAGTGGTGTCAGATCAAGGACCTATGCACCCTGCTACACAGTTTACAAATGTCGACGAAGATGTTTAGCACTGGCAATGTCATTCTCAGCGTGACAATTCTGGTCATCTACATGATGGAGCACACTGTAATTATTATTCGGAGTCAGGTGTTGGGACAAGAGGAAGGGGAGGAAGTACAGGAGGAGTCATATGCGGAAGGGATAACAAGATCTACGATGTCCAGATGGTCAGCGGCACCTATGCGGCAGTCATGGTGAGGGAGAGGGATTAACAAGGGCGCATAGTATCAGCACAAAGTGTTGAGGAAGGTGCAGGAGCCCATGAAGAAATGGAGGACGAACTGGCGATGGGCATGGAAGACTCAGCAGATGAGTGAGAGCTTGCTCACATTTCGGTTGTGCGAGGTTGTGGGGAGAGGGCAGAGGAAGGAGGCACGATTCTCACCTCTCTGCCACCAACACACCAAGGACTTGGTCCTCCTGGATGCACAAGACACATGAGCGCCTTCTTGCTGCACTACCTACAACATGACCCTCGGATTGTACGAATTCAAAGTAATCCAGAATACTGGGTTGCCACACTGTTAGATCCCCGGTACAAGACAAAATTTGGCAAAATAATTCCTGCCATAGAAATGGACGCACGTATACAGGAGTATCTGCAGAATGTGGTACGCAATCTTAGATCTACTTTTCCACTAAACACCAGTGCTGCACAGAGTGAATCTCAACGCTTTGTCATGGATAGGAGGAAATGGTCTTTTACTTGTCCACATCTGAGGGACCGAGGGCTGGCTGCTGTGCTGAGATGGCGTTGAGTACGGTGTCCCTGCAGAGTTGCACTTTTGGTCATATACCAAAATGAGTTGAAAAAGGACAGATGCTGGTGGAAAGTGGAACAGGTGTGTTGGAAAGGGGAAAAAAGTTTTGGTCCGTGGATTTGGTGGTTAAGCAACAGTAACATTTGCTGAAGAAACACCATCTGTTACAGTGGGACTGGCAGATTTGGATAAAGTGGTATATACTATGTTACCGCTATATAACGAAAATTAATAAGAAAAGAAAGAGAAAGGTATATATCCCCATCAGCAGTCAGTGTCCACCGTGCTCCCAGTTGGAAAAGGAGAGGTTGGCAACTGGAAGGTTTGGTGGAGGATACAGAGCTGTGTGGCTATGAAACTAATAGTAGCCTGAACCGAGTTAGACGCCATTCGGATCTGGAGACTGTGAGCCCTGTTAGCGTCACAGGGTCCACATGCCCACCCAGCCCAGGAACTCCCTGTTAACAACACAGGGGCCATTGAGTACGCTGACCGTGTGCGTAGGGGCACACCTGTGGACAGCAGGCGCATCAGCAGCAGCAGGCCTGTTAATGCCACTGGGCTGCACAAGCAGGACTGGTAGGACAGGAGCTGGTCTTAACCGTTCTGCGTTACCAACTGTGGTGGTGGCCTGCATCGACACCCTATCCTTGCCTACCTCTGGCCTAAAGCCGCAATGGGTTCAACACATGGAGGTGTGCTCTTTCGGAGCATAATAGAAGACTGCGCACCTCCTTGTTGGCTCCAGCCCCTTTTATAACCTGGGTCCGCCCCAAACCAGGGTGAACCACAATGCACCTCCTGGAGACAAAAGTAGAGTGACACGTCATGAGTGGCATAACTAGCGTCTAGTGATGAGCGAGTACTAAAAAGCTCGGGTGCTCGAAGCTCGGGCCGAGCCTCCCAAGATACTCGTGTACTCGGCCCGAGCAACGAGCCCAATGTTATCCTATGGGAGACCCGAGTATTTTTGTGAAATGACCTCCCGGCAGCATGGAGAAACCCTAAAAATGGCACAAAAGTCTCAGAAGAGTGCTCAAATGACATGGCAACAGCATGGGGAAGACCCCTTGAAGCATTTATCACTCAAAAGTCACAGCTGTGAACAATTTTGTCCGCGTTTTACGCCATTTTTACGGACTCACCAGAAAACCTTCCAAAATGACCCCAAAATGATTTTTCATGGCGGAAATGTTAAGGGCACATACCCAATAGTGAGATAGATCTGGTGTATGTTACTTTTTGAGATTAATACATGAAAGATTTTAAGTGAAAACATTGTGTGGCACTCCGATGTCCCTGAGAAGAGACGTACATGAAGGCCTCTTGAGTCTAATGTGCCCATTTTGAGGAAGTGAGTCTTTGTAGTATTTTCCTTTGCCAGGGCAGTCCAAAATTGTGAGGTTCACCAATGCCCCTGCATACAGACGTGCATGAGGGCCTCAAAACATTAAGTGTCCATTGTCAGGAAGTGGGTGTATTATAGTATAGCCCTTAGGCAGGGCAGCCAAAAATTGGGAGGCTCCACATTGTCCCTGGATAGAGACGTGCATGATGGCCTTTAAACCTGAAGTGCCCATTGTAAGGAAGTGGGTCTATTTCAGTATAGCCCTTTGCCAGGGCAGCCAAAAATTGGGAGGCTCCACGTTGTCCCTGGGTAGAGACGTGCATGATGGCCTCAAAACATTAAGTGTCCATTTTAAGGAAGTGGGTGTATTTCAGTATAGCCCTTAGGCAGGGCAGCCAAAAATTGGGAGGCTCCACATTGTCCCTGGGTAGAGACGTGCATGAGGGCCTCAAAACATTAAGTGTCCATTTTAAGGAAGTGGGTCTATTTCAGTATAGCCCTTAGGCAGGGCAGCCAAAAATTGGGAGGCTCCACATTGTCCCTGGGTAGAGACGTGCATGAGGGCCTCAAAACATTAAGTGTCCATTTTAAGGAAGTGGGTGTATTTCAGTATAGCCCTTAGGCAGGGCAGCCAAAAATTGGGAGGCTCCACGTTGTCCCTGGGTAGAGACGTGCATGAGGGCCTCAAAACATTGTTCCCATTGCAAAGGAGCGGGTCTCCTGTCGTTGTAATGTCCATTCTGCAAAGAATGGGCGAAAAAATTTACCACTGGGGGTATACCTGAAACAAAGACCTAACTATTGTAACGGTCATCATGATGGCGCATGAGGAGAAGGAGGAGCAGTCCAGCGATTATCCAAAGTCGAGAAGTGTACCCATGGGTGAGTGGAGGTACATGGCAAACTTTAAATTCCGCTCTCATTTGCTGGTGGTGTGGTGAAGTCTGGCCCAATCCAACCCTTGTTCATCTTTATCAGAGTCAGCCTGTCAGCATTTTCAGTTGACAGGCGGGTGCGTTTATCTGTAATGATTCCACCTGCGGCACTAAAAACACGCTCTGACAAAACGCTAGCAGCAGGGCAGGCCAGGACTTCCAAGGCGTAGAGAGCCAATTCATGCCACGTGTCCAGCTTGGATACCCAATAATTGTAAGGCACAGAGGAATGTCGGAGTACAGTTGTTCGATCTGCAAGGTACTCCTTCAGCATCTGGGCAAACTTAGGATTTCTTGTGGCACTACCCCGCACCTCAGGGGCTGTGGTACGTGAGGGGCTGAGAAAACTGTCCCACATCTTAAAGACTGTTCCCCTACCTCTGGCGGATTGGACTTGTGCCTCTCTCGGCTGTACGCCTCGGTTGTCCACTGATTCCTGACCTATGCCGCTAGCGTTTTGTGAGGGGAATGCTTTGCCTACTTCCGTGAGTATGGCCTTCCGAAACTGCTGCATTTTGGTTGACCTCTCCTCCACGGGAATAAGAGACAAAAAGTTCTCCTTGTAGCGTGGGTCTAACAGTGTTACCAACCAGTAATGATTGTCGGCCAAGATGTTCTTAACGCGAGGGTCACGAGACAGGCAGCTTACCATAAAGTCAGCCATGTGCGCCAGACTCTTAACAGCCAGGACTTCAGTAGCCTGACCAACAAGATGACTGAACATGCTGTCCTCCTCCTCCTCCTCCTCCTCCTCCTCATCTACCCTGTCCTCTGGCCAGCCACGCTGAATCGAGGATATGACTGGTGTGCATGTCATATCCTCAATTTGGCCGGAGAGTTGCTCCATGTCTTCATCCTCCTCCTCGTCATAGTCCTCCACTGCACGTTGTGATGAGACGAGGCTGGGCTGTGTGTTATCACCCACACCCACTACTGTTTCTTGCTGCAACTCATCGCGCTACGCCTGCAATGCATCATGTTTGTTTTTCAGCAGGGACCGTTTTAGAAGGCAGAGTAGCGGTATGGTGACGCTAATAATGGCGTCATCACCACTCACCATCTTGGTGGAGTCCTCAAAGTTTTGGAGGATGGTACATAGGTCTGACATCCATCTCCACTCCTCAGGTGTTATGTGTGGAGTTTGACCCATTTCCCGACGGCTTAGGTGATGCAGGTACTCAACAACTGCCCTCTTCTGCTCACATATCCTGACCAACATGTGCAGAGTTGAATTCCAACGCGTGGGGACATCACACACCAGTCTGTGAGCCGGAAGATGCAAACGGCGCTGAAAGCCGGCAAGGCCGGCTGAAGCAGTAGGTGACTTTCGAAAATGTGCAGACAGGCGGCGAACTTTTACCAGCAGATCAGACAGCTCTGGGTATGACTTTATAAACCGCTGAACCACGAGGTTGAGCACATGGGCCACGCATGGAACATGTGTCAGCTGGCCTCGCCTCAAAGCCGCCACCAGGTTCCGGCCATTGTCACAAACGACCTTTCCTGGCTTTAGGTTCAGAGGTGTGAGCCAGTGATCTGCCTGCTGTTTCAGAGCTGTCCACAGCTCTTCTGCATTGTGGGGTTTGTCACCTATGCAGATTAGCTTCAGCACAGCCTGTTGCCGCTTCGCCAAGGCAGTGCTGCAGTGCTTCCAGCTTGTGACTGGTGTGGAGGGCACAGTGGATGAGGATGCGCAGGAGGAGGAGGAGGCTGAAGAGCATGACATTCCGGAGCTGTAGAGTGTGGGTGAAACACTGACTGAGGTAGGGCCTGCAAACCTTGGTGTGGGAAGGACGTGTTCCGTCCCTCGCTCAGACTGGGTCCCAGCTTCCACAATATTAACCCAGTGTGCCGTCAACGAGATGTAGCGGCCTTGCCCACAAGCACTTGTCCACGTGTCTGTGGTTAGGTGGACCTTGGGTGAAACAGCGTTGTTCAGGGCACGTGTGATGTTTTGTGACACGTGGTTATGCAACGCGGGGACGGCACACCGGGAGAAATAGTGGCGGCTGGGGACCGAGTAACGTGGGACAGCTGCCGCCATCAGGTCACGGAATGCTTCTGTCTCCACCAGCCTAAAAGGCAACATTTCCAGCGCAAGCAGTCGCGAAATGTTAGCATTTAGAACTGTGGCATGTGGGGTGTTGGCAGTGTATTTGCGCCTGCGTTCAAAGGTTTGCTGAATGGATAACTGAACGCTGCGCTGGGACAAGGACGTGCTTGATGATGGTGTTCTTTCTGCGTAGGCAACTGCAGGTGCAGGAGTGGAGGAGGCTTGTTCGCAGGCAGCATGGACAGAGGATTGGCTCGCATGCACAACCAGCGAAGACGTAGCAGTGACATCAGCAAGCACTGCTCCTCGACTCTGTTGTACTTCCCACAAAGTCGGGTGCTTGGCTGACATGTGCCTGATCATGCTGGTGGTGGTCAGGCTGCTAGTTTTGGTACCCCTGCTGATGCTGGCACGGCAGGTGTTGCAAATGGCCTTTTTTGAATCATCTGGATCCAACTTAAAAAACTGCCAGACTCGTGAAGACCTAACATTTGTACAGGCACCTTGTGTCGTCGTGTTGTTCCGGGGAACGGTTGCCTGACTTCTGCCTGGGGCCACCACCCTGCTTCTTACTGCCTGTTGTGATGCTACGCCTCCCTCCCCCTGTGCACTGCTGTCCTCGCTCTGCATATCCTCCTGCCAGGTTGGGTCAGTTACTGGATCATCCACCACGTCGTCTTCCTCTTCCGCACCCTGCTCCTCCTCCTGACTTGCTGACAATTGTGTCTCATCATCGTCCACCACTTGTTGAGACACGTTGCCAACTTCGTGAGAACGTGGCTGCTCAAATATTTGGCCATCTGTACAGACGATCTCCTCATGACCCACTTCAATATGAGCTGGCGAGAGGCCAGAATGTGTGAATGGAAACGTGAACAGCTCTTCCGAGTGTCCAAGTGTGGGATCATTAATGTCCGAGGAGGACGTGTACTCAGCCTGGTGGTAGGAAGGAGGATCAGGTTCAGAAATGTGCGGTGCAGTATCACGGCTACTGACACTTGACCGTGTGGAAGACAGAGTGTTTGTGGTGGTGCCAATCTGACTGGAAGCATTATCCGCTATCCAACTAACAACCTGTTGACACTGGTCTTGGTTCAAGAGCGGTGTACTGCTGCGGTCCCCAAGAATTTGGGACAGGACGTGCGAGCGACTAGATGTGGCCCTTTGTTGTGGCGAAATTAGAGCTTGCCCACGACCTCGGCCTCTGCCTGCACCACCATCACGTCCACTTCCTTGTTCCTTGCCAATGCCCTTGCGCATTTTGCAATGCTGTGCACTGCTGACGTGTATATTCACTACTTGTGCGTTATATCAAAGTTTCTGGAAATTGCACACAAGTGCACCTGTACGCTGCCACCGACAGGCACACACGTGCGGTTTTTAAATGCAAGCACGGACGCACTAAGAACCTAACACAGGTTTTAGGAGCAAAAATTAAGAACTCTGACACTATCAGCCACTGCTGACTGACGTGTATTATACACTACACTTGTACGTTATATAATAGTTTGGTAAAAACGCACACCAGTGCACCTGTACGCTGCCACCAACAGGCACACACGTGCGGTTTTAAAAACCAAGCACGGACGCAATAATAACCTAACACAGGTTTTAGGAGCAAAAATTAAGAACTCTGACACTATCAGCCACTGCTGACTGACGTGTATTATACACTACACTTGTGCGTTATATAATAGTTTGGTAAAAACGCACACCAGTGCACCTGTACGCTGCCACCAACAGGCACACACGTGCGGTTTTAAAAACCAAGCACGGACGCAATAATAACCTAACACAGGTTTTAGGAGCAAAAATTAAGAACTCTGACACTATCAGCCACTGCTGACTGACGTGTATTATACACTACACTTGTGCGTTATATAATAGTTTGGTAAAAACGCACACCAGTGCACCTGTACACTGCCACCAACAGGCACACACGTGCGGTTTTAAAAACCAAGCACGGACGCAATAATAACCTAACACAGGTTTTAGGAGCAAAAATTAAGAACTCTGACACTATCAGCCACTGCTGACTGACGTGTATTATACACTACACTTGTGCGTTATATAATAGTTTGGTAAAAACGCACACCAGTGCACCTGTACGCTGCCACCAACAGGCACACACGTGCGGTTTTAAAAACCAAGCACGGACGCAATAATAACCTAACAGGTTTTTTTGGGGAGCGACAATTACAGTACAGACAAGTCAGACACTATCTGGACTGTTTTACACTGTGTACACCAGCCCCAGATATGAAGGCTGGTATACGGTCACCACTACCCTGCCTGCCTGCCTGCCTGTATACTGCTACAATAGTCCTGACAAGGACTCTTTTGGTCACTAGCCTGTATTCAGACCTGGCTATACCCTGCCTGTATATAGCAACAATAGTCCTGAGAAGGACTCTGCTACTGTACGCCGACCTGGCTATACCCTGCCTGCCTGTATACAACTAGAATAGTCCTGAGAAGGACTTTTGGTCACACTGTTTGCAGCCCTGCAACTGAAAAAGCTATAAAGGGCCGCAAAGCTTTCCCTGAATCAGCGACACTCTCCCTACACTCACTGTCAGAATAGCTGTGAGCAGAGCACAGCGCGCCGGCCTATATAAAGGCTCGGTGACGCTGTGCAGGCCGGCCAATCACTGCAATTCCACAACTAACAGGGCTGTGGCATTGCAGTGGTCTGCCAGCCAATCCCTGCATGAGGGCTGGCTCTCAAAAGAGCGCCAACATGCAGAAATGAAGACCACGAGTAAAGCACGAGTATCGCGAGATTACTCGGTCCCCGCCGAGCAGCCCGAGTACAGTGATACTCGTGCGAGTACCGAGTAGTGACAAGCATGCTCGCTCATCACTACTAGCGTCCTATTTGGAACCGCAACTTCAATGATGACCTCATGGCTGCCATGACCCAAACACCTCACCAGTCATCGTCTGACCATCAATAATGCGATGACAAGTCATAGGGGTGGGCCTCTGCAAGCCATTTGGGAGGACAACTGATGCCCTGTGGTCTATATGGGACCCCCACATCAGGGGCAGGGCCAAAGAGTTCATTACCGGACCTAGTCTCTGATGCAGTAAGTGCCTGAGCATGCTCAGTAGCATGAAATACAGTCTCTGAAAAAAGACTATCAGCTTTAGCATGGTGTCTAGGCACAAAACAGGACTTAGACCCGGCACGGAATGCAAGCACCTGTGCAAAGAGGCTTTTCACACTTAGTGTGGGAGCATGCGCTGTATCCCGAAATGAAGACTTAGCGTCAGGAATAGCACAGTCAGGCTGAGCATACTCACTAGGCGAAACACTGTAATTAGGCTGCAGCTGGGGTAAATCGGCACACGCATGCGCACTAGCTGCCTCTCCACACTTAGACGTGGAGGGGAAATTGCTCTTGGAGATGCTGTCTATGAACAGAAGGAAAAGCTAAAGGAAGCCTGACTTTCTATCCCTCCGAATTATCAAATGCAGCAATGAATTCCATGAGTTTGCTATAACATTAGCATAGCAAAATGTGCATGAGGGTGTCATGTAGAGGTGCTAGAAATAGCTTGGCACCAGTGGGGCACTAATGGAATACAACAGCCAGTTCTATGATGCCACTAAATGGCAGTATTTTTTGCTATCATTATAGCTTATTAAAAACAGAGCAGGAGGGTGTCCTGCACAGGTGCTGCACATAGATTTGCACCAGTGGGGCACTAATGGAGTACAACAGCCACTTCTTGTATGCCACTAGGTACACTGACTGTTTGCTAGTATAATGGCTGGAGTGTGCAATGCAGGCAGACGTGCTGCAAATATCTTTACAATAGTGTGAATAGACAATAGTACAATAGCCACGTTTAGGATGCCACTAGGTACACTGACTGTTTGCTAGTATAATGGCTTAGTTAAAAAGAGTTGGAGTGTGCAATGCAGGCAGAGGTGCAGCAAATATCTTTACAATAGTGTGAATAGACAAAAGTACAATAGCCACGTTTCGGATGCCACTAGGTACACTGACTGTTTGCTAGTATAATGGCTTAGTTAAAAAGAGTTGGAGTGTGCAATGCAGGCAGACGTGCTGCAAATATCTTTACAATAGTGTGAATAGACAAAAGTACAATAGCCACGTTTAGGATGCCACTAGGTACACTGACTGTTTGCTAGTATAATGGCTTAGTTAAAAAGAGTTGGAGTGTGCAATGCAGGCAGACGTGCTGCAAATATCTTTCCACTAGTGTGACTACAAAGTCCAATAGCCACGTTTAGGATGCCACTAGGTACACTGACTGTTTGCTAGTATAATGGCTTAGTTATAATGAGTTGGAGTGTGCAGAGGACAGGAGGGTACAGTGCCAGGATTGTGGGGCTCTGGGTAGAGGAAAGGAAGCCTGCCTTTCTATTCCCTCCTAATGGTGAAATGCAGCGACGAAATCCCTGACCTTGGCTACACAGAAGCTGTCTCTGTTTTCAGGACCTGTCACCTATGGCTCTGACCCTACCGGTTTGAGCCCTTAAAAGGACTGATAGAAAGTGCTCTCCCTATGCTGTCTAACGCTGTGTATGGAGCGCATATAGCTGTATCGGCGATAGGACAAAGGACGGAGCTGCGACAGTGATGTCTGACACCAAAGATGCAGAAGAGATAATGACGTCCTGGAGGAAAATGTCCAGTTTTATAATGCAGGGACATGTGACATGGACATCCTATCACACATGCCGTTGCTTCTCTGGCTAAAAGTCCACTTAGCTGTGTGTGTGTCTGGGATTGGCTGACATGCTGGCCCGCCCCACTACACGCGCGCGCTTAGGGAAGGAAGACAAGGAAAAAAAAAAAAATGGCGATCGCCATTATACAAACAGCAGTGATCTGAAGGCGCTGTTCCCGCACACTATACACTGAAATGTCATAATAGTGTGATTCACAGAGTGACTTACACTATTACAGCGGAAACCAAGCTAGGAATTAGCTGTTTTTTTTGCTGCTAGAACCGTTCTCGAACGTTTCTAGAACTATCGAGCTTTTGCAAAAAGCTCGAGTTCTAGTTCGATCTAGAACAGGCCCCAAAATCACTCGAGCCTAGAACTGGAGAACCTCGAACCGGGAACCGCGCTCAACTCTACTCATGACATCACAGTTCGTCACTGAGTTCAATGACCGCAGCTGTTCTTTCGTCACTGCATGTCACAGCTGCGGGGTGACCTCTGTTTTAGATTACCTGCTTCACCTTAGCTGGCAAACAAAAATAAGGGGGACACCTATATTGTTTTTTTGGGGGGGAAATTATGGATTCTGTACCTAAAATACAAGGCTAAACACCCTTTTGTGCCACATGAAAGGAACTAATGGGTGCAAGCTTACAATATGCAGGGGGTGGGACATTATATATGTATTTCACATGCAAAACTTCATGTTGAAAACGCATTAAGGGTGCTTTACACGCTGCGACATCGCTAGCCCCCGTCGTTCGTGCGAAATTTGGGGATCTCTGCCGTAGCGAACATTATCGCTACGGCAGCGTCACACGCACATAACTTTTCAGCTGTGACCGCCGAACAATCCCTCCTTCAAGGATTTGTGATGCCGCAGGAACGACAAATAACCAGCGGCATGCACCACCAACGATATTATGAAAAGGAGCGACGTGTCAACGATCAACGATTTTTGACGTTTTTTTGCGATCGTTGATCGTTACTCCTTGGTGTCACATGCTGCGATGTCGCTAACGACGTGACCCCGACGATATATCGTTAGCGATGTTGCAGTGTGTAAAGCACCCTTTAGTCCGTGTGCCGTCCGCGAGCTGTGCCCGCATCCATTGACTTGCATTGCCGAAGTACGGAGTAACTTGCAGCATGCTGCGATTTGCCCCTCACATAGATGTTTTCAGATTAAAAATTAGCAGATGTGCTCTGCTCTACTGTTTAACATTTGTGCGAGTGCAATGCAATTTTTTTCTAGCATTGCACTCTCATATTTTATACACAGATGTGACTGAACCATAATACTGAGAGAAGAGAGGGGAGAAGAGGGAGATGTGAGAACCCGGAGCTGGAACTCTGATAGGTTTATATCAGTTTTGCAGAAGCACTACGTTATAGCCCCTACAGACCCTCTGCAGCAGCAATATGGTGCAACGTTTTCAATGAAGACCATTTGGAAAGTTGCTAAATGCTGCATTTAGGAAACAATTGAACAATAAATAAATCCTGAGCCGTGTACATAGCTTTTGAGGAGTCATTAATGTAAGCACAACAAAGTTCGGCATGATAATGTGTTAGCATCACAATTGTTTTACATTATCTACCCATAATATTATCCATAACGTACATTATATAGAGTAGATAGTGATGGAGTCAGATCACTTTATGGATACATTAGACTTGGCTCACAAATAATGTATTACTCTGCAGGATTGGGCTTAATGTTCTCTGTGTGATACAATAAGAGGCCAGCCTCCTGGCAGCCGACTTGCTTACTGCGTTCCCAGCAGATTAGCAGCGTGCAGTATAGGCCAGGGTTCTGATAGTTTTCTGGGTAGACAAGCTGCTTTTTACTATTTGCATTGTATATACTTGTAAAACTAATATGTAAGCTCGTTTAAGCTAATTCGCACAGTTGCAAAATTTTGGTAGCAGCTACATCTGTATAATCTGAATGTCTGATATTAGAATGTATATTGTACAATGTGAGGCCCCTAATTAGTTCAGAAAAAGTAACGATAGAAAGTTGAATACAACAATTAATTTCATCATCCAAGTCATATGTGAAATGAAGAACATCGCCTTGAAAACTGAACATCATGATATTTCATAGGGTAAATAAAATTATTGTTAATAATAATAATAATAATATTAATACTTTCATATTTTAATGCATTTTTATGTAAAATTAGTTATATTTTAAGGCTTTAAAGTGAACCTGTAAGGTGCTATATGCAACCAGAACTACAAGCAGATCTGGGTGCATATTGCTAATCCCTGCATAACCGTCCCAGCATCTAGTAGTATACATAAAGAGATGTTTAGAAAAAGTATTGCTAAAGATCCCATATGACATGCTAATTTTTGGCCAGCGACTAGTTGCAAGGGCGTTGGCTCCTTTCGCTAGTCGGCCCCCTTAGCATGTAAGGATGGCAATGTGGGTGTGCTAACATGCTAATGAATGATTGAACAGTGGAGTATGGACCTGATGGTTCCTTGCTCTATTGTTGTACTCCTGCTGGATGTGGGATGATTGATAGGTATTAAATGCCAATAAGAAGCCTTTAAGCGGGCTTTACACGCTGCGACATCGTTAGCGATTTCGCGAGCAATAGCACCCGCCCACGTCGGTGGCGCGTCACGGGGTGATCGCTGCCGTAGCGAACAATATCGCTATGGCATCGTCACACGCAATTACCTGTTCACCAACGTTGCTGTGGCCACCGAACAATCTCTCCTTTAAGGGGGAGGTTCGTTCGGCGTCACTAAGCGGCCAGCCAATAGAAGCGGAGGGGCGGAGATGAGCGGCCGGGACATCCCGCCCACCTCCTTTCCTAATTGCCGGCGGCCGCAGGTACGATGTTGTTCCTCATTCCTGTGGTGTCACACATAGCGATGTGTGCTGCCGCAGGAACGACAAACAACCTGCATTCCAAACGAGGAACGATTTTTTTTAAAATGAACAATGTGTACACGACGAACGATTTGACACCTTTTTGCGATCGTTACTGATCGCAAAAAGGTGTCACACACAGCGGCATCGCTAACGAGGCTGGATGTGCGTCACCAACACCGTGACCCCGACAATATCTCGTTAGCAATATTGTTGTGTGTAAATAGGCCTTAAGTATTATACTTAAGGCCCATTTTAGGCTATATCCTAAAAGTAGGTAATAAAAAATGCTGTATGTAGTGTTTACATCAGTGGCAATCAGTGTACAACATACAGTATAGAGACATATTGTACTCAACAGAAGCACAAGGTCCCTGCACAGTCCATAAGCCTCGGAGACAAACTGCCCATGTGTCATACCATGAAAGGGACAACCATTGGCCGGCATCCAAAATTCTGCTAATTGCTTATCACAGGATGTTCCATTCATCTTAGAAGAAAACTGAAGTGCCTTTTGCTCTTTTAACTTGAGAAGCATTAGAGACATAGTTTTACTATTTCTATGGGTTTTTGAAACATTGCTGATACTTTTTATAATTTTATTGGTTGTGAAATACAAATTATATTTCCTTTTGTCTTCCTGTATTAATGAAGGAAATCCTTTGGTAATCCAGGACTTATGGCATTCATTGAATTGAGGTGTTTATAAAGTAAAACAGGATGTATCAGTATTTCATAATGTATATCAGGTCAGGTAATCAATGTTTTACAATAGCATACATTATACACTCTATAGTAAAGCCTATTCAAAAAAAGAAAAATAACACATCTTTTGTGAAAACCTCAATTAAAAATGTATGTACATGTTTTACAGTATGAAGGTACCGTACGTTGTGTTATATCGCCACCTTGTGGTCAGTATACATAATTGCATAGCAAACATGTTAGAGCTGATAGCTGGCTTAGCAAAAACAAATGACTGAGAGTTCAGCAATATACTGTATAATATATATATATATATATATATATATATATATATATATATAGACAGACAGACAGACAGACAGAGATATATATATATATATATATATATATATATATATATATATATATATATATATATATACACTGCTCTGGCAAAAATTAAGAGACCGCTGCAAAATTGTCAGTTTTACTGATTTTTCTCTTTGTAGGTATATTTTTGAGTAAAATATAAATTGTTCTGTTATTCTATAAACTACTGACGACATGTCTCCGAATTTCCAGGGAATAAATTTTGTATTTTTTTTCTGAAAATGAAAACTGGATAAAATAACAAAAAAATGCATTGCTTCCAGACCTCAAATAATGCAAAGAAAACAAGATCATAATCATTTAGAAACAACAATACTAATATTTTAACTCAGAAAGAGTTCAGGAATCAATATTTTGTGGAATAACCATGATTTTTAATCACCGCTTTCATGCATCTTGGCATGCTTTCCACCAGTCTTTTACACTGCTTTTGGGTGACCTTATGCCACTCCTGGCGCATAAATGTAAGCAGTTCTTCTTTGTTTGATGGCTTGTGACTATTCATATTCCTCTTGATTACATTACAGAGGTTTTCAATGGGGTTAAGGTCTGGAGATTGGGCAGGTCATGACAGGGTTTTGATGTGGTGGTCCTTCATTCACACATTGATTGACCTAGCTGTGTGGCATGGCACATTGTCCTGCTGGAAAAAAAAATGTTCTCAGAGTTGGGGAACATTGCCTGAGCAGATGGAAGCAACCATTTTTTCAGGATAACCTTGTATACGAAGAAAAACAAAAAGCCAGCACTAAATGTGCATTTCAGCACTAAAAATTCCAAACTGTACTTATTATAAAAATTTTGAGATTTTTGGCAAAAAATTGCAATTTCTTGAGCTGCCTCGCCACGTCACGGCAAATCTCATTTGAGGCAGTCCTACACTAAAATATTTTTATAAAATGTGCCATACGGCCTCACATATGAATAGTAGAACTGCTCTTAGCAGCACTCACCTGGTCTATTTCAATCCCGTACCCATGACTGAGTCACGGCTGTGGGCGGGACAGGTCCAAGCAAATGCTGCATGAAGTAAATAGCCTGTGGACAAGGCCTGATGACAATGTGAACAGTCACCAACCGCCAAAATCTAGACAGGTGGAATACATCCCAAATTGGGGTGCATAGCAAGGTGGGAGTCAGCCACCGACCAATTCAATGAAGAAAAACAAAAAGCCAGCACTAAATGTGCACTTCAGCACTAAAAATTCCAAACTGTACTTATTATAAAAACTTTGAGATTTTTGTCAAAAAATTGCAATTTCTTGAGCTGCTTTGCCTAACCTTGTATACGGCTTTATTCATACGTCCTTCGCAAAGATGATTTGTTGAATTTTCTTTACCTAATTTTCAGCTTTGTCCAACACCTGGTCATCTATTGGTTAGGCGGAGACCTGGAGAGGCGTACAAGCCACACTGTTTTCTACCCACTATGAAAGTTGGTGGAGGATCGGTGATGATCTGGGGATGCTTCAGCAAGGCTGGAATTGGGTAGGTTAATCTTTGCGAAGGATGTACGCATACAAGGTTACCCTGGAAAAACAGTTGCTTCCTTTTGCTCAGGCAATGTTCCCCAACTCTGAGGACTTATTTTTCTAGCAGGACAATGTGCCATGCTACACAGCTAGGTCAATCAATGTGTGGATGAAGGACCACCACATCAAAACCCTGTCATGGCCTGCCCAATCTCCAGACCTTAACTTTTTTGAAAACCACTGGAATGTAATCAAGAGAAAGATGGATAGCCATCAAACAAAGAAGAATGGCTTACATTTTTGTACCAGGATTGGTATAATGTCACCCAAAAGCAGTGTGAAAGACTTGTGGAAAGCATGCCAAGACGCATGAAAACTGTGATTAAAAATCATTGTTATTCCACAAAATATTGATTTCTGAACTCCTCCTGAGTTAAAATATTAGTATTGATGTTACTAAATGATTATGAACCTATTTTCTTTGCATTATTTGAAGTCTGAAAGCAATGCATTTTTTTGTTATTTTGACCATTTCTCATTTTCAGAAAATAAATACAATTTTTTTTGCTTGGAAATTCGGAGACATGTCGTCAGTAGTTTATAGAATAAAAGAACAATTTGCATGCTACTCAAAAATATACCTATAAAGAGAAAAATCAGAAAATTTGGAAGTGGTCTCTTAATTTTTGCCAGTGCTGTATATACTGTATATATGCATAAAGACAAAATATCCTAACTGTTAATATTTTATACATTTTTACATTATATTATATTTTTTTAAGCAAAACTGATGAGCTAATGCTGTCTATCTTGTAATATTTGTACTTTTTCAATATTTAAAGGGGACCCTTTACAACATATTTAATTTTAATTGAGCACCTCCTCTAAATAATGCTGCTCAGCTGATTCTGGAGCAGTTTTCCCTTTTCTTTTTCTTCCTCTGTTCCAAAGTTGTACCCCCTGGTAATATTAGTGCAAATGTTCCCTTTATTCAACTAGGTGTACACTGCAGCTCTTCCTTGTGGGTGTGGCCATGTTTTGATTGGCCAGTGACACAAGAGAGGAGAAAATGGAAACACCCACAAAGACCTTTTTTGGTATATGGCCAGTTGTTGTAAGTGAAAATTTGCCCCATTATTATCGGGGAGGGCATATATTTGGAATGGCGGGTACAGGAGAAAAGAACCAGCTCCAGAGTAAGTGGAGCAGCACTAATTGGAGGAGCTACTCAAGTTAGATTAAACAATGGAATAAAATGTTCTCTTAAATGAGAGCTAGAAAAAAGTGTGAACCTGTTTTAGCATTTTTCAGGTTAATCTGGGGAAATCAATACCTAGTTCGGTGTAACCAAACCTGGCGAGACGTGTGGAAGATTCTGGACTGTACACATTTTACAGCTGTGTTTTGAACTAAATCTCTACAGTCTACTCTGTATATTTCATGCAGAGAACTAAAGATTTGTCACCTGCAAATATGCTGCCTCAGGAACATCTGTCTCATCGCACAATGCTTTTTATGATTAATTACGGCAATTAGTTCTAATCCTTTTTTCTATTTATATAACACTTCTTGGCTTGTGAGTCCATTGTCCTCCTTGTTTGAGACTTGTTTCTGGTGATGTAGACCGGAGCGTCACGTTGTGCCGATGGTAAAAGACAAAATAGTTTATATTAATGAAATATGTTAAATAGTAACAGTTAACCAAATGTGTCTGCAGTCACAGTTACAAAATCACTGATATGTATTATGTCCACAGGGTAAAAATATTGCAATCAACTGATAGTCCCCGAGGGAAAGCGGAAAGTACTGTCCCATTATAGATCCGCTGGTGTTATTTCGTACGAAGCATGTGAGCTTGAGAGCATCTCTGAAATGGATAGTCTGCGTTGTTTTGCTAATCTTTACGTTGGTTTGTTGGTGGGAGTCTGGTCCTCTGGAAGTGTTTTATAGATGATATATATTTTATTTGTTCTGGGAGGATTGAATCATTAAATGATAATTTAACTAATATCAATAAAAGTAAATTTTGTTTGAAATTGACTTCAACACATAGTGATCATACGATCAATATTTGAGACATGACAGTCTATAATGAAGAGAAAAGGTGATATCCAGACGGCACTCAGAATTCTTTGCAGGTGCATGGTCAAGGGGTCGCACACCCAAATAATGAATGAATGTAAGACCGGCACACAAAATCTTGAAGTAAATTTTCAGTATTTAATCCATAAAAGCATAGTGTTTGCACCGTGCCTTTATGGATTAAATTCTGAAAATGTATTTCAAGATTTTGTGTGCCGGTCTTATATTCAATAATATAATATAATAATATAAATAATTAATAATATATAATAAAAGTCTATAATGAAGGAGACAGCTGATGACGAGATCCTTCAACAAACCAACAGATAGTAATAGTTATATCTTCACCAATAGTTGCCACCTACCGGTGTGACTAAATAGTGTTCCAAGGGGCCAATTCAAGAGATTAATAAGGAATTGTACTAAAATAGAGGATTTTCATTGAGAAAAAGACATTATGGTAAGAAAAAAAGAAACAAAAAGGATACAAGGAAGAGTCCCTTAAAACAGCTAGAAGGGAAGTAGAAAATATCAAGAAGGAACCACTGTTACAGGATAAAAACAGAAATAGAAATATAGAAGAAAAGACTTTAAACATGAAAATCCCCTTTACTATCAAATATACAAAAGACTGCAAAGTGTTCAAAGACATCATTAATAAACATTGGCCAGTCCGATGGGAGGCTAAAATAGCAGGGTTCTCGTTCGAAAACATCCAAGTTTGGTATATAAGAAGGCAAAGAAAGTAAGAAACTTCATTGCACCAACAATAATCAATGACCCCACTAGAAATAGAATAAAAAACACACCATCATTCAAGGTTTATTTTCCTTGTAAAAAATATAGCAGGTTTAGCTCTACTAAAAAATTTTAAGAAATACACTCATTAACATCTATGATCTATGGGAGAGACCCATGTAATAAAGGGTCATCTCTCCTGGTATCATAGAAAAGGGTAATATACTGCATAAAGTGCCCTTGTGAAAAATTGTACATATGTACAAACTTAGCATGAGTTGCGCTTTAGACTCAAAGAAAAATGGCCTGTATCAAAAAAGGATTTAGGGGTCATCCTTTATCTAAACATTATAAAGAAATCCATAATAGTAAAATAATGGACACTTCCTTCTGGGGAATAGAAACAGTTAATCAGCACTGGAGGGGTAGTAACTATCCGCACTACATATCCAAAGCAGAAAGTCACTGGATAATTTAACTCAAGAGTTTAAAACCAGCAGGACTGAATAGCAAAACTGAACTATTTGCCTTTATAAATTGAATAATGGAAGGATGGATACAGCACATCATGGGTTAACAGCTACTTTGAGTGATAGCCATCTATATACGGTGATGAGCAAAAGGGTAACAACGTTTTGAATTTGAGTTTCAGGCTCAAAATCTCACCATCCACTACAGCTTTCAGTGTGAGATACTAACAATGTAGTGACAGGAGAAGAATCTGCATAACTAATCATATGCTAAATAGTTGCAAGTGAAATTTCTGTATGAGATAACTAAAATGATTGTCTATGAAATGAAGGTAGTCTCATGCTCAAAGCTGTAGTGGATGGTGAGATATGGAGCCTGAAAGTCAATAGTTCAAAACATTGTTACCTATTTGCTTGTCAGTGTATAGTCATCAGGCATATAGGAGATACAATCCCTGAGGAAAAAGGACGATTCCTTCAAAACGCGTAGGATCAAACATTCCTCTTTCCGTAGCAGGTGATGTCACTCTGTTTTGGGTAACTTACTCAAAAGCTAATCAGCTGAGTGTAGTGTGACCGGCCGGAGCGCTGCATGAGGACATGTTACGCTTACTATCCATTTCAGAGACGCTCACATGTGCTGAGCATGAAGTAATGCCGGCAATAGAATATTTTATGTGGTATCTGTATGGTCCAACTACAGCTCAGTTTACATTACAACAGTTTTTACTACAATATTTTGTAGCAGCAGTGCAGACATCAGGGTGAGCATGCCAGTATTACTGCCTTAAGGTTGCTTTACACGCTACGATATCGTTAATGTTTTATCGTCGGGGTCACGCCATTAGTGACGCACATCCGGCACCATTAACGATATTGCAGCGTGTGACACTTTTGTGCGACCTAAAACGATCGCAAAAGTGGCAAAAATCGTTTGCCGTGGAGAGCTCGTCCTAAAACCAAATATCATTTATTTCTAATTAGCGATGTTGTTCCTCGTTCCTGCGGCAGCACCAATTGCTGTGAGTGACACCGCAGGAGCGAGGAACATCTCCTTACCTGCGTCCACCGGCTATGCGGAAGGAAAGAGGTGGGCGGAATGTTTACGTCCCGCTCATCTCCGCCCCTCCGCTTCTATTGGACGCCTGCCGTGTGACGTCGCTGTGACGCCGAACGACCCGCGACCTTCGAAAGGAGGCGGATCACCGGCTAGAGCGACGTCGCAGGGCAGGTAAGCCGTGTGATGGGGCAGCGCGATTTTGTGTGCGACGGGCAGCGATATGCCCGTGTCGCACAAACGAGGGGGCGGGTACACAAGATAGCAATATCGTTACCGATATCGCTCCCGTGTAAAGCCCGCTTTAAGCGGGCTTTACACGAGACGATAGATTGTGCGATATGTCGTTGGGGGTCACGGTTTTCTTGACGCACATCTGGCATAGCGCACGACGTGGTTTCGTGTGACACCTCCTAGCGACGCAGTATCGCTCACAAATCGTGAGTCGTGTACTCGTCGCTAGGTTTCATAAAATTGTTTAATTAAAATGGCGGCGGTTGTTCATCGTTTCCGTGGCATCACACGTTGCTCCGTGTGACACCACAGGAACGATGAACAGCAGCTTTACCTGCCTCCCGCGGCACCCGACGGCTTAATGGAAGGAAGGAGGTGGGCGGGATGTTTACATCCCGCTCATCTCCTCCCCTCCGCTTCTATTGGCCGCCTTCCGTGTGACGTCGCTGTGACGCCGAACGTCCCGCCCACTCCAGGAAGTGGACGTTCGTCGCCCACAGCGAGGTCGTCCGGAAGGTAAGTATGTGTGACGGGGGTTCAACGAGTTTGTGTGCCATGGGCAACTAATTGCCCGTGACGCAAAAACGACGGGGGCGGGTACGATCGATTGTGCTATCGCACAATCTATCATCTCGTGTAAAGCAGGCTTTAGAGTTGATATAAACAATTAACAGCCCCTCGTAGCAGACTGTTCCACCGCCGCTGCTTGGATGGTTTCTTTCAGTACCAGATGTGATGGCAGCCCATTCATCAGTCACCTGAGCACTGTAGACAAGGCATTGCTCTCAGCAATGATCATGGCATGTACAAGTAAATTCTAATGCCAGTGATGGGATGTAGTTTGCTCTGTTAGGCACTGTGCGCACACTGCGTTTTTTTTGCCACGGGTTTTGTTGCAGAAAAGGTGCGGGTTTTGCTCATAAAGTTCATGCAGTCTTTTCCCAGGAAAATCTATAAGAAATCCAAAATGCTGTGCTCACACTGCATATTTTTTTCCCTATAGGTTTTGCTGCAGAATTTCTGCATCAAAAAGTCGTAGCGTGTCACTTCTTTTCCGCAGGTACCTGACGTTTTGCCATTAAATAATGGTTAAAAACCACAGGGACACAACCGCGGAAAATTCGCACCAAAACCGCAACAAACCGCAGTAAAACCGCATACGGATTTTGGGTGCGTTTTTTGCCGCAGGTGCGGAATTCTGCCAGAGGGTGCGGATTTTACTTAAGAAAGACATTTTCCCAGTGCGTACATAGCCTTAGTATATGAAATCAGTAAGAAAGCTACAAATTCTAAACAAGGCTGGACGTGGCAGAAAATAGAGGGAGGGCAACCGGCATTGCTCCTTGAGTACTCATTTGTGGTATGGCTTATGACTGCTTCTCAGCTTGTCAGCACTAGATGTTCGGTTCTGTGGGTTGAGCCGGACTTTAGATAAAGTTTTGGTTTGGGACCTTCACTTGAGAGCACCCAGACACCGAATCTGAACTCTGTTTTTTTTTTTTTTGGGAAATTCTGTTTGGTATGAACACCAAACCTTGAGTTTGCTCATCTCTAGTCAGCACGTATCCTGCCCTGCACTATACACGGATATCAGCCTCACCACAGAGGATCCAGGACCTGTCTGTCACCTGCTCCGACCCTGTCCTGGCTCTAGTTCTGAGTGACCTCAACGTATCAACAACCAAAAAGGTTTCAAACAGTGTAATACAGTGTTTGCTCAATAGCGCATGTGTACTGCATGGTTAGAGGGACTCAATGTGATCTCTAGAGCGACAGAAGGTCAAGGCCTGCAAAATCCAGGATGAGTTCCCAACACAATCCTACATAGGTTACGAGTGAATCAGCTAGATGATTAACCTTTATTAACCTCCCTGTAACTGAGGGCTGGGACGCTCCTGCAGAATGGGTAAATGTTCACATATTGCCCCTCATAATCACTTAGTATTCCTCTACTATAGCAACCTATTATTATAGTCATGTATCCAGAGACCTGTCATTTCCTTCATGCACCAAAGTATTATGGAACATTCTCATGGGATGGAAAAATCTGCTCCAAATCTGCACCTGTAAATTAGTCCTTCAATGTAAATGATTTATTTTATGTACTAGTTCCTGTCATTGTTAAGATTAACCCATAAACTCCATAGAAAAGTTGGATGTAGCACATGATTTTTAGACCATGTATCACCAGGTTTTTGCTCCCCCATCTGAGAGCACCATAATGTAGGGCAGAGACCCTGATTCCAGCGATGTGTCACTTACTTATTTCTTGATGTAGTTTTGTTAAAACGCTGTTTTATCCATTGCCGCTCTGCTTGTCGTCTTTAGTCCCTGCTCTCTAATCATCAATACTCAGTATTGATTGGCATATGCCTATTTATAACAGACACCCCATACTTTGCACTGACGAGGGGCAAGCACCCCGAAACACCGTGTCTGCAAATTGGGATTCTGATCTGGCTTATATATCTAGGTCATATGCGAAGGATTGTTAAAAATCAACATTTGACTTTTAGGATCGCTACTTCCAATAGGTGGCGCTGCACTAGAGTTTGTCTCCTTTGCAGGGACAATTTGAATATTTATAACATAGGCAGACAGCTGTCAATCAGTGTTATGGATGGATATAGAAGGGACTTCCTCATTGAATGGACTATCAGATCTGCAGCAGATAAAAGGATTTTAGCAAAATAGCAGTAAGCAGCCCAGTAAGTGATTCATGCTGGAATTCTGCCCCTATTTTACATTTTCCTCAAATTGGGAAAAAGGAACTTTGGTAGATTCTCTAAATTTATCCATTTTATGTATCCAGTCAGTCTAGAGTTGATCAGACAGCCAAAAATCCAGTATCGGCAGATCACTGCCATATATAAAAAAAGAGTCCGATCCGCTCCGGAATATGGTGCCCATATAAGTCAATGGGGACCGTTATCCGGAGGTTAAAAACATTTGTGGAGGGGCTAGGGGGCTAGGAGCGAGCGCGGCATACTCACCGAGGCGCTGTCATGGCGGCACACTCCTTCCGGGTCACGCTGTTACCTTCCGGAGCCGACAATTCAATATTCATTGTTTTCCCCGCTCACCGACACGTGTTGGTTGCAGTTAGACACGCCCCCACCCTGAGTGTCAGCGTGTCAGCTAACTGCAACCAATCACAGGCGCCAGGACGGCCAGTGGATGGGGAAAGCAGTACAGTCTGTCGGTCAGTTCACGGTGGTAAAAATAAACACTCGGCACTCGGCAGCACAGTTATAGCGCGCGGCTGCAGCCCCAGCTGTCACGCTGTATCTGTGCTGTGTATCCAGTGCCCTGAGTCACACGTGCGAGGCTGCCAGGTGGTGCCATGGCAGACTCACGTGAGCCCCTCGTATGTGAAAGTTAAAAAAAAAAGACGTGCGGTTCCCCCTAATTTTCATCCCCAGCCAAGATAACGCCGGCAGGGGGCTGGTATATCCTCAGCCCGCAGCCGCCCGGTATTGTCGCATCTATTAGCTGTGAAAATACCGGTGTACGATACCGGCTCTTCCCGCAGGCGTGATGTGGTTCCAGTCAGGGTAATAGCAGGGGTTAATAGCGGCACACAGCTGCTACTAAACCCTAGGTTTGTGATGGCACAGTCGTCTATCAGATACCTGCATCACAAATCTGTAAGTGAAAGTAAATAAACAAGACACAGGGAAAAATCCTTTATTTGGAATAAAATACAAACATCCCCTCTTTCACCCCTTTATTAAGCCCAAACACCCTGCAGCTCTGACGTAATCCACAGGAGAAGTCCCACGCCGCTTCAGCTCTGCTACATCTGAATATCACAGAGAGCGGCACGACCGACCGCTCTCTGTGAGCTCCAGAGAATGAATGAGCTGCGCATTGAGTGGTGACATCACTCAGGTCATTTGCGGTCACAGCTGGAGGTTCCCATGGTCCTTCATCTGTGATCGCAGGTAACCTGACCTCAGGTGGAGGTCACTGAGTTCACAGACCTGCATCTCCTAGCAGAAAAAGCGCAGTTTTTTTGGCCAAGAGACGCAGATTTTGTGCTGTGAGATAAAGTGGGTGAGCCCTCCTAAAACATGCTAGATAAGTAGTAAAACATGCTAAAACCTGTGGGGCTGAATTGTAAAGTTTTGGAGGGCTCACCCTCTTTCTCTCCATCCCTTGTTAAACCCTGTTTGGAGTCAATTTATATATTGAGGTTGATCAACGTTTGTTGGTACTGGTCCCCCCTACATTACTTTATGTAGGGATTTTTAGTGCCATATTTTTCCTTGTTCTCATTTTTATCCTGATGTATTTTTCTATGTCCAATCTACTTATTATAATGGCCCATGTGAAATTTTGTATGCAATAACAATGTTTTATGTGCATTAAATATGTATTGGGTTAGATTAACCATGTATCATTTATTATATGGCACACAAAGTCCTGGTTGTTTTAAATATTTTTCCAGTATTAGATGAGGCAAGCTGCTCAGCACTATGTAAGTTCACCCCACAGGGACAAGCACCCCAGGTTCCAACACTAAATGGCCCAGCTCCACCCTACAAAATATAAAAAAATTAGCAACAAATAAAGATTTAATAAATGCATGAGGTTTTGGTCAATATTTTAAACTAACTAAACAAGCTCACAACCCACATCAAGGGTCCTAATTGTCTAACGAATCCCTACAATAAAATTAAGGGCAACTCACCAAAGAGGACATTGGAATTATGTCTAAAATGTTAAACTTTGGTCTAATTAGACCTTAACACATTTTCCCACATGCTTTTGGCAGTCTTGATTTGGCAAAACATTGTCGGCCTTGGAAGTTTTTCTTTGTAAGAAAAGGCTTCCCTCTTGCCACTCTATCCCATAGACCAGATATATGAAGAATACAGGAGATTGTTGTCACATGAAGTACAAAATGAATACTTGCCAAAAATGTCTACAGCTCTTTAATGTTGCAGTAGGACTCTTGGCTTCCTTTCAGAACAATTTGCTTGTTTTTTCCATCAATTTTGCGGATCCAGTTCTAGGTAATACCACTGTTGTAACCATAGGCAGATTGCACTGAGGGCAACAGAGAGACTGTTAGGGGTTTCTAGAAAAATGCTTGAGTTTCCCATTGACTTCCATTATACTCGTTACTCGAGTCGAGCATGTCCAAGAGTCCGACCTACTCAATTCGAGTAACGAACACTCGAGCATTTTAGTGATCGCTCATCACTAGTTGCTACATTACTTGATTCTAACCTTTCGTCAGACATTTCTGAAAATATTTTTTTTCCCTTTTAACCATATAGTGCTGAATAGGTTCATTTTCAAGCATTCCGTGTTCCTAAGCCTTTATATGTTTTTCAATATTTTGCTGCCCTCTGCTGGCCAATTTGTTAAATGCATTTGGTTATCAAAATGTACCAACACAAATGATTGTAATATCTAAAATAGCTTTCCAGGGTACGGGAAAATACAAATAAGGATATATTATAAACCAATTGCCTTTATGCCGAAATACGTTACCAAAATGTTTAAAAAAGTGGATTTATTTTCAATCACACGATGTCAATCTGCAAAATCTGTATTCAGTGAAGATATACTCTCCCACTCCTGATATAACAGTTGGTGATTTAAAATTCTATGCAGGTTCAATCTGTGGGCAAACACTAACATTCTGATGCAAGTTCGCCTGAAACAACAGTTACAGTTTTACTTTATGAGCACCAACTGTAGATGACATATATTTGTGTGTGTGTGTGTGTGTTTGTGTGTGTGTGTGTGTGTGTGTGTGTGTGTGTGTATATATATATCTATATATATAATTGCCTTATTCTGTCTGTCTGTCTGTCATGCTCCAAAATTGTGTCACGGTGACATTGTGTCACCGTGACATGTCCTTACGGTGACACAAAGCTGATTGGCCGCTGGGTTCGCCATGGCCCCGCCCCCCCACACGGATTGGCCTCTCGCCCCGGCTGCGCCCCCACACGGATTGGCCAGCCGCTCGCCCAGGCTCTGCCCCCCCCACAGATTGGCCTCTCGCCCCGGCACCCTGCAGGCATTGGCAACTCGCCCACGCCACGCCCCGCCCCCTCACGCAATAGACGTTAGCTCTGCCCCCCCCCCCCGCATTGCCCGAACTGACACGGTCACGGAGCCACGAATCCCAGGTGAGTACTGTACTCCCCCCCTTTTCCCCCTCACCAACGGGAGCCCACATCAGCGTACGCCGCCGCCGTATGCTGGTGTGGGCTCCCGTGCGAGCGGGGGACGTGTTGCGCTGGTAACCATGCTTGCATAGTTACCAGTAAATCAAGGTCCTGCAGCAGGGACTTCCACACGCACAAACATAACAGCACACACACACGCATCATCAGATCATCACTCACATCAGATCGCACTCACTCTCACACACACCTCACACACACCTCACACACACCTCACACACACCTCACACACACCTCACACACACATCGCATCCACACACTCACAGCATCCGGCGATATCGCTTGCTTCTCGGCCTCGATACTGTGCTGTGAGCTTCCAGGACCTGCCGGAGGATCACATGGCCAGAAGCATGTGGTATCTCCCGGATGTTGTGACTGTCAGCGCGTATGTGCGATATCGTCAGTGTCTGTGTGTGTGAGTGTATGCGATCGGGTGTGTGTGAGTGTATGCGATCGAGTGTGTGTGAGTAGATGCGATCGGGTGTGTGAGTGTCGGCAGAGGAGCACGGCGTGCTGGAGGAGGCTGGGAGCAGAGAGGCTGATCATGGGGGAGGCTGGAAGGAGAGAGGCTGATGCTGGTGGAGGCTGATGCTTGGGGAGGCTGATGCTGGGGCAGACTGGGAGCGGAAGGCTGATGCTGAGGGAGGCTGGGAGGGGGAGGCTGGGAGGGGGGAGGCTGGGAGGAGAGAGGCTGATCCTGGGGAAGGCTGGGAAAGGGAGGCTGATGCTGAGGGAGGCTGGAAGGAGAGAGGCTGATGCTGGGGGAGGCTGGAAGGAGAGAGGCTGAGGCTGGGAGGAGAGAGGCTGATGCTGGGGAAGGCTGATGCTGAGGGAGGCTGGGAGGGGAAAGCTGATGCTGGGGAAGGCTGGGAGGATGGAGGCTGGGAGGAGAGAGGCTGATCCTGGGGAAGGCTGGGAGAGGGAGGCTGATGCTGGAGGAGGCTGGAAGGAGAGAGGCTGATGCTGGCGGAGGCTTATGCTGGGGGAGGCTGGAAGGAGAGAGTCTGATGCTGGTGGAGGCTGATGCTTGGGGAGGCTGGGAGAGGGAGGCTGGGAGGAGGGAGGCTGGGAGAGGTAGGCTGAGAGAAGAGAGGCTGATGCTGGGGGAGGCTGATGCTGGGGGAGGCTGGTAGAGGGAGGCTGATGCTGGGGGAGGGTGGGAGGAGGGAGGCTGGGAGGAGAGAGGCTGATGCTGGGGAAGGCTGGGAAGAGAGAGGCTGATGCTGGGAGGAGAGAGGCTGATGCTAGGATGAGAGAGGCTGATGCTGGGAGGAGAGAGGCTGATGCTGAGGGCAGAGAAGCTGATGCTGGGGGCAGAGAGGCTGATGCTGGTGCAGCATGGGGGATGGAGCACGATGGGGGGGTGCGCAGCATCGGGGATGGAGCATGATGGGGGGGTGCGCAGCATCGGGGATGGAGCACGATGGGGAGTTCACAGCATGGGGGATGGAGCACGTTTGGGAGTGCGCAGCATGGCGGGTGGAGCACGTTTGGGAGTGCGCAGCATGGGAGATGGAGCACGATGGGGGGTGCGCAGCATAGGGGATGGAGCACGATAGGGAGTGCGCTGCATGGGGGATGGAGCACGATGGGGAGTGCGGAGTATGGCGGATGGAGCACGTTTGGGAGTGCGCAGCATGGCGGATGGAGCACGTTTGGGAGTGCGCAGCATGGCGGATAGAGCACGTTTGGGAGTGCGCAGCATGGGAGATGGAGCACGATGGGGGGTGCGCAGCATAGGGGATGGAGCACGATGGGGAGTGCGCTGCATGGGGGATGGAGCACGATGGGGAGTGCACTGCATGGGGGATGGAGCACGTTTGGGAGTGCGCACCTCCCCCCAACACACACACACACACACAAACGCACGCACGCACGCGCGCTCACTGCACAACACACCACACACACACACACACACACACTGGGAACCACAAACAACTGCCCTACACAGACACCCACACACACAGACAACGCTGCACACACACAACACCCAACACACAAACACCGCGGCACACACAAATATACGCACATACCGCACAACACACACATTGCACTAAACATACCTCCCCCCAAAACACACCACACACACACAAACCGTGCAACACACACACAACGCTACAGACACACAGCGCTCCACAAACAACGCAACACACGCAACACACATACAACACCGCTCTCACCCCCCGTCACACCCAGACAACACCCAGAACATGTACAGCCCCTACACAAACACTTGGTAACTACACACAACAACATTATATATATATAACAAAAATCATACATGAACTACACAATACGTAAATTCTAGAATACCCGATGCGTAGAATCGGGCCACCTTCTAGTATATATATAAATATATAATGAGCAAAATATATGTTATTAAGGTAATGTGTAAGCCTTATTAACCCCTTAAGGACGAAGCCAGATTTGTACTTAATGCCCAGGCCATTTTTTGCAATTTTGGTTATAACTCTGGAACGCTTCAATGGATCCCGGTGATTCTGAGATTGTTTTTTCGTGACATATTGGGCTTCATGTTAGAGGTAAATTTAGGATGATATTTTTTTATTTTATTTGTGAAAAAATCTGAAATTTGACAAAAAAATTAAAAATTTTGCAAGTTTCAAACTTTTAATTTTTATGCCCATAAACCGGAGAGTTATGTCACACAAAATAGTTAATAAATAACATTTCCCACTTGTCTACTTTAGATCAGCGCAATTTTTGAAACAAATTTTTTGGGGTTAGGAAGTTAGAAGGGTTCAAAGTTCATCAGCAATTTCCCATTTTTTCAACAAAATTTACAAAACCATTTTTTTAGGGACCACATCCCATTTGATGTAACTTTGAGAGGCCTGGGTGACAGAAAATACCCAAAAGTGACACCATTCTAAAACCTGCACCCCTCAAGGTACTCAAAACCACATTCAAGAAGTTTATTAACCCTTCAGGTGCTTCACAGGAACTAAAGTAATATGGAATGAAAAAAAATAAAAATTAACATTTTACCTAAAAATGATACTTTAGCACTAATTTTCTTACTTTTTCAAGAGGTAACACCAAAAATTGGACCTCACACTTTGTTACCCACTTTCTTATGAGCGCGCCGATACCCCACATGTGGTCAGAAACCTTTGTTTGGGTAAATGGGAGAGCTCGGAATGAAAGGAGCAATATTTGAATTTTGGAAAGCAAAGTTGGCTGAAACAGATTGCGGGCACCATGTTGCTTTTACAGATCCCCTAAGGTACCTAAACAGCAGGAACCCCCCTCAAGTGACCCCGTTTTGGAAACTAGACCCCTTAAGGCTTCTATCGAGGGGTATACTGAGCATTTTGGACCCACAGGTACTTCACAGATTTTGATAACGTTACTTTGTCATATTGAAAATTGTAATTTTTTTCTCAAAAATGTTGCTTTAGCATCAGTTCTCTCACTTTTTCAAGAGGTAATTCCAAAAATGGGACCCAAATGTTTGTTACCCACTTTTTTATGAGCGCGGTGATACCTCACATGTGGTCTGAAACCTTTGTTTGGACAAATGGGAGGGCTTGGAACGAAAGGAGCAATATTTGAATTTTGGAAAGGAAATTTGGCTGAAAAAGATTGCGGGCACCATGTTGCATTTGGAGGACCCCTAAGGTACATAAACAGCAAAAAACCACCACAAGTGACCCCATATTGGAAACTAGGCCTCTCAAGGAATTTATCTAGATGTTTGGTGAGTACCCTGAACCCCCAGGTGCTTCACAGAAGTTTATAACGTTGAGCCATGAAAATAAAAAAATAAAATTTTACCACAAAATTGTTACTTCAACCAGGTAGCTTTTTTTTTAACAAGGGTAACAGGAAAAAAATCACCATGAAATGTATTCTGCAATTTCTCCTGAGTTTGGTGATATCTTATATGTGGTGGAAATCAACTGTTTGGGCACACGGCAGGTCTTGGAAGGGAAGGAGTGCAATTTGACTGAACATTTGGCTGGAATAATTAGTGGACGCTATGTCGCATTTGGAAAGCCCCTAAAGTGCCTAAACAGTGGAGGCCCCCCACAAGTGACCCCATTCTGGAATCAAGAAACCTCAAGGCTTTTATCTAGGTGTATATTGAGCATTTTGAATCCACGAATACTTCACAGAATTTGATAAGCTTAGGTTGCCATATTGAAAATTTTCATTTTTTTCACAAAAATGTTTCTTTAGCATCACATTTCTCACTTTTTCAAGAGGCAACAACAAAACGTGGACCCCACAGGTTGTTATACAATTTCTTGTGAGCGCAGGGATACCCCATATGTGGCCAAAAACCTCTGTTTGGATATATGGGAGGGCTTGGAATGGAAGGAGCACCATTTGAATTTTGGAAAAGTTGAAATAAATTGCGCGCACCATGTCACATTAGCAGGGCCTCTTGGGTACCTATACATTAGAAACCCCCCACAAGTGACTCCATTTTGGAAACTGGACCCCTCAAGGATTTTATTCAGGAGTATAGTAAGCATTTTGAATCCACAGGTACTTCACAAAAATGTTGCTGTAGCAACAAATTTCTCTCTTTTAGGCTATGTGGCCATGATCCAGCGACACGGCGTCCAGTACACAGTGTCAGCCTTCCTGCAGAGATGTGAGTGTTGTCCACGGGAGAACGCAGCTGCCCATGCCCACGATTTGGGTTCAGGCTGCTGTGGAGCTCTATGCTACTTGCAGAGCACACTCATCTCCGCAGCATAAATTGACATGCTGAGGCTCGGGAAGCTGCGCCACAGGTCGGTTTATGCTGCGGAGAAAAGAATCACAGTGGGCACGGGATTTCTAAAAATCCTTCCACTGTGCTTCTACTGCACAACGCAGCGTTATGGACGCAGGGAAAACACTCTGCGCCCAAAACGCTGCAAACCCTGATTGTGGGCACATAGCCTAAAATGCTACAATGGATGAATGGATAGATGTCAAACATATATAACGCCCCACCCCCCTGCATATTCTAAGCTGGCGACCTTTAGTGCCTTTCATGTGGCACTAAAGGGTGCCTAGCCTTGTATTTAGCCCAAAAAGAAAAAAAAAATAATTAAAATAAATGACGTGGGGTCCCCCCTATTTTTGATAGCCAGCTAGGGTAAAGCAGACAGCTGTAGCCTGCAAACCACAGCTGACAGCTTCACCTTGGCTGGTGATCAATTTAGAGGGCTCCCCAAGCTGTTTTTTTTTTTTAAATTATTTATAAATAAATAATTAAAAAAAAAAACAAACATAGGGTCCCTCCAAATTAGATCACCAGCCAAGGTGAAGCTGACAGCTGGGGTCTGGTATTCTCAGGGTGGGAAGAGCCATGGTTATTGGACTCTTCCCAGCCTAAAAATAGCAGGCCGCAGCCGCCCCAGAAGTGGCGCATCCATTAGATGCGCCAATTCTGGCGCTTCGCCCCAGCTCATCCCGCGCCCTGGTGCGTTGGCAAACGGGGTAATAAATGGGGTTGATACCAGGTGTGTAATGTCACCTGGCATCAAGCCCAGCAATTAGTTATGTCACAGCGTCTATCAGATACCTGACATAACTAATTGACAGTAATAAAAAAAAAAATTGACAACAAAAAAAAATTTATTTGAAAAAACACTCTCCAAAACATTCCCTGATTAACCAATTTATTGAAAAGAAAAGAAAAAAAAATCCACTGTAATCCATTTGGACGTCCCACGTCGACTCTGGACCTTCTAGAATATGGGGGACACGTTCACGTTCACGTTCTGCACCCACCCTCCCTGGGTCACAGCTGCAGTGTGCCGAGCAGCAGCAGCAGCCAGCGTCCTGAACACAGGAAGCTGACAGCCGCGCTCTGCACATGTGACCAGCGTCTGCTGAGAAGGAGCCGGAGGAGGGGGCCGCGGGGGATCAGCACTCCGACAGGTATGTATGACACCGGGGAACACCGGGGGGGACCGGGCAGGGCCTAGGGAGCAGGTTTCTGTCGCATGTGTTATGGCACATACGACAGAAACCATAGGAACAGTGTAAATGCGGCCGGCGCGCTGCTGTGCTCGCCGGTGCGCGCGGCCACCTTGGATTTTCGGGAGGGGGTTGGGGGTCGGAGGGGGCACTTTGGGGATACCGAGGGGACCGGAGGGTACCGGGAAAGAGATTTATCTCCCATCTGACATGTTTATTTATGCCAGATGGGAGATAAATGATTTTTTACCGGCGCGGTCATTTACTGTAACCTGATCATCGGTATACGGTGTATCCCGGTCATCAGGTGAGCGGGGACCAGAAAAACCGGCCAGAATCATGATCTCCAGGGTCTCAGCTACCCCCGGCAGCTGAGACCCCGGAAATTTTCTGACTCTGGGGGGCGCTAGACCCTTTTTTCCGACCGCCGTTAAAAAGCGGCGGTTTGGAAGAAGTACCCTAATTTGTCGCCGTTAAAAGGCGTATCGGCGGTCGTTAAGGGGTTAAACCCCCTTCCTCACGTACTTTACATCAATATTTTTTGACAAAAATTAGCATATGTCATTAATAAACTTGGCCCAATCTACTACTCTCCGGCTCTTGTTCATCATTGTTGTTTCTCCACTTTTTCTTTTATTTTTTATGTTTTGCACCACATTTTAAGTATTCTTTTTTTTTTCCCTTTAAAACTTTGCTTAGTCAGATGTTTTAGGCCCCTTTCACACGTCAGTGATTCTGCTACCTTTGTGCTTTTTTTTAAACGTACCAGAATCACTGACATACGCAGACCCATTATAATGAATGGGTCTGCTCACACGTCTGATTTTTCACTGCGCGTGTCTCCGTGCGGCGTACCCGCGTGTGCGTGATTGCTGCACGGAGACATGTCCATTTTTTTCTGGCATCACTGATGTTCTACAGACCACGCAGTGGTGTGGTCCGTGAAACACGTGCCAGAAAAAAACGTGCATTTAAAATAATAAACATTTTAACTCACCCGGCGTCCAGCGATGTCCTCTGCAGCCCGTTCTCCCTGCTGCTTCTGAGCCGGCTCATTATTGTCGCGCATATTCATTATGCGCGACACAGCCGACCCTAAAGCAGCTGCTGCGGGGGTCACCGCCGGCCGGATGCTGCACCGCGGGAGGATTCAGCACCATGGAGAGCGGGAGCGGGCGCAGGTGAGTTGTTTTCTAAGTGCAATCACGGGCCACGGATAACGGAGCCCGGATTGCACTTAGACAACCCACGTGTGCCGAGATTCACGGCACACGCAGGGACATGTGCGTGTTTTACACGTCAGTGAAAAACGTCACTGTTTTTCACTGACGTGTGAAACGGGCCTTAGACAGATTCATAAAATGTAAACTTTTTCCAAAAATTATTTTTTTTTGGCACATCTCACTCTAGTCACTGCCTGGAATAAGGTTTCAGGAAGAGTTTTCAATATGATGCAATTTTGCAACTTTTCAAAGGATTTAGAGACTTTTGGTGATGAAAAGTTACAAAAACAGTTATAAACAAAAATACAGTGCCTTGCGAAAGTATTCGGCCCCTTAGAATTTTTCAACCTTTTCCCACATTTCAGGCTTCAAACATAAAGTTAAAAATTTAAATTTTATGGTGAAGAATCAACAACAAGTGGGACACAATTGTGAAGTTGAATGAAATTTATTGCTTATTTTAAACTTTTATAAAAAATAATAAACTGAAATTTGGGCGTGCAATATTATTCGTCTCCTTTAACCCCATAGCGACGGCCTAACGTCTCAAGACGTCGGAAAAACAGGGTACTTATTCTGTTCCGACGTCTTGAGACGTCAGGCCGGAAAAAGCTTGTAGCGCCCCCCAGTGACGAAAAATCTCGGGGGTTTCAGCTACCGGAGGTAGCTGAGACCCCCAAGATTATGAATCGGGGTGTTTTTTTTGGACCCCGATAATGTGATCACCGGTATACACCGTATACCGCCGGTCACATTAAAAAAAAAAAAATGGCAAATAATACTGATTTCTTTCTCATCTGACATGATCAAACATGTCAGATGATAAAGAAATATAAGCCCCTAGTGCCCCCAAAGCCCCCGGTACCGGAGAAATCAACCCCCACCCACCCCCACCGTACATCCAAAATGGCGCCGACGCGCGGCGAAAAATGCCGCTGCCGGCTCTGCATTCATTTCCCTCCGATCTGAAATGATCAAACATTTCAGATCGGAGGTAAATGTCCTCCCCCTGATCCCTCCTCCGGTACACCGGAGATTTCTGGTCCCCCGGAGCACCCTCCGGTTCTCCAGAGCCCCCCCCGGAGCATGCAAGATGGCGCCGACGCGCGCTGAAAACTGCTGCTGCCGCTGCCAGTGCATTCATTTCCCTCTGATCTGAAATGATGAAACATTTCAGATCGGAGGGAAATGTCCTACCCCTGACCCCTCCTCCGGTCCAACGGAGCCCTCTGGTTTACCGAAGCCCCCTCAGGTTCTCTAGAGCGCTCCCCCTCCCCCCCCCCTCCGGAGCATGCAAGATTGCGGCGCACAGCGCGCGGCCGCATTCATCCTGCTCTTTCTGCCGCATGTGACACGTCACATGCGGCAGAAAGTTGTCCCCAGGTCCCGCGGTCACCCCCCCCAGCCCCCGGTTTTACGTTACCTGGCTGCTGGTGCTCCGTCCCCGCGATCACGCCGCCTCCTTCTTGAAAGCTGGCGGCGCATGCGCAGACAGCGGCTGTCAGCTGGATCCCTGCAAGCAGGGACGCTGACATCGCTGCTGCACAGGCTGCTGCACTGTGGACCGGGGGAGGGTGAGTGCAGTGATCTGCAGCCACAGTCCTCACATTGAGAGGCTGCTGTTCCGGAAAATGGGGGGTACGTTCTGTGAGCGTGCCCCTCATATTCTGGAATGAGGTTACTGCAGGTCACTCTGCCCTAAGTTGGACCGGGGCAGTGTGAGTGCAGTATTCTCAGATTACTGCACCCACACTGCTCATGGAGAGCTTGCGCTTCCAGAAAATGGGGGATACGTTCCCTGAACGTGCCCCCCATATTCTAGAAGGTCCAGAGTCGCCGAGGGACGCTGACGTCGCTGCTGCACAGGCTGCTCCACTGTGGACCGGGGGAGAGTGAGTGCAGTGATCTGCAGCCACACTCCTCACATGGAGAGACTGCTGTTCCAGAAAATGGGGGGTACGTTCTGTGAGCGTGCCCCTCATATTCTGGAATGAGGTTACTGCAGGTCACTCTGCCCTAAGTTGGACCGGGGCAGTGTGAGTGCAGTATTCTCAGATTACTGCACCCACACTGCTCATGGAGAGCTTGCGCTTCCAGAAAATGGGGGATACGTTCCCTGAACGTGCCCCCCATATTCTAGAAGGTCCAGAGTCGCCGAGGGACCTCCAAAATGGATTACAGCGACCGAAATTTATTTATTTTCAATAAATTGGTGAAAGAGGAATGTTTCGGGGAGTTTTTTTTTCAAATAATTTTTTTTTTTGTCTTTATTTTTTTCTATTACTTGACTTGGTTAGTGATGTCGGGTATCTGTTTAGATGCCGTGACATCACTAACCCCAGGGCTTGATGCCAGGTGACATTACAGCTGGTATCAACCCCATATATTACCTCGTTTGCCACCGCACCAGGGCGTGGGATGAGCTGGAGCGAAGCGCCAGGATTGGCGCATCTAATGGATGCGCCACTTCTGGGGCGGCTGCGGCCTGCTATTTTTAGGCTGGAAAGAGTCCAATAACCATGGCTCTTCCCACCCTGAGAATACCAGACCCCAGCTGTCCGCTTCACCTTGGCTGGTGATCTAATTTGGGGGGGACCCCACGTTTTTGTTTTTTTTTTAAAAAAACGCCTGGGGAGCCCTCCAAATTGATCACCAGCTAAGGTGAAGCTGTCAGCTGTGGTTTGCAGGCTACAGCTGTCTGCTTTACCCTAGCTGGCTATCAAAAATAGGGGGGACCCCACGTCGTTTATTTTAATTATTAATTTTTTGGGGAGCTAAATGCAAGGCTAGGCACCCTTTAGTGCCACATGAAAGGCACTAAAGGGCGCCAGCTTAGAATATGCAGGGGGGTGGGACGTTATATATGTTTGACATCTATCCATTCATCCATTGTAGCATTTTAGGCTATGTGCCCACAATCAGGGTTTGCAGCGTTATGGGCGCAGAGTGTTTTCCCTGCATCCATAGCGCTGCATTGTGCAGTAGAAGCACAGTGGAAGGATTTTTAGAAATCTCATGCCCACTGGGCTTCTTTTCTCCGCAGCATAAACCGACCTGTGGCGCAGCTTCCTGAGCCTCAGCATGTCAATTTATGCTGCGGAGACAAGAGTGTTCTATGCAGGTAGCATAGAGCTCCACAGCAGCCTGAACCCAAATCGTGGGCATGGGCAGCTGCGTTCTCCTGTGGACAACACTCACATCTCTGCAGGAAGGTTGACACTCTGTACTAGACGCCGTGTTGCTGGATCATGGCCACATAGCCTAAAAGTGAGAAATTTGTTGCTACAGCAACATTTTTGTGAAGTACCTGTGGATTCAAAATGCTTACTATACTCCTGAATAAAATCCAGTTTCCAAAATGGGGTCACTTGTGGGGGGTTTCTGCTGTATAGGTACCCAAGGGGCCCTGCTAATGTGACATGGTGCCCGCAATTTATTTCAACTTTTCCAGAATTCAAATGGTGCTCCTTCCATTCCAAGCCCTCCCATTTATCCAAACAGAGGTTTTTGGCCACATGTGGGGTATCCCTGTGCTCATACGACATTGGATAACAAGCTGTGGGGTCCACGGTTTGTTGTTGCCTCTTGAAAAAGTAACAAATATGATGCTAAAGCAACATTTTTGTGAAAAAAATGAAAATTTTCAATATGGCAACCTAAGCTTATCAAATTCTGTGAAGTACTCTTGGATTCAAACTGCTCACTATACACCTAGATAAAAGCCTTTAGGTGTCTTGTTTCTAGAATGGAGTCACTTGTGGGGGACCGCCACTGTTTAGGCACCTTAGGGGCTTTCCAAATGCAACATAGCGTCCGCCAATGATTCCAGCCAATTGTGCAGTCAAATGGCGCTCCTTCCCTCCCGAGCCCTGCTGTGCACCCAAAATGTTGATTTTCATCACACATAAGGTATCAGCATACTCAGGAGAAATTGCACAATAAATTTTATGCTGAATTTTTTCCTTTTACACTTGTGAAAAAAAAGCTACCTGGTTGAAGTAACAATTTTGTGGTAAAAATGTATTATTTTATTTTCACAGCTCAACATTATAAACTTCTGTGAAGCACCTGAGGGTTCAGGGTACTCACCAAACATCTAGATAAATTCCTTCAGGGGTCTATTTTCCAAAATGGGGCCACTTGTGGGGGACCTCCACTGTTTAGGCACCTCAAGGGCTCTCCTAATGCAACATAGCGTACGCTATTGATTCCAGCCAATTTTGCAGTCAAATGGCACTCCTTCCCTTCCGAGCCCTGTCATGCGCCCAAACAGTTGATTTCCACCACATATAAGGTATCGCCAAACTCAGGTGAAATTGCACAATAAATTTCATGGTGATTTTTTTCCTGTTACCCTTGTGAAAAAAAAGCTACCTGGTTGAAATAACAATTTTGTGGAATTTTAGGGGCATTAGGGGCATTGCAGCTATAAGTCCCCTTACCTGGCAGCCAGACTGGCTTGCAAGGTCTCCTTAAGGAGAATAGTGTTCCCCCGTGGTCCCCACATAGCTTTCTCATGAGCCAGATCAGACACCCCCATACTTTGCACTGACGAGGGGCAAGCACCCCGAAACACCGTGTCTGCAAATTGGGATTCTGATCTGGCTTATATATCCTGAGTCATATTGCAAAGGATTGTCAAAAATCCACTTGTGACTTTTAGGATCGCTACTTCCAATAGGTGGCGCTGTGCTAGAGTTTGTCTCCTTTACTGGAGAGACAATTTGAATATTTCCCAGAGGGGCATTGCAGCTATAAGTCCCCTTACCTGGCAGCCAGACTGGCTTGCAAAGTCTCCTTAAGGAGAATAGTGTTCCCCCGTGGAATTTTAGGGGCATTGCAGCTATAAGTCCCCTTACCTGGCAGCCAGACTGGCTTGCAAGGTCTCCTTAAGGAGAATAGTGTTCCCCCGTGGTCCCCACATAGCTTTCTCATGAGCCAGATCAGACACCCCCATACTTTGCACTGACGAGGGGCAAGCACCCCGAAACACCGTGTCTGCAAATTGGGATTCTGATCTGGCTTATATATCCTGAGTCATATTGCAAAGGATTGTCAAAAATCCACTTGTGACTTTTAGGATCGCTACTTCCAATAGGTGGCGCTGTGCTAGAGTTTGTCTCCTTTACTGGAGAGACAATTTGAATATTTCCCAGAGGGGCATTGCAGCTATAAGTCCCCTTACCTGGCAGCCAGACTGGCTTGCAAAGTCTCCTTAAGGAGAATAGTGTTCCCCCGTGGAATTTTAGGGGCATTGCAGCTATAAGTCCCCTTACCTGGCAGCCAGACTGGCTTGCAAGGTCTCCTTAAGGAGAATAGTGTTCCCCCGTGGTCCCCACATAGCTTTCTCATGAGCCAGATCAGACACCCCCATACTTTGCACTGACGAGGGGCAAGCACCCCGAAACACCGTGTCTGCAAATTGGGATTCTGATCTGGCTTATATATCCTGAGTCATATTGCAAAGGATTGTCAAAAATCCACTTGTGACTTTTAGGATCGCTACTTCCAATAGGTGGCGCTGTGCTAGAGTTTGTCTCCTTTACTGGAGAGACAATTTGAATTTTGTGGTAAAATTTTATTTTTTTATTTTCATGGCTCAACGTTATAAAATTCTGTGAAGCACCTGGGGGTTCAGGGTACTCACCAAACATCTAGATAAATTCCTTGAGGGGCCTAGT
This sequence comes from Anomaloglossus baeobatrachus, assembly GCF_048569485.1. NCBI lineage: Eukaryota > Metazoa > Chordata > Amphibia > Anura > Aromobatidae > Anomaloglossus > Anomaloglossus baeobatrachus. Next base: position 453,213,085 of record NC_134355.1, on the reverse strand, counting down.
TTCCAAAATGGGGTCACTTGTGCGGGGTTTCTGCTGTTTAGGTACCTTAGGGGACCTCCAAATGTGACATGGTGCCCGCAATCTATTTCAGCCAAATTTCCTTTCCAAAATTCAAATATTGCTCCTTTCGTTCCAAGTCCTCTCATTTGTCCAAACAAAGGTTTCAGACCACATGTGAGGTATCACCGCGCTCATAAAAAAAGTGGTTAACAAACCTTGAGGTCAAATTTTTGGAATTTTGAAAAAGTGAGAAAATTGATGCTAAAGCAACATTTTTGAGAAAATGTATTAAAATTTTCAATATGACAACGTAACGTTAACAAAATCTGTGAAGTACCTGTGGATCTAAAATGCTCACTATACCCCTAGATAGAAGCCTTGAGGGGTCTAGTTTCCAAAATGGTGTCACTTGTGAGGGGTTTCTTCTGTTTAGGTACCTTAGCGGACCTGTAAATGCAACATGGTGCCCGCAATCTATTTCAGCCAAATTTGCTTTCCAAAATTCAAATATTGCTCCTTCTGTTCCGAGCCCTCCCATTTGTCCAAACAGAGGTTTCTGACCACATGTGGGGTATCGGCGCGCTCATAAGAAAGTGGGGAACAAGTTTTGGGGTCCATTTTGTTGTGTTATTTCCTCTAAAAGTGAATAAATTTGGGTTAGAGCAACATTTTTAGGTAAAATTTAATTTTTGCTTTTTTTCATTCCACACTGCTTTTGTTCATGTGAAGCACCTGAAGGGTTAATAAACTTCTTGAATGTGGTTTTGAGTACTTTGGGGGGTGCAGTTTTTAGAATGGTGTCACTTTTGAGTATTTTCTATCATCTAGGCCTCTCAAAGTCACTTCAAATGTGATGTGGTCCCTAAAAAAATGGTTTTGTAAATTTTGATGTAAAAATGAGAAATCGCTGATAAACTTTGAACCCCTCTAACTTCCTAAGAAAAAAAAATTTTGTTTCCAAAATTGTGCTGATGTAAAGTAGACATGTGGGAAATGTTATTTATTAACTATTTTGTGTCACAGAAATCTCTGGTTTAACGGTATAAAAATTCAAAAGTTGAAAATTCAATTTTTTTCATAAATAAATGCAAAAAATATTGTCCTAAATTTGGTACTAACATGAAGTCCAATATGTGACGAAAAAACAATCTCAAAATTACCAGGATCCGTTGAAGCGTTCCAGAGTTATAACCTCATGAAGTGACACTGGTCAGAATTGCAAAATTTGGTCTGGTCATTAAGGTGAAAATTAGCTCCGTCACTAAGGGGTTAAGTTTATACTTTGTAGCGCCACCTTTTGCTGTGATTACAGCTGCAAGTCACTTGGGGTATGTTTCTATCAGTTTTGCACATCATCGAGAGACTGAAATTCTTGCCCATTCTTCCTTTGCAAACAGCTGGAGCTGAGTGAGGTTGGAGGGGGAGAGCGTTTGTGAACAGCAGTTTTCAGCTCTTTCCACAGATTCTTGATTGGATTCAGGTCTGGACTTTGACTTGGCCAATCTAACACCTGGATATGTTTATTTGTGAACCATTCCATTGTAGATTATGCTTTATATTTTGGATCATTGTCTTGTTGAAAGACAAATCTCCATCCCAGTCTCAGGTCTTTTGTAGACTCCAACAGGTTTTCTTCAAGAATGGTCCTGTATTTGGCTCCATCCACCTTCCCATCAGTTTTAACCATCTTCCCTGTCCCTGCTGAAGAAAAGCAGGCCCAAACCATGATTCTGCCACCACCAAGTTTGACAGTGGGGATGGTGTGTTCAGGGTGATGAGCTCTGTTGCTTTGACGCCAAACATATCTTTTGTCCTTGTCCCCAAAAAGTTTGATTTTGGTTTCATCTGACCAGAGCACCCTCTTCCACATGTTTGGTGTGTCTCCCAGGTGGCTTGTGGCAAACTTTAAACTACACTTTTTATGGATATCTTTGAGAAATTGATTTCTTCTTGCCACTCTTCCATAAAGGCCAGATTTGTGCAGTGTACGACTGATTGCTGTCCTGTGGACAGACTCTCCCACCTCAGCTGTAGATCTTTGCAGTTCATCCAGAGTGATCATGGGTGTTGTGAATGTCAGTTATACTTTTGCTGCTGTGAGGCTCCCTCTTGTGGCCAGGAATGGTTTGGACAGAGACCAGGTGTGTTGAGCAATGGGCGTTTCCATTGCTAACTCTCTTCCTATTTAAACCCTGGTCTGCTAGCAGGCTATGCCGTATGTCAGTTGTTCTTTGTTCACCAGCCTGCTTCATCCTGCTCCAGACCACATCTACCCCAGATAAGTGCTTGGCTCTTTATTTGTTGCTGGGTTCTTTTTATCTCATCTGAGTTTGTCATTTGCTGTGGTTATTGTCAGTTTATTTGCATGCAGGGATCTTCCCTCTCAGTTGCTTAGCTGGGAAACTCCCTGCAGCTATGTTTGGAGTATTGCTCCTATAAGTCCATGTGTTTGTTGCTTCTTGAATTTTTAATGGTTCCTGCTTTCTGTTCATTGGTATGACAAGAGCGCCTGGTATAGGATGGAGTTGAGATCTAGCGATCTGAGGGCTTTTTGTACTATCGGGTTTTTGGATTTTTGCAGGGTTTTTCTCTGGCCACCATCAGTCCCTTTCCTATCCTGTCCTATTTAGTCAGTAGGGCCTCACCTTTTGCTAATCCTATCATCTATCTGTGTATTGTGTTTTCCTATATCACCGCAGTCTTTGAATGTGGGGGGCTTGCTATTCTTTATCTATTTTCTGAGGCAGAGAGTTATTCATCTTTCCTTCCTTTAGGATAGCTAGTTCTCCGGCCAGGTTCGCGGTGCACAGGATGTTAGTTCACCCCTCGGCTACTTCTAGTGTTGATGGTTAGTAAGGGGATGGCGGCCAGATTAGTTGCCAATGCTCTTGTCACCTTTTACCAATGATTAATGGTGGTCTTCCATGGTTCCGGATCATAACACATGGGCCTCTTGGCTGCATCTCTAATCAGTCTTCTCCTTGTTTGACATGAAATATTTTAGGGACGGCCAGGTCTTGGTAGATTTGCAGTGGTATGACACTCCTTCCATTTCAATATGATCGCTTTCACAGTGCTTCCTGGGATGTTTAAAGTTTTGGAAATCTTTTTGCAACCAAATCCAGCTTTAAACTTCTCCACAACAGTATCACGGACCTGCCTGTTGTGTTCCTTGGTCTTCATGATACTCTCTGTGCTTTAAACAGAACACTGAGACTATCACAGAGCAGGTGCATTTATACGGAGACTTGATTACACACAGGTGGCTTATATTTATCATCATCAGTCATTTAGGACAACATTGGATCATTCAGAGATCCTCAATGAACTTCTGGAGTGAGTTTGCTGCACTGAAAGTAAAGGGGATGAATAATATTGCACGCCCCAATTTTCAGTTTATTCTTTTTTACAAAAGTTTAAAATAAGCAATAAATTCCGTTCAACTTCACAATTGTGTCCCACTTGTTGATTCTTTACCATAACATTAAAATTTTTATCTTTATGGTTGAAGCATGAAATGTGGGAAAAGGTTGAAAAATTCAAGGGGGCCGAATACTTTCGCAAGGCACTGTAAATAGAAATTTTAATTTTGTGCCAAATTCATGACCCTTGTACACTATTTTTGAAAAGTTTGGCACAAAAGATAGCAGTTACCACAAGATGAAAAATAAGTGACGTCACCAAATCACAAATGATAAATCAGACCCTCTGTATTTTTCTAGGCACATTTGACAGTTGAGTTGAGGATGATGAGGTTTGTAACTTTGTACCTAAGTGATATCAATGGACCTGCTGCTATTCATGTTCTGTATCTTTTATCCATGTACCCTCCTCTTATCGTTGGGATATGGTGCTTCCTCGAGTTACAGTATTAATTAGTTCCATGACAGATATTTGTAAGTTGAGGACATTGTAACCTGATACCATAACAGTGCGGAAAGCTAACTAGAAATTGTTTCTTACGCTCACTAAATATCACCCCAAAATGTAAAACAATGGATAAGAAAGAAATATTAGTTGAAAACGAATACCCATAATGTCAGTACTTAGAACTTTCACTTGTGCTCTCTGATTGTAAATTTGTAAGTCACAATCAATTAGAAGACAAAAGTTACTTCAGGGTCCTTTTCTTGCCATAGAATCAGCTCCTCCTGCACAGGTATGGCACTATAAAGCAGAGAGACACTATTCAGCTATACTATGGGCATCTTCAGATTTTCACTGAGCTACAGACAGATTTGTAGGACAATTTTTACAATTCTCTTTAGTCCTGCATTCCACCCGCACCTGATAACCCCTTAGATCAAAATGTTATAGCACAATTTAAATGGCCACAGCGAAGAAATCACCTTTCCTCGCTGCCATCGTTGGTCCAGTGAAGCGATTACGGGGAGCCTAGGGTTGCCATGGTAGCGACGGGTCATGTGATGACTCCTGTCGCTATCATGATGTAGCTTCTGTTAGAGCCGACAGAGCAGCGGCTGACACAGGAAAGCAGCATTTCTGCTGATCAGAGCTGTGCAGCTCTGATCAACAGAAATGAATCAGCAATCAGACTGCTGACTCTTATAGTCCCCTACGAAGAGTAGTAAAATAAAAAAAATAAATAAAAAACAAGCTTTTTTAAAAAAAAAAAATAACCTAAAAAGTTCAAATCATTCCCCATTCACCCCATTGAAAATTAAACGGTTAAAAAAATAACAAATATTCACACATTTGGTATCATCGTGTTCAAAAATGCCCTATCAACATATAAAATCAATGAACCTAATCATCAAACAATATAGCAGCAAAAAGAATTCCAAATGCCGAAATTACGTTTTTTTGCTCATTGCAAATTTTGCACAAAATGCTATAACAGGCGATCAAAATGTAGCATCTGTACAAAAATGAGTACCATTTAAAAACATCAGTTCAAGACGCAAAACAATAAACCATTGCTTATTTGTCCAAAAAAAGTGCACCACTTTTTTTGGACAAACTTCAGAATTTTTTTAACCCCTTAGATAAAAGTATACCCTTACAATGTTGGTATCTACGAACTCATACCAACCTGAGGCATTACACTGACATGTCACTTTTAGCATATAGTGAACACTGTGAATAAAATACACCAAAAACTATCGTGCACTCTCATTTTTTTTGCAATTTTTTCGCACTTGGAATTTTTTTTGCTGTTTTCCAGTACACTATATGGTAAAACTAATAGTTTCATTTAAAAGTACAACTTGTCTCGTAAAAAACTAGCTCTTATATAGCAAGATTGACAGAAAAATAAAAAAGTTATGGCTCTCGGAAGAAGGGGAGCAAAAAACAAAAATGAAAAATGGAAAATCGTCCAGGGGTGATGGGGTTAAGGACGTTTTCCTGCCAGTCAAAATTATTTAGAAAACAACATAGAAGTTTATTAAAAGCAGCCAATCACTGGCTTTAGCAGGTTACCGCTTTGGCTGCTGTGACTGCATGTCCCTGACTTAGAACACTGTTGCTGAAACAGGCAGTAAAGGTCGATTGGGGACAAAGAATAATTGGAATTGTAGTGCTGAGGAATAGGTATGGTGAAAGTGGCTTCTTGCATTATTTTTGAACATTCTAGGATATTTCTTAAAATATATTTTTTAGGATGGATAACCCTTTTAAAGTCCAGGCACAGTAGTGGCATCCATAGAAGATTTAACAGCTGTATTGATGCTACCATTGTGGTCTATTGGATAACAGTGTATCTGAAAAAATACTAGTTTTTCTTGCATCTTGAATATCGTAAAGTTTATTGTCCCAATACTGTCAGCATTTGTTTCTTGTAAACCACCTTATAATGATACATATAAATCCATCTTCACTTATTTGTTACTTGTAGTATTATAATGGATGGGCCTCAGGTGTGTGGACAGGGATCGTAGATCCTCAGCGTCATCTTTAGATTTGGCTGTAGTGTTGGTTGCTTATTCTTTCCTTGCTTGTGTGTAATGGCTAATAATGTGCCTTTGTGTTTGCCTGAGGCTCGTTACTACAGGACACAAACTAAAAATAAGTTGAGACTTTCACAGCAGATCGGGTACCTGTGAGATGAGGGATTATGTTCATCCCATCTGTAGAGAAGACAATCTTATCTATTTCTGACATGACAGAAGACTGGAGTATTTTAACTTGTTCAGGAGTTCTTGATACTGGATGACTAATGTTTCATCATTGATATCATTTGTAAAGTGAGTGAAATTGTTGATAATGATAGCAGGAATTAATGTTTTAGGAGAAAACATTCTGGGCAAAATGGATTCTGAAATATACAAATAGGGCTGGTTAGCTCTCAGAATCGGGAATGCCACCTCCAAGGGTACATGGACATACCCCAGACGAAAATGCAATTCAGTCTACAGCTGTTTTCATTTTACTTGCCCTCAAATTGTCTTGTTAAAATTCCACAGCGAATGATAAGAAAACCTTACACCATCCAGACTAACTTAAAGGGGTTAGACAACCACTTCTGATTCAACTTGTTTCCCCAAGTCTCAATAAAAGACCCTGTACTCACCTCCTATTCTGGGGCCATTCCAGCGCTGTCAGTAACCGCAGTTTGGAGCTCATGTGACATTGTGAGTTGTGACTAGTAGTAGTTATACCTGGCTCACTGTGTGAATATAGGTGCTCAGAGAAAAAAAGAGACATACAATAAATGAGAAAAGCTCTGGCACACTCGATGAAAAATAAGAGAATGGAGATTGTTTTGATGCTTCAAGTGTATATTTATTTGTGCAAGGATCAAAAATATTTTTTCATCCAACGTTTCGACCGCGTGTTTTTTACCTTATAGCCTATAAGGTTCCCTGCATAACATGTGAGAGACGTATTTCTCTCATATCACTTATTATTCTGGTGTCTTCCCCACTTACACCAGATTAAAGACCTTGCAACCAAAGGAAAACATCCTTTATAGAACTACCAAATCTTTCTATTGCGTCCTTTCAAGCAAAGTGTAGAAGAATCCCTTGCGTGTTCTTGTTCAGACTTACATGGTGTCCCGTTTATGATAACGGATTATCAGTACCTACCAATCCTTGATGCATAAGGATCTCAAGCATATCTACTTAATGATTCATTGTGACAAACGATTATCAGATAGCATTTATCCTACTCATCTTACGATTAGATAAAATACATCCTTGATAAAGACCGTAAAAAACACGCGGTCGAAACGTTGGATGAAAAAATATTTTTGATCCTTGCACAAATAAATATACACTTGAAGCATCAAAACAATCTCCATTCTCTTATTTTTCATCGAGTGTGCCAGAGCTTTTCTCATTTATTGTGATTTGTGACGTCACGGGAGCCCTGTGTCCAATCACTGCCAGCTTCTCTCTCCCTGCCTTCGGACCAAATGAGTAATCAACAGGAAATGAGTGGCAGCCGCAGCGTGATGTCACAATGTCACGTGATCCCCGAACCGTGGTTAGTGACAGTGCTGGAACAGCACCCGAATGGGTTTTTTATTTTAACCAGGGGACACAGGGAATTAGAAGGGGTTGCCCTAGTGTACCGCCCCGGGCTCAGCTGCAACCGAGCCGCTCGGATCCGGGCCCGCTGGTGGGTGGCTCGAGCGTCTCTGGACCCAGGGGTCCTGAGGTCACTCCGATCTGAAAGGGGGCTGGCGTTTTGGGAGGGGGGAGTACGTTTACGGCCGGAGCCGTGTTTTAAGTTCGTGACGCCACCCACGGGATGTGGTGAAGGTGGACACCACCGCTGCAGGTACGGGGCACCCGGGGGATATGTTATGCAGCAAGTTGTTAACCCCAGTGCAGGACGTCACACTAGTAGTGGACAACCCTTTTAAACAGTGATTTTTCTTATTGATATCTACAGCTGGTTAGTCAGAAAAATCACAGCAGCACTTACTCATTAATAGTCACCCACCATAGTTCCTTTAGTTTCACTGAAGCTTTATGTCCCAGGAAAGAGCCCTGTCTGTCAGGGCACATGCAAAAACTTTACTTGGCCTTTGACTTTTTTCCAGGTGTATAAGGTCTGTGTTGTTTGGCATGGGTGCAGACTTGAGACACCCTAGATACTGGATAAGGAATATTCCCTTTACAGGATCATACAATGATGTAGAGCACAGGCAAACTGTTCTCGTGTATCTGTGTTAGTCCGACTGACACTCTATTGACCCCTGGGGGGGACAGGAATCCCACAGATAAAACATTATCTGCTAACTTAATATGTGGAACCGCTTTAAATGGCTTTAGCTGGTCACTTTGTTACATTATATTTGGCAAATCAGTAAATTCCAAGCATTTATCTAGTAATTAGTGACAAAAATGTACTTAAAGAGTGACTGTTCTATTAATTTTTATTTCATAAATCAATAGGACACATGAAAATAAGCAACTTTGAAATATATCTTATCCAGGGCCACCACTAGGAATTTCAGGGCCCCATACTGGCAACATTTTCGGGCTCCTTGGGACTCCGCCCAGGCTCCACCCCAGCTTCGCCTCCACCCCTCAAACCTTCCACATTCTCACAGCAGAAGAGGCAGGAGGCTCACAGCAGAAGAGGCAGGAGGCTCACAGCAGAAGAGGCAGGAGGCTCACAGGAGAGAGGCAGGAGGCTCACAGCAAAGAGGCAGGAGGCTCACAGCAGAGAGGCAGGAGGCTCACAGCAGAGATGCAGGAGGCCCACAGCAGAGAGGCAGGAGGCCCACAGCAGAGAGGCAGGAGGCCCACAGCAGAGAGGCAGGAGGCCCACAGCAGAGAGGCAGGAGGCCCACAGCAGAGAGGCAGGAGGCTCACAGGAGAGATGCAGGAGGCTCACAGCAGAGGGAGGCTCACAGCAGAGGGGCAGAAGGCTCACAGCAGGGAGGCAGGAGGCTCACAGCAGGGAGGCAGGAGGCTCACAGCAGGAATGCAGGAGGCTCACAGCAAGGAGGCAGGAGGCTCAAAGCAGGGAGGCAGGAGGCTCACAGGAGAGAGGCAGGAGGCTCACAGGAGAGAGGCAGGAGGCTCACAGGAGAGAGGCAGGAGGCTCACAGGAGAGAGGCAGGAGACTCACAGGAGAGAGGCAGGAGGCTCACAGGAGAGAGGCAGGAGGCTCACAGCAGAGGGAGGCTCACAGCAGAGGAGCAGGAGGCTCACAGGAGAGAGGCAGGAGGCTCACAGCAGGGAGGCAGGAGGCTCACAGCAGGGAGGCATGAGGCTCACAGGAGAGTGGCAGGAGGCTCACAGCAGAGGGAGGCTCACAGCAGAGGGAGGCTCACAGCAGAGTGGCAGGAGGCTCACAGCAGAGTGGCAGGAGGCTCACAGCAGGAATGCAGGAGGCTCACAACAGGGAGGCATGAGACCACGGGCCGGAGGTTTCCCACCCCTGATCTAGCTGAAGCAAGACAGGTGCAGGGGTCGGCAGGCCTGCGGTCGGGGAGCCTGTGGTCGGTGGGCCTGCGGTCGGCGGGCCGTCGGGCTTGCGGCCGTCGGGTCTATGGTCGGCGGGCTTGCGGTCAGGGGGCTTGTGGTCAGAGGGTCTGCGGTCGGGGGGGCCTGTGGTCAGTGGGTCTGCGGGCTTGCAGCCGGCGGGTCTGTGGTCGGGGGGCTTGCAGTCGGCAGGTCTGCGGTCACCGGGGCCTGTGGTCGGCCGGTCTGCGGTCGGTGGGTCTATGGTCGGCGGTCTTCTGGCCAGTGGGTCTGCCGTCCGGCAGTCGGCGGGTCTGCGGTCGGCGGGTCGGTGGGCGGCCCCAGGCAGAGCTTAGCGGGCCCCCTCGGGCTGGGATCAGCGGGCGGGCCTCCCCACCACTTTACCCTCCCCCGACGATCGTCTTCAGCTTACAGAGCTTAACTGTCCATGCCGGATGCCATGTCCTCGCCACCTCCGCGTTGTCCGCAGCACTGTGATGAGGCACAGAGTGATGACCTCATCACAGTGCTGTGTGATGATGCGCTGCCTCCCTGCTCTACTCGCTTCCGGCCACATGGCTAATTTGCATGCGATGTCCTAGAAGGGCTTCGCCTGCAATTTAGCCGTGTGTGCAGTGGCAGAAACGACACGGCCGGGCCCCTCTGCTGTGGCTGTTACTGGGGCCCGGTGAAGAGAAGGGGCCCGTCCTTCCTGGAGCTTAACAAACCCAAGTAATTACCCCGGGCCTGACCGGGCCCCCTCTCTTCACCGGGCCCGGTACACCAGGCACAGTAGTAATGCCTTGATGGCGGCCTTGATCTTATCAGACAAATTTCTTCTTTCTCTGCCAGAATTGGTCAGTTATTATCAAAATTCTCAATGGGAGCAGGGAGGAGAAGTGGAGCTAGAGACAGAGGGAGGACCTAGATGCAGAGATCTGCCAACTCCTCCCTCTTCCATTTACATAGATTCTCATTAGTAACAGCTACCTGTCACGGGTGTGTCACGGTTAACAGATAAGGCTGCTTTACACACAACGATATTGCTAGTGATCTCGTTAGCGATGTGACACGCCCAGATCGTTGTTACGATTTGCCGAGATCGCTCATAGGTCGTTTTGTAGTGGTCACACATACACATATCACAAACGATGCTACATCGTTCAGCGATATATTGTTTGACCAAGGCAGTCGTGTGGATGTTGTTCATCGTTGGCAGGGTGTCAAACGTAGCAATATGTCTGTTGCGTTCCAAACGACAAACAATATTTTGAAACTGAACGACGTGTCAACGATCAATGATTTTCACCCTATTTGCGATCATTCGGAGTCACACGTAGGTGTCACATGCAACGATGTCGCTAACGATGACGGAAGTGCATCACGAAAACCGTGACCCCGACAACATATCATCAGATAAATCGTAGCGTGTAAAGCGGCCTATAGTCCTGTGGTGTCTGGCTGTAGAACGTTGCAGCATTTGACTACAAAAACTGCTCCCTGACATTCTATTCTTCCTGCTGAGATGTAAATTGTATCCTATGTATCTTCTCTGCTTAGAGTTTATTCCTTTCCTTTTAGCACCCTGCAGATATCCTCACCTTTCAGCTGTTAATCATCATCACTTAAGGCCCCGTCACACTAAGCAACATCGCTAGCAACATCGCTGCTAACGAACAACTTTTGTGACGTTGCTAGCGATGTTGCTGTGTGTGACATCCAGCAACAACCTGGCCCCTGCTGTGAGGTCGTTGGTTGTTGCTGAATGTCCTGGGCCATTTTTTAGTTGTTGCTGTCCTGCTGTGAAGCACAGATCGCTGTGTGTGACAGCGAGACAGCAACAACTAAATGTGCAGGCAGCAGGACCCGGCTTCTGCTGAGGCTGGTAACCAATGTAAACATCGGGTAACCAAGAAGCCCTGTCCTTGGTTACCCGATATTTACCTTTGTTACCAGCCTCAGCCGCTCTCACTGTCAGTGCCGGCTCCTGCTCTGTGCACATGTAGCTGCAGGACACATCGGGTTAATTAACCCGATGTGTGCTGTAACTAGGAGAGCAGGGAGCCAGCGCTAAGCATTCTGCGCTGCTCCCTGCTCTGTGCACATTTAGCTGCAGCACACATCGGGTAATTAACCCGATGTGTGCTGTAACTAGGAGAGCAGGGAGCCAGCGCTAAGCATTGTGCGCTGCTCCCTGCTCTGTGCACATTTAGCTGCAGCACACATCGGGTAATTAACCCGATGTGTGCTGTAACTAGGAGAGCAAGGAGCCAGCGCTAAGCATTCTGCGCTGCTCCCTGCTCTGTGCACATTTAGCTGCAGCACACATCGGGTAATTAACCCGATGTGTGCTGTAACTAGGAGAGCAGGGAGCCAGCGCTCAGTGTGCGCTGCTCCCTGTTCTCTGCACGTGTAGCTCCGTGCACTGGTAACCAATGTAAATATCGGGTTGGTTACCCGATATTTACCTTAGTTACCAAGCGCAGCATCTTCCACGCGGCGCTGGGGGCTGGTCACTGGTTGCTGGTGAGCTCACCAGCAACTCGTGTAGCGACGCTCCAGCGATCCCTGCCAGGTCAGGTTGCTGGTGGGATCGCTGGAGCGTCGCAGTGTGACATCTCACCAGCAACCTCCTAGCAACTTACCAGCGATCCCTATCGTTGTTGGGATCGCTGGTAAGTTGCTTAGTGTGACTGGACCTTTACCCTTGTGTCCTTATATAACCACATTTCCTTTGGTGTTTGCTGGTGATAGTTATGTTCCTATACAGGTCTTGGCTGCAAGCAGTCGGCTTGTATTCCTCATAAGAAACATTGTTTGGTGCTGCTCCTCTCCCTGAGTCTTCATGGAGATAAGTTATTCATTCACTTCCCACTGTTTGTGCTCTGTGTGTCTTGTTTAGATCTTAGTGGGATTGACTAAGCTCTCATCTCATCCGTTCATCCAGGACCAGGTTTCCTATTCAGCACATAGGTGCAGAACCTATATAGGGTGGTCAGGGAAGTCAGGGGCAAGCTAAACGTTTGGTCAGGGGTCACCTTCTCCCCCTTCCCTAGAAACAGGGTTTGTCTTCCCTGTCGTTGTACGCGTGGTATCCCCATACTTAGCATGACATTATCACCAGCCGTATAGAAAAACAAAAACTGACACTTCTAGTTTGTTGTTATATGGATCTGAGACATTGTTCTGGCTGAGCAGCTTCATGGTTTGTCTCTGGAGGTAGCAGACCTTTGGTCAGCTGTTCAACAGCAGCTGCAGACTCATAATTTTGGGGATTCTGAGGATAGGCAGGTCTAGCCTGAGTGCAAGATTTCTCTCTTAGACAGGTTTGCAGGGGGTAGAAATATATATTACTTTAGCCTATAAATTGTACTTTAGGCTTTGGACTTAGGGGTACTTTGCACACTACGACATCGCAAGCCGATGCTGTGATGCCGAGTGTGATAGTCCCCACCACCGTCGCAGCTGCGATATCATGGTGATAGCTGGCGTAGCGAACATTATCGCTACGCCAGCTTCACATGCACTCACCTGTCCTGCGACGTCGCTCTGGCCGGCGATCCGCCTCCTTATTAAGGGGGCGGGTCGTGCGGCGTCATAGCGACGTCACACGACAGGTGGCCAATAGCAGCGGAGGGGCGGAGATGAGCAGGATGTAAACATCCCGCCCACCTCCTTCCTTCCGCATTGGCGGTCGGGACGCAGGTAGGAGATGTTCCTCGCTCCTGCGACTTCACACACAGCGATGTGTGCTGCCGCAGGAACGAGGAACAACATCGGACCGTCGCAGCAAGGTAATTATGGTTTTCACCGACGCTATACCGATGATACGATTACGACGCTTTTGCGCTCGTTAGTCGTATCATCTAAGCTTTACACACTACGATGGCGAGAGCGACGCCGGAAGTGCGTCACTTTCGACATGACCCCACCGACATCTCACCTGCGATGTTGTAGTGTGCAAAGTACCCCTTACTCTTCTGGAGATGAGGAGCAGTGAGTTGGGATTGTGATTTCACTGTTACAGGGGGATCCACAATTCTGGGCTTTCTCTTTGCCACATGCCTCTAGCTGCCTCCAGTCGATGGATGGATGGATCTATGATGATTTTGACTGAGTCTCCTTGGCTGCATTGCCTCCAGCAGGGGGATCGGTCTGCGGAGACTTAGTATTCAGAATTATTCAGTAATTGTGAAGCCTCTCACTGACATACAAAAAAGGGGTCGGATTTCTCTAAATGGTCGGACTCTGCCCAGAAGACTTTTTTTTCTCTTTAAAGACATGTTTTTACACAGTACCTACACTCATTCAATCTGATGTATCACAGCCTTTTATCGAAGAGGTTGGTGCGTCTGAGGTGGTGGTTGGGGCTGTGTTGTCACAATGTTCATCTCCTGGGAAATGGCATCCATGTGCTTTCTTTTCCAAGAAACTGTCTATGGCCAAGAGAAACCATGATGTTGGCAATAGAGAACTCTTGGCGATTAAGTTAGGTTTTTGGGAAATGGCATCATTGGTTGGAGGGGTCAGTCCATCTCATTACCGTAATCCCATACCATAAAAAACTATAAGTATCCAAATTAACAGTTGCATTCGAGTAAAGGGGAGGGAAAAAATTATCGAAGGATGCAAATGGTGAATACTGAAATGAGAATATGTATTACTGCCCAGAAAACATGACATTTTTTTTTTTTTTTTTTAAAATGAGTTATTTTGCAAATAAAATTGGCCAAATGTATTTGAGCCCAGTTACCAAGCCAAGGTGTAACTCTCAACTGGGTCTAAATTTCTGCCTCTTTTCGTGTGACACAACAACCAGAGGACCGGATGTGGTTCGTGGGGCGCACATTAGACCAACAGAGGTAAAAAGTTGTTCTCGTTCAGCAGATACTTCAGATGCACTGCCTGGAATATGTATTCTGGTCTATCAGCTGTCCTCACTGAACACTTTGCAGCTGTTTGTTAGTTCTTGTAGTCACACCTGCTTTACATTCCAGCTATTCTTATAATAAAGTCAGGCAGCACGCAGCTTAATGTCAGAACAATGCCCCAAAGACACGGCGCTGCTTAGTGCATTGCACAGCAGAGGCTCTGAGTGCACTTCCTACAGGGACATTTCTCCTCTGTGCAATCTTCTCATCTGTTATTTATTCCTAACAGGCACAATCCGAGCTCCCATCATTTGCAGGATCAAAGCTGCCCAGAAAAACAAAGACAAATGAGTACATCAGACGTAGCCAAGTACTGCGATATGTACTTTCACATTATAGATGAAGATAATTAACTGTTTCAAAATCTCTGGTGAAAATGTTGCATTGGTTTTGGCTTGAGATATTGTTAGGTTATCAATATTTGATCTGTATAGAGGTTCATCACCTGAGACTCCCATTGATCTGCTGTTTTCAGCTCTGGTGTATGAGAATAGTGGACAGCACAGCTCTACTCAGCCTGTATGGCCATTCCTGTGTGCTATAGCTATTCCCCTATTCACTGCAATAGGGGTTGAATATAAATAAGTCAGTACAGTGCACCAAGCCTCAGTGTGAATAGCAGAGTGTGCATCAAATGGTGGGCTTTCAGAAAATTCAGGGCTCTAGAATCAATTTTCATATACCCATGCAACAGCATCACATTGCATTGTGGTCGGCCTCATTAATTAATAACACAGACAAAGGGGCTATATTATGGAGGCTTTAAGGATGGACTGTGCCAATCGGACCACTCAGTGCTGATAGGAATTTTACAGTATGACATATATACTGTGAATTTAAAGGGGTTCTCCACTACTAGGATATGTCCATCTGATTCCACGTTTCCCCCAGGTAAAATAAAACCTATACTCACCTCCCAAACCAGTGGTGCTGTGGCTCACATTCTCGAGGCTCACCTGACGTTGTGAACCCTGCATCCAATCATCGCCGTCCTCTGTCTCCCCACCTTCGGACCAAACAAGTTAATCAATAGGAATTGAGCGCTGCCGCTGCTGCTGACTTCCTGTTGGTAGCTCCTGTGTTCAAAGGCGGGGAGAGAGAAGCCAATGCTGATTGGACGTTACAATGTCAAGTGAACACCAGTAAAGTGAGTCGTGGCATCCGCTGCAATGGCGCCGGTATGGGAGGTGAGTATAGGCTTTTTTATTTTACCTGGGGAAACATGTGGAATCAGAAGGTGTTGTTCTAATAGTGGACAACCCATTTAAATCATTTTAGTCAGCATAATTGTTTCACAATAATTTTTCCTTTCAGATTTATTATTTTGCCCATTTATATTCAGGTACAGTACATTTGTATTGCAATGTATTGAAAATGTAGTAATGTGTTAAAAAATAAGCCACAGGCTGCGATGGCAAATAATTGGCAACCTACATGTGGCCATTTAGGTGCTGCAGTTGCTGTCTATGATAATATACTGCAGAGATCAGAGCCTGAGCTCACTCCATGTATTAACACCTGACATGTGACTTACATGTACAGTACATGTGGGGAAGAGGTTAAATAGCATGGTACATATTAAGCCTGTCGTATGACTTAACCCCTTCAGCCCCCAGCCTGTTTTCACCTTAAAGACCCGGCCATTTTTTGCAATTTTGACCAGTGTCACTTTGACAGGTTATAACTCTGGAACACTTCAACGGATCCTGGCGATTCTGAGATTGTTTTTTCGTGACATATTGTACTTCATGTCAGTGGTAAATTTAGGCCGATATGTTTTGCGTTTATTTGTGAAAATTTCGGAAATGTAGCAAAAATTTTGAAAATTTTGCAATTTTCAAACTTTGAAATTTTATGCCCATAAATCTGAGAGATATGTCACACAAAAAAGTTACTAAATAACATTTCCCACATGTCTACTTTACACCAGCGCAATTTTTGAAAAAAAAAAAATTTCCGTTAGGAAGTTAGAAGGGTTCAAAGTTCATCACCAATTTCTCATTTTTCCAACAAAATTTACAAAAAAAAATTGTTAAGGTACCACATCACATTTGGAGTGATTTGAGAAACCTAGGCGACAGAAAATACCCAAAAGTGACCCAATTCTAAAATCTGCACCCCTCACTCTGCTCAAAACCACATCCAAGAAGTTTATTAACCCTTTAGGAGCTTCACAGCAACCAAAGCAATGTAGACGAAAAAATGAAAATTTTACTTTTTTAACACAAAAATGTTACTTTAGCCATAAAAATTAGTATTTTCACAAGGGTATCAGGAAAAATGCATCATAAAATGTATCGTGCATTTTCTCCTGAGTACGCAGATACCCCATATGTGGTGGTAATCAAATGTTTGGGCACACAGCAGGACTCGGAAGGCAAGGAGCGCCATTTGAATTTTTGAGTGCAAAATTAGCTGCACTCATTAGCGGACGCCATGTCGGGTTTGCAGACCCCCTGAGGTGCCTAAACAATGGAGCTCCCCCACAAATGACCCCATTTTGGAAACTAGAGCCCTCAAATATTTTTTCTAGATGTTTGATGTGCACTTTGAACCCCTGGGGGCTTCACAGAAGTTTATAACGTTGAGCCGTGAAAAGAAAAAAAAAAATTTTTACCACAAAACTGTTGCTTCAACCAGGTAGCTTTTTTTATCACAAGGGTATCAGGAAAAAAATGCACCATAAAATTTATGGTGCATTTTCTCCTGAGTACGCAGATACCCCATATGTGGTGGAAATCAAATGTTTGGGCGCACGGCAGGACTCGGAAGGCAAGGAGCACCATTTCACAGCAAAATTGGTTGGAATTATTAGCGGACGCCATGTTTCATTTGGAGACCCCCCTGAAGTGCCTAAACAGTGGAGCTCCCCCACAATTGACCCCATTTTGGAAACTAGACCCCTCATGGAATTTATCTAGCTGTTTAGTGAGCACTTTGAACCCCTGGAGGCTTCACAAACGTTTGTAATGTTCAGCCGTGAAAATATTTTATTCTTTTTTTTACCACAAAATTGTTTTTTCAAACAGGTAGCTTTTTTTTCACAAGGGTATCAGGAAAAAATGCACCATAAAATGTATTGTGCAATTTCTCCTGAGTACACAGGTACCTCATATGTGGTGGAAATCAATTGTTTGGGCGTACGGCGGGGCTCAGAAGAGAAGGAGCGCCATTTCACAGTAAAATTGATTGGAATTATTAGCAGACGCCATGTTTCATTTGGAGACCCCCTGAGGTGCCTAAACAATGGAGCTCCCCCACATGTGATCCCATTTTGGAAACTAGACCCCCCCCCCATACAAAAAAAATTAGTTTGGCGAAATAAAAAATACAGACATCAGTAAAAAAAAAAAAAAAAAAAAAAAAAAAAAGAGCGCCTGCCACTAAGACCAGTGCCAAACGTGAGAGCAATGCACGAGTCTCGCATCGCATCATCCACTGCAGTCTGGAAGCGAGCAACTGCGCTGGATAATGCGATGCGAGAGGGCGGGGCGGCAGATGAGAAAGGGCGCAGCGGATGGAAGATGGGAAAGGGCGCAGCGGGTGGAGGGGCGGCAGAGGATGGGAAAGGGCGCAGCGGATGGATGATGGGAAATGGCGCAGCGGATGGATGGGAAATGGCGCAGCGGATGGAGGAGCGTCAGAGGATGGGGGGGGTGAGATGGGGATACCTACCTTACAGGATGGATCTAGGCAGCAGGATCACAGCAGACAGAAGAGGCAGCAGATGAAGGAGGCAACAGATCGAGGAGGGTGAGAGGGGGCAGTAGATGGAAAATGGGAGAGAGCAGGCAGCAGATCAGGGAGGGGGGCAGAGTCTGATGCGAGAGAGAGATGGCACATGTAGGGGAAGGGAGGGGGGCTTGCAGCACATGTAGGGGGAGGGAGGGGGGCTTGCAGCACATGTAGGGGGAGGGAGGGGGGCTTGCAGCACATGTAGGGGGAGGGTGGCTGGCTTGCAGCACATGTAGGGGGAGGGTGGCTTGCAGCACATGTGCTGCAAGCCAGCCACCCTCCCCCACATGTGCTGCAAGCCAGCCACCCTCCCCCCACATGTGCTGCAAGCCAGCCACCCTCCCCCCACATGTGCTGCAAGCCAGCCACCCTCCCCCCACATGTGCTGCAAGCCAGCCACCCTCCGCCCACATGTGCTGCAAGCCAGCCACCCTCCCCCCACGTGGGGGGAGGGTGGCTTGCAGCACATGGAGGGATAGGTGGTGTGGCGATGGAGAAGGGGCAGCCGATGAAGGAGGCGGCGGCCGCCGCCGATCGGGGGCAGCAGCGGCTGAAAAAGGTGGGTGCGACGGCGGCGGGGACAGTGGCGAGCATGGCGGCGGGGACGGCGGTGGATCGGGAGCGGCGGCGGGGACAGCGGTGGAGCGGGAGCATGGCGGCGGGGACGGCGGTGGATCGGGAGCGGCGGCGGGGACAGCGGTGCAGCGGGAGCATGGCGGCGGAGACAGCGGTGCAGCGGGAGCATGGCGGCGGGGACGGCGGTGGATCGGGAGCGGCGGCGGGGACAGCGGTGCAGCGGGAGCATGGCGGCGGAGACAGCGGGAGCATGGCGGCGGGGACGGCGGTGGATCGGGAGCGGCGGCGGGGACAGCGGTGGAGCGGGAGCATGGCGGTGGAGACAGTGGTGCAGCGGGAGCATGGCGGCGGGGACGGCGGTGGATCGGGAGCGGCGGCGGGGACAGCGGTGCAGCGGGAGCATGGCGGCGGGGACAGCGGTGAAGCGGCAGCAGCGGCGGGTCGATCGGAGACAGCGGCGGTGAAGCGGGAGCAGCGGCGGGGCGATCGGAGACAGCGGCGGTGAAGCGGGAGCAGCGGCGGGGACAGCGGTGAAGCGGGAGCATGGCGGCGGGGACGGCGGTGGATCGGGAGCGGCGGCGGGGACAGCAGTGCAGCGGGAACATGGCGGCGGAGACAGCGGGAGCATGGCGGCGGGGACGGCGGTGGATCGGGAGCGGCGGCGGGGACAGCGGTGGAGCGGGAGCATGGCGGCGGAGACAGCGGTGCAGCGGGAGCATGGCGGCGGGGACGGCGGTGGATCGGGAGCGGCGGCGGGGACAGCGGTGCAGCGGGAGCATGGCGGCGGGGACAGCGGTGAAGCGGCAGCAGCGGCGGGGCGATCGGAGACAGCGGCGGTGAAGCGGGAGCAGCGGCGGGGCGATCGGAGACAGCGGCGGTGAAGCGGGAGCAGCGGCGGGGACAGCGGTGAAGCGGGAGCATGGCGGCGGGGACGGCGGTGGATCGGGAGCGGCAGCGGGGACAGCGGTGCAGCGGGAGCATGGCGGCGGAGACAGCGGGAGCATGGTGGCGGGGACGGCGGTGGATCGGGAGCGGCGGCGGGGACAGCGGTGGAGCGGGAGCATGGCGGCGGAGACAGCGGTGCAGCGGGAGCATGGCGGCGGGGACGGCGGTGGATCGGGAGCGGCGGCGGGGACAGCGGTGCAGCGGGAGCATGGCGGCGGGGACAGCGGTGCATCGGGAGCATGGCGGCGGGGACAGCGGTGAAGCGGGAGCAGCGGCGGGGCGATCGGAGACAGCGGCGGTGAAGCGGGAGCAGCGGCGGGGACAGCGGTGAAGCGGGAGCAGCGGCGGGGCGATCGGGGACAGGGGCGGGCGGCGGGGACAACAACTTACCGCTCTCCTCGGCTTCTAGGGACGATCACAGGCCGCAGATCCACATTGATTGGAGAGAGCGGTCACAAGACCGGTCTCTCCAATCAGAGCTGGGGGCGGGTGAAGCATCGATCACCCAGCTCCAGCCAATGGCCAGTGCTACAGCAGCACTGATCAGGGCTGGATTTCAATGTTCCAGCCATTTTCAATGGCTGGAACATTACAGTGGCTGTAATTGGCTGAGCGGCGTTCGTCAGCCAATCACAGCCTCTGTAGGTTCGGGGAGGAGGCACCACCCCTCCTGAGGTCAGGCAGAGGTCCCCTCCTTCCCGAATCTACCGTTTAAGTAAATAAATTTCACTCCCCGGGGCTCCGGGACCGCGATTTCGCCAGGACGTACTGAGTACGTCATGGGTCGTTTAGCACCATGTCACCATGACGTACTCAGTACGTCCAAGGTCGTTAAGGGGTTAAAGGGGGTTTCACACAAAAATAACTTTAAAGTTCACTTTATTCAATAGATCTTGGAATAATAATAAGTTCCACAATTGGATGTGTTTTAAAAAAAATGTTCCTGTGCTGAGATACTCTTTTATATATGTGTCCCTGCTATGTACTTTGTAATGTCAGTGTCTGACCATACAGAGACATGTTCTGATCATACTACAGCTCCTAAGAAGGGGAGAAAGAAAAAAAGTATAAAGATAGTAGAGCATGGATTCACAGCTGATTCTTTTTGTGAGGTAAAACATTACTCTGCCTGTTTTTAAAAAATATTTTACCTCAGAGAAAGAGTCATTTGCGATCATGTGCTGTAATTTCTGTATACTTTTTCCTTCCTCCCCAGCCCAGAAGATGTGATATGATCAGACCATGTCAGAAACAACCATTACACAGGTACATACCGTGTTTCCCCGAAAATAACACATTCCCTGAAAATAAGACCTAGCAGGAGTTTTCTGCAAGGCCTAATTATAAGCCCTCCCCCAAAAATAAGACCTAGTGGTGGTTCAATAATGAAGTGTCCATGCAGCTAAAAAAGTTAAAGATACTGCAGAACACTTCATTGTAGAAAGCAGACACCCCCAGAAGAAAGAAGAGAGAAGACCCCGCAATCATACTCACCAGACGCCAACTGGGAGCAGTAGAACGCATCGAGGACCTGCGGCGGAACACACATCAGATCACCCACACACATCAGATCACACACACACAACCACACATCGGATTGCACATACACACTCACCACATCCAGCGATATCGATTGCTGTTCGGCGGCTTAAGGACTTGTGACGCTGTGCACTGTGCAGTGAATCTTCCAGGACCTGCAGGTGGAATGCATCATGTGACACTGTTCAGTGAAGCTTCCAGGACCTGCGGATGGAACTTATCATACAGAGTAAAGACAAGAGAGTCCCCTGCTGGCTGGAAGTGGTGAGTGTGTGTGCGCGCGATTGTATGTGCAATATGTGGTGTGTGTATGCAATCTGATGTGTGAGTGTATGCAATCTTATATGTGATTGTGCGTGTGTGTGATCTGATGTGTGTAACGGCCAGAAGCAGGGGAGGATGGCGTGCAGCATACCTGTTGGGAGCACCCACCGAGGATCGCAGGAGGACCTGGGAGCCATGCAGACATCCAGGGCCTGGTAAGTATGACGATCCTGGGAATGGGGATCTGCATTTTTGAGAGGGTAAACCTACACCAAACTATGTCTCCCTAAAAATAAGCCTTCCCCTGAAAATAAAACCTAGTGCTATTTTTGGGGCAAAAAAATATAAGACAGTGTCTTATTTTCGAGGAAACAGGGTAGCAGGTAGCACATACACTGAACAACACCTCTGAAACTCCATTGGAGACGGCTTATTGTAGTGAAATGAACATTTAATTCATGGGCAACAGTTCTGGTGGATATTCCTGCAGTTAGCATGTCAATTTGCATGCTCCCTCAAAACCTGAGATATCTGTGGCATTGTGCTGTGTGATAAAGCTGCACATTTTAGAGTGACCTTTTATTGTGGCAAGCCTGAGGCGCACCTGTACAATAATCATGCTGGCTAATTAGCATCTTGAT
Source organism: Anomaloglossus baeobatrachus (assembly GCF_048569485.1). Classification (NCBI taxonomy): domain Eukaryota; kingdom Metazoa; phylum Chordata; class Amphibia; order Anura; family Aromobatidae; genus Anomaloglossus; species Anomaloglossus baeobatrachus. The sequence continues at coordinate 453,191,071 of NC_134355.1, read as the reverse complement.
ATGCCACACCTGTGATGTAGATAGATTATCTTGGCATAGGAGATGTGCTCACTAATACAGATTTAGGCTGACAGACGCCCGAGTTTAATCAGGTTCAAGCCACATGCATGGTCATGGTCATATGTGTGTCATATGTGTGCCACATGTATGTCACACATGTGACATCTGTGTTTGCATACATGTGACGTACCGAAGAAAATACGGGTCTTTGAAATATTAAGATTTTCTATATCACCTGTATCCAGCGCTGTTTTCTTCGGCTCTGCTGCCTCCCGCTCCTGACCGTCGCTCATTATACTCATTGATCATTCACTGCACTGAGGAACTGGAAGCCGGAGCATCGCGGGGACAGCATCACGGGGACAGCAACGGGGACAGCACCAACGAGGACAGCATTGTGGTGACAGGTGAGTTTTCAGCAAGCAGTGTGTGCAGTGTCTTCCAGGAGGTCATTGGAGTTCACAATGAACTCTGATGACATCCTGATGACACCCGCGATACAGAGTTCATTGGGAAATCTGATGAGTCTCTGATGCTGTCCCCGCAATGATACAGCTTCCAATGTCCTCACTGCGCGTGTGCACACACACACACACACACACACACACACACACACACACACACATATACACTGAGCACACATACACACATATGTTTTCACACATAGCAGACACACATGGATACACTGAGCACATAGACACACATAGCGCACAGGCATGTATACACTGAACACAGACACACATATATGTCTTCACCCACACACACACACAGCTCCTCAGTGCAATGAATAATCAGTGAGTATAATGAGCGGGGCTCAAGAGCGAGAGACAGCACCGCTGGATACAGGTAGATATAGAAAATCTTTTTATTTAAGAGACACGTGTTTTCTCCGGTACTGATGTCACATGGATCACATCAGTGTGCGGTCCATGTTGCACCCGTGCTGCTGGGAAAAAAAATGGGCGGGGCCACGTTTAAACAAAAAAAACGGGTAAACAAAAATTAAAACGAAGCTCATGAAAAATGGGAGCAAATACAAAAGTGTTGTATTTTAATTTTTGTTTAGTGTATAGAAGATCATTTCAGCAAAGAAAGTTTTTTAAATATATCCAATTGTGGAAATTATTATTATTATTCCAAGCTCAATAGATGAAAATGATGTTAATTCGTGGCACAACCCCTTTAAATTTATATAGGAAACTAAACATTTACAAAATTATGAAGTTGGGCTGAATTAAGCTCAAAAGATGAAAAGTGAAAAGTAAAAAATAAGAGGAAAACAAGTTTCCCTTTAACACTAGAAGTCCCAGAAATTTCGAGCTTCCCCCTGAAGTCCCGAAAGAGGGTCAAATGACCATTAGTCCAAAATACAATAAACTGAATAGAACTAAAGCGGACTTTACACGCTACGATATATCATACGATATGTCGTCGGGGTCACGTCGTTAGTGACGCACATCCGGCATTGTTTCATATATCATAGCGTCTAACAGCTACGAGCGACTGTGAACGAGCAAAAATACTCACCTTATCGTTGCTCGTTGACACGTCGCTCATTTTCAAAATATCGAATGTCCTTCTGCGCGCCGGTTGTTCATCGTTCCCGAGGCAGCACACATCGCTCCGTGTGACACCCTGGGAACGATGAACTGCAGCTTACCTGCGTCCCGCCGGCAATGCTGAAGGAAGGAGGTGGGCGGGATGTTTACGTCCCGCTCATCTCTGCCCCTCCGCTTCTATTGGCCGGCTGCTGTGTGACGTCGCTGTGACGCCGAACGTCCCTCCCCCTTCAGGAAGAGGATGTTCGTCGCCCACAGCGAGGTCGTTTGGAAGGTAAGTACGTGTGACGGGGGGGTTACAACATTGTGCGACACGGGCAACAAATTGCCCGTGCCGCACAAACGATGGGGGCGGGTGCGATCGCACGATTAATTGCAGCGTGTAAAGCAGGCTTTACTAGAAACTAAATGGCTAAACTCAATGGAAAACAACAACCTCCTGTGGTGCGACAGTAATGGCCTTAATTACAGAACAAAAGACGATAATTATAGGATGTTAGCTAAAATCCTTCAGGTCATTCGACCCATCTCTGGGTTCCAAAGGTAGAAATGTTAAATGACCCCTCTCTGGGACTTCTAGTGTTAAAGGGATTGCTTCAACTACCTGTCTTCAGATGCACACCACTCCCCATCAAAAGTATTCTGAAATTTCAAAAACTGAGGGATTGATGCATAAGAAAAGTGCATAACATTTAGTGCTTGATATTTGCTTTAATTTTGCTCAGAATTTCTCTTGACTCTCCCATAGACATACACTCTTGCACATCTCTACAACCCACATACATAGGATTTTTAATATACCCTATGTCTGTTAGCTCTTCATGGAACTGCACTTATCTCCAGAACCGAGCCCCACCACAGATGAGATCCTCATCTAGTAATTATGGCCATAAATGTTTCTCGTGACACTGTCCATTTAAACTCTTTCAATGGGACACACTTTTCTGGTAGGAGTTTGGAAGTCCTTAGTATCACTGCTCTTACAGACCTCTTATATAAAAAGAATTAAAGATGTAATGGGTCTGAATTAGTCATATTTTGGTGCAGTCTTTGAGTAAGCCGATGGAAATCTGCACATAAAAAATGATAATGTAATAAAGTGTCTAAGGTTGATGGATCTATTCTCAATGGCAGATGTTTCCTTCTTCAATTTTGAGCCATCACTCACAATTTATCTCACATAAGCGCATTAGACCATTGGGGAGATGCTATTATAATGGAATAATTTATTGAAACGCTAAATTTATTTAATAAGTTTATACTTGGTCAAAGATGATGCCCTGATGTGGTCCTAAAAAGGAAGCCAATATATTACAATTTCTTACTATCCCGGGATGCCAGTAGCTGCAATTTAGGCTGGAGTGACACTGACGTATGACTCGCACGAGTGCAATGTGAGAAAATCTTGCGTTGCACTCAGCCCCATGTAAGACAATGCTGCAGCTCAGATCTGCGAGTTCTTCCTCAGCCCTAATCAGACTGAGGAAAAAATTGCAGTATGCTGCGAATGTCTAAGAGAGCCGTGTCACTCGCACTCATAGAAGTCTATAGGTGCGAGAAAAACGACTGCACTAGGATGTCATTCAAGTGCAGTGCGATTTACGCACAGGCTGACAATGGAGGAGATGGGGAGATTAACCCCTTCCTCTCCTCTGCAGCGCCCGCCTTCTCCGCAGCTGTGACCTGATTGCAAGATTGGGTCATAGTCGCATGACACTCGACTCATGCTCACAGTAGAGCCTGAGCCGAGGGTCATTAGCATATTGCATCCGTTGCTCTCGCATCAGAAGTGATACGCAAGTGTGACCCCAGCCTTACCTGCACTGTTGTGTGATGGGAGTTTACAAGCCACCTATTTCATCAGACGTCAGTGGAGCTGCTCCGTTTCTTCTCTATCCTTTACACTTTATCTATACTTCTTAAGATTGGCTGCGAACTATAAGAACAAGCCTACTTGGCAGCTTACAACGAAGCCTGCTACTTGAAAGTGGCTGATGGCTTCACACTAAAATGATTTTCACGGCGGAAAAAAAATAAAATCAGGAAAAGGGTTAACATTAATTTGATGTATTGGGAAAATGATATAAGTCATATGAAATGTTTCTTTTAGTTTCTTGGCAGACAATGGTAGACCTCCAATAGAAGCTGACTACACACCTGTTATGGAGAGGTGAGTTGGGAGGGCAGTGTCTAATAGCCTCATTCCCTATCTAGCATCCACCTACCGTACTTGTGTTAGCCTGATCCATGACTCCTAGGCCTCTGGTGGCCAGAAACATCAGCAGATACAGCTGGTTAATAAACGAAGAGAAGCTTATTGGCCAGAAAAGTCTGACATTTCTGGATCTTCAATAACTGGGCACAAATGTGCGACCCCCCCACTGATACACTGTGACTTTGACAAACCAGACGGGCCAAATTTGGACTTTTGCTATGGAGCACTATTCATTCTATCCTTGCCCCTCAGAACACAGAAATAGTATCCCTTCTTCAGACCGTTCTAGTCTACCTAATTTTCTTATGTGCCCTCTTGCTAACCCTTTTGGGCACATATTGGAATTGTTTCAGGGGTTTTCCAGTCACACATTGATAACCCGACCAATGAATAGGTTATTGTAACGCTCGCGGCCGGTATAGGGGGAGTAAATGGGATTAGTGGACCCACAGGGATGACCCGAGCTTACCCTTTAGTTGGAGGGGCTTAACTAAGCGCCTGCCACTAGGCGGATGCCAGGTACGACTCCCAGTAGTTTTTCCACCACTTAGTGGTGGCACGGTGGCTTAGTGGATAGCACTGCAGTTTTGCAGTGATGGGATTCTGGGTTCAAGTCCTACCAAGGACAACATCTACAAGGAATTTTTTCTCCCCATATGTCCATGGATTTCCTCCCACAATCAAAAGAAATACTAATAGGGAATTTAGATTGAGAGCCCCCAATGTCAACTCTGTTGCTGATGTATCTAAAGTTCTATGGAATTAATGGCGCTATGTAAGTGAAGTATATTATTATATAGGGTACTCAGGAGAAATTGCACAACAAATTGTATGGTCCATTTTCTCCTGGTACTCCTGTGAAACTGCAATATTTGGTGCTAAAGCAACTTTTTTGTGGGAATAAGTAACATTTTAATTTTTTCCTTCCACATTGCTTTAATTCCTGGTTAATAAACTTCTTGAATGTGGTTTTGAGCAATTTGAGTGGTGCAGTTTTTTAACATGGTACCACGTTTGGGTATTTTCTGTCATGTAGGCTCCCAAAGTGACGTCAAGCGTGATGTGGTACCTTTAAAAATTATTTATTGTAAGTTTTGTTGGAAAAATTAGAAATTGCTGATCATTTTTTATTGCTTCTAACTCCCTAACAAAAAAAAAATGTTTCAAAACCGGTGCTTATGTGAAATAGACGTGTGCCAAATGTTATTTATTTACTATTTTCTGAGACATAACTCTCTGAGGCATAAAATTAAAGTTTTAAAATTGTTAAATTTTCAACATTTTCACCAAAATTCCAATATTTTCACAAATAAATGTTAGAAAATTCTACCTAAATTTATCACTAATATGAAGTACGTGTCATGGACAAACATTCTCACAATCGCTGACGATCCATTGAAGTGTTCCAGAATTATTACCACATACAAGTGACACTGGTCAAAATTGAAAAAAATTGTCCTGTCAGGAAATTAATCGCAGGCTTCGGCGGTAAGGGGTTAGTTTCACTTGTTTTAGTCCCCAAAGGTAACTTGAAACTGTCATCATTTGATCACCTGCAATACTTCATAGGAGCACAAACATGGCAGCAACTGAGACCTCCAGTAGGCTCTCAGCGTTGGGTTTGTATGGCTTTATGAACTGGCTCACCAGGGAGATTGGGCCATTTAAATGCCACAGTCAGTGATTGATTAAACAGCAGCAGGTGCTGGCTGTATACTACAGTTTGCACCTTCTGAGTATAGAGAGATCCTGAGCACATTCCATATACCTGACTTGTGCTGAACGTGTGTATTGGGTATCGGAAAGTGTTTAAATCAACAAATAACACCTGTTCTGTGCCAGATATTAACCTGTTTACTTGGTTTCTGTGTTCTTACATTGGATTGAAATTCTGTATGCTGACCAAGCTATTCAACTCATACTCTGCCAATTACTTTTTGGATCCTAATGGATTGTCTGTTTTGTCTCGTGTCCCTGCCTGGCCCCCTGGCCTCAAAGAGGTTATCTTCCTAACTAATAGCATCATCAGGTGCATGGATGGGGTGAAAATGGTAAAATCTGGCATTCATACCAACTGTCACATTTATACATCAATCAAAGACATCTGATTTTCTGCATTGGTATTGAAATTGATTATTCATCCTTCTACTGTCAACTGACTACTGAAGCTTAAGATTGGCTGCAGCGGACAGCTCACTGGGATGTCCCATCATTGGTGAAACATCCGTAGTGGCTTGCATTTGGTGTATAACTCCTATAACCCAGATATCCCCAGAAGAGGTCACTAGTTCTGGGCGGCACGGTGGCTCAGTGGTTAGCACTGCAGCCTTGCAGCTCTGGGGTCCTGGGTTCAAATCCCACCAACAACAATATCTGCAAGGAGTTTATATGTTCTCCCTGTGTTTGCGTGGGTTTCCTCCCACACTCCAAAGACCTACAAATAGGGAATTTAGATTGTGAGCCCCAATGGGGACAGCGTTCCTGATGTATGTGAAGCGCTGCAGAATATGTTAGCGCTATATAAAAATAAAGATTTTTTTTTTTATAGCTTACTAGTACTGATCATGCTTTGTGATCCTTCTAATCTAAATTTGCTCCACCATTCAGCAACAATTTTGTGGTTGCAACCTAAGTACCTATACATCAATATACAGAAGTGAAAGGGTGAAAACCAGACAGTCCATTGGAGCTACTAAACGGGCTGGCATGCCCCAAAATCTAGCCTTGGAAGACCTTTTTTGATTTGATGGGTTATAACAAAGTGTAATAGCACCTTTGTACTAACTCTTATGTAATGGTCAATGGTAGTACTCTACTTCCATATTCTGCACTAGTCAGTGAAATGGTTTCTGCAATGTACTTCACATATAAACTGTATAGTTGCCTTCTTTTTCTGAACATAAAAGTTAGCACTACTCCTTGCTGATAAATGAAAGAATTTATTGCCTGAATCCTCTATGCAATATTTGCAGACTCGCAACCGGCATCAAGGATATGCATTGTCTTGTGAGCCCTTAAGCTGGTGTCACACACAGCGACAACGACAACGACGTCGCTGCTACGTCACCATTTTCTGTGACGTTGCAGCGACGTCCCGTCGCTGTCGCTGTGTGTGACATCCAGCAACGACCTGGCCCCTGCTGTGAGGTCGCCGGTCGTTGCTGAATGTCCAGCTTCATTTTTTGGTCGTCACTCTCCCGCTGTGACACACACATCGCTGTGTGTGACAGCGAGAGAGCGACGAAATGAAGCGAGCAGAGAGCAGGAGCCGGCGTCTGGCAGCTGCGGAAAGCTGTAACCAGCGTAAACATCGGGTAACCAAGGGAAGACTTTTCCCTGGTTACCCGATATTTACCTTCGTTACCAGCCTCCGCTCTCGCTGCCAGCGCCGGCTCCTGCTCTGTGCACATGTGGCTGCAGTACACATTGGGTTAATTAACCCGATGTATACTGTAGCAAGGAGAGCAAGGAGCCAGCGCTAAGCAGTGCGCGCGGCTCCCTGCTCTCTGCACTGTGACATGTAGCTGCAGCACACATCGGGTTAATTAACCCGATGTGTACTGTACCTAGGAGAGCAAGGAGCCAGTGCTAAGCGCGGATCCCTGCTCTCTGCACATGTAGCACAGCGACGTTATGATCGCTGCTGCGTCGCTGTGTTTGATAGCTAAGCAGCGATCATAACAGCGACTTACAAGGTCGCTGTTACGTCACCGAAAATGGTGACGTAACAGCGACGTCGTTGTCGCTGTCGCTTAGTGTGACCCCAGCTTTACACTAAAATGAAATTCAATTAAAGGAGTTTTCTGTTTTTGGAAAACCCCTGTCTCAAACTGCAGTTGGTTTTAAAACAACAAACTTTCCTTTATTCCCCCTTTCCCAGCCCAGCGTTGACTTTACCTTACTGCTATCTATGGCCGCTATTGCCAGCAGTGCTGATGTTAGCCGACAACACTGCTGTCAGTGAACTCAACATCTCTCAACTGCTCAGGCCGTCTACACGGTCAAATCCGCTGAACTCAGTTATTCATGATGTCAGAGCTACAGACCATAACAGACACCGAGAACAGTGGTGGTGATTCAGAGACCTGGAAAGGTGAGTAAAGCACAGTTTGTTTTTTAAGATAAACTGCAGCCAAGGGAGAAGCATTAAACAAAAGTGGAAAACCACTTCAGCTGAATAGGACATAAAAGCCAAATATATCACAGAAAAAAGGCCATAGAACCCAACAATTGTGTAAAACAACATTATGAACATATAACACTCAAACACTATTAGTGGAAAAGGGGAAGGCGCAGCTTCACCCAACCGGTCCCTATACAGATTAAAAGACCCTAGCCAGACAACTAAAAGCACCACTTCGAACCTGTTTCCCTGAAAGGCTGTAGAAGCATTTCTCATGCCTCTGGAAGGACCAGAGGGGAAGCCATCACACAGTGACTACAAGAGGAGAGGAAAGTGTGTAAACACAAACCCAGAGTGAGAGAAACTGAAACAGGTACAAATGAGGAGAAAGGCTGAAGTCCTGGGAAGGAAAACAACACCGACACACAGCAAGCACTGAACCGGTGTTTACGCCAAAGTAAGTACCTAAGTTGAAGCGCTGGAACACTCAGAAACTTGTCCACTTAGAGTTTAACAGCAAGGAACTGTAGTCAAGGGAGAACAAATATATCCCTATCCAGACTTTGATTGGGCAGCAGTTAAAGACCAGACAGGAAAAGCTAAAAGGTAATAGGGGACCATCAGAATTAAGACCAAAAATAAAAGTGTCATGGCTTGACTCCGGGGCTCATTCTGGTGACCTTTGGTTGTGTGGTTTGGTTACCACTCTTTTGGACCACAGCCTGTTTTGCTTTTGCCCTATTTCAGATAGTCCTCTTGTCTTTCATTTGCCTTCCTTTCCTTTCATTTCTATTCTAGTGTGTTCACTTACTCATTTGGTTTGCCCTATCACATGCACACTCAGCATTCACAAGCCTTGATTACTGGCTATATGTAACGGGTGTGTCATGGTGGACAGAGAGCCCTGTGGTGTCTGGCTATAGAAGGTCGTAGCTTTTGGCTACACAAACTGCTCCCTGACATTCTATTCTTCCTGTTGTGGTGTAAATAGTATCCTATGTATCTTTTCTGCTTGGGGTTAATCCTTTTATTTTTAGGACCCTTCAGATCATCTCACCTTTCAGCTGTTAATCATCATCACTTCCCTTTGTGTTCTCAAATACCTACATTTCCCCTTTGTATTTCCTATACAGGCCTTGGATGCAAGCAGTAGGCTTGTATTCATCTGAATAAACATTGTTGTTTGTTGCTGTACCTCTCCCAGAATCATCCTGGAGATAAGTTGTTTGTATACTTTCCCCTATGTGTGTAACCTATGTATTCTTTAGAACTTAGTAGGGTTGACAAAGCGTTCATCCCATCCATTCCTTACCTATTGCCCTGTTCAGGGTCAGCCAGGACCAGGTATCCTGTTCATGTGTGGAACCTATCACGGGTGGTCAGGGAAGACAGGGTCCAGTAGAAGGTTTGATCACAAGTCACCATCTTCCCCTTCCCTGGACACAGGGTTTCCCTTCCCTGTCGTCCTGCACGTGGTACTTCCCCATATCTAGCGCGATATTATCACCAGCTGTGTATGCAAAAAAACCCTGACACAAAGATTTTTTTTTTTTATTTAATATGGATCCACTCACTGTTCTGTCTGAGCGACTTCAGAGTCTGTCTCTGTAGACAGCAGACCTTCAGTCAGTTCAGTAGCAATAACTGTTGTAGACTCCTAATTTTGAGGATTCTGTGGGTAGGCAGGTCCAGCTTGCGCCAAGATTGCTCTCCCAGACAGATTTGCAGGGGGTAAAGATACATATTTGGTGTTCAAAGAAGCCTGTAAATTGTACTTTAGGCTTTGGCCTTACTCCTCTCACTGTTACAGCGGGATCTACAATCCTTGGCTTTCTCTTTGCCACATGGCTCTGGTTGCCTCCAGTCGGTAAATGGATTTTTTTGAGCCCTTAGGTCTCATCTATGATGATCCTGACCAAATCTCCTTGGTTCAGTGTAGACTGCGTTACTTACAACAGGGGATCGGTCAGCGGAGACTGTTCAGGGAGTTGGTATTTTTGTGGTAAAAAGGGTCATTTTATTGGAGTTTGACCCTCAGTTCCTAAGCAAAAAGGAACATCTAGGACACGACTGACCCTTGGTGGCTTGGTGGTGTGGGGATGGACAATCGGTGTGTTTATTTTCTACATGTAATTCTCTGTTTGTCCTGACAGCAGAGGTGGTACTAGAGAGCACTTCTGAGAAAATGTCTGTGTTTGTGGACAGTGGAGCAGGAGCTAGCTAGCATGGTGGATGCTCTGTTTGTAAGAACTCATGGGCATCAATGGCATCGACTCAGTGCCACTTGCTCAGGGATGCCTGACACAGATTATACATGATATAAGACTGAGGGTAGGACCCCTGCATTATGAAGTAATTTTTTGTTTTGTCCTGGAGTGCCTTCCCACTCCTATTTTGCTGGGTCTACCCTTCTACATTTATTCAGTGCTATTCACTACATATCATTTCACACATCTTATGTACCTCCACACACCTCATTACAATCCTGACTAATCTGCCCTTTTTTCTCTTTTTTTCTCTTTTTCTCCTTTTTTTATCTATTATATTCTCTAATTCCTTCCCTTTCTTTTTACAATTTTCTATATATCACCTGACCATAACATTACATATCTTATCATTTCATCCTCTTACCTTTCATTAGCAATGTTCACATATATTACTTCCAATTGATCCAATAGTACATCCTCAATCTTCCAACATTTCTTTATTCATTTCCTTATACTCTTTATATATCTTACATTGCTCCACTCAACCATACTGCACGTACAATACATGGTAGCATAAAGCCCACTATAACTAATTAACTTACCATTAATAAAGAATAAATACTCAGACACATGACATTTGGATAAAAATGGCCGTGGTGTTTTATTATTGGTAACTTGATAAATTAAAATCATTATTAAAAATGAATAACCATAAAATTCCATAAATACCACCATAAAGTACCATTAACCACTTATAAAACCACAATCCACCCAACATAGTTGGGCGATTTTTCCCCAACTAATAAAACATCACGACAAAAAATAATAAACAGTTAAAAACAATGACTTTACACTGGGAGGGTGGGCGGGGGATTCTTCTTTCTTCACAGCTGGAAACTGACACAGCTGGCTCACAGCTGACTCCTTATAAAGGCAAGTCTCCTGCATATTTACCTCTGTCCACCAATGACAGACTTTAAAATTGGCGCGCAGCAGGCTGACCAATCACACAGCCTGCTCGCGTTACTCACAGGGGGCAGATTAACCCCATAAATTCCCATCATAACTACTTCCATTACCACCACGCAGCAGGCTGACCAATCATAGCAGCCTGCTCGTGTTACCACATGAAGGGAATTAACCCTTCATTCCCCATACTGAATTTGGCACTGCTGAATGCCACAACTTAAACTTGAAACACCTATAAACATACTGTCAGGGGGCCCATGCCACCATGTAATCACCAGGCTATACGCTGCTGGTGATTATACATGGTAGCATAAAGCCCACTATAACTAATTAACTTACCATTAATAAAGAATAAATACTCAGACACATGACATTTGGATAAAAATGGCCGTGGTGTTTTATTATTGGTAACTTGATAAATTAAAATCATTATTAAAAATGAATAACCATAAAATTCCATAAATACCACCATAAAGTACCATTAACCACTTATAAAACCACAATCCACCCAACATAGTTGGGCGATTTTTCCCCAAACGGCCGAGTATTAACAATACGAGGCCCCCCCCAAACACCGCAGCCATTTTTCTATCATATTCTGGATACCCACATTAACAATGTCCAGACCAACGTCAGAGAGATGTACCCCATCTGACCTGTATAGGCCAACCGTAAAACCTTCCAGATCACTATGGCGATATGAGAAGTCGCCCAAACTAACAAAAAATTTTTCCATGTCACGATTGACACGTTTCCTTATTTTTTCTAAAAAGGCAAGCTGGCCATTCCAAACCAGTCTCGGCACAATTTCAGAAAAAATCAATGCTGAATAAGGAAAAAGATTCTTTATGAGCACAAAATCTCTGCGGAAATTAGATAACAAGTCCAATGTCTTTATTTTACCCAAGTCATTCCCTCCGATGTGTAAAATTATGAGATCAGGATACGGGTGAGTCAACAGCATACCTTTTAAGGTGCCAACTAAATTAGAAAATGTTAACCCTCTTATACCGTACCAAAAAACATTTATCAGATCATACTGAAAAGATAAGTTCTCTGTGTAACGTCTACAAGCCGCTCTCCTCTGCGCCCAGTGTATAAACGAATGGCCTACAAGCCAAATCACCATTGGGCCTAGAATTGGAGAGAGACAGAATAAATTAATTATAATAAATTAGGGCGTATATACAACTGATAGCGTTTTGACGCCCATCTACCAATTTTACCAATTCTTGTCCCTTTGAGGCCAGCTCTTGCTGCCTCGGTTGCCGCCACGATCCGAAAAGAATGTGATGAGAAGTTGGAGCTATCTAGCTGCAACTTAACCATACATTTTTTTAATATTGCATTAAATTGAAACTTAGTGACAGGCGAACCGTCTACATGTAAAAACAACAAACCCGGGGTATCCCCCCGTACCGTAAGCCATTGACATAAATTAGTGACGGGGCATATACATGAACCCCGTAAAGGACGCAACTTCACAGAACACCCTTTACCAAGTTGGTCCATTTTGGACCTACTAATAAATAACACCGCACAAGAGTCAGATACGTGAACATCCTTTCTATATAAACCCGAGGTGTTGCACCGACTATGGGACAACAACTCACTAATTCTGAGTGCTGCGAAGAAACAAAGAACAAAAGCTGCACGAAATAAACATAACTCAAAATTGTTAAAACAAACTTCACTCAACATAAACCATAACCTTTCTAAGAGATTCACGGATATAGGCCTGCGGCGATCAGGCACAACACAACCTTTTTTACAACCCTTTAGCGCCTGCCGAACCGCAAATAAGCTTAATAGAGACTCCTCACCATATAATTTTAAGAAAAAAGAGATTCCACAAAATGTTTTATACAAAAAATTATAACGATAACCTAAACCAACATAAAAATTCAAAAAACCAAGTACTGTAGACACATCACACTTGTGGGGAACCAGATTCCTGGAGTCACAAAATTGATTCCAAGCCAACCAAGCAGCCGAGTATGCCTTCCAAGTCCCTGGTGCAATAGAATTTTTAATGGAAGCTGCTACTAATCCAAAATTGCCTCCCATAACTGGGACGGGCATGCATTCAAAAGGGGGTCCATCTTCCCTGAACTCTTCCTGAATTCCTCTAACCGCTGAGAAGAGAGGTAAAAAACGGAAGCATTATTGCACTCAGGAGCAAAACGAGCCTTCAACCAAATATTCCACCTCAAACACAAAAGAACCAATTTTCGCAATACACCACCTAGAAACCTACACTTCACCACCAAGGTGTTCAAAGCAAAAAACCAAACCTTGACAATGTGATAAGAGTATAATCCTCTTATTCGCTAGTTCCTTACCCCAAATATCTTCCGACAACCAAGATGAAGGCCATGAAGAAAAGCACCAGTGTGTACGAAAAATCGTACCGAACCCCACTTCCTTAGACACCCCTGTAAACCAAAGTAGATCCTGAGACAACATAAAAACCTGCTGAACGCAGCTAATCCCGTTAAAACTTTCTAAAAATTCATACCAAATTGTTAAATCCTTCCTCATCTCCCACGAAATTCTAATGTGTGAACCAGGACACCTAACACCCCTAGTTGCATCATACAAACGTCTTGAAAACACTCTCCCCATTGGCAAAATTCTTAATGCAAAGTTCAAACTACCCAGCAGAGATGGAACTCTCGCAGGGTACACTTTTTCTTCACTAAAAAACTCGCAATACAGCCTTTTAACTTCATAATCTTCTGGCCAGGGAGTCTCAATTCCATTTCTTGTGAATCCAAAACAATCCCTAAAAACTCGAGCTCTGTACAAGGGAAAACTGTTTTATCATTAGCTAACGGAACCCCAAAAAACTTCATCAAACCCAAACATGTATTTAGTAATTGCAAACAACGTCCTGACCTACCAACAAATAAGAAATCGTCCAAATAATGTAACATACCCCCCTCTGAAAACCCCTCTTGAACTGCCCAATGCAAAAACGTGGAAAATGACTCAAAATAATAACATGATAAAGAAAAACCCATAGGGAAGCACCTGTCAAAATAAAAAGAACCCTCAAAACAAAAACCCAAAGAATTAAAACCCAAGGGGTTAATTGGCAGAAGCCGGAAGGCAGACTTAATATCTGATTTGGCCAGGAAACAATCCAGGCCAAACTTCCGTAACAAATCCACTGCCTCATCAAAAGACGTGTAACTCACCGAAGATGCATTAGGATCAATAGCATCATTCAGTGAGCTACCTGTTGGATAAGACAGGTGATGTATGATCCTAAAAGAATTAACCTCCTTCTTGGGGACAACCCCCAAAGGTGATATCCTAAAATTTGTAAACGGAGGAAAAGTCAAAAGGACCAGACACCCTGCCCAACAACAGTTCTTTTTCAATATGTAACCTGACTACCTCCTTATGACTATCGACCGATTGTAAATTCTTAGTTACATTACAACCTATACCTTCAAAAGAAGGTACAGGAAAACCAGCCTGAAACCTACCAAGAACCAGAGCTGCCTTTGGCCTGTCTGGAAAACGGTCCAGCCACGGGAGCATTCCTTCCAGGCTCACTGGAGTCTGAGCCTTTGAAAAACTGCTCCCTAACACCAGATGGCTGTACCGTGGACTGACCATGCTTTTTAAAACATTTAAACAAGGGGGGAGCCCCGCCACAAAACGAGCACCCATGGCGAAAGCGACAGGTACCCTGCCACTTGCATGAAGACTCATTGAATGCAAAGCACACCCCCCTTTTTGAATTGACAGTCACCTGCTGTCTGTGAGGGTTCTGTCGCTGAGGCAGCATTAAATTCAGCTATAACCCGACATCTTTAACACCCCACTTGACAGCAGGGTGAACCGCCAATTTCTGTCTGAAAGACTCATCGTAATTCAGCCACGCTAAGCCACTGAAATTACGATAAGCCTCCAAAATACAATCTTGGTGTTGAAACGAACCACTACACAATTTAGGAAACTTCTCCCCAAGAACTGCAGCATAAATGGAGAAAGCCTGTAACCATGAATAAAATGATTTAAAATTTTTCCTTCGCTCTGACTCAACCTCTTGTTTTCCATCAGGTTTCCCCACTTTATGCTGCAGTTCCCTAGCAACCGGTAACAGAGAAAAGATATCTACATACTCTTGTCTCCAAATCTTTTCTTTATTGGAAGCACTGAGATGAAAACCCAAAGGGGAAACAGCACATGTCAGTGCTTCCTTTAAATGAGACTCTGCCACCCCAGGGAACCTGTCCCGAATAGAAACTTCAGTAACAGGTGCCTGGGGTAGCACTACATAGCCCCCAAGTAGCTCAGACAGAGTCCTAATGACAATGTCCTTTACCATTATCCCTAACATTGGGTGCTCCAGCAAAGGGGCTCTCACCATGTCCTCGCTCCAGGGTCCTTCCATCGCGTTGAACGGATGTTGCCGCGACGTCCTCTTCAGATTCTTCAGTCGAGCTCCAGGCCTGCGTCGCCGCCGCCAAAGCCCCAGCTGAGCTCTTTTGCAATGGGGCCGGCGGCGCGTACAGGCCTGTAAGCGACCCAGGATCTCTGCTGTGACCGGCCACAGCAGCCGGAGCGGAACCCCCGGCGGTGACTTCCGGAATAATCGCCCGCCGGGCATTCTGGGAGTCGCGTCCTGATGACGTGGCCAAATCTCGTCGGCTTCTTGGGCGGTCTCGCGATGCTCCGGTCCCTCCTCTCGCTGGAACTCCCGCCTCTCGCGATGTCTCCGACGCCTTCCTCTCAGCGCCGCGCCGACCGCGAGCAGATGCCGACCTCTTCCTCCCTCCGCCGGACCGCTGGGAACAGGATGCAGGCGGTGAGTAGACGTCGCTCTTCTTCCTCTTCTTCCGCAGGGATCTCCGGACATCTTCTCCATCTCCGGGCCGCAGAAGCTCTTCCCTCTGCGCAGGAACGCCGGCGGGATCCGGAGCTGGATCCAGGACCACTTCGGCGGCTTCGTTCACCGGCGCCAGACACCTCTTCAGCCACTCCTCGACGTCCACTGCTCCGACCCGAGCCATCATCTTCTCCAGGAGGGACTCCATCTGGATTCTTCTTTCTTCACAGCTGGAAACTGACACAGCTGGCTCACAGCTGACTCCTTATAAAGGCAAGTCTCCTGCATATTTACCTCTGTCCACCAATGACAAACTTTAAAATTGGCGCGCAGCAGGCTGACCAATCACACAGCCTGCTCGCGTTACTCACAGGGGGCAGATTAACCCCATAAATTCCCATCATAACTACTTCCATTACCACCACGCAGCAGGCTGACCAATCATAGCAGCCTGCTCGTGTTACCACATGAAGGGAATTAACCCTTCATTCCCCATACTGAATTTGGCACTGCTGAATGCCACAACTTAAACTTGAAACACCTATAAACATACTGTCAGGGGGCCCATGCCACCATGTAATCACCAGGCTATACGCTGCTGGTGATTATACATACCACCCATCCTTTCTCACTACTGCCAAACATCCTTTTCACCTTCCAATATTGTTCTTCTTTTCTGTTTTTTCTCTTTTTCCTTGTTTCACTTGTTTCTCCTTTTTTTCTACTTTTTCTGCCTTATCTTCCCCTTTTTCCTTCCCTCCTCTCCTTCTCCTTTATCAATATTATGCAATTGGTATATGAAAATAATTTTCAAAAAAATCTTTTCACCTTGTAAAACTTCCTCTATGTTGTATACAATGTTTATTTTTTATTTTTCATTATACATGTATTTATTGATTTATTTTCTGTATATAGTGCTACTTAGGAAGGTCCATCTTGGACCGAAAACGTTCTCTGTTGTGCACATAAATAAATACACTTTTCAGCCTATTTTGGGAGTGCCTTGTTTACTTCTTGTATCATATGGCTTTGGAACCTGAGGTGCACCCCGCTACTCATCAACATTCATACTAAGGAAGTGCTATTTATTTCTTACTACCCTGGTTGGTGAAACATAATCCTGTACAAGATTGGCAATCCAGGGAAATTATAAAGTGGGGAAATTACTGTCTTAAAAAGGGTGGGTGTACACCAGAAGCATGTTGATGCACACGCCACTATAGCATTCTTTTGTAAATACCTGATGCACGTTGTTCAAGAATATTTCAAGTAATAAAGAAGAAACTGTTCATTTGAGCTTGACTATTTTGTTTCACTTATTAAATAACAAGGCTATGGCAGAGCCTAAACAGGAGATGGATGACAGCAATGGTGACCTGGATTTACTATGACTATATCTGAACTTTATACGCCCTATTCCTATACCAAATCTGCATCTTGGCAAAAAAATGCTTCCAAACTTGATGCAATTTTTATGCAAGTTATTTTGCCAGGAGGTGCAGATTTAGTGCAGGAATATGGTGTATAAATTTCAGCATCAAATCTCCATCTCTTGGCAAGAAAACACAGTTTTGATTTCAGTGTGGTGTTCTGTGAAGAGATGCAAATTTGATGCTGAAATGTCTGCACCAAATCTGTGCACCAAATTTGCATCTCTTGGCAGAAAATTAGATTGAAACGGCATCAAAACAGTTTTTGTGTATATTATTTTTGCCAAGAGGTGCAGATTTGGTGCTGAAATTTATACACCATATTCCTGCACCAAATCTGCATCTCCTGGCAAAAAAATCACATCAATATTGCAATGCATTTTGAATCAGTTTTTTTTACCAGAAGATGTAGATTTGGTACGTAAATTTCAGCAGTAAATCTGTATTTTTTTTAAAAAAAAACAGTTTTCTGCCAGGATTGCAGGTTTGTGAACTCAGTTCATCTGAGGTCAGGTCACTGAGTTCAATGAGGTCACCTGAGGTCAATTTACCTGCGGTCACAGGTAGGGTACCGTGGGAACTTCCAGCTGTGACCGCAGATAAACTGAGTGACGTCACTGCTCACAGGTACGGCTCAGTCAGTCTTCGTCTGAAGCCACAGCGTGCAGTTATGTTCTGTGCCCATGCGCTGTGACTTCTGTATCTATGTAGCAGAGCCAAGATCGTTGTGGGACTTTGTGTGGATTACATCGGAATTGGGTGTTTGGGGTTAATAAAATGGAGAAAGAGAGTGTTTATTTTGTATTCTATTTCAAATAACAGATTTTTTGGTGTTTGTGTTTATTTGTTTACAGTATTAGTAATGGGGGGGTCTCTTAGATGCCTCCCATTAATAATCTAGGGCTTAGTGGCAGTTGTGGATTGTAGATAACCATTTATATTACCCCAATTGCCACCACACCAGAGCAATCAGGATGAGCTGGGTAAAATGCCAGGATTGTCGGATCGAATGGATGCTACTGCAAGCCACTATTTTTAGGCTGGGGGGCAAATAACTATGGGCCTCCCCAGCCTGAGAATACCGGCCCCCAGCTGTCAACTTTATCATGGCTGGGTATCAAAATTGGGAGGGAACCGCATGCTGTTTTTTTAAACTATTTATTTAGATAATTTAAAAAAAAAAAAAAAAAAGCCACATAGGGTTCCTCTTATTCTTGCTACACATCCAAGATAAGCACACGGCTGGGGGCTGCAGCCTCTAGCCCTATGCTTTATATGTGCTGGGTATCACAATATGGGGTGCCCTACGCCAATTTTTTTATTTATTTATTTATTTATTTTTTTACACCACTGTAGAGACGCAGACAGCATGTGTGATTCCAAGCAATCACACATGTTGTCACACAAGCGGAAGGCGCGGTCTGACTGCAACAAGTCACAGATGTTGGGACTGCCGGTGGGTGGGGGAAGTAGTGAATATTTATGATAGTAATGAGTGGTCCCATTAGTAGTGTTAGAGCCATGTGGGAGACTTAGTAAGTGTAACACTCTTTCTGTAATCTCCCTAGCCCTTTCTACCTCCATTTTAAAGCACAATATTCGGGTCCCCATAGACTTATGTGGGCATCGGCGTCCAGGCAGATGTTCGGGATTAAGTCCAGTCCAGAACCCTTTTTTTTTTTCTTTAAATCAGGTTGGACCCGCTGATCCCGAATATCTGGCGGCTCACTGATTTCTATTAATAACCTCACTGATAGCTGCCAAGGCATGTAAGTGCATGTATTTCCGGTCATGTCACTCAATGCTGAAGATATCAAGGTGTTTTGAAATTTTTTATTCCATTTTCCAATCATTTACATGAGGTGTCTATCTATCCTGTGATTTACCACTCCACGATTTTTCCTTCTTGGTATTGTAATTTCAATGTTGAGAAGTGTTTTATGCAATAAAGCTTCTTTTCCTGAAGATATTTATACCTTAATAGACAGCTGCAGATTTAGCAGGTGCTGGATTGTTATCCAACTCCTGTTATCAGCCTACACAATATGACAGTTGATATGGATATGTGACACACAATATGTTTTAGGTGCCTATCATCTACAATTGCAGTGGGGTTCTCAGAGACAAACGGCCACAAATAACTAGTAGATGTGACAATGGCACAATCTATACAGTCCATTATGAAATACAATCCAATCACATGATGTAGGGGGCTTCACTATTCTTTAAATATATGAATGAATATTTACAACATATGCTCTGTGTTATTTTATTTTCTTGCATTTGTATTGGGCAATATATCCATTGCTCTACATTCCACTATATAACACGTGGTTTCAGGTCCATTTCTATCTTAAAGAAAAATGTCTAGAATTGATGAAGTTTTAAAGTTTTGGTAAATTGTCCTGGCTGTTGCAGAATCTCTTTTAGAATACAACTTTATGACAACTCAGTAACTGATTGGTAGAAATAGTCCCATCTCGCCTTTTAAAGAAGCAATCCCATGAATAGTTTCTCAATAAACTCTCTCTGTGTATGTAGTGTAGTGTGAGTATTAAAGGGAACCTGTCACCAGATTTGGAGGAGGCGCCGGTCCCGGAGAACCGCGCCACCCATCCACCCATCTGACCAGTTTGCATCGCACCAACCCCCTAAGTGTTTTTTATCTTCTACACACCGGCCTGGGCTCTTATATATATATAGTGTGATGCCCCGGACTAGTCGGGTTGTCCCAGGTAGTCACACACAACACCACACCCCCCTCCTGATTAGGTAACACCAGTCAAACTAAAAACCTTGTCACCACCCTCTAGGTTTGATGTCCACACCAGGGGGGCGAGCCAGGCAGTTGGCTCCGCCCACCGAGGAGTTCACAGGCCTGGAAGCGGGAAAACACACGGAGTCTAGTTCAAGTACAAGTGTAGAGCAGTCAATTTCACGGACAGTCCTGTGTGCAGGCTGCCAAGAGACTACCAGGTGGCTGGGTCGTGGCCCAGTCACCATTGGCAAGGAGGCAGACGGTGGTGGCCGCCTGCAGGAGACCGGGAAGACGACCGGTGGAACCGTAAGGGACCGGGACAGGGTAGTGGCCTGCCGGAACCGAACCAGGGAGCCAACTGGATACCGGAGCACCAGGCAGGGTACTCAGACCCAGTACAAAGCCCTGAACCGACAGGGCCGAGTTGAATCAACTGATTGCGGACTGGACTTAAGGACCTATCCCACACAAGTCCCGTTAGAAGACAACAGCCCAACCATACAGGGTAAAGCCACCGCCAAGTCATAGAGACCCAAAAGGGCCAGCGTCTGCGGGCAAACGGGCTCCTACGGCATATACAAGTCAGGGAGCGGACTACCGGTGTCTAGGCATAGGAGTCAAACATTTACACACACAGGTGCAGGAGAAAGGCAGAAACCACCAACCTATTCTGGGAGAAGCTGCAGCTGGCTGCGGGCCCCGTTCATCACTCCGTTTGGTTTACCAGAGACTCCAGTGTCTTGTGTCAGAGTAAGTACACCAGTGCCATCAGGCACCGCACCGCACTGCACCACAACACTTCACCCTGCACCCCGGCCCTCGCCAACCGGGCCCTGGGACCAACACCCCCTACCCACGGAGGGGTCAACACCTAGCTGCGCCATTACACCGCTCCTGGGAGCCCCCATACCTTCACTGCAGCGGTGGTGTCTACAATCACCACAACCCGTGGGTGGCATCACGAACTATCATCCCAAACCAAACCACCGCGGCCCTGGCCGTGGGACTCCTCACCCAAATCCCAGCGTGTAGCGCCAACTCCCTTGCAGAGCGACGTGACCCTTGGGTCCGTGAGAGGCTCGAGCCACTACCCGCAGTACGAGCACGGATCCGAGCGGCTCGGCGATTGCAGCCGATCCCGCGGGGTGGTACAATAGCATGTTAGAATGCTGTGTACAAGAGCCCAGTGGTGGTGGTCACAACTTATATGGCCCAAATCTGGTGACAGGTTCCCTTTAATGTACTCATCTACTGCCACGGTCATCAGGATCCAGCATCATTATGCTCCTCTTTTTAGTGATGTCACTGCAATTCAGACCATATTGATTCAATCTGTGCTCTGTGTGAGTCAGAAGTATATTCAAATATGGAAGCCTACGTAGACTCCCTGTGGCACTCTATAGACTTACAATGTTGACACCACTTCTGGGTCAGGCAAAGCTCAGTGTGACCCACAGGGAAGGAGTCTTGCGAGGATAATTTGCATATTCCCAGTGCCTTCTGGGATAAGTGAAGAGTCACCGCGAGCTCAAGGAGAACCGGGTTTTGGCCGTTACAGCCGGAAGGAAGACTTCTGAAAACGCGAATTTTAGCCTGTCTTCTACATTGTGAGCGTGAGTGAGCAAAGTGTGAGCAAAAGTAAGTGTGAGTAGAATTGTTTGTATTTAGTTGTTTAATTACTTAACATTTGTTTAGTGCTATCCCCATTAGAAAATGTGCTCCACTATTGCTAATGCGATCCAGTGTACATCTTGTCTCATGTATGCAGTCCTTGAAAAGCCGTTCGAGGGTGCATACTGTTGTTCGAGATGTGAGCAAGTTGCACATTTGGAAGCCCAGATACTGGATCTAAATGAGCAGCTGGCAACTCTGAGATGCATTAGCAATATGGAAAGGAGTCTGCTGCTCACTGAGCAGCAGCTTGCTGGGTCAGATGTGGGGGAGGATCGTAGTAGGGAGCGGCAGGACGGTGAGGTAGGTAGCTGGGTGACAGTTAGAAAGGGGGGTAAAGGGAAAAGTGCTAGGAAGGCTAGTCCTGAACTGACACACCCCAATAGGTTTGCAAACTTGGCAGATGAGGGGGATGTCATTACAGGGGTAGCATTGCTGCAGCAAGGCATGACCTCTGAACGCCAGAGGAGTGTCTACTCCAGTAAGGGGGGGAATAGGAGTGCAGGGCAGGCAAGACAGGTACTGGTAGTGGGGGACTCAATTATTAGGGGGACAGATAGGGCAATCTGTCACAAAGACAGGGATCGCCGAACAGTGTGTTGTCTTCCTGGCGCTCGAGTTCGACACATCGCTGATCGGGTTGACAGATTACTGGGAGGGGCTGGGGAGGACCCAGCGGTCATTGTACACATTGGCACAAATGACAAAGTTAGAGGTAGGTGGAAGGTCCTTAAAGATGATTTCAGGGAATTAGGTTGTAAGCTTAAAGCATGGACCTCAAAGGTGGTATTTTCGGAAATACTACCTGTGCCACGAGCCACACCAGAGAGGCAAAGAGAGATCAGGGAGGTTAACAGGTGGCTCAGGAATTGGTGTAGGAAAGAGGGTTTTGGGTTCCTGGAGAATTGGGCCGACTTTTCAGTTGGCTACAGATTCTATGCTAGGGATGGGCTGCATCTTAATGGGGAAGGTGCAGCTCTGCTGGGGCAGAAAATGGCTAGAAGGTTGGAGGAGTGTTTAAACTAGGAATGGGGGGCGAGGGTATTCACTTTATAGAAGGGGAATGTAGTGCAGATAGTGACCAGGGCACAAGTAATGAAATTGGGGGTGGTACGGGGGGAAGGGTTAGGACAGTTAATACAGTAAGCAGGAATACAGGTACAGAGTCATACGTAACGTGCATGTACACTAATGCCCGAAGCCTCACAAATAAGGTGGAGGAATTAGAATTAATATTGTTGGAAGAAAATTATGATATAGTGGGGATATCAGAGACATGGCTGGATGAGAGCTATGACTGGGCTGTTAATTAACAGGGTTATAGCCTATTCAGGAATGACCGTACAAATAAGCGAGGGGGAGGTGTGTGTCTATATGTAAAATCATCCTTAAAACCCATCCTGCGTGACAACATATGTGAGGGTACTGAGAATGTAGAGTCCCTATGGGTGGAGATAAGGGGGGGGAGAATGAATAATAAAATACTGATAGGGGTGTGTTATAAGACGCCGAATATTATGGAAGAGGTAGAGAATCTCCTCATAAAGCAAATTGATAAAGCAGCGAGTCTCGGAGAGGTAATTATTATGGGGGACTTTAACTATCCTGATATAAATTGGGGAACAGAAACTTCCAGTTCCAGCAAAGGAAATAGATTTTTGATAACAATGAAAGATAATTACCTTTCACAAATGGTACAGGACCCCACAAGAGGGGGAGCACTACTAGACCTTGTACTAACCAATAGGCCAGACCGCATATCAAATATACAAGTTGGGGGTTACTTGGGGAATAGTGATCACAAAATAATACGTTTTCATGTATTCTTTAGTAAGATGTCTAGTAGAGGGGCTACAAGGATACTAAACTTCAGGAAAGCAAATTTTAAACGGTTGAGAGATGATCTTAGTGCAATAAACTGGGATGATGTACTAAGTAATAAAAGTACACAAAGCAAATGGGAGACTTTTATGAGCATCCTGAATAGGGCTTGTGCAGAAAATATACCCTATGGGAACAAACATGCTAGAAATAGGAGGAAACCCCTATGGCTAAATAGAGCTGTAAGGGAAGCAATAAAAGAAAAACAGAAAGCCTTAAAAGAATTAAAGAGGGTAGGTAGTGATGAGGCATTATATAATTATAGAAAATTAAATAAAATATGTAAAAAGCAAATTAAGTTAGCTAAGTTTGAGACAGAGAGACTCATTGCGAGAGAAAGTAAAAATAATCCTAAAATATTCTTTAACTACATAAACAGTAAAAAACTGAAAAGCGATAGTGTTGGCCCCCTTAAAAATAGTCTTGGTGAAATGGTGGAAGGGGATGAGGGTAAAGCCAACTTGCTGAATGACTTTTTTTCTACGGTTTTTATACAAGAAAATGCCATGGCAGATGACATGACCAGTGATACCATAAATTCACCCTTGAATATTACCTGCTTAACCCAGCAGGAAGTACGCCGCCGCCTCGAAATCACTAAGGTTGACAAATCTCCGGGCCCGGATGGCATACACCCCAGAGTACTACAGGAATTGAGTTCTGTGATAGATAGACCATTATTTTTAATCTTCTCAGATTCCTTAATAACAGGGTCGGTACCGCAGGACTGGCGCATAGCAAATGTGGTGCCAATATTCAAAAAGGGGACAAAAACTGAGCCGGGAAATTATAGGCCGGTAAGTTTAACCTCTACGGTTGGTAAAATCCTTGAGGGTTTCTTGAGAGATGCTATACTGGAGTATCTCAAGAAAAATAACCTTATGACAGAGTATCAACATGGGTTTATGAGAGATCGATCCTGTCAAACTAATTTGATCAGCTTCTATGAAGAGGTAAGTTCAAGTCTGGACCAGGGAAATGCAGTGGATGTTGTGTATATGGACTTTTCAAAAGCTTTTGATACGGTGCCACACAAAAGGTTGGTACATAAAATGAGAATAATGGGGATAGGGGAAAATATGTGTAACTGGGTTAAAAACTGGCTCAGTGATAGGAAACAAAGGGTGGTTATTAATGGTACGTACTCGGACTGGGTCTCAGTTCATAGTGGGGTACCACAGGGGTCAGTAAATTGGAGGATTGGGCTGAGAAGTGGCAATTGAAGTTTAATGTAGATAAATGTAAGGTCATGCACTTGGGTAGAGGAAATAACATTTATGATTATGTACTTAATTGTAGAACACTGGGTAAAACAGACACAGAAAAAGACTTGGGTGTATGGGTGGATGGTAAACTTCACTTTAGTGGACAGTGTCAGGCAGCTGCTGCCAGGGCTAATAAAATAATGGGATGTATTAAAAGAGGTATAAGTGTTCATGAAAAAAATATAGTTCTACCTCTGTACAAGTCACTAGTGCGACCGCACTTAGAATACTGTGTACAATTCTGGTCACCGATATATCAGAAGGACATAGCTGAACTGGAGAGGGTGCAGAGAAGAGCGACTAAGATTATTAGAGGAATGGGTGGGCTGCAATACCAAGACAGGTTATTAAACTTGGGGTTATTTAGTTTGGAAAAACGAAGGCTTAGGGGGGATCTAATCACAATGTATAAATATATGAGGGGACAGTACAGAGACCTTTCCAAAGATCTTTTTACACCTAGGCCTGCGACTGGAACACGGAGGCATCCGCTACGTCTTGAGGAAAGAAGGTTTAATCATAATCACAGACGAGGATTCTTTACTGTACGAGCAGTGAGACTATGGAACTCTCTGCCGCATGATGTTGTAATGAGTGATTCACTACTAACATTTAAGCAGAGCCTGGACGCCTTTCTTGAAAAATTTAATATTACCAGTTATGTATATTAGATTTTATGTCAGGGTATTGATCCAGGGAACTAGTCTGATTGCCGGATGTGGAGTCAGGAAGGAAATTTTTCCCCATTGGAACTTGTTTGCCACATTGGGGTTTTTTTTGCCTTCCTCTGGATCAACATGTTAGGCTACGGGTTGAACTAGATGGACTTGGAGTCTCCCTTCAACCTTAAAAACTATGATACTATGATACTATGACCCAGAGAGCCTGCAGAGCGGTGACGACAATAAGTAGAAAAGCAGAACGGCACTGGATACCGGAGAGTTCAGTGGTAGGAAAGGGATACTCTGGGGAGATAAAAAATGTATTCTAATGGCTATGCCTCCATAAACTATAAAGATAACATAACACCAATAGTGGTGATTGTAACCATGACAGTATTTACAATTAAATGTGATGGTGGATCTACTTCTCAGTTCTCCCCCTCCCTTCTGGGATATCACATCACAGATCAGAGGGCATTACCTATTCCCAACTTCTAGTAGCAGCCAGCCCCTTGATACAGTCTGAGATCAGATAGCATGGCCAACCCCTGTCAAGCAGCAGTCAACCTATTTATGCCCTGCTTGCCATCCAACTCCCCTCTCAACTCCAGAATATGACTTTTACTGTTACTAGCAGCCAGGAGCAGGCCTCACTCCCATCGTACCCACTGATCTCAGACACCTGGGAAGGAGATTTTATCAAGGATCTGGCTGCTACTAGAAGCCAGGAGCAAGACACACCCCCTCCACACCTCCTGATCTAGGATTGCTGGGAAGGAGATGTTATCAGGGGGCTGGCGACTACTAGCAGACAGGAGCAGGAAACACCCCCTCCACACGTGATGATCTAGGATTGCTGGGAAGGAGATGTTATCAGGGGGCTGGCGGTTACTAGTAGACCGAAGCAGGACACACCCCCTCCACACCTCATAATCTAGGATTGCTGGGATGGAGATGTTATCAGGGTGCTGGCTGCTACTAGAAACGGGAGTAGGCCACACCCCCTGATCTGTGATTTGACATCCCAGAAGGAAGGGGGAGCACGGAGGAGTATATCTGACGTCACATTGAATTGCAGGTACTGTCAGCGATTCAAACAGCACTATTCATATTATCTATATAATTTATGTAGGCATGGCCATTAGAATATTTTTTTTTGTCCCCGGAGCACTCCTTTAATCAACTTACAATACCCACTATACAGATATACACACATTTAATGAAAACAAATATTAATGGGAGGCCCCTTTAAGCAGATGAGGTGTGATTTTGAGGTTCTGCAGGAATGACAAGATGTTTCAAAATACACTCAAATGTTATTGTGCAACCACTGGTTTCTACAATGGAATCTGCCAGGTGGGCGCTCTACATGGAGATCGTATGATCTCTCCGCACTTGTCTGCTACTCTCCAGTTTCCTTACACACATGATTACTTATTGATTAGTTGTTTAACCTTCCTTGAATTTGTGTCTATTATGTGTCCAATAGAAGAGCTTGAATCACTAGATACGAGAATTATAATCAGTATATTGGAAATGAGCTAAATAAGTCATGAGTAAACAAGTTTAGAGGATGACGTCATGATGGTTAACTGACTTACCGTAAAACTCTTCCAAGGAGATGGTAAAAATGTGTCCAGGGATGATGAGAAAAACCTGCCAAGGACATAAGAGCTGATTTTATGAATCATAAAACAACCTACTCCATTTGTTAGTTCACATTGGGTTTTAGTCCTTTATTATGTATTTGACACTGATATTATTCTTTTTTCCCCCACAAATGCCTTATTAGACGCTACAAAGGTCTTTGGGCAAACCTACATATTCTGCTATTTTGGTAGAAGAGAAATGGAGCATAGCAGTGCTCTGATAGTGTTATATGGTACCAAAACATTATACAGTCTCAAATAACTGTACAGTCTCCACATAATACTGCTATAATGGGAAAATAATAGTGTATAATTATTAGTTACTGTATATGCAGTGTCTAAGTAAGACTGACCCTTTTCTGTACTGAGAAATAGTAGGGATAGGTGGTATTTTATTTGTAGCCAGCAAATCTTTCACATATACTTCTGTACTGTTGTATTATATCGCAAATATTTTTTTGCAGTGAATGTGTGGGCAATAGTTTCAATGCATGCCATTGAACTATTCTTATAATAGAACACATTTGTTTCTCATAAATGTACAATAATTGTATTAAATGTAATATGTTTAGGAGATGATACATTCAGAAGAAGGCAAGAACTACCTACGTCAATTACTTGTACAGAGCCTTATCAGGCACCTTGAGAAGGTGATATTCATATGGCTTTCTGTACATCTGTTAGGTTTGTAAAACTTCTTTAAGAGATTAGTCTGGATTGTTGCTCCTGAAAAAATCTGCTAATATTCCTCTAGGGCACGGGTCTCAAACTCGGCTGGGTGTATGGGCTGCACAGAGGAAAAAAAATAATTTGGGGGGCCGCATTCTTTGCAGGACAAAATGACATTTTTATTGGAACCATATATTTTTTTTTTTTACACACCTTTGGATCACTGATTTTGAACATTTTTCACTTGTTTATTATAACAAATGTGCATATTCTTTGTTTAAATATAAAAAAAAAAAATTTGATGGTAAAAAAAAAAATGTCATGCCTTATTTTGAGGTTGTTGGTTTTTTTTACATTTTATCCCTTTCTTGTAACTAATAGTTTTACAATTAGCTCTATATAAAAATTTTGGCCAACATCTTTTAGTAATGTTTCCCATCTTGTTGTAATGTGCCCATCCTTGTCCCCTTGTTGTATTGTGCCCCATCCTAGTCCCCATCCTACAGTAATGTGCTCATCCTTGTCCCCATCCTATAGTAATGTTCCCCATCCTTGTCCCCATCCTATAGTAATGTCCCCATCCTACAGTAATGTGCTCATCCTTGTCCCCATCCTATAGTAATGTGCCCATCCTACAGTAATGTCTCATCCTTGTTTTAGTTATTTTTTTTATTTATTTTAAATAGCTTTTTAAGAGATGAAGCAGCCAAGAGAGTAGAAATAATTTAATTTATTACAGTTAAAGTGACATCGGTGACCTCTGCTCCTAGTTCGGCTTATTCCTTTATAGCTCAGTTTATTCCTTTATGGCTTGGCCCATTCCTTTATAGTTCGGTATTTTCCTTTTATAGCTTTGTCTATTCCTTTTTAGCTCGGTGTATTCCTTTATAGTTCGATATTTTTCTTTATAGCTCGGTCTATTCCTTTATAGCTCAGTCTATTCCTTTATAGCTCAGTCTTTTCCTTTATAGCTCAGCACATTCCTTTATAGCTCGGTCTATTCCTTTATAGCTCGGTCTGATCCTTTATAGCTCCACCCATTTCTTTATAGCTAGGTATTTTACTTTATAGCTCGTCTATTCCTTTATAACACGGTCTATTCCTTTATAGCACGGTCTATTCCTTTATAGCATGGTCTATTCCTTTATAGCTCGGTCTATTCCTTTATAGCTCGGCCCATTCCTTTATAGCTCGGCCCATTCCTTTATAGGTCGGCCCCTTTCCTTTGTAGCTCAGCCCATTCCTTTATAGCTCGACCCATTCCTTTATAGCTCGGCCCATTCCTTTATAGCTCGGCCCATTCCTTTATAGGTTGGCCCCTTTGCTTTGTAGCTCAGCCCATTCCTTTATAGCTTGGCCCATTCCTTTATATCTCAATATTTTCCTTTATAGCTCGGTCTATTCCTTTATAGCTCGGTCCATTCCTTCATAGCTCGGTCTATTTCTTTATAGCTCGACCCATTCCTTTATAGCTCGACTCATTCCTTTATAGCTCGACCCATTTCTTTATAGCTCGGTCCATTCCTTTATAGCTCGGCCCATTCCTTTATAGCTCGGCCCATTCCTTTATAGCTCAGCCCATTCCTTTATAGCTTGGCCCATTCCTTTATAGGTCTGCCCATTCCTTTATAGCTCAGCCCATTCCTTCATAGCTCGGCCCATTCCTTTATGGCTCGGAGACTATATTTTGATTTTATAGCCATTCATGTCATATCACTGGCTGTATAAACTTGTGTGGCCAGTTTATATAGCACCTTTCCCTTTTTAGAAATATGTTCCTTATAACTGGGTCTCATTTGTGTGTTTGCCACCTGTGTGTTGGTCACTTGGGATAGGAAGGAACAGATCGTATCTTGGGCTTATCTCAGGAGGATGGGAATTCCCTCTTTGAGATTCATCATCTGTCATTTCCGTTTATTTTTCCACAGCCCATTGCAGAGTCTTGCCCTCCTCTCTAGGTCGAACGCACAAAACAACTGTTGCTATGGAGGCAAATACTGTAATTAGGACTCTATTCTCTATAGGAGTTTCCAACCTGCTTCATTTCACAGATTACTAGTCATAATCTCAACATTTGCAATTATTTTATTTTTATCTGACAATAAACACGGCATTTGAAGTCCGTATCAGTGAGAACCCAGTGCACTGGCAATGAAAGCTAAAAGTGCATGGAAAATTTCTTTTAGTCAATGAATCCCAGGAGAGACAATTATAACTTGCACTGATGTATGGATAATTCTCCTTAACCCTACCTTACTTAATAGTTGGGTGTTAATAACTTGGCTTACAATGCTTAAAGGACCGAGAAAGCGAAGTAACTGTATCTATCAGCAATTATTTTCATCTTTTTACTTATGTCGCTTATTCCTTTGAGCAACCAAAGCTTGGTAAAATTTGTCATTACTCTTTAAGGCAGTGTTAAAAGTTAGAAAGTAATATAGTAAGTGCTAATATTTCATAGACAAGTTTTTTAGAATATAACTTTAATATTTTGTAGAATGTTGTTGACGATACTTGGTATTTTCAAAAGGAAGCAATGGGCGACAAGTATGATGTACACAGCATGCCCCAAACTGAATGCTGTGGTGTTTGTACTATTTTTTTGTAATATCTGATCGTTCCATAGTCAGTATGTTGAAAAAAATGCCCATTTATTCAAAATGACATACAATTTTACTACCGATTTCTTTAAAGGGAATGTCTCACTGTCCAAATTATTTGCATGCTGTTACGCCCGGGTGGTGGATCCTCTGGGCCGTGCCCCTGTCACCTCCGGCGAAGCAGCTAGAGCTACCGCTAGACTGGGATAGTCCTGCAAGCCTACCAGAGAGACCAGGGATGCGGTTGCCGGAGCAGAATGCGGGGCAAGGGCAGAGTCCTTCTAGAAGCAGGAATGAGGAAGTCCTTGAGGACACAGAGTTCCTGGTGCCAGGTAAGATGCTGGTGCCCAGGTACTGGTGCCAGGTGGGATGACGGTGTCTGAGTACTGGTGCCAGGTTAGATCACGGTGCCCAGGTACCGGTGCCAGGTTGAGTCGGCAGACGTGAGCAGAGTCCAACCAGAAGGAGGTAGGGGTCACCGGGTGAAGCCGAGGGTAGGAAGCGGGTTCAGGCTGGAGAAGATGGTGGAGTCTCAGCTGACAGTCCCCGTAGGACCACTCGGACAGGTTGGGGACAGGACCAGGTTAACTTGGTAGAACTGGTTCTGTGGAAGACACAGTGTAAATGCAAGACACAGCAAGTGGGACCTGGACTCCTAGCTATAGAACTTGTAGAACAGGCGACGCCCTCCAGGCAGGAAGCTCCTAATATACCTGACCCTGACTGATGCAATATCCTGTTAGGGAGTGCAGGGCCTTTAAGAGGAGGTCAGTGACCCGCGCGCCCCCTAATGCACATGCGCGACGCCCGGGTGCCGGAGGCCAGAGCGGGGAGCGGTGCCGAGGAGGACGTGTGGCTGGAGGCAGGGGACCCGGGGACCGGAGCGGTGAGTGAGGAACGACGTCGGGACCCGGGGAGCGTGACACATGCACATATAACTCTTTCATAGATGAGACCAGCAATACCTTTATGTGGCCAGTCCGTCCCTCAGTTACTGAGAAATCGGCATGTACGGTAAATTGATATGCAGATGAGGCTGAAGTGCATTCGGAAGGATTTCCCAAAGCGTCTGCCATTCTGGCTTTAAGGCCTGCACAGTGCTGCCTTCTCTTTCTTGACCAACAGCTCCTTTGCTGCAAGATGAAGTTCCAGAGGTTTGGAAATATCTTTCAGTGGTTCTTCAGCTCATTTGCAAATTAATTCAAATACTGATTTCTCAGTAACGAAAAACCAGATTGGCCATGTAAAGGTTTTGCTCGTCTTGACTTTGAAAGAGCTACATGCACATATAAATAGTTTAGGAAGGGAAATCCAAGTGATAGATTCCCTTTAAGGTGAATAATACAAAGATCTGTTTACACTGAATCTATTTACAATGAATCAAAGGGCGCTCATGCACATTCTATGCAATTATCTACCGTGTTTCCCCGAAAATATGGCTTACCCCCAAAATAAGCCCTAACCTGAATTTTCAGCGTAAGGTTTAAATATAAGCCTTACCCCGAAAACAAGCCCTAGTCACGGTCAATAATGAAGTATCCATTCAGCTAAAAAAGTTAAAGAATACTACAAGGCACTTCAGTATAGAAAGCGGACATCCCCAAAAGAGAGAAGAAAGAAGACCTCGCAATCATATTCACCAGATGCTGAACAGGAGGACCTGCAGTGGAATGCATCAA
Source organism: Anomaloglossus baeobatrachus (assembly GCF_048569485.1). Taxonomy (NCBI): domain Eukaryota; kingdom Metazoa; phylum Chordata; class Amphibia; order Anura; family Aromobatidae; genus Anomaloglossus; species Anomaloglossus baeobatrachus. The sequence continues at coordinate 453,158,891 of NC_134355.1, read as the reverse complement.
AGACATGTGGTGGAACGCACATATACACATCAGATCACACACTCACACATATCAGATCACACACACATCAAATCGCACAACCACACACATCAAGTCACACACCCATATACATCAGATCGCACACCCACACACATCAGATCATCCACCCACACACATCAGACTACACACCCACACACATCAGATCGCACACCCACACACATCAGATCACACACCCACATACATCAGATCGCACACAAACATACACACCCCATATTGCACACACAATAACACATCAGATCGCACACGCACACACATACACATCAGATTGCACACCCACACACATCAGATCACACACACAGTCATACATCAGATTGCACACACACTCACCACATCCAGAAATATTGATTGCTCTGGCCAGCAAGGGAACCTGGGATGCAGCGCAGTGGAGCGTGAGGACCTGCGTTGGAATGCATGGAGTACCTACAGTGGAACTCATCGTTCCACCGCAGGTCCTCTATTCATTCCACCGCAGGTCCTCATGCTGTACTGCACTGTGTCCCAGGTTCCACTGCTGGCCGGAAGCAATTGGGATCACCGGATGTGGTGAGTGTGTGTGCGATCTGATGTGTGATTGTGTGTGCGATCTGATGTGTGATTGTGTATGCGATCTGATGTCTGTCTGTGTGTGATCTGATGTGTGTGTATGAGTTTTGTATGTGCGCTATCTGATGTATGTGAGTGTCGGTCAGAAGCAGGGGCGGACCGCATGGAGCATACCTGCTAGGAGCACCCGCCGAAGATCGCAGAAAGATCTGGGAGCAAGGCAGATGTCCAGAGTCTGGTAAGTATGATGCTCCTGGGAAGGGAGGGTCTGCTTTTTAGGGGGTAAACTTACCCCCAAGCGTGTTTCTCTAAGAATAAACCCTACCCTGAAAATAAGACCTAGCACAATTTTCAGGTCAAAAAATAATATGACAGTGTCTTATTTTAGGGGAAACACGGTCCAAAGCCTCAAATCGGTTATTCAGCATTAGTAATAAAATATTTTCTACCAAAACACTTGTCACATTCATTGACAAGTTTAGTTTTGTATTGCTGTTTAGTTCTATTCACTTTAAATTCACTTTAAACGAGCTTAATATTAAAGGGAACCTGTCAGCAGTTTTGGTGACTATAAACTGCAGCTACCACCGCTGGGCTCTTATATACAGCATTCTAACATGCTGTATATAAGAGCCCAGGCCGCTGTGTAGGACATAAAAATCACTTTATAATACTTACCTAAATCGGTCGCTACAGTGGAGCTTAGTCAGAGAGGCGTCTCTGTTCTCCTCTTTCGGCCATCTGCATCCTCCTTCTGAAGCCTGTGTGCATGACGAGTCCTACGTCATACACACTCTCCAGTCCCGGTTACTCTCCAGGCGCACTACAATACTTTCATCTGCCCTGCTCAGGGCAGATCAAAGTGCGCCTGTGCAGGACCTCAATGCCGGCGAGTGTGGATGACGTAGGATGCGTCATGCATGCCGGCTTCAAAAGAAGGAGAACAAAGATGGTCGAAAGAGGAGGCGCCGGTCCCACGCACCTGTGCCACCCATTTGACCAGTTTGCACCGGAGCGACCTCCAAGTGTTTTTTTATGTTCTACACAGCAGCCTGGACTCTTATATACAGCATGTTAGAATGCTGTAAATAAGAGCTCACTGGTGGTGGCCACAGCTTATAGGCCCCAAAACTGGTGACAGGTTCCCTTTAATACTAGGCCCAACCCATGGGCAGAGTAAGTTCTGTTTCTAGGAGAAAGTTGTCAACCCTCTCTCAGCCCGTTAAATTTAACACTTATAACTCTTTTTGGATTCAAGCTGATACCTTTAACCATCTGTGGATCTAAACTGACACTTGGATCTGTGCATCCAAACTGACACCTATAGCCTTCTGTGTATCCAAGCTGACTCCTATAACCATCTATGGAACCAAGCTGACTCCTATAACCATCTGTGGATCCAAGCTGTACCTACATTTATCTCCAATTGTATAGCTTCTATGTGAGAACTTCTCCCTAACTGAGCAAAATCATGTTAGGAAATTGGACTAGGAAAATGTAGCGCCCCATGGGGCAGGTGTTTTAACCTACTCTTTGCCGGGAGGGGGTGCAGATCCTCTGCGTTGTCACAGGGTGGCCTGGCCCGGTTCTGTTGCCCTGAGGCATACAGGAAGGAGGGTTGGAGGGTGGTAGGGAGTCTATTAGGATTGTGACGCCACTTGTGGTACGCGGTCAGGGATGGGGGCCACCGCTGCAGGGTCTCTCACCGGGGCAGATGTCGGGTGCCGCCGGGATGGTGTCGCTCCCCACAGGCGGAGCAGGATTACCCTGGGGAGGATGGTGAGGTGGTGGTAGTTCCCGATGGTGCCACAGCGCTGGACGATGGTGCTGGCAAAGGAGAGGCAGAGACAGGGGCTGTGGTTCCAGGTATTTTTACTTACAAGTTTTTTAGGCGCTGCCCTGGAGTACTGTTCTCTCCCACAATGGGCTCCAGCCAGTCCCGGATCCGTGAAAGGTCAAGACAAGTGTGTGTGTCAGCCTGTGAGCCCTTTCCTCCTTTGATGGAATCCCCGTGGCGTGAAGCACTTGAGGGTCACAGTGTCAGTAAAGTGTCCCATTCTGTATGCTGATAGAGCTGTTCCGTTATGGGGCCGGTCCTCAACCCCGGATCCTATATGCTATTTGCTGCAGAATCATGAGATGGGTCTGGTGACTGTTCTTAGCCGTTCCCTGCGACCCTTGCAGAGTTGGTAGACAACGTGAAGTATGCCTGCCCTAGGATTCTGTATCCCAACAGCGCCAGTCCCGTGGAAGCAGCTGTTCTGCTTCTCCCCAGCGACTGTGTTGAATGCCTTGGCCCACAGAGCTCTGGTGTGTCTGAAGCTGTTCTCCCTTGTTGTAGTTGAGTTGTGTGTTCTAAGCTGTTGCCCCCAGTCGCTGCCACCGGCTGGTTCACTATTCTCACCACTAGGTCAACCTGCTCTTCCCACTGTGTGCTCCTGACTCCTCCTGGTGGTTGCTTCCCCCTGACCCTGAGTCCCCAGTCCAGTGGATCTGGGGAGTGCCTGGTGCGGTGGCATCCTGTAAACCCACTGCTGTAGTGACCCCCTAATATAACCCACCCTGGCTTGGTCCCCATTGGGGAGGTCAACTATGTGTTACTGTATGTTTGTGTAGGTGGAAACCGGTTCCGACCTTTCTTGGACCCAGGATAAGTACTACATCGTAATGGGGGTGCAGTACCCTGTGGTGCCTGAAGCCTCAGGGGTGCCACATTCCCCGGTGGCAAGTGGCAGTAAAAGCACCTAGCTTTCCATACATTCATTTGTAGGTTTAAAAAAAAAAAAATGTTGCAGAGAAAATATATATATAACCCCTTATCCATACTTTCACAATGTAGTTAAAGTGATCCTTCAAGAGGGACCTGTCAGACTATGAATGCTGGCAAAAAAAAAAAGTAATTATCATCAATTGTAACCTGGCTGCATGATTGCAACCAGATAGATTAGAACATTTCAGAGAAAATATAGTATGACTTTCTGTCTGAGGCCTATAGCAGGAGACAACCTGGTCCGGCTCTGCCCCTGACCGGCTCTGCTCAGCACTACTGCGGTGATTGACCGGTCCCTCCCTCACATGTACATAGGGAGAGACCTGTCAATCACTTGCAGTATTGGGAAGAGGTGGCCGGGGGTGGAGCCAGACTAGTCTTGTCCGGCTATGGCCTTCAAATTACATAATCTCTGAAACACCGGGGTATTGTAGAGAATAATATACCTGACTGCAATCATGCAGCTATTATCTGATTCATACTGGCCACGCTTTGAGCAGAATGAATTACCCAAGAGGTTACCTTTAAAGAACTGTCAGTGCAGTCACATAAAAATAGCCACTAAAAGTTATTAAAAATTGTGGATTGGAGGGTCAGTGAGGGACAGCCGCCGAGGAGCGGGGGCACCGAGTGTTAGGGTGTTTACACTCCGCTGGTAGGTAGGGGGAATTCATAGGGTTAGCATTAGCCTACCCCCACCCCCGCCCAACTAATATCCTTAATATCGATATATATTTCACACACTTATCCTGCTCATCATTCATCCACCTTTTAGTGGCTATTTTTATGTGACTGCACTGGCAGTTAGTTTAGTGAGTTGACTAATAAAGAATTGTTATTTTAAATAGGAATTTTTTTCATGGTTTATTGATTGCTGGATTCCTTCCTCTACTACTTTTTGTGGTATACTTTTAAAGAACCACTGTCTCCAAATAATTTTTTTATTTATTAAACTGAACCTGTCAGATGCAATATGCACCCAGAACCACAAGCAGATCTGGGTGCATATTGCTAATCCCTGCCTAACCCTCCCAGGCTATAGTAACATACATAAAGAGATCTTTAGGAAAAGTATTTCTAAAGATCCTTTATGATATGCTAATGAGCGCAGGGACTAGTTGAAATGGCATGAATTCCTGTGCTCATTTCGCCCTCTTACCAAGTTAGCACGCCCACAGGGTCATGGGCAATGGGCATTGACTAGCAAGTCAATGCCCATTGCCCAGCTTCATCAGCGATGATGCGCTTACCTCTGTCCATTATCACCGCTTCAGAATGTTGGGTTTAGGGTCAGTGCGCGCATGATCAGAAGTCCCCGCATTTCCGGTCATTCGCAATATGAAGCCGGGTGTACGCATCCCAGTTTCAGGGAGATCTAGTGTGCATGACCGGAAGTGCCGTTACGAGTAGCGGGTGCAATGTAAGTCAATGGGAAATACTCGCTAAGTAGCGAATAACCCAAAAGTCGTACTTTTCGCTACTCGCACGAAAAGTACGGCTTTTGGGTTATATATTTCTAATCCCTGCTGGGACAGTTAGGCAGCAATTAGTAATATGCTCACATAATTGCTCGTGGTTCTGGGTGCATATTGCACCTGACAGGTTCCCTTTAAATATGGGTGTATATTTGAATGTAATGTAGTGTGAGTGTGATAATATACTCCCCTACTGCTGCTTTCTCTGGTGTCCAATGCCATTCTCCTCTTCTCAGTGATGTCACCACTCTTCAGACTGGCCAGGTCACGTTGCGCTCTGTATGACCCATAAGGTTTTTTTACAGTAAAAGTCTATGGAGCGTCAGAATGAGCCTCCATAGGCTTTCATTGTAAAGTTAAGTATAAAAGTAACCAGGCACTCCAATAACATAAAACACAAATTGTAAATTCTTGAAAAGCAGGCAATCCAATATAACAAATAATTCGGTCTGGAACATAGATCTTCATCAATAAGACATACTGCTGCGGGGGTGCTATTTGTGATGGGCGTTAGAGGTGCGTGCAGCATCCACTGCTTATGAATTGTGAAATTGACTTCGGCTTACACATATCGCATAGAAGGAGCCGACTTGTCAGAATTGCGGTGACGTCACAGGGAAGCGGAGAAGAAAGGCGCTGGATACCGGAGAGAGTGGCCATAGGGAAGTATATTATCACACTCACACATATAATGAATATAGAAGTTAACTGCAGCACTTCTTTTATTATATTGTAATGTATACTGTATGGTGATTAGAAGCTGGGAGCCATGAACCATATTTCCACATGCTGAATGGAACAGCAGCAAGTGATCTCTATAGGTGATAGGTCTGTTTGGTTGGGATTTTAATACTTTACTAGACAGTTGTTTTGACAGTGATTATGTGAAAGAAGTGTAAACAGTGCTTTAGAATACTCTCTATTTGTTATCATAGACAGAGCATGTTTGGTACAGTCAGATAAAGCCTCCACTACTAATAAATGATATAGCTGACCCTTTCTCTAGAGACCTATACAGCTTTCCCACTTCCGCTACATAGAACCTGTTGCATGTTCTGTATCATTGTGATAATCTGTTGACAATCCAAGTATAAAGCTCATAAAAAAGTACAAATATTTACAATGTATCATCTTATTTTATGAATATGGAAAAACAGGAGACTCTTTCATGGCCAGATAAAATGAAGTATTCTTGTCAGTTCTTTCATTCTTTCCAAAGATGTCACGCCCCACCTGTAAGAGTAAGCTGTGAGTGTTCGACTTTCACCAGGATGCCATTATTCTATATATATATATATTGCCCAGATCTGCTTTTTTCCTGATCTGTAACTTATGGATACAGCTCTTACTTAGTATCCGCCTGCCTCTGTATGCTCATTTGCTCGGTTTCATAGCCTCCTCCTATCAGCTCCTGTATACACTGAGCTGTGTGCAGTGGCCGCTGTTGTTTAGAGAGCCAGGCTTTGTTGGAGGAGGTTGGGCTAGGAGGAGATTCAATGTTTTCCATCTGACGTCCTCACAAAGATCTCCCAGGCTCTGCCCCTTTTGGCAAACTGCCTTCATTGAAAAGTCCCAACATGTCACGTTTGAACAGTTTTTAATCCTCTGGTCGCGAATGCTACTAACAAACCAAAGCCCAGTCGATGCTACGACTGTAAGACCCACGCGTTGGATGATGTGCTGCTGACTCCTTCACATTGTGAATCAAGGAACCAGAAAAAAAGTCAATCAATGAAGATTCTTGGGCATTTCCTGAAGAAAGGAGTGCATATGCTGCAGTGTCTATGTGGAAAGCGCCTGAAACAGAGCAAGAATTCAAGTGGTGAGTTAGGATGGTGAAATCTTCGCTCTCACATTGTGTGCAGGTTGTACTGATTGAAAGAAAGCATTGCAGTTTGCTTCCTATCCAGGGTTGTACATCCATTAATGAAAGGCCTGCTTGTACTGCCTCATCTACACTTACATATTTATAATGCAAAGGAATAGATTAAAAGGCGCCGTCCTTGCAAAATCGTATTCTATGTAGTGGATGAAACATAGGGAATGTATTCGATCAATTGTCTTATCGAAAGATCATGATGAGGTAGATCAATCTTTGAATATGTGAGAAGATATCTACTTATAGAGAATTGTTACATCTCCGACATATCTGGATGTATTGTGTATATCATTATTGTCATCCTTTAGTCTTCAGTTGGGAGTCTATATCATAGCTGAAAGTTGTGACCTGTGCAAACTTTTAATGAGTCAATACATTGTAGAATAAGAGTTTATGATGATCAGCTGAGAGATGGTTCAGCACCCTGGACAGATCGTCTGTCCCCAATATTGTACAGGCATATTTCTGTTCTTCGACCAGTGTGTTACAGGGCACAAGTACAAGAAGTCCCATGCAAGTTTTCAGGAAAGGTAAAGCCAATGGTTTGAAGGAGATCCGACCACATAATGATTATTTTCGCAGACCCGTATACAGCTGGTTTTATTATCATATCATTTATTTGATGTACTTTTCATAGCACTAGAGAATATGGTATGGTAAAGCTGGTATGTATACCGGACTGTCCATCTAGATTGTAATGATAGTTGGGAATCTAATATTGATGAAGAACAGTTTGGAATCACAATATAAAGTAGAGCTGGCTACTAGTTAAGACTTGTGCTTCTTCTTATTCTGTTTTGGGTTTTGTATATATACTTGTGGTACCTAGATTCCAAACTGAATGGGCTTTTTGGGCCTTTGTCAATATTCATTCATGTGATTATAAAATATTATCAGGAATGAAAATACAATGGAGATTTTCGATTATATTTGTGGTGTTTGTAGTTCTTTGTTGATCCCTTGGGCTACTCTTTCGATGCACTATAATACATGTGTGTGACATTATATGGGACCTCTTGTAGGTCTACATTCATGCCTATATACATAATATATGAAGATAAAACTTTTCAGCTCACCCATATATATGCCCTCCAGAGTTTAGCCGGATGCTCGCAGTCCACCGGACAGGCAGGTTCGTGATACAAGGCTAGTAGAAAGAAGAAGGTGGACCCATCACTGATTCCAAAAAGTAAAATTCAGAAACTTTATTTCATCATTTTAAAAGTCATAGTACAAAAAGTTCCAAGGGATACGTCATTTGGCTTGACGCGTTTCGGACAAAGCAGATAAAAACAGTCCTTAATCATTTTGATATAAGAATACAAATGATAATACTACAAATGTTTATTACAAGTTTAGGTATAACCTACACCATACTTTTTTTTTTGTAATTTGATGCTTTACATGAAATATGTATAGGATTGGAATAATGTCTGTAATTTGAGCGTAGACTGTTCCTTCACTGTTTCTATTAAATTTCACAAGTATAATAATGTATATGATGTATAATATAAGTATGATTGGCCTTGGCATGGCTGCGATGTTACATTAGTGTCTAGGAACCCATTGATTTATTATTTCATTACTATTTCATTACCAAGAGCAGTTATTTAATTTCTTGGAATATCCATTGGTTTCTATTGGAGCCGAGTGCCTTTTATTCCTGAGTTCAGTGAATAGGTTACTCAGAATTTACCCTTCATTCTTAGCAGAAACTTCTTTATACGAGCCGCGTCTGAAATAAATCTCCCTGTGGCCATGGTTTGACTTTAGCTTCAGTTTTGCCTTAATTGCATTAGCTTGGCTGTCCTAAAAAGTCAGAAAGAAGCACTTATAAGGCTGCTAAATATAGAAAATGCAAACCTTTTATTTTTTTTCCCTATTGCTTCATAGGAAAGCATTTAGAGATTGACTGTAACCTGTTGCTGTCACTATAGTCTGAATGCAGGGAGAGGCATCCAGAAGCCCCAGATAAACATCAGCAGAAGCCAGTGCTTCACTGACAATTCAATCACCCGAGGAAATAATGTGCTTCCAGGGGATGAGCTGAGGTTTCGGAAAAGGAAATGTCCAGCACAAATTTGATAAAGTTCTTGTATAAAGCATTAAGCAGATGTTCTGGTGTCTGTTACCGGTTTCTGTTACCAGATAATCTCTCTGGGCTTTGACATGGTGATTAAAGCAACAGTTCTGATCATTGCATTGTTCTGTCTAAGAATGGAGCTGATTTGACGCCCTTCTATATTTCCATTGGGCCGGAGAAGAAATGCTCACAGGTGTGCAGTGACATTGGGAAGAGCGCTGTCAGCATATAAAGGAGCTCCATATACTGTGTACTTATATCTTTATATATGTATAGAGCCAGTAAAGATTCTTTACGGAAAAACTGTAAAAAAAAATCTTATTTTAATTTTGGGTTATGTTGCTGATTTAGCAGGATCTTTTGATTATGTGAGCACTAGTGTGAGCGAGCACTTCCACGGTCGATACTCATAACCAGCAGTTAAAGGGAACCTGTCAGGTCCAATATGCATCCAGAACCACGAGCAGTTCTGGGTATATATTGCTTCTGTTCCCCTGGCTAATCACCCCCATTAGCATATTAGTACGCCCCTGTGGGTGTGCTACCATGCTAATAAATACGCAATGTCACAGGATAATCTCACCTCTCCACCGCCATCGCGTCCGACGGGGGATTTCGGCTCAGTGCGCATGACCCCGGAGTTTAGGCAATGGGCACTACTTCAGTTTGAAGCCAAGACCTGTACACCTGGCTTCATAGTGTGCATGACCCAAACTCCGAGGTCATGGGCACTGATCCGAAATCCTCCATCAGACGCGATGCCGGTGGAGAGGTGAGTGAGATTATCCTGTGACGCTGCGTATTCATTAGCATGATATCTAACATGCTAATGGGGCTGACTGGCCAGGGAGCTAACACCCAGGGGGCTAGTCCCCTCGCTCATTAGCATACAGTAAAAGATCTTTAGAAATACTTTTTCTAAAGATCTCTTTATCTATGCTAGTGTATACAGAGACTGTTAGGCAGGGATTAGCAATATGCACCTAGAACTGCTCGTGGTTCTGGGTGCATATTGGACCTGACAGGTTCCCTTTATTGCTCGGATGGGCGCAACTTAAGTACCCGAGTATAGTGGAATTCAATAGGGAATTCAATAGGAAATTCGGGGATCTAAGGGGGACATTTTCTCCTTATGGAGACTTACACACCAGCTCTGGCATGTCAATATGAGGAAACTTAACACTAGAAGTCCCAGAAATTTTGAGCTCCCCCCTGAAGTCCCGAAAGAGGGTCAAATGACCTTTAGTCCAAACTGAATAGAACTAACTAGAAACTAAATGGCTAAACTCAATGGAAAACAACAACCTCCTGTGGTGCGAGAGTAATGGCCTTAATTACAGAACAAAAGACGGTGATTATAGGATGTTAGCTAAAATCCTTCAGGTTATTCGACCGTCTCTGGGTTCCAAAGGTAGAAATGTTAAATGACCCCTCTCTGGGACTTCTAGTGTTAAAAGCCTTGCATGCTCCTCTGGGAAATTTAATATGTAAATTGTCTCTTCAGAGAGGACTAGGTCTTGAACTCTAGTGCCATCTATTGGAAGTAGCAATCCTAAAAGTCAATATCAACCCTTTAAACGAGTCTTGCTATATAACTTAGGATATATAAGCTAAACCAGAATCTCAATTTAATGGGGAATTCAAGCATTTTTCCAGAAGATTTCCCGTAAAAATGCTCGAGTCCCCCATTAACTTCCATTAAACTTGGGTACTCGAGTAATGCCAACCTGAGTAACCAACAGCTCGTAATGTGTACAGAGCACTTGATCATCATCCTCGAACAATACTAATGACTACATTAGTAAATCACCACCTTTTATTATGGTAACATTTTGAAGCCCATTCTATGCCAACTAATTTTTTTCTATTTACAGTGCCTACAAGTAGTATTCAACCCCCTGCAGATTTAGCAGGTTTGATAAGATGCAAATAAGTTAGAGCCTGCAAACTTCAAACAAGAGCAGGATTTATTAACAGATGCATAAATCTTACAAACCAACAAGTTATGTTGCTCAGTTAAATTTTAATAAATTTTCAACATAAAAGTGTGGGTCAATTATTATTCAACCCCTAGGTTTAATATTTTGGGGAATAACCCTTGTTTGCAATTACAGCTAATAATCGTCTTTTATAAGACCTGATCAGGCCGGCACAGGTCTCTGGAGTTATCTTGGCCTACTCCTCCATGCAGATCTTCTCCAAGTTATCTAGGTTCTTTGGGTGTCTCATGTGGACTTTAATCTTGAGCTCCTTCCACAAGTTTTCAATTGGGTTAAGGTCAGGAGACTGACTAGGCCACTGCAACACCTTGATTTTTTCCCTCTTGAACCAGGCCTTGGTTTTCTTGGCTGTGTGCTTTGGGTCGTTGTCTTGTTGGAAGATGAAATGACGACCCATCTTAAGATCCTTGATGGAGGAGCGGAGGTTCATGGCCAAAATCTCCAGGTAGGCCGTGCTATCCATCTTCCCATGGATGCGGACCAGATGGCCAGGCCCCTCGGCTGAGAAACAGCCCCACAGCATGATGCTGCCACCACCATGCTTGACTGTAGGGATGGTATTCTTGGGGTCGTATGCAGTGCCATCCAGTCTCCAAACGTCACGTGTGTGGTTGGCACCAAAGATCTCGATTTTGGTCTCATCAGACCAGAGAACCTTGAACCAATCTGTCTCTGAGTCCTCCAAGTGATCATGAGCAAACTGTAGACGAGCCTTGACATGACGCTTTGAAAGTAAAGGTACCTTACGGGCTCGTCTAGAACGGAGACCATTGCGGTGGAGTACGTTACTTATGGTATTCACTGAAACCAATGTTGCCACTGCCATGAGATCTTCCCGGAGCTCCTTCCTTGTTGTCCTTGGGTTAGCCTTGACTCTTCGGACAAGCCTGGCCTCGGCACGGGAGGAAACTTTTAAAGGCTGTCCAGGCCGTGGAAGGCTAACAGTAGTTCCATAAGCCTTCCACTTCCGGATGATGCTCCCAACAGTGGAGACAGGTAGGCCCAACTCCTTGGAAAGGGTTTTGTACCCCTTGCCAGCCTTGTGACCCTCCACGATCTTGTCTCTGATGGCCTTGGAATGCTCCTTTGTCTTTCCCATGTTGACCATGTATGAGTGCTGTTCACAAGTTTGGGGAGGGTCTTAATTAGTCAGAAAATGCTGGAAAAAGAAATAATTAATCCAAACGTGTGAAGCTCATTGTTCTTTGTGCCTGAAATACTTCTTAATACTTTAGGGGAACCAAACAGAATTCTGGTGGTTTGAGGGGTTGAATAATAAATGACCCTCTGAATAAACGTTTCTCAATTTAAAAAAAAAAAAAAAAAAAGAAATAACATTCTTTTTTGCTGCAGTGCATTTCACACTTCCAGGCTGATCTACAGTCCAAATGTCACAATGCCAAGTTAATTCCGAATGTGTAAACCTGCTAAATCTGCAGGGGGTTGAATACTACTTGTAGGCACTGTATGTATGTCAGTTTAAGTTCAATAGTCTCTTATTTCTGTCATATATTTACAGTGAGTGCATAACGGTATGCAGTAAGCTTCTTTGCTCCCTCCACTGGTGACTGCATGTAGCCAAGGTTTTATATTTGTAATTTGTCTATGCTTGAGATTTAAAGCTCTGGATCAGAAAAATAATTAATAACCACTATACAATTACTCGGCAAAGAACTTCAAACCTGTACAACTTAAAGAGGATGTCCACTACTTGGATGACCCCTACTCATTCCCCTTGTCCGTAAAAATAAATAAGCCTATTCTCACTTCCATTGTGGCCGCAGTTCCAGAGCCCATGTGACATTGTTATGACAAGCGAGCCCTGCGACCAATCAGAGCCCAAAGTCTGCCTCCCCACCATCGGATATTTGAGCAGGATGTGAGCGCTACTTTGACTTCCTGCTCAAGCATCTGTAGGCGCGGAGAAAGAAGCTGGCGCTGATTGTTCACGGGGCTAACTTGTCATAACAATGTTCCGTGGGCTCCGTGAATGCAGCTTCAGGCATTGCTGAAACCGCAGATGCACTGGAGGTGAGTATAGGATTATTTTTATGGGGGTGAACAAGGGGAATGAGAAAGGGCTGTCAAAGTAGTGGTCAACCCCTTTAATAGATATAAAGTGATGTTCAAATCTAGAAATTCTCCTTTAGGCTTCCTTCACACATCTGTGTTTCCCCATTTTCACATGTACCGGAAACACGAACACACGTAGACCCATTAAAAATCAATGGGCTTGGTCACATTTCTATGTTTTGACATAGATTGTTTGTCCGTGTGGAGCACATGCGTATCCATGTGCTCCACACGGCGACATGTCCGTTTTCTGCCAGCAGCACAGGTGTCACACGGACCACATACTGATGTGATCCGTGTAACATCAGTATGGCACAAACACAGGGGACATAAAAATAAATAATTTTTATACTTACCTTTCTTCGGCACTGCTGTTACTTCTGGGCCCGCTTATGAAGCTCACACATATTCACTGCACTCACCGCAGACCCGGAAGTAACAGCAGAGCCGGAGACAGCAACGCCGTGGACAGGTAAGCATATCAGCTTATGCTGCCCGTGTGCTATCTGGATGTCACACGGATAGAACAGGGACAGCACACATAAAACAGATACACGGACACACACATACACATACGTACCTTCACAACGGATTGTGCACATTAGTGTATTGCACAATCCGTCAAAAGAATAGTACCAGACACAATATTCACATATCAGATGGTTATATAAGAAGACCAGCCACAATTACACATCCAGTGTACACAATACAAACTGCATACAGCAATAAAGGAATCTCCCGGACCCCATTAGGCTGGTGTACTTACTTCAGAAATCTGAAAGACTGTTCTTTTTTTAACATTTTCCTGCCATCTATAAAATGAGCACAGAGTTGGCTGGACTTAGAAAATCCTCATGTTAATAGCATTTTTTTTTAAAAAAAGATCATACAATCGTTCTGGCATGGATTTTTAAAGTAAGTACACCAGCCTCATTTGGTCTAAGAGTGCTATTTTATAATATATGCTGTGATCTCTGGAAACAGATTCCCTTTAACTGTTGTACATTCTCATACTCCACTACTCAGACAGGAAGTTACAAGCCACGTGCAAAGATCCAACCAGGGGCAACTTCATTTAATTTTATTCTTCCTGCAACGAACATAAAGGTGGAGATGCGTATGCATGGTTATTGTCATAAGAAAGGAATCTTTTTCCAGAGCCTAGAAGGAGTGGGGTCTTCTACTTCATAACGTTTTTACCAGTCATGGTGACAGGGTTCCCACTAGGAAGTTCAGAGCCCCATACTGGCAACATTTTCGGGCCCCTTGAGACTCTGCCCAGGCTATACTCCAGCTCCGCCTCCACCACTCAAACCTTCCACTGTCTCACAACCACTCTTGGAAAAATATGTATAATATCTTGCCACTCTTGGAAAAACATGTATAATATCTCTCCCACACACTGCACCTCTATAGAATATCTCTCCCATACAGTACCTCTCTGTATAATGTCCCATAATATATTATATATATATGTATGTATGTATATGTATATATATATATATATATATATATATATATATAAAAAGACAAAAAATGGCAGGCATATATGTCTCAACCTGGGCCACTCCTGGTATATATATTGCCCCCCTTGGTACATTGTGGTATAGATGCCCATCCTGATTTTTGGTCCCTTCCTGATATACATGTCCTCCTTCTGGTATATATGTCCTCTTCCTGGACCACTCCTGATATATATGTCCCCATCCTGGTTTATTTGTCCCCATCCTGGTATATATGTCCCATCCTGATATATATGTCCCATCCTGGGCACATTCTGATATATATGTCCCTATCCTGGTTTCTGTCCCCTTCCTGGTATATATGTCCTCCTCCTAGTATGTATGTTTTCTTCCTGGGGCCTTGCTGTCATATTTGTCAGCCGCAAAAAAAACCCCAAAACATTTTACTCACCCTCTTTCGGCTCCCACATCATGCGGCATACTCTCTGCGCCTCAGTGCATTTCAACTGGATGTGTGCCCTCTAACGCACATCCAGCTGAAGCAAGACAGGGGCTGGAGTTGGTGGACCCCCCACAACCTCGGCAATCTCTCGCTCCTGTCTTCAGCGCACAAAGCGCTTACCTGCTCCCACGGCTGCCGCTTCCTCGCTATCTCTGTGGCTATTTTACTTGCAGCAGTGGGATGAGGTTGCAGAGTTATGACTTCATCACGCTGCTGCACGCTGGGCCGCAGGATGATGTGCCAGCACCCTGTTGTATGAAGAAAAAACAAGATAGCTGTCATGATTGACTCCTGGCTCAGCTGGAGCTGAGCCTTTTTTTTAGTTTCACTTCTGATGCAAGTCACGTTAGGGGTTAATCCTTTCTGCCTCGTTCTGGAGGTCAGGCTGCTTTATTAGGGCACTGTTTTTCTTGGACTTCGCCAGTGATACTTCTGGCTCTGCTGTGTTCTGCTCTTGAGTGACCTGTTGTCTGCCCTGCCCCCTCCTGACCTCCGTGTTCACCTGACCTATTAACCTCCTCTGTTGTCTGTTTCCATCAGTGTCTCTCCCGCTGTCTCCCTGTTCGTTCCTTATCTGTTTACCTTTTTTCTGTCTTGTCTTCCCACTCCCCCTCGCTTCTAGGCTCTGATTTCCCGGCTACTGACTATTTGCTTCCCTCTGACTACATTTAGACTTTTCCCTTGTGTACTTACAAGACCTCATGTTGTGACACGGCTTTCTGACGATTCTAC
Organism: Anomaloglossus baeobatrachus; assembly: GCF_048569485.1. Lineage (NCBI taxonomy): Eukaryota > Metazoa > Chordata > Amphibia > Anura > Aromobatidae > Anomaloglossus > Anomaloglossus baeobatrachus. Next base: position 453,143,332 of record NC_134355.1, on the reverse strand, counting down.
TGCCATCTGGTGGGCTTGACTAGTATTACCTCTGCTAGGGAATTCCCTGCTCATACGTTTCCTCCTTTTTTACGCCCCCTAGTGGTTTACCAGCTAACTACCTTCTCAGATAGTTTCAGGAATCCTCTCAGTCCCACATTACTGCGCTGTACTGCTATTGTACATCTTAGAGTACAGCGTGACAATAGCCAGCACGAAATGTGCACTACTGCACTAAAAATTCCAAACTGTACTTATTAAAATTTGAGATTTTTGGCAAAAAATTACAATTTCTTGAGGTACCCCGCCACGTCATGGCAAATCTTTTGGGCAGTCCTACTGTAAATTATTTTTATTTAAAATGTGCCATATGGCCTCACATATGAAAAAAGTAGAACTGTTCTTAGCAGCATTTACCTGGTGCTTTTCAATCCTGTACCCATGACTGAATCATGGCTGTGAGCGGGACAGCCCCAAGCAAATGCTGCTTGAAGTAAATAGCCTGTGGACAGGGCTTGATGACTGAATGTGAACAGCCACCAATCGCCAAAATCAAGACAGGTGGAATACTACTCAAATTGGGGTGCACGGCAAGGTGGGGGTCAGCCACCTGGTTGTGCCTCATTGACCCTCCTGCCTCTAGCACATGGCTAATTTGCTCTGCTGCGGCTGTGACTGGGGCCCGGTGAAGAGGGCTTAATAAAGCTAAGTAATTACCATGGGCCCTGGCCGGGACCCCTCTTCACCAGGCCCCATACACCAGTCATGATTGTCATGCCCTGATCGTGGCCCTGCATGGTGATAATGCATTAAACAAGGTCTTTGTTATACTGCCGCATAATAAGATCTTTGATGCCTGGAAAATTTTATTCTGGTAATTTTGTCTTTACAAAAACATATGTAGTACCAGAAGTTCATCCATAATCATATTTTGTATCAGTTGACATCATAATAGAACAGACCACTGGAAGAAATTCACCAGGAAGGCAGTCCATCACCATGTGTGGGAGATTGATTAATGTATTAGGGAATTCAGTTATTGAAAAACTTTAGGATTGGGAAGGTTTGTGTATATATTAAAGGGGTTGTCCACTTCTTACATTGATTGCCTATCCTTAGGTTAGGTCATCAATGTCTGATCGGCCAGGGTCTGACACACCACACCCTCGCCAATCAATCAGCTGTTCTAGATGGTAGAGACGGCAGCAGCACCCAGAAATGCTCAGTTCTGGACCTCCCTGTCTTTTGATAGTGGCCTAGGCGGGGTACGGCCTCATATTAATTATGTAAACCTGCTTGTTGCCTCACTGAATGGAACTTTCTTCCTTTCCAAGCTTCATGCACAATATACTGCAGTCACAGTGGGCGCATGTATAATAGTGATCACAGACAGTTATTTGTTGCCAATGTCACAATAAGGCATCCCCCCCAACTTTTGAAGAACAGAAAGAGGGACAAAGAGTGTGGCTTCTCTGCCTGCAAATTTTGGCCACGCCCCAACCCCCCCAAACCACACCCATTTGCCAGTAAGGGATGTTCAGGAGACACCCTAATTTGTTCATTCATGCATAATAGCCAGAACTTTCTCATACGGTATTTATAAAAGTGTCACTATATAACATGTTGCTTTTTTGTGTCTATAAGGCCGTGTTCACACATTGCATAAATCCTGTGTTTTTTGTTTTCCGTAGGTGTCTGCACCAAATTATATAATAACAATCTTCTCTGATTATTGCATCTTTGCTGCATTTTTTATGCCTTTTCCCCATTATTTCTTACGGTTTTGGTGCAGATGTGAATCAAAGTTAAGTGTTTTTTTTTATAGTACAGAAAAGCTTTGATTCTGCAATTAAAAAATAACTGCAGTTTTTTCCATGCGTTTTTTTAAGGTCCACATAGAAGCCTCTAAAGAGAAAAAAAGCACCAAAACCGCAGAGTTCAGCGGCGTCTTTTCATGAAATCACATCCACTTTGCTTGGATAATTAAACCTATCAGAATTTATGGGCAAAAAAAGCAGCAGAAAAAGCAGAATTTACTCTACATGTGAACACGGACTAAATGTCCCAGCAAAGTGGATGAGACGTCATGAAATCTCCGCCCTTGGTGCGTCGAAAGAACTGGGAAATTTTGGTGTTTTTTTTCTCTATAGGCTTCTTTGTTAAGCCTGAAAAAAATACAAGTGGAAAAAAAAATGCCATTTAATTTTTATACACAGAAGCAAAGCTTTCTGTAGTATTAAAATGCATTAAAAACCCGGATTCACATCTGCACCAAACATGTATCAAATGCATAAAAAACACAGCAAACATGCAATTATGAGAGTAGATTGTTATTGCGTGGTGCAGACACCTGGAGAGAAAAAACACAGCATTTACGCTACGTGTGAACACGGCCTTATTGATACATTTTTATTGCATTTTTGGGGGTTTTAATAGAGAATAATAATCAATTGTGCCATTTTTTTGCCATTTACCGATCCCCATAAATAATATGATCACTCTGTTGTTCTGATCATTATGATTACAGGGACACCAAGTATGTCCATGTTATTTGCTGATTTGTGATGTTTATTATTTTTAAAAAGCGCAATAATAATTACATTATTCTATATTTGTTATTATTTTAGTAATTTTATTAGAACAGTCTTTTCCTCTCCCTCTAGAATACAGGACACAGAAATGCTCTGCACTGTACAATGGAGTTCTGTGTCCTGTGTAATCAGGTTCATCTATGTAAAATCCTTCCTCTGACCTCATCAAAGCTGGTGGCTCAACAGCTAGGGCAGCTAGGGCTGCTATTATGTGTTTGATAGTTGCTGGTTTGATTTCAAGGGGGTAGTGAAAAATAAAATTATTTTTTTCTCATTTCTTTATAGTAGTTTTCTGGAAACTAAAGAATCTGACTTTTTCCTTCACCTACATACAGATGCAGCATACCGTATATATATATATATATATATATATATATATATATATATATATATATATCTCTGTAGCGTAATATTTTGCTTCTGACTTCTCTGCCTGCAATACAAAGGTCAAGATTATCAAATCCTCCAATGTCCCTCAGTACAGACAGTGGCTCAGTGGTAGAGCTGCTGTCTCTTGACAAAAAGCTGATGAGCTCTATCCCTGTAAGGCTCCCGTCCCACTTACTTTGTCAGAGATGGGTGAAAACACTAAAAGTTGCAAAATTTTTGCACATTCTCATGTTGCACAAAAATGTTTAGTCTTTCAGTGCTTTTTTCACCGGCGTAAAAGCTTTAATTAATCGGGGCCTATGTATGTAAACTTGAAATTATTTTCATATCAACTGTAAAGTAACATTTGGCCACAGCATTTTTAACAAATACCGCTGACAAAAAGCAATCAGCATTTGAAGCCACCCTAAGGGTATGTTCACACTGCATCTTTTTCCACCATTTTCAAGCTGGTCTGCTCCAAAAAATGGCAGAGAAAGCAATAATAGAATGATCAAAAGAATGGTCCTATTAATTGGCAGGGCGAAACGCCTTTGTGTTCATATATTCAGACTTCAGAATGCCTTTTAAACTTTTCAAGCATATAAAAGAAGTAGTGTACATTCTTCTGGCGTTTTCTGATCGGAAGACACTAAATACTATAGAATAGAACTCATTGAGAAGTATAAAAAGCCCACGCATCTTTTTGAGCATTTTGTCAGTGTTTGTGCCTCACAAAATGTTAGTATTCCTTAAAGAAGTGGTTCACCCATATTTATTATTGGCCACAGCGATATTATGTTGAGAAACAAGGTTTCTCTCAACTTGTGTTGCCAATAGTGTCTGTGAGCGGCGCTATTGCAGACCGCTCTTCCCCATTGCCTCACCCCTGGGCTCCGTGACCTCTGATGTCCAGTGATGTCACATCAACTTCCATTTTCACCTGACATCACCGCGACCAGCCCCAGTCTCCGTGAGTCACCGGGCTGTCGTCAGAGTTTGCCCGCTCAGCACAGCCCAGTGTCACAGCGCAGAATCTCCCTGCTCACTCCTCCTTCGCTGCAGAGTGTGCAAGCAGTAGGGATGCTGGGAGGTGACGACTGGTGAAACTCCGCCCACAGCCCAGTCACTCGGAGACTGGGGCCGGCCATGTGTTCTCAGGTGAGCAGGAAGTTGATGTGACCTCACCAGATGGGGAAGAGTGTCCGCAATAGTGCCGCTCACAGGCACTATTGGCAACACAAGTATTTGAGAGATACCTTGTTTCTCAACATAATATTGTTGTGGCAAATGATAAATATGGGTGAACCACTTCTTTAATTGATCTAAAAAGGAGTTTGGGAATTGGTGCTCTAAAATTACTAAAAAAAATCTAAAATAAAGCTTGAAAAAAACATCAAAGAAGCACTGAGGAATAATCTGAAAACCCCTGAAAAACTCCACCAAAGAGGAGCAATTCCTGAAGAATTTTCAACTTAAAAAAACAATTGTTTGTGACCTCCGGAAAGTATTAGCATACCCTTGGGGTGTTTCAGATTGGGCATGTACACACACTGTCATCTAGAAGGTTTCCTAGGCCTAGCCGCTTCTGGTAAACACTAGTGGTCACTTTACTGAGGTGGCTCTGCTAATGGCTTCACTGTCATTCTTGCTTTTCCTGTAAACTCTTCAGAATAGATAACAGGTAAGCCTCCCAAAGAATGAGCATGTCCCTTCTTTTAATCATTCCTGCGTCTTGTTTTTTTCCCACAGACTCAACAAATGTAATTCCTCTAAGGCTATAGAGTGCTTTACATGCTGCGACATCGCTAACGATATATCGTCGGGGTCACGTCGTTAGTGACGCACATCTGGCGCCGTTAGCGACATCGCAGCGTGTGACACCAATGAGCGATGATCAACGAGCGCAAAAACGTGAAAAATTATTGCTCGTTGACATGTCGTTCATTTTCTTAATATCGTAACTGCTGCAGGTACGATGTTGTTCGTCGTTCCTGCGGCAGCATACATCGCTGTGTGTGACACCGCAGGAATGACGAACATCTCACCTGCGTCCACTGGCAATGAGGAAGGAAGCTCTCTCTGTGCTATTGGACAGCTGCCGTGTGACGTCGCTGTGACGCCGAACGAACTGCCCCCTTGAAGGAGGGATTGTTCGGCATCAACAGCGACGTCACAGAACAGGTGTGACGTGTGACGCTGAACGTGTGACGCTGCCGTAGCGATAATGTTCGCTATGGCAGCGATCACTACATATCGCACCAACGACGGGGGCGGGTGCTATCGCTTGCAACATCGCTAGCAATCGCTAGCGATGTCGCAGCGTGTAAAGCACCCTTTAGTGCACAAAGTGCACAGGAAAATGCTGGCTGTTATTCATGTGGCGGCTTTGCTGAGATCTTTTGCCCTGTAGTATGAAGTATAGAAAGTGGGCAGTTTCCTAACAGAAGCCTCCTGAAAAATAAGCATATCACTTCTTTTTCTGCTTCTAAGTTTCCGATCCATAAAGCGTTTAAAAGAAGTGACACAATTTGGAACATGTGCACAGCAATGTCGTTTTGAAATTGCTGTGCCTTATTTTCATTTCATGGGGCATTTTTTCTGCCTGAAAAAAATGCAGTATGCACATAGCCTAATACTGTTTGAAAATGTGATTTACTATAGCTGGGTTCACACACTGGGGGTCACATTGTGGGTTTTTTCCTCAAAATTCTGGCAAAGCATTATTTCTACTACGATTGTGGCAAAAACACACACACATACACACACACACACACACACACACACACACACACACACACACACACACACACACACCCCGCCATATATGAATGTACCCTAATCCAGAAAACCCTTTTAGGCTGGACTCACACGAGTGTATGACATCTGATGCAAGAGCATCGGATGTGATATGCTAATGACCCCCGACTCAGGCTCTTGCGATCGGCTCACAGCTGGGAAGCTGAGGGCGGCTGCTATGGAGGAGAGGGAGGGGTTAATCCCCCCCCATCTCCTCCATTGTCAGCCTGTGCGTATATCGCACTGCACTGGGATAACATCTGAGTGCAGGCCGATGTTTCTCTCACACCCATACGGCTCTAGCAGAAAATCACAACATGCTGCTGCTTTTCTCGCATCCAGAATCTAGATGAGAAAAATGCTGACCAACTGCTCTCCCTCATTGATTAACATTGGTCCGAGTGCAATGAGAGATTTTCTCGCATTGCACTCATCCGATTTCAACGCTCGTGTGAGCGTACCCTTAATTGATATATCATCCATTTAGATGGAAATGTAATTTTCAAATTTGCTGTTGACAGAGGTTAAGTCATTAAAATATAACAAATATGAATATATTAGGAATATCTTAAATTATAGAAAAGAAGACCTAACGTGCAAAAAATGAGTTAGGTATCTTATAAAAAATCTTCCCTGATTCTGTATTTTTTTTTCCGTTTTGCACTAGATCACTCCATTGCAGAGATGTTCACATTTGTTGCTTCTGAAGCACAATATTTGAAGTTTTCTGCTTACAGCGCAACAAGTGGAAGTTTCTTCAGTCTTCTCTGGTTGCGAGCGCTTTCACCCCTCCCTATTAGACACTACAAATCACTGCTCAGCAGCTGATCTAGCAGTCTTGTGATTGGCAGCATCTGGGAGGGATGAAAGCGCACACCACCAGTGAGACTCTGAGGATATACACAGTTGAACTACAAGCAGAGATTGCACATACTGTGCTACAAAAGCAAGATATGTAAATGCTGGAGAGAATATGTGGCAGAGTTGAGATTTTATAAGGTACTTAACTAAAATGTTATGAGCAAGTGATAAGTCCACATTATATAAATTAAATGGGTTGTTCAGGCATACAGATTATCAAACTATTGTAAAGCCTTTGACGAATAAAGAAACTTCATAGATCAGATCTAGCCATGGGGAGGTTGGGGAGCTGGATGCAGAGGAGATCAGATCTGGCTACAGGTAGGGGAGCTGGACGCAGAGAAGATCAGATCTGGCCACAGGGAGGGAAGGGGAGGGGGAAGCTGGATGCAGAGGAGATCAGATCTGGCCACAGGGAGGGCAGGGGAGGGGGAAGCTGGATGCAGAGGAGATCAGATCTGGCCACAGGGAGGGCAGGGGAGGGGGAAGCTGGATGTAGAGGAGATCAGATCTGGCCACAGGGAGGGAAGGGAAGGGGGAAGCTGGATGCAGAGGAGATCAGATCTGGCCACAGGGAGGGCAGGGGAGGGGGAAGCTGGATGTAGAGGAGATCAGATCTGGCCACAGGGAGGGAAGGGAAGGGGGAAGCTGGATGCAGAGGAGATCAGATCTGGCCACAGGGAGGGCAGGGGAGGGAGAAGCTGGATGCAGAGGAGATCAGATCTGGATGCTGTGAAGATCAGATCTGGCCACAAGGAGGGCGGGGGAAGGAAGCTGGATGCAGAGAAGATCTGATCTGGCCACAAGGAGGGGGGGGGAGGCTCGATGCAGAGGAGTTCAGATCTGGCTAGGGTTTGGGGGCTCAGTGGACTTTGGTGTTTTTTCTGTAGAGCAATTTAATGGTTTTTACTTTGGACTAATTTTGTGTGGTTATGATGATTAATATGATTTTTAATTAATTCTATCTGTAACTCTTAATAAAACACCACAGTCATTGTTTTTTCTCCAAAATCTGGCTAGTGTATTTATTAAGTTTGTATGTAATTTATTAGAGTAGTGGACCTTATCCTACCATGGGCCAAGAGAACTCCAGAGGAGGAGAAGGGTGACTGGGATCTGTGCTGAAACACCGAGGGGGGGCTGTGGAGGAGGGTGACAAAGCTGGCATGTCACAGCAGTTTATGCTTTTTTTCCCCCCTATGTGGAGACTGTACACTGTGTGTACCATTATTAGGCCTGTTTTTGACCATATCGTTTTTATGCGGATTTTCTAACTCTAAGCTGTAGAACCTTGCATGCTTATTGGATGAAGCATATCAGGTAATGAGTATTTGTACAATGAGGGAGGAAGTGGCCTAAGGATATCATCACCCTTTATCACGGTGTGCATAATTATTAGGCAATTTGTTTTTCGCAGGCAAAACTGGACCTAAAAAAGATTTAAGTTACTCTGAAAAGTAAAACATTGTTACAAGTCTTATACAGGGATTCAGCTCTCTTGAAATTGCTGAGATATTATTATTATGATTATTATAATTATTTTTGAGTACCATTGATTCCATGGTGCTGTACATGAGAAGGGGGTACCTAGAAAACACAAATATAAATTACTATTAGTAAACAAACTAACAGTGACAGACATGTATACAGAAAGGATAGGGCCCTGACCTTGTGGGCTTACAGTCTACAGCAGAGGTCTCAAACTTGCGGACCCTCGGGCTGCTTTGTGCGGACCCCAGGCCCATGCCCCTGTTCACTATCGTGGCAGGTGCAGGGGCTGCAGCCACTGTCTTCCCTTTATGTCAGATGAATGTTTTGCCGGCGCTGCGCTCTCGCGCCGGCAAAACATTACATAACAAACAGCGCAGGTAACTGCAGGGGGGTTAAGTGGAGCTCAAAATGTAACGGGGGTTGCTGACCTTACTATAGTACAGCTAAATATTATTAATGTGCATAGAAAACCCCTTTAACTTATTTCAAATATGTTCACATGTTTTATATCCAGTCTTTTAATGATTTGCAGATCAATGGGAATCTGCACTTAAACAAAGTTTGCCTAAGAAGAGACTTGTGTTTTAAGATTGATGTTAAGTTAGACAAGACCTAGAGTGACTGAAAGCTGTGCCATACCTTTAAAGTATGAACAAGGCCTATGAATGCCTGCTGACTGGCAGTGCTGGTGCGTGCCATAATTATTAAACAGGACAGGTTAGGGTCACATTTGCAATAAGAATTATTATAAGAAGAGAAGACTGACATATATGCAGGAGATAGACTAAAGTAGCACCCAAGAAAAACCATATTGACTGTCATTTTACATAATGCACTATTATTTTCAGTAAAAATATATGACTGATTGTTCACTGCATATGGCAATGAATACCAAGATATTTCTTAAATCTGCTTTTATCAGTTGCGTTATTTAAAGGGATACGAGAAGGGAGTGATTTCATTTTATAAAGATTTTGCATATGATTTGAGAGTGAATGATCACTCTCAGTAAAGCCAGCTTTACACCTTACAATTAGGTGTGCGATCTCGTATGCGATGTGACACGCCCAGGTCGCATATGCGATTGAATGAGATTGCACGTAGGTCGTTCATTTGCTGTCACACGTGCGTTAGTAGTCTATGTTAAATTGATCAATTTTTTGTGCGATCCTTTAGATCATGTGTTCTGTGACGTATGCATTGGACACCCTTTTTTTTTTTTATTTATTGACTTGCCAAGCGTGTGTAATGTGTAGGGATGCGTTTTTACTATGTCATCTGCCATTCAGCTCTGCTACATGGCCGCTGACAGCAGACACAGACAGCCATGTAGCAGAGCTGAATGGCAGATGACAGCAGACACAGACAGAGCCGCACTGTCAGAATGAACTCGGGTGAACTTCACCCGACTTCATTGTCATGCTGCGGCTCTGTCTGTGCCGCGTCCTGATTAGCGGTCACCTGTGAAGGACTCACCGGTGACCGCTAAACTCCTGAGTAACTGAATTGAGCAGCCCTCTCTCATACTCACCGATCCCCGGCTCTGCACGGCGTTCACACTGCTCCGGCGGCTTTTACTGTTTTGAAAAAGCCGGCCGCCCATTAAACAATCTCGTATTCCCTGCTGTACCCGCCCACCGGCGCCTATGATTGGTTACAGTGAGACACGCCCCCACGCTGAGTGACAGGTGTCACAGTGCACTCAATCACAGCAGCCGGTGGGCGTGTCTATACTGTGTAGTGAAATAAATAATTAAATAAAAAAAACGGCGTGCGGTCCCCCCCAATTTTAAAACCAGCCAGATAAAGCCATACGGCTGAAGGCTGGTATTCTCAGGATGGGGAGCTCCACGTTATGGGGAGCCCCCCAGCCTAACAATATCAGCCAACAGCCGCCCAGAATTGCCGCATACATTATATGCGACAGTTCTGGGACTGTACCCGGCTCTTCCCGATTTGCCCTGGTGCGTTGGCAAATCGGGGTAATAAGGAGTTATTGGCAGCCCATAGCTGCCAATAAGTCCTAGATTAATCATGTCAGGCGTCTATGAGACACCCTCCATGATTAATCTGTAAATTACAGTAAATAAACACACACACCCGAAAAATCCTTTATTAGAAATAAAAAACACAAACATATACCCTGGTTCACCACTTTAATCAGCCCCAAAAAGCCCTCCTTGTCCGGCGTAATCCAGGATGGTCCTGCGTCGCGTCCAGCTGTGCTGCATGAAGGTGACAGGAGCTGCAGAATACACCGCCGCTCCTATCAGCTCCACACAGTAAATGAAGACAGCCGCGCGATCAGCTGCTGTCACTGAGGTTACCCGCTGTCACTGGATCCAGAGGTGGATGCAGCGGTGGCCGCGGGTAAGCTCAGTGACCGCTCAGCTGATCGCGCTACTCACCGCTGCTCCTCTCACCTCCACGCAGCAACTGAGGTGAGTAGCGCGATTAGCTGAGCTGTCACTGAGGTTACCCGCGGCCACCGCTGCATCCACCGCTGGATCCAGTGACAGCGGGTAACCTCAGTGACAGCTCAGCTGATCGCACGGCTGTCTTCATTTGCTGTGTGGAGGTGACCGGAGCGGCTGTGTCTGCTGCAGCTCCGGTCACCTCCATGCAGCAGCACTGGATGCGACGCTGGACCATCCTGGATTACGCCGGACAAGGAGGGCTTTTTGGGGCTGATTAAAGTGGTGAACCAGGGTATATGTTTGTGTTTTTTATTTATAATAAAGGATTTTTCGGGTGTGTGTGTTTATTTACTGTAATTTACAGATTAATCATGGAGGGTGTCTCATGGACGCCTGACATGATTAATCTAGGACTTATTGGCAGCTATGGGCTGCCAATAACTCCTTATTACCCCGATTTGCCAACGCACCAGGGCAAATCGGGAAGAGCCGGGTACAGTCCCAGAACTGTCGCATGTAATGTATGCGGCAATTCTGGGCGGCTGTTGGCTGATATTGTTAGGCTGGGGGGCTCCCCATAACGTGGAGCTCCCCATCCTGAGAATACCAGCCTTCAGCCGTATGGCTTTATCTGGCTGGTTTTAAAATTGGGGGGGACCGCACGCCGTTTTTTTAAATTATTTAATTATTTATTTCACTGCACAGAATAGACACGCCCACCGGCTGCTGTGATTGGGTGCAGTGTGACACCTGTCACTCAGCGTGGGGGCGTGTCTCACTGTAACCAATCATAGGCGCCGGTGGGCGGGTAAAGCAGGGAATACGAGATTGTTTAATGGGCGGCCGGCTTTTTCAAAACAGTAAAAGCCGCCGCAGCAGTGTGACTGCCGTGCAGAGCCGGGGATCGGGGATCGGTGAGTATATGAGAGAGGGGGATAGACTGACATGGACAGAGAGTGAGGGACAGAGATAGTGACCGACTGACAGAGATTAGTGCATGACAGACATTGTGAGGCGCTTCAGAACGCAGCTTTTCAGCTGCGCTCTGAAGCGGACCATTTTTAAGCTGCGGTGCAGAGCGCACACCTGCGCACATAGCATCAGACATCAAAATCGTATGAGGGATGTCACACGTTACAATTCACTAGGTTCATACAACAAAACGTCCAATGTATGAGGAATAAACGACGTGTATGCGATCACCGTATTTTAGTTCAATCTTGATTGCACGTAGGTGTCACACGCAAATACGTCACGAACGATGCAGGATGTGCGTCACTTACAACTTGACCCCGACGACGGATTGAAAGATTTATTGAAGCGTGTAAAGCAGGCATTAAAGGAACAATCAATTAACTGATAAGATATAGTCTATAACAAAGTTTCTTATTGTCACCTGTACTATTGATGTGTGAAACACTCATAGACATAGATGATAGGAGTCAAAATTGATTTCAGAAGTACCAGCCCAGCCGCTGAGGTGTATGGCAGCCTACCAACTGTCTCACCAAAAGATTACGGAGGAGAGAAGGATCGGGAAGTTGGAATCTCTGTGTCTTCAAGGGCTATAAACCACTTCCAGATGTTTCTAGCAGTGGCTTTTCTCCTATCTCTCTCTTGAAAACAAATGAATGGTAGAGAGCAATGTTCCTTTATATATTGAGTTGGGAAACCTAGTGGCCTGCCATAAGGATATTCGCTCAAAATTGTCTCATTTATATGGCCATCTTAAGGATATATTCACACACATCATATTATGCAAAAATCATAGCAAATATGATGAATCAATATACCCTTAGAAGAATTGAGTCATATACAAGAGGTCATGCATGGTGCAAATGTCCAGGATTTTAATTACTATAGATGTGAATGCTATGGGGCCTACTAAGAAAGTTCCTAGCTCAGCTTTCCCTGATCACCCTTTACTACAGGCTGTATGCGCTCATTTATTCCATCTCAGAGAAAAAACAGATGGTCATACCTTACCATGGCTCGTTGCGTTTTTTGTTTTAACATGCAAGGATGTGATATTGTGTTTACCCAAAAATAAGACACTGCCTTATGTTATTTTTTTGCCCTGAAAAAGTGCTAAGCCTTATTTTTGGGATAAGGCTTATTTTTGTAGAAACACGGGTTGGTGGTAAGTTTACCACCTCACCAAAAAGGCTGATACCCATTAGGAGAATTGTACTTACCAGACACCGGACATCTGCATTGCTCCCAGGTCCTCTTCAATCCACAGCAGGAGCTCCAAGCAAGCCTTCTTGTGTCCTACAGCAGCCCTCCCCTGCTTCCAGTTGGCAGGAAGGACTTGGGACGCTGTGGAATGCATCCCTCTACTCTCTTACACACACACACACACACACACACACAATCACATATCTGATCTGAGTAACATCACACACACACATCTGACATCCGATTACAGTAACATCAAACACACACATGTGGTGACACTATACTGTTTCCGGCTGCTGTGGAATGTAAGGACCTGCGGTGGGACACCCTGATGACATTCAGACGCAGGTCCTCAATGCGTGTCACCGCTGGTCATCTTGTTCCACAGTATCCCACTTCACCAGTGTGGTATGGTATCACCATATGTGTGTGTGTCGGCACCAGCAAGCTGTAGCTGTTCGGGGTCTGGTGAGTATGATTGCGGGGTCTGTCTTCTCGCTTTTGAGTTTGCCTTCATTCTTAATGAAGTATCATGAAGTAATCTTGAACATTTTTAGCTGCACGGACACTTCATTATTGAATTGCAACTAGGGCTTATTTTCAGGGTTGGGATTATATTTTAAGCTTTCTTCAAAAAGGCTGAAATTCCTGCTAGTGCTTATTTCAGGAAAACATGGTAACAAGAACCAACTAAATCGGGGGCCATATCGCTGTATGTATGAGGCTCTTGAGTCATCATTTTACCACATACATTTTATATAGGTCCAAATCTAAACCTATCTATGAGCCCTGCATTGTGCCCAGCTATGCTGCCTCTCGTTTACGTACATATGCTGCTGCAGACTATGCCATATGTATACTTGGCTACAAATACTGGGAATGCAACATATTCCTGCTGGTGATATGAGGGCTGAGATTTTACAGTGGAGCAGAATGAGTAGATGAGTGGAGCCAGGTGGCCCCTCTCTGCTGTCAAATGTTATGTTTCTATTAAAACCTGTTGGCCGTGCGGCAGAGCGGTGCTATAATAGCCCTGTGAATAAGCGGATTCCGTTCTACTATGTCAGCCGCGTGAGTCATACCTTAGTAAAGAGGGAACCTCAGGGATACTGTAGATACAACAGGTTGTCATGGTAACACTTGTTTTCTTACTTCAGCCTGGTCTCCCGAGATATAAATTATTCACAAGCCAACCACATAAGGTCTTTCCTTTCCAACTAGAAAGGGGCTGTGCTATGAACGCAGTTCATGATCCTGCTCTATGTCTACAAACAGAAAGGTCAGAGCCCATGTTGTAACACATTAAAATCATCTTTCTTCTCTGGAAGGATATGGACAATTACAGTACAAACAACAATGACATTTCCTGCAATATCTTACATTCAAAGCATTTATTGAAAATCATGATTGACAGGTGGTAAAAGGGAACCTGTCACCAGATTTTTCATGTGAGAACTAAGACTACCACCTTCAGCAGCGCCTGTGCTGCATTCCATAAAGGTGTATATTATCCCCTAACTCCCCCTGTATATCCCCAAAAAAAACTTTTTCGGATTTTCCTGCGCTATATGTAGATCTGGTTGGTCCGGTCCGATGGGCGCCCTTGCTGTGACGTCTATCCCTCCTCTCCGTGGCTGATTGCTGTCCTTTTCCTCTGATTGACATTAAAGGGGTGGTTCACCCATATTTTTTGTCAATTTCGATATTATATTGAGAAACAATGTTTCTCTCAAATACCTTGTGTTGGCAATAGTGCCTGTGAGAGGTGCTATTGCAGACCGCTTTTCCCCGCTCTGGTGACGTCACGTCAAGTGCCGCACACGTCACATCCCTGTGGCCGGCTGCAGTCTTCCTGACTCACTGAGCTTTGAGCAGTGTTTCACCGCTTGTCACAGCCCATCTGCTCCCTCCTCCCTCCTCCCTCCTCCCTCACAGCAGAACACTGCAAGCAGGAGACGTGCTGGGCTCTTATATACAGTATTCTGGAATACTGTATATAACAGCTCAGTGGTGGTGGCTGCAACTTAAGGCCACTTTACACACAGAGATAAATCTTTGGCAGATCTGTGGTTGCAGTGAAATCATGGACATACTGTTCCATTTGTACACAGCCACAAACCTGGCACTGATTGTCAACAATTTCACTGCAACCACAGATCTGCGAAAGATTTATCTCTGTGTGTAAAATGGCCTTTATAGTTGCCAAATTTGATGACAAGTTGCCTTTTAAATAGGCAATTGCTTTGCAAATGGTCAGATTTAGTTTATTCTGAGCATGTATTTCCCATTTTTTTTAGAACTTCTAAGAATTACATTTTTTTTCATTATGTCCTGATGTTAATATCCTAGACATTTTCTTATGACTCTAGATAATATGTATAAGTAATACCAGCAGAGATTTTACCTATCAAGCTGTATAGTAATATTTTTTAGAATTGCACAACTATTGATTTTTTGAAGCACTCTTGTAAGCCATGGTTCCTTCTGTTAAAACGTGATGACTATAATATTACAGTTGTAACCTTGTGAATTAGGTATAAGGGAACGTTCACACATTCTAGTGTAACCATTTACAAAACCACTGCAGTGAGTGGGAGCTGAGCTGAGAGTGGACACTAGCCAGCTATGGTGTTCACATTGCATAGGCTGCTGTGGGACCTGCTACCAGCTGATCATTGGAGGGTGTCAGTCTGTCTTTTGGCTAGATCAGCAGAATTGGATCAGTGGAAGCCCCTCCACCACTACTGATGTGCATTTACTGAGCAATCATAAGGATAGGAAATTAATATCAAAGTCCTGGAGGACTGCCTTTAAGTGGCAGAACAATTTTGCCAAGGTTCCTGCAGCTTTTCTTGAAAAACTATACATACATTAGCCTTCACACTTCCATCTGAGCCGAAAAACAGTGTATAATTAGAATAAATGTCAGTGGCTTTGATAAATATGGCCATTATTTCTAATGCGATAATGCCATAAAAATTTAAATAACTGCATTGATAAATGTAATCCCAATGCTCAAACAGGCAATTGACAAACCTTTGCCTCATCTATAGTTGCAAATACTATTTCTGGGTCTTTAAGGGTACATGCCCACCATCAGGATTGGTAACATTTTGAAAGCACCAAAAGTTTAATAATAGGTCCACCCACTGGTGATTGACAGTGCTGGCTTGCCTGGACTGACTACTGTCTGCAGACAAAGCTTAGGCATGACGGCACTGTCAATCATCGGTGAGAGAGGCAGGGTCATGGAAAATCAGTGGACTGAATAGTGCGCGTGTGACGCCCTGGCCGGGCCAGGTAGTCACAGGTAGGCCCCTGCACTACACCTCTCCCTCACAGGTGACATCAGCCAACCTCAAAACCCTAGTCACCCCCCCTCAGGGCTAGATGGACACACCAGGGGGCGGAACCAGGTGGTTGGAAGACGCCCACCAAGGAGTCTGGACAGCCCGGGGCGGGAAAGTAAACAGTGCAGTTCAGTTTAGAGTTCAAGTTGGAGAGGAGTGTGGGCTGGAGCTGTGTCCAGCTCCAGCAGAGGCGAATACCCCAAATTGAGCGGCGCCAGGGTAGGAGCCCTGGTGCCATTGGCTAGGAGGCAGACGGCGGTCTCCGTCTGCAGGAGCCGGGAAGACTGCTCGGTGGAACCAAGGTGGACTGGGACAGGGTAGTGGCCTGCCGGTACCGACCCGGGGAACCGACTCGGAAACCGAAGCACACAGTGGGGTACTCGGACGCCGGGACCAGAAGCGACTGGAACTGGTTAATTTACCAATTGAGGCCAGGACTAGAGGTCCTGTCCCACCCAAAGTCCCTATTAGAAGACAACAGCCCACCGAGGGGGATAGAAGGCCACCGCCAGGGCTCAGAGATCCCATGGGCCAGCGTTTGCGGGCAAGGGCTCCTTAGGCCACATCCAGCCGGGAGCGGGCTCCTGAAGTTGCAAGCACAGGCAGTCCACCATTTCACAAAGGTGCAGGAGAAGGACAGAGACCACCAGCCGGGTGGGGGAACCAGAACTCAGCCGGCTGCGGGCACCGACCACCATCACCTTGATTTACCAGAGACTCGTGTGTTTCCTTCAGTAGTGAGTACTACAGCACCCTGCGGTCGCCCATCTCCCTGCACCACAAAACCCAACGGGTTTCGGGGCCACCATCCCTGCCCACGGAGGGGTTAACAACTTGCTGAATAACATCTCCCTCGGGTGCCCCGTAACTGCAGCGGTGGTGTCCAACCTCACACATACCGTGGGAGGCGTCACAAACTTAGTACGGTTCAGCCCGTACATATACGTCCTACATCCACCACTACAAACCCCCTTTTAGATCAAAGTGACCGTGAGACCCCCG
The DNA here is from genome assembly GCF_048569485.1 of Anomaloglossus baeobatrachus. NCBI lineage: Eukaryota > Metazoa > Chordata > Amphibia > Anura > Aromobatidae > Anomaloglossus > Anomaloglossus baeobatrachus. The sequence continues at coordinate 453,126,295 of NC_134355.1, read as the reverse complement.
GGTCCAGAGACCCTCGAGCCACCCACAGAAGGTCCAGATCCGAGCAGCTCGGCTGCTGAGAGCGAGCAGTACACCTCGATTTCTGGCGTCACGACCAGGATAGATACCCATCCACTTACCTTGTGGAAGTGCGCCTTGTGTTGAAGTCAGCGGTGATCCGTTGCAAAAATTTCAGAAACCGCCATCTTGCCGCCATTTTTGGGCACGAAGATTCCCACCCAGAGTCTTCTTCCCCGAGAAAAGGGCTGCTGAGAGTGGGGCAGTACACGCGGAGCCTCTGCGCCACACCCAGTATGCACAGAGCAGCCTGATTAGTATAGTTGGATGTAGACAATGATTAGAACACTGAGGCATTTTTGCATGAACAACACAGGCCAAATTTCATCTTCATAGATAACAGTGCTCCAGCTCATTGTTGTTGCATCATTAAGGAACAGCTGCTGGAGCCTGGGGTACCTCAAATTGAGTGGCCTGCACTTTCTCCAGATCTGAATCCCATAGAAAACGTAATAGATCAGCTGAGTCATCTCTTTAGAGGATTGTAACGCTGTACCTCAGAACGTCAATGACCTGAGAGACTCCCTTCAAGAAGAGTGGGATGACATTCCTCAGAAGACAATAACTCGATTTGTGAACAGCAACATTGTTGTCAAGTTGTAATTGATGCTGAAGGTCCCATGACAAGTTATTGAGACATTGACATTTTTGGGCTATACCCACCACTGTTGTTGGCTTTTGTTTCATTAAATTGTTTGAGATGAGGAAATCACCATTGGATGCTTCAACTTAAATGCCCAACTTTCATGATAAAATATCCCTGTAGTGTGCAGTTATTTCACCCGAAAGCTAGATATCCCTAACTTTTTGAGAATAATGTATAACAACCCGTATTCCCACATAGAGATGAGTGAACCTAAACTGTAAAGTTCGGAGTTTGTACTGAACACAGACTAAAAGCTCAGTGTCTGAGTACGGAGTTCAGGTGCATCTTGTATGCAAACCAGTCGATCAAACATTGGAGTGCTCAGGTACACTCCGAGCTCGGCCCAGTGAGAGCCGCTTGCAATCTCTAAATGGCTTTCACTAGAGGTAAAAACAACGTTTTCAGATGTTGTGTCTAAAAAAACGCCCTCCCTCCCCGGGTAGGGCTTTGTTTATGGCTGGCTGTATGTGGGCAGAGACCCAAATTCCCCAATCATTGGCTTCCAGTGTGGTTCGGGCTCTGTGATCAAGTTTGGATCCCAAACTGAACTTTAGAAAAAGTCCAGCTCAACCCGAACTTCCACGGGTCCGCTCATCTCTATTCCTAAACAGTGAAACACTATAAAGTTATCTAGTCATATCTGCCTGCGCAGAGAAAGGAAATCAATTTAATAGAGCAAGCATGTTAGCCTTGATGTGACGTGCCTAATATCGACATTTTACATCTATTCATGTGTTAAAGTGCAGTAAAAAGGCCTGTAAGAACAACACTGAGACTCTCTGCTGGGAATATGGAAGCTGTTGCTATAACTGTATGGAACCACCCACAGGCCGCAGCCATGACTCACGCCTGTTATGTATTCCGGCTTTCATTGCTCGCCTCTGAATACCACACAGAGTTAAAGCTATTGAACAGCGCTTTACCCATTCAGGCTGCATTGAATGAATGCCAACGACTAAATTGATCTTTTATTCAAGAGGTACTGTTCCTCACTACCTGCAGTCTATCTCTGTAGCGCAACGTCTCTGTCTATTTTTATTGGCATTGTTTAATGGGAAAAATAGTGTTTATATAACTTATGGTCAATAAACCAGTATAATACATATATTTCACTAGTGGGATCTGTTATTGACCTTATTTTTTCATTTTTTATTTCTGTTTTTGTTTTTTTGTAAAGAGCTTTAGAATATATTAATTATAAAATAACCCTTTACCCAGCCATCTTGTATTCCGTTTTAAACATTTCTTCCTGCTCTTCCAAGAACCATAACTTCTTTTATTTTCCCATCCACATAGCTGTATAAAGACTTGTTTGTTTTTTTTGGGGGGGGCATACACTTTAGTTTTGAATTACAGCATTTTGTTTTAAAAATGTTGTAATTTTCAGTTTTTTATTTTTACTGTGTTTTGTATGGTAAAATTAACCATAATTCTTCAGATTAGTACAATTTTGATGGTACCAAAAATGTATTGTTTTTCTTCTTATCTTAGTAGTTTAAAAAAATATACAAACCTGTCACCTGGATTTTCCCTTTTATATACAGCAATCTAGAATACAGTATATACGAGCGCTCTGTAATGTAAAAAACATTTTATTATACCCACCTGCAGGACGGTGGGTCCGATGGACATTACTGCTCTCGGTCCGGGGCTTCCTATCTTCCTTCCATCGCCGTTCTCTTTCCCAGCTCCGTGTGGATGACACATCCTACGTCATTCACACAGAGTTCTCCACTGCGCATCTGCAAAAGGAGATGACCATGACACGAAGTGATCCAGTGAAGATGAGACGTATCATGGTGCACGACAGATCATCACAAGGAACTGAGTGTTTTGAGTGTGTGTCCCCTAGGTGCCTTTAGTAGCTTATAGCACAGTTTGGCCATATTGGCAACATCCCTGTAAGAGGGAAAAAGCGTGGAACCATTTGAGGAGAATGACTTCCAAGGGTTGTGATGGGTAGTGTTGGGCAGAAAAGACTTATGGGGATTGGAGCAACTGAACTGCTGCTCTGTGACAACAAAACGAACATGAAGATTTGTGCTCACTATCTAATGTATATTGTTGTATGCAAGTTGATGTTCAGTAAAACTATATTTTTTATGAATTTGTGATCTCCCATAAAAACTGTGTACCATCTGGTCCTGGCCTAACGAAACCATTGCCGACATACAGCCTGCAAAGGTGTATTACCTGCGTAGTGCAATACTACATACTGAGTCAAGATTTATTTTTTCAGGTAGTGTACCGGGCAGCAAAACAACCTAAAATATCTGTGAACCTCCAACATTTTTGTTGGTAGGTACTGTTTTCTTTTCTTTGTAGGCCTCATTCCGTTTTCGGTAAATAGTAGAATGATGTGCTTTACCAAAAAGCAATATCTTGGCCTCATCTGTCCACAAAATGCTTTCCAAGAAGGATTTTGGCTTACTCACTTACATTTTGGCAAACTGCAGTTCAACATTTTTATGTCTCTGTGCAGGGCTGTGTTTTGCCTTCATGCTGCCCTAGGCACTTTAAGTGGTCGCGCCCCTTAGTGACAAGGTAACACTGAGTTTTCGCACACGACATCTGTTTAAGGCAGATCTACTCTGTAAAACACTTGAAAAAGTATCAATGAGAAACGAAGGGCACTAACCCCCCCAATGGGGATCACCACAGGCACATCAAAACATAGCATGAGTATAAAATATTCCCACCACACCGTCCCCACTTATATACTGTGACTGTCACACTGCCCCTAATAAACTACACACTGCCCTACCTTATAAATTATACCCACCACACCTTCCTCAATTATGAAATATGATCTGCACATTGACCTCACATCATGCTGCCCCCTCCTCACAATGTCCCATGCATGCTGCCCCCTCCTCACAGTGTCCCATGCATGCTGCCCCCTCCTCACAATGTCCCATGCATGCTTCCCCGTCCTCACAATGTCCCATGCATGCTGCCCCCTCCTCACAGTGTCCCATGCATGCTGCTCCCTCCTCACAGTGTCCCATGCATGCTGCCCCCTCCTCACAGTGTCCCATGCATGCTGCCCCCTCCTCACAGTTTCCCATGCATGCTGTTCCCTCCTCACAATGTCCCATGCATGCTGCCCCTCTCCATGAGCTCCTAATGCTGCCTTCCTCTTTTTCATAATGACACCTCCATGCTGCCCCACTCATCCTAAGACCACCACACTAACGCTTATGCTGAGACACCCCTCCCACACACACACACACACACACACACACTACCCCACTCTTGATATTGACTCCCCTACATTGCTCCACTCCATACTGAGCCCACACATGCTGCCCCTTCTCCATAATGAGCTCCCAATGCTGCCCCCCTCTCATTCTGAGTCCTTACACTCCCCCGCCATCGATTTTGTCATTGCACTATCCCTCAACCCTTGTCCTCTGTCTCTAGGATTGGCCCCTCTCTCCCATTCCCCCAGCAGCAGCCGCTCTCCCCCGCCTTCACCAGCAGCCTCTCCCCCAGCATCAGCCTCTCTCCCCCCAGCCCCCCCAGCATCAACCTCTCTCCCCCCAGCTTCAGCCTCTCTCCCCCAGCCTCCCCCAGCTTCAGCCTCTCTCCCCCAGCTTCCCCCAGCATCAGCCTCTCTCCCCCAGCTTCCCCCAGCATCAGCCTCTCTCCCCCAGCTTCCCCCAGCTTCCCCCAGCATCAGCCTCTCTCCCCCAGCTTCCCCCAGCATCAGCCTCTCTCCCCAGCTTCCCCCAGCATCAGCCTCTTTGCCCCCAGCCTCCCCCAGCATCAGCCTCACTCCTCCCAGCCTCCCCCAGCATCAGCCCCCCTAGCATCAGCCTCCACCCTCCCAGCCTCCCCCAGCATCAGCCTCCCCCCTCCCAGCCTCCCCCCTCACAGCCTCTCCCAGTATCAGCCTCCCCCAGCATCAGCCTCTCTCCCCCCAGCCCACCCAGCATCAACCTCTCTCCCCCCAGCGTCCCCCAGCTTCAGCCTCTCTCCCCCCAGCCTCCCCCAGCTTCAGCCTCTCTCCCCCAGCTTCCCCCAGCATCAGCCTCTCTCCCCCAGCTTCCCCCAGCATCAGCCTCTCTCCCCCAGCTTCCCCCAGCATCAGCCTCTCTCCCCCAGCTTCCCCCAGCATCAGCCTCTCTCCCGCAGCTTCCCCCAGCATCAGCCTCTCTGCCCCCAGCATCAGCCTCTCTGCCCCCAGCATCAGCCTCTCTGCCCCCAGCATCAGCCTCTCTTCTCCCAGCCTCCCCCAGCATTAGCCTCACTTCTCCCAGCCTCCCCCAGCATCAGCCTCCACCCTCCCAGCCTCCCCCAGCATAAGCCTCCCCCCTCCTAGCCTCCCCCCTCACAGCCTCTCCTAGTATCAGCCTCCCCCAGCATCAGCCTCTCTCCTCCGAGCCTCTCCCAGCATCAGCCTCTCCCAGCATCAGCCTCCCTCAGCATCAGCCTCCCTCCTCCCAGCATCAGCCTCCCCCCTCCCAGCCTCCCCCCTCACAGCCTCTCCCAGTATCAGCCTCCCCCAGCATCAGCCTCTCTCCCCCCAGCCCACCCAGCATCAACCTCTCTCCCCCCAGCGTCCCCCAGCTTCAGCCTCTCTCCCCCCAGCCTCCCCCAGCTTCAGCCTCTCTCCCCCAGCTTCCCCCAGCATCAGCCTCTCTCCCCCAGCTTCCCCCAGCATCAGCCTCTCTCCCCCAGCTTCCCCCAGCATCAGCCTCTCTCCCCCAGCTTCCCCCAGCATCAGCCTCTCTCCCGCAGCTTCCCCCAGCATCAGCCTCTCTGCCCCCAGCATCAGCCTCTCTGCCCCCAGCATCAGCCTCTCTTCTCCCAGCCTCCCCCAGCATTAGCCTCACTTCTCCCAGCCTCCCCCAGCATCAGCCTCCACCCTCCCAGCCTCCCCCAGCATAAGCCTCCCCCCTCCCAGCCTCCCCCCTCACAGCCTCTCCTAGTATCAGCCTCCCCCAGCATCAGCCTCTCTCCTCCGAGCCTCTCCCAGCATCAGCCTCCCTCAGCATCAGCCTCCCTCCTCCCAGCATCAGCCTCTCTCCTCCCAGCCTCCCTCAGCATCAGCCTCCCTCCTCCCAGCCTCCCCCAGCATCAGCCTCTCTCCTCCCAGCCTCCCCCAGCATCAGCCTCCCCCAGCATCAGCCTCTCTTCTCCCAGCCTCCCCCAGCATCAGCCTCTCTCCTCCCAGCCTCCCCCAGCATCAGCCTCCCCCTCCCAGCCTCCCCCAGCATCAACCTCCCCCAGCATCAGCCTCTCTCCTCCCAGCCTCCCCCAGCATCAGCCTCCCTCAGCATCAGCCTCCCTCCTCCAAGCCTCCCCCAGCATCAGCCTCCCCCAGCAAAAGCCTCCCCCCTCCTAGCCTCCCCCAGCATCAGCCTCTCTCCTCCCAGCCTCCCCCAGCATCAGCCTCCCTCAGCATCAGCCTCTCTCCTCCGAGCCTCCCGCAGCATCAGCCTCTCCCAGCATCAGCCTTCCTCAACATCAGCTTCTTTCCTCCCAGCCTCCCCCAGCATCAGCCTCTCTCCTCCCAGCTTCCCCCAGCATCAGCCTCCCTCAGCATCAGCCTCCCTCCTCCCAGCCTCCCCCAGCATCAGCCTCTCTCCTCCAAGCCTCCCCCAGCATCAGCCTCCCTCAGCATCAGCCTCTCTCCTCTGAGCCTCCCGCAGCATCAGCCTCTCCCAGCATCAGCCTCCCTCAGCATCAGCCTCTTTCCTCCCAGCCTCCCCCAGCATCTGCCTCCCTCAGCATCAGACTCCCTCCTCCCAGCCTCCCCCAGCATCAGCCTCCCTCCTCCCAGCCTCCCCCAGCATCAGCCTCCCCCAGCACCAGCCTCTCTCCTCCCAGCCTCCCCCAGCATCAGCCTCTCTCCTCCCAAACTCTCCCAGCATCAGCCTCCCCCAGTATCAGCCTCTCTCCTCCCAGCCTCCCCCTCTCTCCTCCCAGCCTCCCTCTCCCTCAGCATCAGCCTCTCTCCTCCCTGCCTCCCCCAGCATCAGCCTCCCTCAGCATCAGCCTCCCTCCTCCCAGCCTCCCCCCTCCCAGCCTCCCCCAGCATCAGCCTCCCCCAGCATCAGCCTCCCTCCTCCCAGCCTCCCCCAGCATCAGCCTCCCTCAGCATCAGCCTCCCTCCTCCCAGCCTCCCCCAGTATCAGCCTCCGCCAGCATCAGCCTCCCCCAGCATCAGCCTCTCTCCTCCCAGTCTCCCCCAGCATCAGCCTCCCTCAGCATCAGCCTCTCTCCTCCGAGCCTCCCGAAGCATCAGCCTCTCCCAGCATCAGCCTCCCTCAGCATCAGCCTCCCTCCTCCCAGCCTCCCCCAGCATCAGCCTCCCCCCTCCCAGCCTCCCCCCTCCCAGCCTCCCTCAGCATCCGCCTCCCTCCTCCCAGCATCAGACTCCCTCCTCCCAGCCTCCCCCGGCATCATCCTCCCCCAGCACCAGCCTCCCCCAGCATCAGCCTCTCTCCTCCCAGCCTCCCCCAGCATCAGCCTCCCTCAGCATCAGCCTCCCTCCTCCCAGCGTCCCCCAGCATCAGCCTCCCCCAGCATCAGCCTCTCTCCTCCGAGCCTCCCGAAGCATCAGCCTCTCCCAGCATCAGCCTCCCTCAGCATCAGCCTCCCTCCTCCCAGCCTCCCCCAGCATCAGCCTCCCCCCTCCCAGCCTCCCCCCTCCCAGCCTCCCTCAGCATCAGCCTCCCTCCTCCCAGCATCAGCCTCCCTCCTCCTAGCATCCCCCGGCATCATCCTCCCCCAGCACCAGCCTCCCCCAGCATCAGCCTCTCTCCTCCCAGCCTCCCCCAGCATCAGCCTCCCTCAGCATCAGCCTCTCTCCTCCCAGCCTCCCCCAACATCAGCCTCTCTCCTCCCAGCCTCCCCCACCATCAGCCTCCCTCAGCATCAGCCTCCCTCCTCCCAGCCTCCCCCAGCGTCAGCCTCCCCCCATCCCAGCCTTCCGCAACATCAGCCTCCCCCCTCCCAGCCACCCCCAGCATCATACTCTCTCCTCCCAGCCTCCCCCAGTATCAGCTTCTCTTCCCCCAAGTCTCCCCCAGTATCAGCCTCTCTCCTTCCACCCCATACGCAGATCTCCAGTCTTCATTAGAGACACCCCCACGCTCCGTATGAATCTTCAGCTCTGCGAGCACTTACCTGCTCCAGGGCCCGCCGTCATCTTCCTGGCTCACGTGAGTATCCTCTTCTGACACCGGCTTCCATCGTGGCGTCCACTGCGGCGTCCTGCTGTGAGCTCTGCATGTGAAATCCATACAGCATTGGACGCAGCACAGAGGAAGGAGCTGATTGGCGCGCCTGTGACCCCGGAAGTGCAGGCGCCGGCAGTTCCGGGGTCAATCAGCTCTCTGTGCCCGGCCGCTGCAGTTTGTCTGCATTCGCGTCTTAATTGATGTGGATACAAATAAATAAAGTGCGCCTCTCCCCCCTCCCCCCTCCGAAAATACAGTGGATTTAATGAATGTGTAAAAAAAAAATTTTTTTTTTTTTTTTACTGCTAGAGGGTGCCGCCCCATGCATCCTGCCGCCCTAGGCATGGGACCACGGGTGCCTAATGGTAAATACGGCCCTGTCTCTGTGTCAGCAATGGGGTCCTCCTGGGTCTTCTGCCATTTCATTCAAATGTCGATACATAGTTAACTCTGACACTGATGCACTCTGAGCCTGCAGGACAGCTTGAATTTTTTGAAACTTGATTGGAACTGCTTATCCACTCTCTGGACTATGCTGCTTTGTAACCTTTCATAAATGTTTCTATGTCGTCTATGTCCACTTATGTTTGATTATATTATGCATCGTGGACAAAGGAACATCAAGATCTAAGGAGATAGAATTTTAATCTTGACGTTGTTGATATTTTTCAACTATTTTGGTTCTCAAGTCTGTAAACAGTTCTCATCTACTCTTTCTGTTCTCCATGCTTAGTGAAGTATTTATAAGCACACAATGCAAAGATTGAGTCAACCTCTCCCTTTTTTATCTGGTTTCTGGTGTGATTTTCATATTGCCCACACCTGTTACTTGCCACAGGTGAGTTTGAATGAGAAGTACATGCTTGAAACAAAGTTGTTTATCTGGAAAGGTGCCACCAATTTTGTCTGTCCCATTTTTGGGGATTGTGGGAAATTATGTCCAATTTGACATTGGTATTGTGTGAAATTATGTCCAATTTGACTTATATTTTCTCTGTTTTCTGTGCTTCAATACATTTTTACATTTCTCTGTTTTTTTGTATTGTTCCAATACACATAAAAGAAATAAACGTGTATAACAAAACGTGTAATTTCAATAATTTTCCAGGAGACAGTTTCAAGGGTGCCAACATTTTCGTCCATGACTTTACAACAAAGGGTGTCAGCCTGTCAGTCACTGAGTAGGACTATCCACTTTACTGAAAGTCCCAGAATGAACAGAAATTTAGAGGTATAAAGCACAAGTTATTGAGAACATTTTCTTTACTCATTTTTGATGGGTTTGAAGTAATATTCTTGGATTGTAATTATAAAAGTAGTCACTAGTCCAAGGTAGCATTTTTTAGCTGAAAGCCTCCAACATAGCAAAACTTAACAGAAACATTTTTAAAATCAAGAAATTAAGATTGAAGTTTTAATTAGGTGCTGAAATGTTATCCTGGTGTTTGTACTGTAATAATCTGCCAGCTGCTATGTGCCCTCTCTGCATGGCAGGAGCAGCATGTAGCCAAGTGTCTGGACTCATGGAGACAGATACTATCAGCAAAAACATCCAGCACCATCATGCATTCAGCAGCAGATAGAAACACCCATGATTATATATAGAGCAGAATGCGAGAACTGGTCATGAAATACACCTTTTTAACACCCGTAATATTCTCCGGCCTCTCTTCCTGTATCTCTGCTAATTGTCCAGGTAGACCTGGATGTCAATAAAAAAACATGGTGATTAACATGAAATTCTGTTTTACTGTAGAAAATAGTTAGTTGGTGATGAGCGAACCCCTGGATATTCGGATTCGCTGAACCAGCAGGGAATTAAAAAAAAAAAATTGGATTTGGATTTGGCAGCCAAACTTGACCACGGACGTGGAACCCCATATAAGTCTAAGGGATCTGAACTTATGTGTTAGAAAATAGTGTTAATAAGGGCTAGGGAGGATGCAAAAGAAAGAAGATATGGATGAAGCAGGAGAGTTAAGCGGGCTTTACACGCTGCGACATCGCTAATGCGGAGTCGTTGGGGTCACGGAATTTGTGACGCACATCCGGCCGCATTAGCGATGTTGTTGCGTGTGACACCGATAAGCGATTTTGCATCGTTGCAAAAACGTGCAAAATCGCTAATCGGCGACACGGGGGTCCATTCTCAAATCTCGTTACTGCAGCAGTAACGAGGTTGTTCCTCGTTCCTGCGGCAGCACACATCGCTCCGTGTGACGCCGCAGGAACGAGGAAGCTCCCCTTACCTGCCTCCCGGCCGCTATGCAGAAGGCAGGAGGTGGGCGGGATGTTACGTCCCGTTCAGCTCCGCCCCTCCGCTGCTATTGGGCGGCGGTTCAGTGACGTCGCTGTGACGCCGCACGGACCGCCCCCTTAGAAAGGAGGCGGTTCGCCCGTCACAGCGACGTCGCCGGACAGGTATGTATGTGTGACGGCTGTTGTGCGACACGGGCAGCGATTTGCCCGTGTCGCGCAACAGATGGGGGCGGGTACCCACACTAGCGATATCGGTACCGATATCGCAGTGTGTAAAGTAGCCTTTATACTTACAGATCTTCTCCGTGGCTGTAACACTGCTTCCGTGTCTGATCATTACATCTTACGCATAATCACTGCTTCCCCCACCCATCACCAGTCATAACATGCGTAATTGGTTGCAGTCAGACCACGTTTCTGTTGTTGTGTAAAGATAAATAAATAAAAATAATGATGTAGGGTCACCCATATATTGATAACCAGCGCAGATAAAGCAGATGGCTACAGGCTGCAGCCCTCAGCCGTTTGTATTATCTTGGCTGTGTATCAAAATGCGAGAGACCCCATGCCGCTTTTTTAAATTATTTAAATAAATAATTTAAAAAACGATGTGAACCCCCTCAGCTTTGCCACCCAGCCAATATACAGCTGACTGCTGGGGGCTGGTATTCTCAGCCACGGGAGGCCCATGGTTATTGGGCACCACCCAACCTAAAAATAGGAGCTCACAGCCGCCCCGGAATTTTCGCACCCATTAGATGCGACAATTCTGGCTTATTACTCAGCTCATCCTGATTGCCCTCATAGAATGGTGTCCAGCACAGGAAGAAAGGCATTCTCTGGGTAAGATTTCCATGTGATTTTATTCCATGTGTACTTAGTATATACAAAGTGGATAACAGCAGACCCTAAACAGGGGAAAAATACGCCTTGGCAAGACGTATTTTTCCCGTTTAGGGACTCTCTGTTATCCAATTTGTATATACTAATTACACATGGAATAAAATCACATGAAAATCTTACCCGGAGAATGCCTTTCTTCCTGTGCTGGACACCATTCTATGATTGTTTGAGGCTGCTTTTGGTCCATGACGCAACTGCGCAACCATGACGCAACTGCGCAACCAGCTCTGTCCTCACCTATTGTACCATCACCCATTCCCTGTAGACTGTGAGCCCTCGCGGGCAGGGTCCTCTCTCCTCCTATACCAGTCTGTCTTGTACTGTTAATGATTGTTGTACGTATACCCTCTTTCACTTGTAAAGCGCCATGGAATAAATGGCGCTATAATAATAAATAATAATAATAATAATAATAATGACGCGGTGAAGAGGCGAGGAGATCTGAAGTGGGTGAGCTGAATGTTTTATTATTTATCCTGATTGTCCTGGTGCGGTGGCAAGTGGGGTAATCTAAGGGGTAATATTTATTATTTATACACAGCCAGTCTCCATTCAGTATGATTGGACCCCACGAGCCCCCATTCAGTATGATTGGCTGCCACCAGCCCCCTATTCAGTATGATCACCCCACAATTATTAGCATAAAAAGCAGTACTCACTTTGCCTCATTCCGCTGGTGTGCAATTCTTGTCTGTGCAGTGAGTACTGAGGCTTCAGCAAAGCATGTGTAATGTAATGGCGTCATGGCACATGCAGTGAACAGAGTCTTAAGGGTGCTTTACACGCTGCAACATCACTAACAATATATCGTCGGGGTCACGTCGTTAGTGACGCACATCTGGTGTCGTTAGCGACATCGCAGCGTGTGACACCTAGGAGCAACGATGAACGATCGCAAAAACGTCAAAAATCGTTGATTGTTGACACGTTGCTCCTTTTCATAATATCGTTGGTGGTGCATGCCGCTGGTTGTTCGTCGTTCCTGCGGCATCACACATCGCAGGAACGACGAACATCTCCTTACCTGCGTCCACCGGCAATGAGGAAAGAAGGAGGTGGGCGGCATGTTCCGGCCGCTCCTCTCCGGCCCTCCTCTGCTATTGGGCGGCCGCTTAGTGACGCCGCTGTGACGCCGAACGAACTTCCCCCTTAAAGGAGAGATTGTTCAGTGTCTCCAGCGACGTCGCTAAGTGTGTGACGCTGCCGTAGCGATATTGTTCGCAACGGCAGCGATCACCCCATGATGAAACAGCGATGTGGGCGGGTGCTATCGCACACGACATCGCTATCGCTAGCAATGTCGCAGCGTGTAAAGCACCCTTTAGACTCATGGCTCCCTGATCCACCAATCTATTCAACAATTATACATCCTGAAAATGTGGATACAGCTGAACTTGACAGGCATCAAGCCCCCTGTCTCATGGGCGCTATAGGAGCCATGTTGGCTGCTGCTTTGAGCAGTATGCCCCTGATAATAATGTCGTATAAAGTAGGCAGTACATTATCCCATATAAATAGCATTGGATATAGTAGGCAATACATTACCTCATATACAGTATAATTACCCTATATGTGTTATACAGTAGGCAGTATATCACCTCATATAAACAATATATTTTATTGTAGGCAGTATCACCTCTCACCCCATATATAATTGCAATATTATTAACTCATTGCTTTTTACCCTTGAAGGTGAACGGGTCTGGAGAAGCTGAGATGAAACAATTACTTTTAGTAACGGTATGATGAAAATACTAGCCTAGGATATATTTAACTCCATTGGAATAAATATGTCTGCCAGCTTTTCATCTAAAAATAGTATTTAGAAAATGAAATGTGCCTGGAGAGAACAGACATGCAGAAGGAGACATGATTAGGGGTGGAATAAATTCAGGTTGATTAACTTCATTCTGGCCTTTTCTCTTTTCATATTCGCCCAATATCAATTGCTTGGTTGCGTACTGAAGTAAACAACAACTGCTTCCGATATTTGTTTGTAGCAAGACAATAACCTAGAAGAATAATTCAGCATCACTTATAATTCTGGCAGTGGGGATTTATTCTGTATATATGTGGCACTGTATGTGCCTAAAGGTTATGTATAGTCGGCTGTGTAGACAAAATCTGTGTAAAATTTTTAAAGGATAACTAAACTTTGAAATCATTTTTGATGGGTCATCAGTATTGTAAATTAAGGGGTCCCGAGAGCTCTGAGAGGTCCTGTTCTTTAAAACCAAGGAGCAGAAGCACGCAGCTTATGGTCATGCAAGAGCAGAGTGGTGTACCAGCTCAATAGAAAGTTTATAAGGTCCATACACTGCTCTGCATCTGCTCTAGCTAAGCTATGGACACTACTGAACAGGGGCTATAACATATCAAAAATTCTTTCAAGGATTAATTACCTATTAAAGTGTAAAACTAGTTTTCATAATTGAGTTATAGCCATGTTATGATCTATTGTGACGCCCTGGCCTATCAGGTCGTCACAGGACATTGTGCAATCTGCCCTTCTGCATGGTGTCAATCTCCTCCTTGGTTACGGGTCCCTGGCCTTTGGTGTTCCTGAGAACAAGCCAATCAAAATCCTAGAAACACTCTGTACCACACCCACCAGACACACCAATGGGTAATGCAACAGTCCCGGGACTCTACCCGACTCATCCCGAATTGCCCTGGTGTGGTGGCAATTGGGGTAATAAGGAGTTAATGGCAGCAGCCCATAGCTGCCACTAAGTCTTAGGTTAATCATGGCAGGCGTCTCCCCTAGATACCTTCCATGATTAACCTGCAAGTTAAAGAAAATAAACACACTCATCCAAAAAATCCTTTATTTGGAATAAAAGACAAAAAAACTCCCGTCTTTTACCACTTTATTAATCCCCAAATACCCCTCCAGGTCCGACGTAATCCACGCTTTCAGCTCTGCTACATGAAGCTGACAACGAGTGGCCACAGACCACGACCGCTCTCTGTCAGCTTCACGCAGCAACTGAAGTGAGCCGCGCAATCACCGGTGACGTCACTCAGGTGACCAGCGGCCACAGCTCTCAGGTGGAGGACTTAAGCTGGCCACAGGTCATCCGAATGACAGCACTGCTGATCGCGCGGCTCACTTCAGTCACTCAGGGGATTTGCGGTCACAGGTGAGTCCTTCACATTTGACCGCAAATCTGGCTGTGACACAGAGAGAGAGAGAGAGACGCGCGATGTCAGTGAAATTGGGTGAAGCTGTGACTTCACTGCTGCGGACTCCTGTGTCCTGGCACTGACCTCGGAGGTTCATCTAAGTTCATGACAGCACACAGAGACAGAGCCGTGGGATGACAATGAAGTCGGGTGAAGTTTATCCCAGTTCATTCTCATTGGCCGGCTCTGTCTGTGTCTGCTGTCAGCGGGCATGTATCAGAGCTGAATTGCCGGGCGACCGCACTGAAAAAAATACATCCAAAACACATGTAAAATGCATCCACAATACATCCAAAATACATGCGTTTTGGATGCATTCTTTTTGTCAAAACGCAGCGTCAAGGCTGCCAGAGGGTGCATTTATTTCTGCACTGGTCAGGACACAGTGTGCGCACTAGTCCTTAGTGTGTTTTTGCTGTGGAAACACGAAAAAAATGCATGTGTGATTTTTATCGGCGGATTTTCCACATCTAATGGAATTCTAAGGGGAAAATCTGCACATAAAACTTAGCATACCCACATGAGATATTGACAGGTTGTAGATTTGTAACGAGCACCGCAGGTCAGTTTATGCAGAATAAAAAAGAACAGTGGGCAGGGGATTCCTATAAATCGCATTCACTTTACTAGAACTGTAATGATTTGCATGTTTGATGTAACGAAAAACGCAACAAAAACACAACTTACTTAAAACTCATAGTAGCAGCAAATACTACCTTAACCTTCTAATATCACATAATAAGGACTCAAGACATTGAGTTTTACTGTATACTCCCATACTGCAGGATTACTGTATCTAGCTTAAGAGATCAGATGATCACAGGTTTCAGTTTCCTGAAGTGACTAACAAGTAAAGATCACACATCAGTTTTCTGCATTCAGGCACAATCCTTTTTTTTCCTGATCCAAAGGATACGGCAAAAAATGTAAAAATCGTATCCACCAGATCCGTTTTTTAATGGATCCGTTATGCCGGATGCGTAAAAAAACGGATCCGGTGCATCCGTTTTGGCATCCGTTTTGTCCGTTTTTTTGCTGGATCCATTTTTTCAAAACATTGGAGCATGCGCACTTTACAAAAACGGATCCGGCAGCGGCATTCGTTTTTTGCCGCATTGCGCCGGATCCGGCATCCATGGGCTTCCATTGTAAAACACGCCGTATCGTGTTTTTTTTGCCGGACAAAAAAAGTTGCAAGATACGTTGCCTCCGGCTGCCGCTTTAATTAATTTTGCCGCATCCGGAAAAAAATGGATGCAACGCAAAGCCATCAGGCAGAATCCGGTAACAATGCAAATCTATGGGGATAAAACGGATGCGGTACCGGATCCGTTCTACCCGTTTTTTTCTGGATTGTGCCTGATGGAAAAAACCTGATGTGTGAAAGTAGCCTAAGAATGTAAAAATTTATAAATATCCAAAAAGGAAAAACAAAAGCCAGCTTACCCCAATCCAATGTCTAATCAAATGGCTTAAGGCTACTTTCACACATCCGGCTTGAGCCCTGCGGCTCAATCCGGCTGTGCAAGCTATGTAACGGATGCGGTGAAAACACCGCATCCTTTGCATAAGTTTTTCCCTTGCGGCCCGCCCGGTTTTTGCCGCTTGCGGCATGCTACTGAGCATGCGCAGTGGCAAAAACCGCATGCGGCGGCCGAATGCGGTATTTGCCGCATCGCGCCGCATCCGGCCGCCATAGGCATGCATTGAGAGATGCGCCGCATCGGCCGAATGCGGCGCGATGCAGTTTTTTTTGCCGCACGAAAAAACGTGCCAGGCAACGTTCCATCCGGCCGCCGCATCGGCTAAATCTGCCGCATGCGGCAAAAACCGGATGGAACGTAAGGCCATGCGGCACAATGCGGCACTAATTAAAGTCTATGCAGGAAAATCGCAACCGGCAGCAAAAAAAACCGGTTGCGATTTTCCTGCAAAGTGCCGGATTGTGCCGCAGAAGAAAAACCGGAGGTGTGAAAGTACCCTTAGGCTATTTGCACACTAGAAAAAGGATTTTTCTCAAGAAATTTCTCAAGAAATTTCTTGAGTGAAGGTTTAACGCACCTGCGTTAAAAAATGCACCAATAGTGCACCGAAAAACGCATGCATGAAAAACGCGGTGCGTTTTTTTGTACGGTATTGGTGCGTTTTTTTGCAGGTTGAGCTCTGCGTTTTTTAATGCTTTTACAGCAATAAATAATATAGATCATAGAGAATCGATGGATAAATAGATGGATAGACAGAATGATAATGGATTGATAATGGATAGATAGATAAATAGATGGATGGATGGATGGATAGATAGAAAGATAGATAGATAATGGATAGATAGATGGATAGATAAATAGATAGATAATGCATAGATAGAAAGATTGAGAGATGAATAGATAGATTGATGGATAGATAATCGATAGATAAATAGATAGGCAGATAGATAAATAGAAAAAAAAAAACAGAAGAAAAAGTCCCGCACCACCAAGCGTTACCTTTAGAAGGGTATCACACAAACATGAGAATCACCTCAGGCACTCCGTGATCTCGGCTCAGAGGTGCACGTCTGGTCAGGTGAAAAATTCCATATACAGTCCAAAGAAGGGATGAGACCGCACTCTCCAAAATATGCCAAAGGATCTTCTTTATTAAATTACAGGTGCATGATAAAAAGCAGGAGAGGAGCTAGGTGCAGGAACCCCTCCAGGACCTGATTGGGTATCACTTCATGCCTTTTTCCTTTTTGAGCCTTGCTTTGAGGATAGAACGAAGGAGGGATGAATCCGGGTGCAGATGCAGCTTCGATCTGAAAAGCAAGCAAGCAACCGGGAACAAAATACGAATGAATCCGGGTGGAGTCGCAGGTTCTATTCTCAAAGCAAGGCTCAAAAAGGGACAAAGAATGAAGCGATACAAAGTTGCCTTCTAGGCCTGCCGCCTAATCAGAACGCAGTATTGGCCACCAATCGGAGCGGAGGGGTGTGGAAAAGGCGACACATTTGCACGCCTACATGGCTTACAGCATCAAACACTACGCCCCTATTCGAGGTCGGAATCGTTACATAGCTGCTGTGTGACAGGGTCCCAACGACCAGCGAGATCGTTATACAGGTTGCTGCATCGTTACTAAAGTCGTTGGGAAAATGACTGTGTGACGTCTCACCAACGATCTCACCAACGATTTAACAACGATCCGGAAACTGTGACATAGTAATGATCTCGTTATGTGTGACTGGACCTTAAGGCGGGATTTGCACGTTTCGACATCGCAACCCGATGCTGCGATGTCGCACGCGATAGTCCCCGCCCCCGTCGCAGGTACGATATCTTGTGATAGCTGGCGTAGCGAAAATTATCGCTACGCCAACTTCACATGCAGTCACCTGCCCTGCGACCGTCGCTCTGGCCGGCGACCCGCCTCCTTCCTAAGGGGGCCGGTCGTGCGGCGTCATAGCGATGTCACACGGCAGGCGGCCAATAGCGGCGGAGGGGCGGAGATGAGCAGGATGTAAACATCCCGCCCACCTCCTTCCTTGCGTATAGCCGCCGGCGGCAGGTAAGGAGATGTTTCTCGCTCCTGCGGCTTTACACTCAGCAATGTGTGCTGCCGCAGGAACGAGGAACAACATCGTACCTGTCGTGGCAGCGTAATTATGAAAAAGTCGGAGCCTGCACCGATGATACGATAACGACGCTTTTGCGCTCGTTAATCGTATCATCTAGGATTTACACACAACGAAGTCGAAAGTGACGCCGGATGTGCGCCACTTTCCATTTGACCCCACCGACATCGCACGTGCGATGTTGCAATGTGCAAAACCGCCCTAAGGCTATGTTCGCACGTTGCGTTTTTTTCCGCGTTTCTGCAGCGTTTTTAACAGCAGCGTTTTTGCACTAAAACGCATGCGTTTTGGTTTACCAGCAAAGTCAATGGGAAAAGCAGAAATCCTGTCTGCACTTTGCTTTTTTTTCTGCAGCATTTAATTTGCATATTTGTGGTCAAAAACCATGCTGAAAAAGAAGCAGCATGTCAGTTGTTTTTGCCATTTCTGCAGCGTTTCCTTAACATTGGAGTCAATGAGAAATGGCAAAACGCAACCAAAAGCACAATTCCTGCGTTTTTCATGCTTTTTACCTGCTTTTCCACTGCGTTTTTGGCTCCAAAAACGCATGCTTTTCTGGACAAAAATTAATGGGTTCTAATGTTCCTTTACACACACACAATAACCGAAAATTTAAATGTTAAAAAATTATAAACTTCACCTATTTTTCTGTTAAAATGTGCATAACCACTATTTTTGAATTAAGAATGATAATTTTCCATATATTTTTATTAAAAGTTAATTTTATACTTTTTTTCTCTTTTTTCATTCTTTTTGTCTATTGCAACTTTATTTCTCAGTGTCTTGATCTACAAAACGCATCTGCAGAAACGCAGGTGAAAACGCATGTAAAAAGCGCTAAAAACGCACTAAAAACGCGGTAAAAACGCATGCGTTTTTAGCGCTAAAAAATGGTCAAAAGCCATTTGGTCAAAAACCAAGGGAAATAAAACGTGCAGAATAAACTGCAGGTACTCCGACGCAACGTGTGCACATAGCCTAAGACTTCTGCAGTCAATGCTACAGATGCTGACACTGACATCACACAGGCTCCATGTATTGTAGGGGAGCAATGAATCATGTAATGGATTTATTTACTGTAGTTAGTGATGAGTGAGCATGCGCATCACTGCTTGTTACTCGACTGAGCATCGGGGTTCTCGGTTGTGAATCAAGTTCCAAGTGTAATGGAAGCCAATGGGAAACTCAAGCATTTGAAAACTCTGATGGTCGATCGAGTAAAGGGTGCTTTACACGAGACGATCTATCGTGCGATAGATCGTCGGGGTCATGGTTTTTGTGACGCACATCCGGCATCGCTTGCGACGTCGGGCTGTGTGACACCTCCGAGCGACGCAGTATCGCTCACAAATCGTGAGTCGTGTACTGGTCGCTAGGTTTCATAATCTCGTTTAATTAAAATGGCGCCGGTTGCTCATCGTTCCTGGGGTAGCACACGCCGCTCCATGTGCCCCCCCGGGAACGATGAACAGCAGCTTACCTTCGTCCCGCGGCACTCACCGGCTATGCGGAAGGAAGGAGGTGGGCGGGATGTTTACGTCCTGCTCATCTCCGCCCCTCCGCTTCCATTGGCCGGCGGCTGTGTGACGTACGTCGCTGTGACGCCGAACGTCCCTCCCACTTCAGGAAGTGAACGTTCGTCACCCACAGCAAGGTCGTCCAGAAGGTAAGTACGTGTGACGGGGGTTAAACGAGTTTGTGTGCCACGGGCAGCGGTTTGCCCGTGACGCAAAAACGACGGGGGCGGGTACGATCGATTGTGAAATCGCACAATCGGTCGTCCCGTGTAAAGCAGGCTTAAGAAGCAGTGGTGAGAACAGTCTCTTGTCAGTAGTTATAATGTAATCTAGCAATCTGGAAGCCCAGTGCCATATCCTTTGGACAAAATCACTAGTTGATTTGATTACTATTCTCTGTCCAGCCTGCACTGCGGGTTCTGCTGTCTCTCCCTGTACATATCCCAGTCCCTGTCCCCAACCCTAGACATCACTGTTCAGATCACACTACTCTGAGAGCTTGGGGTTCCATGCTGCTCCGCATATGTACAGCTGTGCTTCACTGACAATTTACATTCTGTTTAAAGCACAGACTAGAAATCTCTGTGCTTTGAATGGATTGTAGCAGGAAGTAAGGAGCTGGACGTCACATGACTAAATGACAGCACAGGAACGAAGCAGAACTTTAACAGCAAGTAAAGGATGTTTCTTCATTTCAGATATGCTTTTCAGTGTCTTAAGTATCTGATTATTGTTATAGTGAGACCTTTCCTCAAAAAAAATAGCGAAACTTGAAAGAATAAAATATATAGTCTTTATTGATCTATTTAAAATTTGAGCAAGGTAAGCAATAGTGAACAAATATAAAGGGGCACAGCTAGCAAGTGCATGTATGGGACTGATAGCAGACAAGTTCACAAAGTTTAGGCATAGTGGTCAAAATGAAATTAGTGTAAAAGTACAAGAGCAAAAAGACACGATGACTGATAACTATAGCATATTACACTAAAGACCAGGGCACTGTTATACAGAGCCATAAAGTGCACATGGTGCATTTATATGAAAGTGGCTAGTGCTAGTAATAACATACTCATAACGTGTAAGTGGTGCGTTAGACAAAGAGACCAATGTCAATAGTAAGGGTATGTGCGCACGTTGCTTTTTACCTGCTTTTTACCTGCTTTTTTGCTGCTTTTTCTTCTGCGCTGTTTAATGCCAAAATGGATGTGTTCTTCTATTCAAGCAAAGTCTATGGGAATTTGGGTTTCTTGTTCACACTATGTTGTTCAAAATGCTGCCTTTTTGTGGCAGAACTTTGGTCAAAAACTCAGCTTTGCAGTGCAAAACCCAAATGGCAAAAACAATTGACATGTTGCTTCTTTGAAAAGCTGAGTTTTTGACCAAAGTTCTGCCACAAAAAGGCAGCATTTTGAACAACATAGTGTGAACAAGAAACCCAAATTCCCATAGACTTTGCTTGAATAGAAGAACACATCCATTTTGGCATTAAACAGCGCAGAAGAAAAAGCAGCAAAAAAGCAGGTAAAAAGCAGGTAAAAAGCAACGTGCGCACATACCCTAAGGCACATAAGAAAACCAACTAGAATGCACAGCCAAAAATATTAAATATATACTGTTGGAGATGGTGCACATATGTCAAGCAAGACTATGAATTAATTTAAAGAAAAGCGCCAAAAATGGCACTCACTCACTCAAAAATTTTTTTTTTGAAAACATTATATCAATTTTATTTGTGTATAAGTTTAAAAGACGCATACAAAATACATCAATATACATACATATTAAAAACACCAAAAAAATACAGAACCCAATCTGGATCAAGGTCTTCCTAAAGACCAGGGCACTGTTATATAGAGCCATAAAGTGCACAAGGTGCATTTATATGAAAGCGGCTAGTGCTGGTAATAACATACTCATAACTAGAGTTGAGCGGATCGGGTTGCCGCTGAAGTCCGGATCCGATCCGGAATCCGCGGCCATGTAAATCAAAGGGGAGCCGAATCCGGGGGTGGGGGATGAGGGGGGGAGGAGAGGAGAGGAGAGAGAGAGAGAGAGAGAGAAAAAAAAAACGGATACGGATCGTGCACCCCGAATCCCGGGTACTGGTCGGACTCGGATTGGGCTCTCAAACCGTGCGGATCCGGATTTTGCAGATCCGGGTCCGCTCAACACTACTCATAACGTGTAAGTGATGCGTTAGACAAGGTGACCAAAGTCAATAGTAACACAACTCTGTAACTACAAGAGGTACAGGAAATAATAAAGTGACTGCACTGGCTACTAATAAAGTGACAAATGCTACCAACCAACAAAAACTGATGATAAGTCAATAGGAGAAGTAATAATAAAGGAACAAGTGTTTGTTAAAGGTGGTCATCTCCTCCTGCTTGGGTTTAGTGATTCATAGATATTATCTGTTAATTTGTATAGTTTCACCCACTTGTTGGCACACAATTGGTCTATTATTGGCTATAATGTAGGAGTGTGTAAAGTACACATTTTCTATATAATTGTATAAGACTTAAGTGGAATCTATTACCAGATTTTTGCTACCCCATCATGGAGCAGCATAATGTAGGGACAGAGATCCTGATTCCAGCGATGTGTCACTTACTGAGCTGTTTGCTGTCATTTTGATAAAATCAATGATTTCTCTGCTGCAGATCTATCAGTTATACAGAGCTCATTAATATACTGGACTACTGGGCAGCACACCAAGTAGTCCTTTAATGCTAATCTACTGCTGATTAATCAGTGATTTTATCAAAACTACACTAAGCAGTCCAGTAAGTGACACATCGCTGGAATCAGGATCTCTGCCGCCTACGTTATGCTGCTCTCAGATTAGGTACCAAAACCTGGTGACAGATTCCCTTTACGGTTAACAGATCATTCTACTCTGGCTTTTCTTTCTACTGCAAGTGAATAGGATACTACTTTAAAAATGAATATTGTATGATAGCCATTGTAACTACTCCTGTTGCAGAGCTGATTGTCATTTCTATATTAAAGTGCCTTGCGAAGGTATTCAGCCACTTTAAAAAAAATGTAAATTTTATAGTGAAGAATCAACAACAAGTGGGACACAATTGTGAAGTTGAACGAAATGTATTTCTTATTTTAAACTTTTATAAAAAATAATAAACTGAAAATTGGGGCATGGGATATTATTCGGCCCCTTTAAGTTAATACTTTGTAGCGCCACCTTTTGCTGCGATTACAGCTGCAGTCGCTTGCGGTATGTCTCTATCAGTTTTACATATCGAGAGACTGAAATTCTTGCCCATTCTTCCTTTGCAAATAGCTCGAGCTGAGTGAGGTTGGGTGGAGAGCGTTTGTGAACAGCAGTTTTCAGCTCTTTCCACACATTCTCGATTGGATTCAGGTCTGGGCTTTGACTTGGCTATTTTAACACCTGGATTTGTTTATTTGTGAACCATTCCATTGTAGATTTTGCTTTATGTTACGGATCATTGTCTTGTTGGAAGACAAATATCCATCCCAGTCTCAGGTCTTTTGCAGACGCCAACAGGTTTTCTTCAAGAATGGTCCTGTATTTGGCTCCATCCATCTTCCCATCAATTTTAATCATCTTCCCTGTCCCTGCTGAAGCAAAGCAGGCCCAAACCATGATGCTACCACCAACATGTTTGACAGTTGCGATGGTGTGTTCAGGGTGATGAACTGTGTTGCTTTTACCCCAAACATATCGTTTGGCATTGTGCCCAAAAAGTTCGATTTTGGTTTTATCTGACCAGAGCACCTTATTTCACATGTTTGGTGTGTTTCCCAGGTGGCTTGTGGCAAACTTTAATTGACACTTCTTATGGATATCTTTGAGAAATGTCTTTCTCCTTGCCACTGTTTCATAAAGGCCAGATTTGTGCAGTGTACGACTGATTGTTGTCCTATGGACAGACTCTCCCACCTCAGCTGTAGATCTCTGCAGTTCATCCAGAGTGATCATGGGCCTCTTGGCTTCATCTCTGATCAGTCTTCTCCTTGTTTGAGATGAACATTTGGATGGATGGCCAGGTCTTGGTAGATTTGCAGTGGTATGATACTCCTTCCATGTCAATATGATCACTTGCACAGTGCTTCTTGGGATGTTTAAAGTTGTGGAAATCTTTTTGTAACCAAATCCAGCTTTAAACTTCTCCACAACAGTATCACGGACCTGCCTGTTGTTTTCCTTGGTCTTCACGATGCTCTCTGTGCTTTAAACAGAACACTGAGACTATCACAGAGCAGGTGCATTTATACGGAGACTTGATTACACACAGATGGCTTATATCTATCATCAGCAGTCATTTAGGACAACATTGGATCATTCAGAGATCCTCAATGAACTTCTCCAGTGAGTTTGCTGCACTGAAAGTAATGGGGCCGAATAATATTGCACGCCCCAATTTTCAGTTTATTCCTTTTTACAAAAGTTTAAAATAAGCAATACATTTCGTTCAACTTCACAATTGTGTCCCACTTGTTATTGATTCTTCACCATAATATTAAAATTTTTATCTTTATGTTTGAAGCCTGAAATGTGGGAAAAGGTTGAAAAATTCAAGGGGGCAGAATACTTTCGCAAGGCACTGTAATAAGTTAAGGTTGACCTTATACTGTATATACATGTATACATATCATGTAGTAGGTTTAGCTACAACCCTTTATAAAATCATAGCTAACCAAACGTTGTAACATAATATGTGTCTAATTTTACTCTGCTTCATTTGTATAGGTAAATGCATGCATGCAGAAACCGTTAAATGTTATTAATTTCCCATCTAAACAACTAACCTTGTTACATTTCTATTACTTCAATTGTCCTAGAAGAGGTAGTTATTTATAGTGCATTGAGAACACTTGAAATCTAAAGCCAGGGATTCTGGATCATTTCCTGGGAGAAGTGCGCAGGCGGACATGACATTTAGCTTCAGTACGATTCTGAAATCATATGTTTTTATGGTATGATATTTACTGCAAAGCAGAAAATCAACAGCGGCAAAATGTAAAACATGTCAGCCCCTAAGTCATCTGCATAAGAATCCATATGAAATATCAGATGATAATAAACTTAAAGCACCACTTCAGCGTTTTTTACTGCACTGCTGGAATGGTGCTATAAATCTAGTCCCCTGACCCCTGTCTGATACTCACCTTCCAGCAGTTTCACCTTTTATCACCACTGCTCCAGTCGGTCTCCTGTGATTTGTGACCTGCTGGCAACTTCAGTAACTTTTATTGCTGTAACTTTTCTGCTTATCTTGCTGTCAGCTCTGGAGAATTAAGTGTCATTGGCGGGTTAGTCAAGGATCTGTACATCCAAACTGAGTATTCACTGCTCCCCACTTCCATAATCCCACCCACCTTTCGCCAGTGATCGTAAATGACAGTGAAGATTTTTACCATCACTGATGCCGGTACCAAGAGGTGGCCAGGGTTTTGGGTGCGGGAAGCAGTGAATATTCAGTTTGGATTTTCATATAGCCCCGCACGCAACACTGAATTCTCCGGAGCTTGCAGCAAGAACACTAGCAAAGATAGCGCAATAAAGGTCACATATTCTGAAAGGGCTGTCCAAGCCCTATTTAAGGATACCAATAGTATTGTACCTGAAAATCACCTGATAGATTCCCTTTCAAGGCCTGATTCCGATTCAGTATTGCACTTGCAGCTGTTTTTATCACTAGTTTTCGTGTTTTTGCCATATTCAGTCTTTTTTGCAAGACTGAATATGGCACAAAGCCTTTTTATCTTATGTGTTCACCAGTTTTTAATGTTTTCTATTGTGGTTGTTATTAAATAGACTACTCCGTGAACTTTTTCACATTTTTCACGTTACACTCACCAACTTAAATGCATTTTATTGGGATTTTGTGTGATAGACCAACACAAGTATTTGTGTTGTATTTGCAAGTATTTATGAAGTTTAAAAGAAATTATGCATGGTTTTCTAAATATTTCAAAAAAGAAAAAAAATAGATCTGAAAATTTTGATGTGCATTTGTATTCAGCCCCCTATAGTCTAATGCCCCTAAATACTGTAATATCCTGAGTGACCGAATTACCTCCATAAGTCATAAGTAGTATATTGAGTCCACCTGAGTGTAATTTATTTTCAGTCTAACTACAGCTGTTCTATGAAGGCCTCAGAGGTTGTTTTTTTTTTTTTTTAAACATTATGGATCAAACAGCATCATGCAAAATAAGGAACAGACCTGACAAGTTAGATATAAAGTTGTGAAGAAGAATAAAGCATGGATAGGTTATAAAAAAAATAGCCCAAGCGCTGAACATCTCAAAGAGCAATATTCAATACATCATCCAAAAATGCAATGGGTGTGGCACAACTGCAAACCTACCAAGACATGTCCGTCTACATAAACTGACATCCTGGGCAAGGAGAGCACTAATTAGAGAAGGACCATAGCACCTTCTGACTAGTGCACTTTCATCTACATACAATGTAGGAGGCACCGCTATCATGTGGAAGAAGCTGTTCTGGTCAAATCAGACCAAAGTAAAACTTTTTGGGCTAAATGCAAAGTACTATGTGTGTTGGAAAACTAACACGGAACATCACCTTGAAAACACCATCCTCAAGACTAAAATACTGGTGACAGTATCATGCTGTTGGAAGGCTTTTCTTCAGCAGGGACCAGGAGCTGGTCAGAGTTCATAAGAAGATGGATGGAACTAAATACGGGGTTAATTCTAGAAAAAAACCTGTTAGAGCCTACAAGAGAGACCGAGGAGTAGGTTCACCTTTTAGCAGGACAACGACCCTAACCAAACTGGCAGAGCAATAATGGATGTTTTAGATCAAAGCATGTTCATGTATATGAATGGCCCAGTCACAGTCCAGACATAAATCCTATTGAGAATCTGTGACATGACTTGAAAATTGCTGTTCATTGACGCTCTGCATCCAATCTCACTGAGCTAGAGCATTTTTGTAATGAAGAATACTCAAAAATTTCAGCTTCTAGATATTTAAAGCTGGCACACACATACCCCAAAAGACTTTCTGCCATAATTGCAGCTATACACTCTGTGCAGAATTATTAGGCAAATGAGTATTTTGATCACATGATACTTTTTATACATGTTGTTCTACTCCAAGCTGTATAGGCTTGAGATCCAACTACCAATTAGGTAAATCAGGTGATGTGCATCTCTGTAATGAGGGGTGTGGTGTAATGACATCAACAGCATATATAAGGTGTGCTTAATTATTAGGAAACTTCCTTTCCTTTGGCAAAATGGGTCAGAAGAGAGATTTGACGGGCTCTGAAAAGTTCAAAATTGTGAGATGTCTTGCAGAGGGATGCAGCAGTCTTGAAATTGCCAAACTTTTGAAGCGTAATCACCGAACAATCAAGCGTTTCATGGCAAATAGCCAACAGGGTCGCAAGAAGCGTGTTGGGTAAAAGAGGGGCATAATAACTGCCCATGAATTGAGGAAAATCAAGCATGAAGCTGCCAAGATGCCATTCGCCACCAGTTTGGCCATATTTCAGAGCTGCAACGTTAATGGAGTATCAAAAAGCACAAGGTGTGCCATACTCAAGGACATGGCCAAGGTAAGGAAGGCTGAAAAACGACCACCTTTGAACAAGAAACATAAGATAAAATGTCAAGACTGGGCCAATAAATATCTTAAGACTAATTTTTCAAAGGTTTTATGGACTGATGAAATGAAAGTGACTCTTGATGGGCCAGATGGATGGGCCAGAGGCTAAATCAGTAAAGGGCAGAGAGCTCCACTCCGACTCAGACACCAGCAAGGTAGAGGTGGAGTACTGGTATGGGCTGATATAACCAAAGACGAACTTGTTTTTGGGTTGAGGATGGAGTGAAGCTCAACTGCCAGACCTACTGCCAGTTTCTGGAAGACACCTTCTTCAAGCAGTGGTACAGGAAGAAGTCGGTATCGTTCAAGAAAAACATAATTTCATGCAGGACAATGCTCCATCACATGCATCCAACTACTCCACAGCGTGGCTGGCCAGTAAAGGTCTAAAAGATGGAAAAAATAATGACATGCCCCCCTTGTTCACCTCATCTGAACTCCATAGAGAACCTGTGGTCCCTCATAAAATGTAAGATCTACAGGGAGGGAAAACAGTACACCTCTCGGCACAGTGTCTGGAGGCTGTGGTGGCTGCTGCACGCAATGTTGATTGTAAACAGATCAAGCAACTGACAGAATCTATGGTTGGTAGGCTGTTTACTGTCATCATAAAGAAAGGTGGCTATATTGGTCACAAATTTTTTGGGGTTTTGTTTTTACATGTCAGAAATGTTTGTTTGTAAATTTTGTGCAGTTATATTGGTTTACCTGGAGAAAATAAACAAGTGAGATGGGAATATATTTTGCTTTTATTAAGTGTCCTAATAATTCTGCACAGTAATAGTTACCTGCACAAACAGATATCCTCCTAAGATAGCCAAATCTAAAAAAAAAAAAACACTCCAACTTCCAAAAATATTAAGCTTTGATATTTGAGTCTTTTGGGTTGATTGAGAACATAGTTGTTGATCAATAATAAAAAAATCCTCTAAAATACAACTTGCCTAATAATTCTGCACACGGTGTAGATGGTCCGAAAGGTATTGACTCGGGGTTTGTATGTCACATTTTCAGATTTCAGATTTATCTTTATCTTTATTTTTATCTTTATTTAGAAAGCCATTTCTCATTTCCTTTACACTTCATCAATTCTTCGTACTTAGTGCTGGTATATCACATAAAATCCCAATAAATACGACTATGTTGGTGGGTGTTACGTGAAACATATAGGAAAGTTTACAGGGTATGAATACTTCTTTCAAGGCAGTGTACAATGTATATTGATGTGTATATAAAAGTTATATCCCTTAGTGGCGTAACTTTCTCCAGAAATGTACTCCAGTGCCTGGCCATGTATCACTTAATTTACACTACACAAATATTTGGTACTTAAGGTACCGTCACACTAAGCAACTTACCAGCGATCCCAACAACGATAGGGATCGCTGGTAAGTTGCTAGGAGGTTGCTGGTGAGCTGTCACACTGCGACGCTCCAGCGATCCCACCAGCAACCTGACCTGGCAGGGATCGCTGGAGCGTGGCTACACGAGTTGCTGGTGAGCTCACCAGCAACCAGTGACCAGCCCCCAGCGCCGTGTGGAAGATGCTGCGCTTGGTAACTAAGGTAAATATCGGTAACCAACCCGATATTTACCTTGGTTACCACTGCACGGAGCTACACGTGCAGAGAGCAGGGAGCAGCGCACACCGCTTAGCGCTGGCTCCCTGCTCTCCTAGTACAGCACACATCGGGTTAATTACCTGATGTGTGCTGCAGCTAAATGTGCACAGAGCAGGGAGCAGCGCACACTGCTTAGCGCTGGCTCCCTGCTCTCCTACTTACAGCACACATCGGGTTAATTACCTGATGTGTGCTGCAGCTAAATGTGCACAGAGCAGGGAGCAGCGCACACCGCTTAGCGCTGGCTCCCTGCTCTCCTAGTACAACACACATCGGGTTAATTACCTGATGTGTGCTGCAGCTACATGTGCACAGAGCAGGGAGCAGCGCACACCGCTTAGCGCTGGCTCCCTGCTCTCCTAGTACAGCACACATCGGGTTAATTACCTGATGTGTGCTGCAGCTAAATGTGCACAGAGCAGGGAGCAGCGCACACCGCTTAGCGCTGGCTCCCTGCTCTCCTAGTACAGCACACATCGGGTTAATTACCTGATGTGTGCTGCAGCTACATGTGCACAGAGCAGGGAGCAGCGCACACCGCTTAGCGCTGGCTCCCTGCTCTCCTAGTACAGCACACATCGGGTTAATTACCTGATGTGTGCTGCAGCTAAATGTGCACAGAGCAGGGAGCAGCGCACACTGCTTAGCGCTGGCTCCCTGCTCTCCTACTTACAGCACACATCGGGTTAATTACCTGATGTGTGCTGCAGCTAAATGTGCACAGAGCAGGGAGCAGCGCACACCGCTTAGCGCTGGCTCCCTGCTCTCCTACTTACAGCACACATCGGGTTAATTACCCGATGTGTGCTGCAGCTAGCTACATGTGCACAGAGCAGGAGCCGGCAGCACAGGCAGTGAGAGAGGCTGGTATCGAAGGTAAATATCGGGTAACCAAGGACAGGGCTTCTTGGTTACCCGATGTTTACATTGGTTACCAGCCTCCGCAGAAGCCGGCTCCTGCTGCCTGCACATTAGTTGTTGCTGTCTCGCTGTCACACACAGCGATCTGTGCTTCACAGCAGGACAGCAACAACTAAAAAATGGCCCAGGACATTCAGCAACAACCAACGACCTCACAGCAGGGGCCAGGTTGTTGCTGGATGTCACACACAGCAACATCGCTAGCAACGTCACAAAAGTTGTTCGTTAGCAGCGATGTTGCTAGCGATGTTGCTTAGTGTGACGGGGCCTTTAGTGTTGATATATCACATAAATTCTCAATAAAACATATCTAAATGGCCTGTCCACTACTTGGACAAACACTTTTAATTCCCGATGTGTTCCCCCATAGAAATAAAAAAGCCTATACTCATCTCCAGTGCAGGCACACTTCCGGAGGGGCGGTGGGTAGCGGAACTCATGTGACATTGTTATGACATGTGAGCCAAATCACCACCGGCTTCTGTTTCTCTGACTTTGGACAAAGGAGCAATCAGCAAAAAGTAAGCGGCATCCGCACCGCTCACTTTGTGTTAATTACTTAAAGTAGTATTCCCATCTCTAAGATCCTATCCCAATATATAGTAGGTGTAATAATAATAATAATATTAGCAAATATCTCTAATTAGAAATGTAGTGTAGTTCTCCTGATTCACTAGGTCACTTACCTCATGTGCAGGGCATTGCAGGACCTTAGGTATCCATTGTTATGACCACTAGCAACTAACAAACTAACTGTTTATATATATATAACTCTGCTTCCTGTCAAGTGAATTGTCTGTTCCCCACTGCATTGGCTGAATATGTGTTCTGGTATATAACTCTGCTTCCTGTGATGTATGCTCTGTCATTTTCATAATCTATGTAATACTCACTGATGTATGACTGTATATTCCTCTTTGTAAATGTTATCTGATGGTGGATGGTGTAAAACTGTGTAGACTGGAAGTCCGGGTGGGTGTCAAATGTCCTGTTCCCTTTGATTCCTTAATCATCCCCTGGAGTGATCAGCATTTGTTGATTTCCCTTAACAAGCTGAGCTCCCATAATCCCACTCACCTACCCCTCTAGTCAGCCCTATATATTTGTGTCTTTCTTAAGGGGTGCATGCATGCGGGGTGTTGCATGCATGCCATCTCTTGCTAAGTGCCATCATTGTGAAGTGCTGGGCAGTTACCTCAATGGCAGTTAGTCAGGGCAGGAGTCTGCAGGTAAATTACTCTTTGACGCCATCTGTTTTAACCTTAACTATTATTTCACTCTCTATCATCCTATGTGCTTTTTCTGTTCACTTTCACCGCCCTGTCCCCCCTCCATCACCACTCATCCACATCAGCCCCTCTCTCCTCCCCTCTCCTATGTACAGCTCCCAGGCTCTTTTCACCTATCTTAATAATCTGATTCAATCAAGCTCCAGGGACTTCCAAAAAAAGCCATGCCACAAGTCCAAAAAACATCTGACCTTTCTCTTTCTACTCCTACTTCTTTCAGGTGATATCTCTCCTAATCCCGGTCCACCCCATGCTAACTTTACCCCCTCCCCCACCTCCCATAGAAACCCTGATAATATTATTAACATTCCCTGTACACCCTCACTTCCCTCTTTTAATTGTGCTCTCTGGAATCCACGGTCTGTATGTAACAAGCTTCCTTACATCCACAACCTCTTTCTCGATAACTCTCTTAACTTTCTAGCCCTCACTGAAACCTGGATTCAGGAGTCTGACACTGCTTCCCTTGCTGCCATTTCTCATGGTGGTTTACACTTTTCACATTCACCAAGACCTGGAAACAGACATGGTGGTGGAGTCGGCTTACTCCTGTCCCCACAATGCACTTTCCAGGTCATCCCCCCAGCTCCATCACTCTCATTCCCATCCTTTGAGGTCCACACCATCAGGCTCTTCCATCCCCTTCCCCTCAGAGTAGCTGTCATATACCGTCCACCAGGCTCACCCACCCAGTTCCTTGACCACTTTTCAGCCTGGCTGCCACACTTCATGTCCTCAGAGTTACCAACCCTGATCCTAGGAGACTTTAACATCCCCATGAACAGCCCCTCCTCCCCTTCTGCATCCCAGCTTCTATCTCTCACCACCTCCCTTGGCCTCTCACAGCTCTCATCCTCAGAGACACATGAAGATGGTAACACCCTTGACCTGGTCTTTATCCGCCTCTGCTCAATCTCTGACTTTGACAACTCACCCCTTCCCCTCTCTGACCACAACATCCTCTCCTTCAAGCTCACAAACCCTCGTCCGCCCCAGCACACTCCCACCAATCACACATTCAGAAACCTACAGGCCATCGATTCTCAGACACTTTCAGACTCTTTACACACATCACTGTCCCCTATATCTTCACTTTCCTGTCCCGATCTGGCTGTAAAGCACTACAATGACACACTCAGGACTACGCTAGACCAAGTAGCGCCCCTCACCCTCAGAAAGACCAAACACAGAGTAAAACAGCCCTGGCTCACATCCCAAACTCTACTTCTTCAGCGATGCTCCAGGAGTGCCGAGCGCCTATGGAGGAAAACCCGCACACCAGAAAACTTCATCCACTACAAGTTCATGTTAAGGACCTATAACTATTCCCTTCACCTCGCCAAACAGACCTACTTCATCAACCTTATTTCCTCACTTGCCAACAATCCAAAAAAACTCTTTGACACCTTTCACTCCCTCCTCAGTCCCAAAGTACAGACACCTGTCACAGCCCTTCATGCTGATGACCTGGCCTCGCATTTCACAGAGAAAATTAAAAACATCCGCCAAGAGATCAGCTCCCAGCCACCAAGCCCTGTGAATCCCATCCCTCCCCATATCCCATCCAGCTCACTTTCCACATTTGACCCAGTCACAGAGGAGGAAGTCTCCAGGCTCCTATCCTCCTCTCGTCCTACAACTTGCCCTACTGATCCCTTCCCCACACCTCTACTCCAGTCTCTCTCTCCGGTTGTCGCCACTCACCTAACTAAACTCTTCAATCTCTCTCTCTCTTCGGGTATCTTCCCCTCCTCCCTCAAACACTCTATCATTACTCCATTATTAAAAAAAACCTTCTCTCGATCCGTCCTGCACAAGCAACTACAGACCAGTCTCTAATCTCCCCTTCATCTCCAAACTCTTGGAGCGCCTGGTCTACTCTCGTCTCACCCGCTACCTCTCCACTCACTCTCTTCTAGATCCTTTACAATCTGGCTTCCGCCCTTTACACTCAACAGAAACTGCCCTTGTCAAAGTGACCAATGACCTATTGACAGCAAAACGTAACGGTGACCACTCTCTGCTTATTCTTCTTGACCTCTCTGCTGCCTTTGACACTGTTGACCACCATCTCCTTCTCTCTATGCTCCATTCTATCGGCCTAAAGGACACTGTTCTTTCCTGGTTCTCATCCTATCTTTCTGGCCGCTCATTCAGTGTATCATTTGCTGGCTCCACATCTTCTCCTCTCCCTCTCACCATTGGGGTCCCTCAAGGTTCAGTCCTTGGCCCTCTTCTTTTCTCCCTCTACACTGCCCCAATTGGTCAGACCATCAGCAGATTTGGCTTTCAGTACCATCTTTATGCTGATGACACACAGCTATACACCTCCTCCCCTGAGCTCACCCCCGCTGTACTACAGCACACCAGTGACTGCCTGACTGCAGTTTGCAATGTCATGTCTGCTCTCTATCTGAAACTTAACCTTTCCAAAACTGAACTTCTTCTTTTCCCTCCATCTTCCAACTTTCCTCAACCTGACCTCTCCCTCTCTGTGTGTGGCACAACGATAAGTCCTAGGCCGCAAGCCCGCTGCCTGGGGGTTATACTTGACACTGATCTCTCCTTCACCTCCCACATACAATCTCTTGCCCGCACCTACCGCTTGCACCTCAAGAACATCTCTAGAATCCGCCCCTTTCTCACAATGGAAACGACAAAAACCCTCACCGTGGCCCTGATCCACTCTCGCTTGGACTACTGTAACTCTCTATTAATTGGTCTCCCCCTAACTAGACTCTCTCCTCTACAGTCAATCCTTAATGCAGAAGCCAGGGTCACCTATCTGGCCAACCGCTACTCGGATGCCTCTGCTCTGTGCCAGTCATTGCACTGGCTGCCCATATATCATAGGATCCAATTCAAACTGCTTGTTCTCACCCACAAAGCTCTCCACAGTGCAGCACCCCCCGACATCTGCAACCTCCTCTCTGTCTATCAGTCCACCCGTTCTCTACGCTCTGCAAGCGACTTTCGACTAACATCCACACTAATTCGAACCTCCCACTCCCGGATCCAAGACTTCTTCCGAGCTGCACCAACCCTCTGGAACGCTCTACCCCAAGAAGTTAGGACAAATCACAACTTACTCAGCTTTAGACGCACCCTAAAGACGCATCTTTTTAGGGCGGCCTATCACACTCCCTAATCAGATTCGATTCACATAGTCCCTCTACAACCTCTCACAACATAGCTCCACATCAAACTCCATGGCACCCAAAGGCATCTCAAGGCTCGGGCCCACTGGTCCAGGAAACCATTATCCAGCCCCATTTCCGGGAGATGGTTGGATTGTCATTGTAAATAAGCACTTGAACCTTGCCTCTCCCCCCATCTCATTGTAGATTGTAAGCTCTCACGAGCAGGGTTGTATTTTTTTTCCCTCTAAATATTGTATTTCTATAACTGTTACTTGTTTGTATATGATCCTCCTGAATTGTAAAGCGCTACGGAATATGTTGGCGCTATAGAAATAAAGATTATTATATTATTATTATTATTACTGTGACTACATGCGTCGTTGTTACCATGGATACCTAAGGTCCTGCACATTAGGTAAGCGGCATAGTGAGTCAGGAGAACTATACTACATTTCTAATTAGAGGTATTTCCTAATATTATTATAACACATATTACATTTTGGGATAGGATCTTGGAGATGGGAATACCCCTTTAATTGCCTGAGGGGAGACAGAAGCCGACGGTGATTGTTTTGTGGGTGTAATAAGTATGTGTAAAAGTTCACGGAGTGTGAATACTTTTTTAAGGCACTGTACCTATCTGTCTGTATATATCTGGCTCCTTATAAGAATACCAGTAAGTTCTTTTTAAGCGTTGTACTGTAGTATTAAGTGGGACAGCAATGCCTACTTTTTTTCTGTTCGATTTCAGTTATATTTAGAAACCAGGTCACATTATAAGAGCTTCTAGTAACAGACTGTGTCAAAAACGGCTCCAAACCACACAGTTTAATGCGGTTCACACATCATGCTCCTGTAATCAATGTACTTGAAGGGAATCTGTGAGCAAGTTTTTGCTATGTAATCTGAAGACAGCATGCTGCAAGGGTTAATATGGAGAATTCATTGATGCTTCTCTTATGGTCCATGGTGCTGTTTATTTGCAATGATTGTTTTAGCACCATTGCTGGACTCCATTACCCCTGCAGGGAGTCTGACCAGCCCCCTTCTGTGATTAGCAGCTTACTGTTAATGTACAGTGTCTACAGAGAGCCTGGTGTTGGCGGAGATAGCTTTATCAGCTCTGCTGCATAGCTAAATCTAATAACTCTGATTGTGTCAGAACTGCTGCACCCAGTAAACAAAGTAATACATTGTTGGATTCAGGGTCTCTTTGACTTCATCATGCTGCTCTGAGATGAGGCAGCAAAAACCTGCTGACAGATTCCTTTTAATAATTTAAGGTAGACCTTTACCCTTCCATCTTAATATTTTATTAAAGGGGTAGCCTCAAGTTTGGAAGTTATCCTCTATCGAAAAGAGGATAACTTCTAGATTGCTTTGGCTGCAACTGGCAGGATCTCTACAGAAGAACCCTTGTGATTGAACTGAGTGTTACATGCACTGATACTGCATTCATTCTTCTGGAAGAGCCGAAGAACAGCTGAACATAGTGCTTGGCTATCTCCAGCAGTCCCATTAAGAATGAATGGAGCAGCAATGTGCATGACCAACCACAGCTCTATTTACACAGGGTTCTTCAGAGCCCCAGTTCTCAGGAATAGTGGGGTCAGAGTGTTCGGATTCCCAAGGATAGAGGATAACTTCCAAACTTGAGCATATGCTTTTACTATGTGTATACTATAACCATACCTCCCAACCGTCCCGGATACAGCGGGACAGTCCCTCTTCTGAGCCTTTGATCCCGGGTCCCGCCCGTGAGGCTGTTTATCCCGGGCTCCACCCACCCACTGTAGCCCCGCCTCGCTGTTTCTCCCTTCTATTCATTACAGAGCCGACCGCGCACCTACTCCTGTGACTGCTGCTGAGGTATGAATCACCCCCTGCAGCAGAGCGACCCCTCCCTGCAGCAGAGCGATCCCCCCTCCCCCAGAGCCGACCCCCCCAGTCCTGGAGCCTGCGTTTGTCTGCAGCTGTTCTCTGACTCCCCGTGTGCGGCTTCTCACTGCTGCAGACACGCGGGGAGTCAGGACGCTGAGGAGACCGTGCAATCAGCACTTCTCTCTCCTGCAGATAGCACTGGCCAGTAATAACCTATGCAGAGTGACATCTGCAGGCTTCTATTACCGATCAGTGGTCTCCTGCCTGTGGAGCAGAGCTGCTGGGTCCTAGCTTCCCAACAACTTCAGCTCTGCTTTATCCTGGCTGCCCTACCAGTTAAAGGGAACATGTCAGCAGAAATTTCACAATAAAAGTAATAGATTCCCCTCTGCAGCTCCTGGGCTGCTTCTAGAAAGGTTCCTGTTGTTATTGTGCCCCCTTTGAGACCTACAAAAATACTTTATGAAGTCTTACCTTTTTGTATGCAAATGTGTTTTTATGGTCACGGGGGCGGGCTGTCTGGCGTCCGTTATTCCCCCTCCTGCCGCTTGAGGGTATGTGCGCACGTTGCTTTTTACCTGCTTTTTACCTGCTTTTTTGCTGCTTTTTCTTCTGCGCTGTTTAATGCCAAAATGGATGTGTTCTTCTATTCAAGCAAAGTCTATGGGAATTTGGGTTTCTTGTTCACACTATGTTGTTCAAAATGCTGCCTTTTTGTGGCAGAACTTTGGTCAAAAACTCAGCTTTTCAGAAAAGCAACATGTCAATTGTTTTTGCCATTTGGGTTTTGCACTGCAAAGCTGAGTTTTTGACCAAAGTTCTGCCACAAAAAGGCAGCATTTTGAACAACATAGTGTGAACAAGAAACCCAAATTCCCATAGACTTTGCTTGAATAGAAGAACACATCCATTTTGGCATTAAACAGCGCAGAAGAAAAAGCAGCAAAAAAGCAGGTAAAAAGCAGGTAAAAAGCAACGTGCGCACATACCCTTACGCAGTCCCCCATTGCTCATTTACATACACAAGAACGCCTTCCTCATGTAACTGTCCTCCCGAAGATTTGCGCATGTGAACGCTTTTTCAGGTGATTGCGCAGGCACGAGATTATGGGCGGCGCTGTGATTGTCATCAACAGCGTTAACCAAGTACCCGCCCATAATCTCGTGCCCGCACTTTTCCCTCTGACTCCACCGTTATGCGCAAGTGCTGGCCATATGAACCATGTTACCTATTACCGCTTGCACGAGATTATGGGCGGGTACTTGGATGACTTTGCTGATGACAATCACAGCGCCGCCCATAATCTCGCGCCCATGGTAATAGGTAACGTGGTTCATATGGCCAGTGCTTGCACATAACGGTGGAGGCAGAGTGAGAAGCGCGGGCACGAGATTATGGGCAGGTACTTGGATGACGCTGCTGATGACAATCACAGCGCCGCCCATAATCTCGCGCCCATGATAATAGGTAACGTGGTTCATATGGCCAGTGCTTGCGCATAACGGTGGAGGCAGAGTGAGAAGCGCGGGCACAAGATTATAGGCGGGTACTTGGATGACGCTGCTGATGACAATCACAGCGCCGCCCATAATCTCGCGCCTGCGCAATCACCTCAAAAGCGTTCACACTTTGCACAGTGCTCAGTCCCGCGAGAGTGGCACTGGGCATGCACAAAACTTCAGGAGGACAGTTACATGAGGAAGGCGTCCTCATGTATGGAAATGAGCAATGGGGGACGGCGTACAGCGGCAGGAGGGGGAATAACGGACGCCAGGCAGCCCGCCCCCGTGACCATAAAAACAGATTTGCATACAAAAAGGTAAGACTTCATAAAGTATTTTTTTAGGTCTCAAAGTGGGCACAATAACAACAGGAACCTTTCCAGAATGCAGCCCAGGAGCTGCAGAGGGGAATCTTTTATTTTTTTTGCTAAATTTCTGGTGACAGTTTCCCTTTAAAGGGAACCTATCAGGTGCAATCTGCACTCAGAGCCAGGAGCAGTTCTGGGTGTATATTGCTAATCCCTGCCTAACCGTCCCTGTATACACTAGCATAGATAAAGGCATCTATAGAAAAAGTATTTTTAAAGAGCTTATATCTTATGCTAATTAGCGCGGGGACTAGTCCCAAGGGCGTTACTTCACTTGGCTAGTCGGCTCACATAGCGTATTAGTACTCACACAGGGGCGTAATAACATGCTAACATGCTATGCGAGCCGACTAGCCAAGTGAAGTAACGCCCTTCGGACTAGTCCCCGCGCTCATTAGCATAAGATATAAGATCTTTAAAAATATTTGTTCTTGATCTCTTTATCTATGCTAGTGTATACAGGGACGGTTAGGCAGGGATTAGCAATATGTGCCCAGAACTGCTCCTGGCTCTGAGTGCATATTGCACCTGACAGGTTCACTTTAAAGGGAACCTGTCACCAGATTTGGGGCCTATAAGCTGCGGCCACCACCAGCGGGATCTTATGTACACATTCTAACATGCTGCATACCTCCCAACCGTCCCGGATACAGCGGGACTTTCACGCTTTACGTTGTTTGTCCCGTTGCCACGGGCGGGACGGCCGGCTCCCGGGCTCCGCCCACCCACTCTCTCTCCGCCTCCCTGCTTTTCCCTCCTACCATCCTAGTAGACGTGGCATAGAGAGGAGCGCTGCCTGTGCTGCTGCTGGTACAGTAAACTAATCTCCCCAGCGCTGATTTCCCTCCCTCCCCCCTCACCCCCGGCCGGAGCCTGTCTGTGCGGTCGGCCGGCCGCCTGTCTGTGCGGTCGGCCGGCCGCCTGTCTGTGCGGTCGGCCCGCCACCTGTCTGTGCGGGCGCCCCCCTGCCACCTGTCTGTGCGGGCGCCACCCGCCGCCTGTCTGTGCGGGCGCCCCCCGCCGCCTGTCTGTGCGGGCGCCCCCCTGCCGCCTGTCTGTGCGGGCGCCCCCCTGCCGCCTGTCTGTGCGGGCGCCCCCCTGCCGCCTGTCTGTGCGGGCGCCCCCCGCCGCCTGTCTGTGCGGGCGGCCCGCCGCCTCATTGTGCGGGCAGCCGGCCGCCTCTCTGTGCGGGCGGCTGGCCGCCTCTCTGTGCGGGCGGCCCGCCGCCTGTCTGTGAAGGCGGCCGGCCGCCTGTCTGTGAAGGCGACCGGCCGCCTCACTGTGCGGGCGACCGGCCGCCTCACTGTGGCTGCCTGCGTGTCCGTGCTGGAGGCCCGCCGGCTGCCTGCG
This sequence comes from Anomaloglossus baeobatrachus, assembly GCF_048569485.1. NCBI lineage: Eukaryota > Metazoa > Chordata > Amphibia > Anura > Aromobatidae > Anomaloglossus > Anomaloglossus baeobatrachus. The sequence continues at coordinate 453,087,219 of NC_134355.1, read as the reverse complement.
TGTCCGTGCTGGAGGCCCGCCGGCTGCCTGCGTGTCCGTGCTGGAGGCCCGCCGGCTGCCTGCGTGTCCGTGCTGGAGGCCCGCCGGCTGCCTGCGTGTCCGTGCTGGAGGCCCGCCGGCTGCCTGCGTGTCCGTGCTGGAGGCCCGCCGGCTGCCTGCGTGTCCGTGCTGGAGGCCCGCCGGCTGCCTGCGTGTCCGTGCTGGAGGCCCGCCGGCTGCCTGCGTGTTTGTGCTGAATGGGTGTGGATGGGGAGTGGATATGGGCGTGACTGTGAAATGGGTGTGGTTAGGGGGCGTGGCCTAAAAATTTGCCGCGGCGCGCTACGCGCGCCGCAAACTTTGTCCCTCTTTTACTTCTTTAAAAGTTGGGAGGTATGCTATAACTATAGCAATGGTCACTAGACACATAGACATCCAGACCTACATAGAAATAATCCTGATAGCCCCTATAGTTGCATCTTAGTAACTTGTCAAATGGATCCTCAGGCCATGGGCGCAGATTAGTCTTGAGAACTCAAGCAGGCAAAACATTCTTTTCACTGACATACAATAAGCATCCATCTCCTGGAACAATGCTGCATGATTAGAATCTACTCCAGAAATATCCATTCTTGTTCTCCTTTGGCAACTCCAAAAGTGATTACTTTGCAGTGTCAGATACTTTGAAGCCTTGCTCCATTCAAAATTCTCTGCACACAGCCCGAATCCAGGCACCCTCTGCAGCTGGAAACTCTTCAATCAGCTCATTTTATAAAGTCCAAAGATCAAATAGTTTTGCTGAATATTTTCTCACCATCTGGAAAACAAAAAAGAGCCTTGATACAGCATTATGCAAAGAAAAAAACAACAGAAAGGGTTAAAGTTTGTTGTCATATTCCAAAATAATAACAAATAAAAATGAATACAAAAAATAATGAATACATTTAAGTAGGCATGAGCAGATCCATGAAACTTCAGGCATGCCATGTTCAGCTGGACTGTTCAGTTTGCGAACCGTACTTGACCCAAATTTGACCCCGGACTCCATATACAGTAAGTCAATGGAGACCCGAAGTTCTGTGCTGTACAATGTTTCTAGTAAGGGCTAGGGGGCTGCAAAAGGAAGTAAAATAGGGGCAATTGTCCTGCAAACAAATGCGGATAGGGAATAAGTAAAAAAATAAAAATGTCATGGGATCACTCCTATTTTTGCAACCAGCTCAGATAAAGCAGAAAACTGTGGGCTCCAACCCTCATCTATCTGCGTTATCTTGGCTGATTATCAAAAAATAAAAGGATCCCACTTTGTTTTTTAATTTTATAAAAATAAATTAATACTAAAAAAGATGGTGTGGGCTCCTCCTGATTTTTGATAAGCCAAGGTAAAGCAGACAGCTGGGGGCTTGTATTATCAGGGTGGGAAGACCCATGGTTATTTGGCCCCACCAAGCCTAAAATTAGCAGCCCACAGCTGTTCCAGAAGTGGCACATCCATTAGATGTGCCAATTCTGACACTTTGCCCACTTCACGATTGACCTGCTACAATGACAATCGGGGTAATACTTTTGGGTTTGATATCAGCTGTGAATTGTCAGCTGCTATCTAGCCCAGGGATTAGTAATGGACAGGCAAGTATCAGATACTGCCATTACTAACTTGGCAAGTGTATGTTTAATAACACACACACATGCACAGTATAAAAATTATTTATTTGAATAAACATTCCCCCACACTCCCTTGTTCACCAATTTATTTAATAAAAAATATTCGAAGTTCTAACGTAATCCAGTTGGTGAATATTGATTCCCTCACACTTTCTCGTTCACCAGTTTATTAATTAAAAAGAAATTCTCAAAGTTCCGAGTGGGCAGGGTCCTCTCTCCTTCTATACCAATCTGTATCTTGTATTGTTTATGATTATTGTACTTGTCCCTATTATGTATACACCTTTTCACATGTACAGCGCCCTGGAATCAATGGTGCTATAATAATAAATAATCAATGCTGTAATGCCCCACGACGCCCATTGATTCGTATGGAGCTTCGTTCTAAGATCGTTCTCAGAATGAGGCTCCATAGGTCACTGCCGGTCATCGGCATGTATGTAATTTCTCACTCTCATAGTTGACTGCATCCACCCTCTTACCTTTCTGAAATATCGGTACTACGTCAGCCATTCTCCAATCCTGTGGAACCAACCCTGTTACAAGCGAGTCTAAGAAGATGAGATACAGTGGTCTGTCAGTTACTGATCTCAATTCCCTTAATATCCGTGGATGAATAACATCTGGCCCGGGGATTTGTCAATGTTTAATTTGCTCAGATGCAGGAGTTCTTGTGTTAAATTAGTTATATGAAGTGACTATATTGATGTGAATTTTGAATCAAAATCGACAATGAAAGTCTATGGGTCTGTGAAACAAATCGGACAGTAATCCGATGCCATCACGGACTGCTAGATAGGAAAGAATAAAGATTTTTTTTCCTTTTCAGATAGGGGAAAAACCAATGAAATTTGAACCATACTTGGATTAAACTCTGTTGAAGCTCTGAACGAAAAGCTCAGTCTGTTTTTCTTGTACTTGAAAAAAATGGAAGTGGACATCTGACTGAGTCTTTACATGTCCAGTCCTGGATTTTTATAGAGTGATGGGTACAGTAGGTAATTTCTAGAGATCAGTGAATAAACTCAAGTGGAATTGAATTCATTCATATTATGCAAAAATCAGAATTCGCCAAAATCTAGATTCTTTGTAATTCACTTCCACGCAGATTCAGCAAAATGATGGCCGCTAGCCGCTATTTTTTTTATAAACTACAAAAAGCCATCAAAATGTATAATAAAAAAGAAAAATCCTTATACTCATTTCTCTGACCCCTTTACATCACCTATTTAGTCCTTGGCTCATCTTCACATTGCCGCCTTTTTCACTGAAATCCCTAGACCTTCACGCTAGGCTGGGATATCTGTCTTTTATGAGGGCCTGGGACGGTTCTGCGCAAACACGCAAAAGGTCACAATGTTCTGATGTTATGACGTGACGTGCGCACGCATGGGTAGAACCCTCCGGGGCCCTCATCAAAGATGGATGAGAGGCCCAGTATGAGAGGCCTGCGGATCTCTACAAGAGCGGCAGCAATATGAACATGCGGCGAGAACTACATGGGAGGTAGTGAGGAGCGGAGGGGATGTAGAAGTCAGCGGTGAGGTGAGAATAGGAATATTTCTTATTTTTTACATAGTATGTTTATTATGTTATGATCCATTTTGGAGGAGTTTGCCTGGACTGTCATAAAAATGGCAAAAGTTTAAAAAAAATTGCCCAACTTCAAGTTGCCCAAAAATGTTACAACATTTGAAGGTGTTTTATGCCAGATAACTAGTGTAAACACCATCATAAGTCAGGGCCTATGTGCACACATCACCAAGGGGTAAATACAGCTCCATGGAGTGGTACCATATAGCACCACATGGAAGTTTGCCCATAGGTACTTCTGAATGCAGTGTAATACAGTAAAATATTTCGGTCCATGGGTTCTCCTGCTACATTACACATTATCAGATATTGTATATTATTAAATGGTCAAGACAGGAAAAAAATATTATGCTGAAATCGATTTCTCCAATTGTTCTTAGCTAATTTTCTTGATGTGAATCCCAGCTGTCAACAAATATTGAATTGGGTAAAATTATATATATATATATATAACCCCAAATATCCAATAATTAGTGATGAGTGAGTGCTACAGCTAATGCACGGATGGGCACAACTTGAGTAGCAAGTATAATGGAAGTTAATGGGGGGAACTCGAGTATTTTTCCAGAAGACTTCACAGAAAAATGCTCGTGTTCCCCATTGACTTCCATTATACTCAGGTACTCAAGTCTCGTCCATCCAAGCATCTGATCATGGTAGTGCCCACTCATCACTACTAAAAAGTGTTGATCAATTTATGTTGTTTTTTTTTACTAAAGTTGTTTATTACTATTTTTTCTTTACTTTAATCAGTAGCCTTAAATTAGTTGTCACCTCTTCGAAAATTGTGGTCCCAAGGTGCAGTTTGCTATAAAAGACAAATTGTGCTTTAGTTTTTGTCTGTGCCTGTTTGTCGGCCATTGGCTCTCACCTAAGTACATGTATTCACAAATCAGATATATAGTTACATAGGTTGAAAAAAGACCTAGGTCCATCTAGTTCAACCTTCCTCCACCAAATCTACATTTTGTCCCTGAGTCATTTATAACCAACAATGTTGTGTACTGAGGAAATCATCCAGCCCTTTTTTAAAAGCTTTTATAGTATCTGCCATTACTACCTCTTGTGGTAGGGCATTCCACAGTCTGACTGCTCTAACTGTAAAGAACCCTTTCCTATTTAGCTGCCGGAATCGCCTTTCTTCCACTTTCAGTGCATGCCCCCTGGTCCTTAGTATTGTCTGTGGAAGGAATAAGTCATGTGCCAGTCCATTATATTGACCACACTGTTTTTTTTTACATATACACTGTGTGCAGAATTATTAGGCAAGTTGTATTTTAGAGGATATTTTTTATTATTGATCAACAACTATGTTCTCAATCAACCCAAAAGACTCATAAATATCAAAGCGTAATATTTTTTAGAAGTTGGAGTGTTTTTTTTTTTTATTTGGCTATCTTAGGAGGATATCTGTTTGTGCAGGTAACTATTACTGTGCAGAATTATTAGGCAACTTAATAAAAACTGAATATATTTCCATATCACTTGTTTATTTTCACCAGGTAAACCAATATAACTGCACAAAATTTAGAAATAAACATTTCTGACATGCAAAAACAAAACCCCAAAAAATTAGTGACCAATATAGCCACCTTTCTTTATGATGACACTTTACAGCCTACCATCCATAGATTCTGTCAGTTACTTGATCTGTTTACAAGCAACATTGCGTGCAGCAGCCACCACAGCCTCCCAGACACTGTTCCGAGAGGTGTACTGGTTTCCTTCCCTGTAGATCTCACATTTTATGAGGGATGTGATGGAGCAATGTCCTGCATGAAAACCATGTTTTTCTTGAACGATACCGACTTCTTCCTGTACCACTGCTTGAAGAAGATGTGTTCCAGAAACTAGCAGTAGGTATGGGAGTTGAGCTTCACTCCATCCTCACCCCAAAACGGTCCTACAAGTTCATCTTTGATGATACCAGCCCATACCAGTACCCCACCTCCACCTTGCTGGCATCTGAGTCGGAGTGGAGCTCTCTGCCCTTTACTGATCAGCCTCTGGCCCATCAAGAGTCACTCTCATTTCATCAGTCCATAAAACCTTTGAAAAATCAGTCTTAGGCGGGCTTTGCATGTTGCGACATCGCAAGCCAATGCTGCGATGTTGCACGTGATAGTCCCCGCCCCCGTCGTAGCAGCAATATCTTGTGATTCCTGGCGTAGCGAACATTATTGCTACGCCAGCTTCACATGCACTCACCTGTCCTGCGACGTCGCTCTGGCCGGCATCCCGCCTCCTTCCTAAGGGGGCGGGTCGTATAACGTCAGAGCGACGTCACACGGCAGGCGCCCAATCAAAGCGGAGGGGCGGAGATGAGCAGGCTGTAAACATCCCGCCCACCTTTTTCCTTCCGTATAGCCGGCGGCGGCAAGTAAGGTGATGTTCCTCGCTCCTGCGGCTTCATACACAGCGATGTGTGCTGCCGCCGGAACGAGGAACTACATCATACCTGTCGCGGTAGCGTAATTTTGAAAAAGTCAGAGCCTACACCGATGATACGATAACGACGCTTTTACGCTCGTTAATCGTATCATCTAGGATTTATACACTAAGATGTCGAAAGTGACGCCGGATGTGCGTCACTTTCGATTTGACCCCACCGACATCGCACGTGCGATGTTGCAACGTGCAAAGCCGCCCTTAAGATGTTTTTTGGCCCAGTCTTGACGTTTTATCTTATGTTTCTTGTTCAAAGGTGGTCGTTTTTCAGCCTTCCTTACCTTAGCCATGTCCCTGAGTATGGCACACCTTGTGCTTTTTGATACTCCAGTAACGTTGCAGCTCTGAAATATGGCCAAACTGGTGGCAAATGGCATCTTGGCAGCTTTACGCTTGATTTTCCTCAATTCATGGGCAATTATTTTGCGCCTTTTTTGCTCAACATGCTTCTTGCGACTCTGTTGGCTATTTGCCATGAAACGCTTGATTGTTCGGTGATCACGCTTCAAAAGTTTGGTAATTTCAAGACTGCTGCATCCCTCTGCAAGACATCTCAGAATTTTGGACTTTTCAGAACCTGTCAAATCTCTCTTCTGCCCCATTTTGCCAAAGGAAAGGAAGTTGCCTAATAATTAAGCACACCTTAAATAGGGTGTTGATGTCATTACACCCCACCCCTCCTCATTACAGAGATGCACATCACCTGTTTTACTTAATTGGTAGTTGGCTCTCAAGCCTATACAGCTTGGAGTAGGACAACATGTATAAAAAGTATCATGTGATCAAAATACTAATTTGCCTAATAATTCTGCACACAGTGTAAATGAGATCTCCTCTGAGATGTCTTTTTTCTAAGCTAAACATATGTTACGTTTTAAACCTCTCATTATATGTGAGGCCTTCCATTCCTTGTAGGAGTCTAGTTATTCGCCTTTGCACTCACTCTAATTTCTGAATGTCCTTTTTAATTAATCTATTCCAGATTTGGCCTTACAAATGATTTATAGAGGGGTAACAATACGATGATCTCACCGAATCTAATCTCTCATTTTATGCACCCTAAAATCTTGTTTGGTTTTGCACTTGCTGCTTGACATTGAGTTCTGCTGCTCAGCTCCTCCTGTTCTGTAGTCCCGAGTTTACTTCCATTTAATGTATACACAGCTATAGGATTACTCCATCCTAGATGCATTACTTTACATTTATCAACATTACATTTCATTTACCAAGTATCTTCCCATTCTGGCATCTTATCCAGATCTTTTTGTAATATTGTGCTATCAAGGTCACTTTTTAATATCCTACATAGTTTGGTGTCATCAGCAAAGACTGACACTTTACTATCAATTCAATCCACAAGGTTATTAATAAAGAGATTAAAAAGAATTGGTCCTAGCACAGATCCTTGTGGTACCCCACTGCTGACTATAGCCCAATTAGAGAATGTACCAATTATGACTACTCTTTGTTTCCTATCTTTTAGCCAATTCCTTACCCAGTTGCATATAGTTTCCCCTAGTCCTTGCTTCTGGAGCTTTAGTATGAGGCTATTATGTGGTACAGTATCAAATGCCTTTGCAAGGTCCAAAAAAATCACATTAGCTGCATTACCAATATCCAGGTTTGCACTTACCCCCTCATAGAACCCCAACAGATTGGTTAGACACGACTTATCTTTCATAAATTCATGCTGCTATAAGTCAATCAGATTTGTGTTTGCAGGGTCTGTTGATGACCAATGTTTTAATGTCCTGGAGTGAGACAGGAGAAGGCAGTTTTGTGCAAGGATGACAATTGGCAGCAAGGAGGACTCAAGCTGTGAACCCCATGCATATTGTGGGCCTGATAAAAGCGGGGTGCATTACAACTAAGACACAGACTGGACTGGATGGACATACAATGCCTTGCGAAAGTATTTGGCCCCCTTGAATTTTTCAACCTTTTCCCACATTTCAGGCTTCAAACATAAAGATAAAAAATTTAAATTTTATGGTGAAGAATCAACAAGTGGGACACAATTGTGAAGTTGAACAAAATTTATTGTTTATTTTAAACCTTTATAAAAAAAAATAATAAACTGAAAATTGGGGCGTGCAATATTATTTGGCCCCTTTAAGTTAATACTTGGTAGCGCCACCTTTTGCTACAATTACAGCTTCAAGTCACTTGGGGTATGTGTCTAGAAACTGAAATTCTTGCCCATTCTTCCTTTGCAAACAGCTCGAGCTGAGTGAGGTTGAATGGAGAGCGTTTGTGAACATCGTTTTTCAGCTCTTTCCACAGATTCTCGATTGGATTCAGGTCTGGACTTTGACTTGGCCATTCTAACACCTGGATACGTTTATTTGTGAACCATTCCATTGTAGATTTTGCTTTATGTTTTGGATCATTGTCTTGTTGAAAGACAAATCTCCGTCAGTCTCATGTCTTTTGCAGACTCCAACAGGTTTTCTTCAAGAATGGTCCTGTATTTGTCTCCATCCATCTTCCCATCAATGTTAACCATCTTCCCTGTCCCTGTTGAAGAAAAGAAGGCCCAAACCATGATGCTACCACCACCATGTTTGACAGTGGAGATGGTGTGTTCAGGGTGTTGAGCTACATTCCTTTTACGCCAAACATATCATTTGGCATTGTGCCCAAAAAGTTCGATTTTGGTTTCATGTGCACCTGCACCTTCTTCCACATGTTTGGTGTGTCTCCCAGGTGGCTTGTGGCAAACTTTAAACAACACTTTCTATGGATATCTTTGAGAAATGGCTTTCTTCTTGTCACTCTTCCATAAAGGCCAGATTTGTGCAGTGTATGACTGATTGTTGTCCTATGGACAGACTGTCCCACCTCAGCTGTAAATCTCTGCAGTTCATCCAGAGTGATTATGGGCCTCTTGGATGCATCTCTGATCAGTCTTGTCCTTGTTTGAGATGACATTTTTGGGGGATGGCCGGGTCTTGGTAGATTTGCAGTGGTATGATACTCCTTCCATTTCAATATGATCACTTTCACAGTGCTTCTTGGGATGTTTAAAGTTTTGGGAATTTTTTTATAACCAAATCCAGCTTTAAACTTCTCCACAACAGAATCACAGACCTGCCTCTTGTGTTCCTTGGTCTTCATGATGCTCTTGTGCTTTAAATAGAACACTGAGACTATCACAGAGCAGGTGCACACAGGGGGCTTATATTATCATCAGTCATTTATGGACAACATTGGATCATTCAGAGATCCTCAATGAACTTCTGGAGTGAGTTTGCTGCACTGAAAGTAAAGGGGACGAATAATATTGCACGCCCCAATTTTCAGTTTATTGTTTTTTTACAAAAGTTTAAAGTAAGCAATAAACTTCTCAATTGTGTCCTACTTGTTGATTCTTCACCATAACATTAAAATTTTTATCTTTATGTTTGAAGCCTGAAATGGGGGAAAAGGTTGAAAAATTCAAGGGGGCCCCAAATACTTTTTCAAGGCACTGTACCATATATACCGGACTTAAGGCCGCTTTACACCCAGCAACATCGCTAAAGTGATGTCGTTGGGGGTTACGGAATTCGTGACGCGCATCCAGCCTCATTAGCGATGTCGTTGCATGTGACACCTACGTGCGATCAATAAAGGTCGCAAAATCGTTTATCGTTGACATGCTCCCTTATTCCCAAATATCGTTGCAGCTGCAAGTACGATGTTGTTCGTTGTCCCTGCGGCAGCACACATCGCTATGTGGGACACCGCAGGAACGAGGAACCTCACCTTACCCTGCGTCCGCCGGCAATGAGGAAGGAAGGAGGTGGGCGGGATGTTCGTCCCTCTCATCTCCGCCCCTCCGCTTCGATTGGGTGGCCGCTTAGTGACGTCACTGTGATGCCGAACGAAGCGCCCCCTTAGAAAGGAGGCAGTTTGCCAGTCTCAGCGACGTCGCTAGGCAGGTAAGTAATGTGACTGGTCCGAGCGATTTTGTGCGCCACGGGCAGCGATTTGCCCATGACACACAAACGATGGGAGCGGGTACGCACACTAGCAATCTCGCTAGCAAGAAGATCGCAGCGTGTAAAGCACCCTTTAGTGTGTGTTCATCCTTGGCTAACCGTACCTAGTCTTGTATTAACGTTCTTATGTCTGCCATAGCTCCTGAAGATAAGTAAAAGCTGTTGTATTCACTGGAAAAGTGTCCTAAGGATTACACCCACACTAATGACTGACTAATAGATCAAATCAAATAAATATTAAAAAGTCTCAGTCTCGACGGGTTTCTTAGACCCTATATACTTGGACAATTCTTCAAGACACTTTATTAAATTAGCAGCATAAGGCTCCAATCCCAGCCTCCCCTACTACCACTGGCGGACACAATAAAAAAAGGGTCCCTGTGCAAGAATAATATATGGGACCTTTTCAGTTCAATAACTCTTCAAATTGCATAATAATTCCTCCTGCTTTGGAAGTGGTAATGGGCCCTCCAACCTCTTGGGCCCCTTGTGGCTGCACCAATGATCTGTCTGCCTCTGCCTACCACAGCTGTACCACTTAATCCCAGTAGAAGAAAAACAGACATTTATTCTCCACCAGATGTATTTATTTCTTTACTCTCTGGAGAGCCATATATATATATTTTTTTTTATATATATATCTATATATAGATATATATATATATATATATATATATATATATCTAGATATATATATATATATATATATATATATATATATATATATATCTAGATATATATATATATATATATATATATATATCTAGATATATATATATATATATATATATATATATATATATATATATATATCTAATAATAATAATAATAATAATTTTATTCATTTATATAGCGCTATTAATTCCATAGCACTTTACATACATTGGCAACACTGTCCCCAATGGGGCTCACAATCTAGAGTCCCTATCTGTATGTCTTTGGAATGTGGGAGGAAACCGGAGTACCCGGAGGAAACCCACGCAAACACGGGGAGAACATACAAACTCCTTGCAGATGGTGTCCTTGGTGGGATTTGAACCCAGGACCCCAGCGCTGCAAGACTGCAGTGCTAGCCACTGAGCCACCGTGCCGCCCCAATCAATATGATGTCTAGCAATGATATAAAAAAAAGAAAAAATAATGCCTTTCAAGATCCCCTTCACTACATAATTTGACTATTTCAACTAAGCGAGGCATATTGTAGCAGTTAAAGGGAATCTGTCACAGATTTTTGCTATGTAATCTAAGAGCATCATGATGTAAGGCGAGATATCCTGGTTCCAGGGATGTATAAGTTATTGAGTTGCTTGCTGCAGTTTTGATAAAAATCACTTTATTTGCTGCAGATCAGCCAGGTCTCTGTGTTCTGAACTCCGTACAACGTCATCCACACCACAGATTGGCAGCTTTCTATATACACTGTGCATTGGCAGAAAACTGCTATTCAGTGTTGGGAGCTGGGTTACACAAAGCAGGAGGACTACATAGCACAAGAAAACTAGTCTTCTAATGATAATATCTTGCTCATAAAACGTTGATTTTATTCAAACTGCAACAAGCAGGCCAATAAGTGATACATGGCTGTAATAAGTTTCTCTACATCTTGCTGCTCTCAGATTAAATAGCAAAAACTTTGTGACATATTCCCTTTAATAACCTGGTTCATCATATCCTCCATAAGACATTTATGTTAACTGAAGAGCAGTTACTTATTTGAAACCCTTAAGGCCGCTTTACACGCTGCGACATCACTTAAGCGATCTCATTGGGGTCACAGAATTTGTGACGCACATCCAGTCTATTTAGCGATGCCGTTGTGTGTGACACCTATGAGCGATTTTGCATCATCGCAAAAACGGGCAAAATTGCTCATCGGTGACATGGCGGTCCACTCTCGAATATTGTTGTGTGGCGCCCTGGACAAGCCAGGGGCCACAGAGAACAACACCCACACACCCCACACTCCCGGTCAGGGACATCAAAGTCAGACACAAACCCTTGTTGCCTCCCTCCAGGGGCTGATGTTCACACCAGGGGGGTGGGCCAGGCAGTTGGTCCCGCCCACCGAGGAGTACACAGTCCTGGAGGCGGGAAAAGAGTTCAATGAGGGAAGTGAAAGTGAGAGGAAGGAAAGTGGTAAAGGAGCAGACAGAAGTTGGTCAGGGTGTGTGGCCCGGACGGAACAGCAAGGTTGGCAGACGGTGGTGACCGTCTGCAGGAGTGGCCTATTGGAGTCTACCGTAAGGACCGTGGACGGGCGGTGGCCCGGCGGTACCGGACCAGTACACAAAGAGAAGTCGGCACCATCTGGCAGGGGCTTACGGACCCCAGCAAGGCTAGGAGTCGCCGTGAATTTGCCAAATCCGTTAGCGAAGGGAACCTCCTGGGTTTCCCAGCAGCCAAGTCCCGACAGAAGGCAACCGTCCAACCGTGAGAGGGAAACACAGCCAAGGCTACCGTTCCCAGGGCGAGAGCCTGTGGGCAAAAGGGGCTCCTCCGGCCCACATCCAAGCCGGGGAGCGGGTTACCGGTGGGAACCCATTGGAACCGTTTACAGTACATAGGTGCAGGGAAAGGCAGTCACCATCAACCTGCCGGGAGAAACGACACCTCAGCCGTCTGTGGGACCCGTCCATCCAGCCGTGTGTTTTACCAAGAACTGTGTCCTCATCATTGGCTGAGTGAGTACCACCGTGCCGTGCGGCACAGCGCTGCCCCTGCGACCCTGCACCTCACCAGGCCCCGTAACCCGCCTGCCATCCATACCTACCCCATCACCGGGCCCCGGGACAACCAACCCCCTACCTACGGAGGGGAGAACTAACATCAAAGCTGCTCCCTGTCACCGCTCCCGGGATCCCCGTCCAGAGCAGCGGTGGTGTCACCAACTTCACCACAACCGTGGGTGGCGTCACGGACAATCACCAAATCCCCACCATCCAATCCCCAGCCCCTTTTCACTCACGGGCGAGGAGCGCCGCTCGAGTCCCCGGGATCCGGCCCACCGCTCGAGCCACCACCGAGCAGTAGCGGCAGCAGCAGCCGGACCCGAGCAGTGGGAGAGCGTAACGTCCCTTCCTCCGCCCGCGACAGTTGCTGCTGCAGTAACGATGTAGTTCGTCGTTCCTGCGGCAGCACACATTGCTCTGTGTTACACCGCAGGAACGAGGAACTTCTCCTTACCTGGATCCCGACTGCAATGCTTAAGGAAGGTGGTGGGCGGGATGTTCGTCCCGCTCATCTCCGCCCCTCCGCTTCTATTGGGCGGCGGTTCAGTGACGCTGATGTGACGTCGCTGTGACGCTGAGCGAACCGCCCCCTTAGAAAGGACGCGGTTCACCGGTCACAGCGACGTCGCAGGGCAGGTAAGTAGTGTGACGGGTCCGCGCGATGTTGTGCACCACGGGCACCGATTTGCCCGTGTCGTACAACCAATGGGGGCGGGTACCCACGCTAGCGATATCGCAGCGTGTAAAGCGGCCTTTAGACAAATAAAGTGGTGATGGCAATGGGACAAGTGAAACACTCACTAGCAGAGTTATAAAGGTGGTGTTATGGCTCTGCTTTGGGGTTTGAACCGGTCATTTTTCTGATTGTTGGTCAGTTTCCCTTTTGGTTTGACCACAGCCTGTTTTATGTTGGTCCAACTGCTGAAGGATCTCTTGTCTTTCTTAATCTCTGCCTTCCTGTTTTACTTGTGTTCAGGTGTGTGCACTTTCTCATTTGGTTTGCCCAATCAAATTTTTGGCAGGGCTATTTTATACCCACTACTCACATGTCTCAGTGCTGGCTAGAGTTTTGGGTGCATGGTTGTCTGGAGTGTTAGCTCCTTGGTTAGGGTTTTCTTATTGAGACATTGCTATTAGTATTCCCTGCAGTTTGTTTATGGGAATGCCTTCCCAGTCATATCCTATTTGGTTTCATTTAGTTTTGCGAGGATTTTCATGGATTCTGGTATGTGTTTTGGTTTATTTAATTCCATTATTCCTGTGTGACTGTGTTTGCATATTCCGAGCCCTGTGTCTCACCCTCTGCCTGTTTGCACTTCTTTTATGCTTATTCTTGTTTTTGTGTTACACTCTGTTTATAGGTTAAGATGCAATTAAGGACACTTGGGGTCAGCCGATGACGAGTGGGGGCACAATTATGTGATCTTAAGGTGCCAATGTCCAATGTCAGGCAGGGACAAATCAGAGTCAGTTCTAGGACAAGTACTAGAATGTTTTGGGACCTATGGATTTCTGGTTTGTCCATCCCTGTGAGAGTTTAGGGGTTCAGGTGGAATAGATAAAGTTTTGCTATGGATATACTGATACGATAATGACGTTAAGCCCAAGCCATTAATGACCATTATCGCTCCTAGCTTTTTGCTGGCAAAACACATTTGATAGCTGAAAGATGACTTGGAAAACAGCTATTCTCCTGATTCCTCCATACACCAGCTGAGGCCCTGTATTCTGGTGGCAACTTATCTCCCCAATGATCTAAAGAATCTGGTGATTGAATTCCAAATTCCTTATATTCCCTGATATAATCTGAAGGAGGACAGCCTGAAGGCCCCCATACACATTAGTCTAGAGGCTTTCGTGAAAGAATATATAGTTAAGTTTTATACTTATACTCTAAATTTGATATACATATATAAAATAGTTCCAAGACGTGGAGCGCAGACGTCAGCATGCAGTTTGGGTGAAGGGGGATAAAAGGATATGTCTAATTATCATCCTCTAAGGAACTGACACTGGTACAGGTGCCTGGGGATGGTCATGAAAAGAATCAGCGGAGGACTCATTGCTATGGAGCTGGAGAGTTTCAAAAGTGATTCGTGTAATTATAATAATCGGTTACCAAGGAAAGAAATATGCAAGTGAAGCTCCCAAATGTTGTGGGAAGTGTAGATGTGCAAGGGACAAAGATATTTAGGTGGTTACAGCTATATATATGACTTATTTATGTATCTATTTTTGGATATGACTACACCCTACAACACTACTGTCACTGCAGTCATATGATTGGGGTGCAGTACGTTGTCCTTTAGACTCTGTTCCCACTATGAGTTTTTGGTGCAAAAATGCAGCATCTTACAGTTCCTGCAAAGTAGATGGAATTTATAGAAATCTCCTGCACACTGTGCTTGTTTTTCACTGCGGTGCGTGTTTCAGATCCACAACATTTCATTCTCTATTGTGGGTACGCTGAGTTTTCCCCCATATCATTGCATTTGAATCCGAAAATCTGCAGGTAAAAACTAGTTATGCATCTTTAGTTCATGTCCACTGTAGAAATGCACTAAAAATGTATGTAACCCGCCCATCACTGAATCAATAAAGTTTTAATAAAGCCATATACCTGGAAGTATCAAAAACAGAGGAGGTTTATTTAAGGCATGACAAACCAAAAAGAAAGTAAAAAATGCAATGACAAATATACAGGTAACCAAATATACATAATAGATGCAGAAATGGTGCAGAAAATCTGCAACATCAAAAACTTACTAAATACTTATCATGGGAGAACTGTGATCGAAGTCTACGAAATCATGACAGCGTGCAGCAGGCACATGACAACATGTATGTGATTTAGATACTTGCGGTCACGTGCCAACTAGACTTATGCGCGTCTTACAATTCTCTTTTTTTGAGAAAACTCAAACAAGTCCAGTTGGCACGTGACCACAAATATGTAAATCACATACATTTGGTCACTCGACCCCCACTCTCACTGGGAATAGTTACGTGTGCACCACATACAGTTAAAATTCAGCAGTCACATGACTACCACAGTCTTTTGTTCCAAGTCTTGACAAACCCATTTAAATTATCTCCTATTAAAGCCATATCATGCCGTGACGAGGGATGGATCTGTGACGCCCTGGCCTATCAGGTTGTCACAAGGGTGCCGTGCAATCAGCGCTTCTGCATGGTAACCGCTCCCCTTAGTTACGGGTCCTGTCCCTTTGGTGTTGCTAAGAACAGGTATACACAAACCCTGAGGAACACTCTACACCACACCCACCAGACACCCATTGGGAGCATGAGGGGAATAGGGCTGCCCAGATGGAGGGATGGTAGAAGGAGGGCCAGAAGTGTCAAGGAGTAGTCAGAGAGTAGTCAGTGAGCCGTGACAGAAAAAGGTCACGCTGCGGAGCTGGGCTCCTGTACCCGTCCCTGGTGCCAGACGTTGGCCTGGCCTGGAAGGAGCTGGAACCCCGGTCACAGGGGGTAGTGACAGGGGGCACGGTACTGCCACGGAGGGCAGTTCGGTTGCCTTGTGCTACAACCGGGCAGGGGCCAGGGCACGAAGGGGTACGCGGACCCTAGGCTGGAAAGTAGCTTTATGCAACCCAGGAATTCACCCGACGAGGACGGAGTCTTCACGAGCCGTTCTCCACCCGCTCCAAAATTGGGTACTAGCGCAACAAGGGGGAGCAATATCGCTCCGCTAGCCACGCGGGTGAGTGGAACCCGAGTAGTTACAGGCGAAAGGGATCCACAAAGAGTAAACACAGTGCCAAGGGACAAGGCTTCAGACCAACCAGCAACGCCAAAAGGGCACGGACCCAGTGTGTTCAAACAAAGGCTACAGGGCCTTCAGGACTTTGGTTTACCCGTTGTCGGTGTCAGCATCTCTGGACTGTGTGAGTACGTTGTGCCCCTTTACTCCTGACGGGTCCCCAGCCTTCCAACACCGAGCCCCGGGACACCTTCCCCCTGCCCACGGAGGGGTTAACATCACGACCTGCCATCCCATCACTCCTGGGCGCTCTCTCCCAAATGCAGCAGCGGTGGTATCCCACTTTTACCACGACCCGTGGGTGGCGTCACAAACATTACTCAATTATTCCACCCCTTTTGTAAATATTTTTCCCCCTTTTTCTTTCGAGCGGCCGCACGACCCCGCCTCGGGTCCAGAGACCCCTCAAGCCACTGCGGATCCGGGGGCGGCACAGATCACTTAGGACCCTCATAGTAATTTCAGGGGTGGGCCCACAGTCATAAATGTATCACCTATTTGGTCGATAAATCCTAAGTCTCATTTATGTGATTTACATTTTGTGCTCCTCATACCAGCTCTAAAATGCGGCCATATTTCAGCCATCGGCTAAGAATTGTCATAGATCTACTTGTTTTATGAGAGAAAGTATTGTACTTACAACATTTATCTATAAGCCCATAATTAATTTTTTGAACATGAGTGCAGAAAAAGCATGGCACCAAACATGTACTTGTAACCATCAATGTGTGGTAATATTGTATATACAGATAAATCCTGAAAGAGTTAAATGTTGCTCATGCTCAGAAGAGCTGCAATCACAGACAACAGAAATATTCCTTCCTAACACAATCATTTCCAGATTGCTCAAGTGGAAAATAAAGGAACTGTGTAAGGATAGGAGTGTTTTGCTTTCCCAACCTTTCCCAGTCAAGTAACGCACCACTGAGAGATGTGCAGTCTCATAGTAAAACCTATTATATATAACCTCACAGTGTAAAATATTCACCTACCAAACTTTTATCAGTTAACAGGAATGTGTCAGCATGCTTTTCCTATGTAATCTGTAGACAGCGATAGATAGGGTCTGAGATCCAGACTTCAGTGATGTCATTTATTAAGCTGTGTGCTGTTGTTTACTTAAAATGAAGGTTTTATTACCAGGACATTATCATTGCTGGAACTAGCTGCCTAGTGCCAAGTGGCCTGACCACGCCTCCTTCTCTGATAAGCAGCTCATTGTCAATAGACAATGTACACTGAGAGCTGTGGTGTGGGTGGGGTCAGCTTTCTGAGCTCTGCTATATGTTACATCTAAGGCCTCACTCCCACTTGTGTATAAACTGGATGAGTGCATTGTGAGAGAAAAATCGCATTGCACTAGCACCAATGTTATTCAATGAGTCAGTGTTCATCTGTGAGTTTTTCCACAGCTGGAATCGGGCTGAGTAAAAAATCTCAGCATGCTGCATATGACAGTGTAAACGTCCGAGCCTCGCTAATGCAAGTCTATGGGTGTGAAAACCATCTATCTGCCATCCGATTTTTACTTATACATCTCAAATGAAAAAACAAAAACTAATATAAAGATATAGATAGATGATAGAAAGATATTAGATAGATACAGTTAGGTCCAGAAATATTTGGACAGTGACACAAGTTTTGTTATTTTAGCTGTTTACAAAAACATGTTCAGAAATACAATTATATATATAATATGGGCTGAAAGTGCACACTCCCAGCTGCCATATGAGAGTTTTCACATCCAAATCGGAGAAAAGATTTAGGAATCATAGTTCTGTAATGCATAGCCTCCTCTTTTTCAAGGGACCAAAAGTAATTGGACAAGGGACTCTAAGGGCTGCAATTAACTCTGAAGGCATCTCCCTCGTTAACCTGTAATCAATGAAGTAGTTAAAAGGTCTGGGGTTGATTACAGGTGTGTGGTTTTGCATTTGGAAGCTGTTGCTGTGACCAGACAACATGCGGTCTAAGGAACTCTCAATTGAGGTGAAGCAGAACATCCTGAGGCTGAAAAAAAAGAAAAAATCCATCAGAGAGATAGCAGACATGCTTGGAGTAGCAAAATCAACAGTCGGGTACATTCTGAGAAAAAAGGAATTGACTGGTGAGCTTGGGAAATCAAAAAGGCCTGGGCGTCCACGGATGACAACAGTGGTGGATGATCGCCGCGTACTTTCTTTGGTGAAGAAGAACCCGTTCACAACATCAACTGAAGTCCAGAACACTCTCAGTGAAGTAGGTGTATCTGTCTCTAAGTCAACAGTAAAGAGAAGACTCCATGAAAGTAAATACAAAGGGTTCACATCTAGATGCAAACCATTCATCAATTCCAAAAATAGACAGGCCAGAGTTAAATTTGCTGAAAAACACCTCATGAAGCCAGCTCAGTTCTGGAAAAGTATTCTATGGACAGATGAGACAAAGATCAACCTGTACCAGAATGATGGGAAGAAAAAAGTTTGGAGAAGAAAGGGAACTAGTGATGAGCGAGCATGCTTGTAACTACTCGGTACTCGCACAAGTATCGCTGTACTCGGGCTGCTCGGCGGGGACCGAGTAATCTCGCGATACTCGTGCTGTACTCGTGGTCTTCATCCCTGCATGTTGGCGCTCTTTTGAGAGCCAGCCCTCATGCAGGGATTGGCTGGCAGACCACTGCAATGCCACAGCCCTGTTAGTTGTGGAATTGCAGTGATTGGCCGGCCTGCACAGCGTGACCGAGCCTTTATACCGGCCGGCGCGCTGTGCTCTGCTCACAGCTATCCAGACAGTCAGTGCAGGGAGAGTGTCGCTGATTCAGGGAAAGCTTTGCGGCCCTTTATAGCTTTTTCAGTTGCAGGGCTGCAAACAGTGTGACCAAAAGTCCTTCTCAGGACTATTCTAGTTGTATACAGGCAGGCAGGGTATAGCCAGGTCGGAGTACAGTAGCAGAGTCCTTCTCAGGACTATTGTTGCTATATACCGGCAGGGTATAGCCAGGTCTGAATACAGGCTAGTGACCAGAAGAGTCCTTGTCAGGACTATTGTACCAGTATACAGGCAGGCAGGCAGGCAGGCAGGCAGGGTATATATAGCCATTCCTAGTGGTGACCGTATACCAGCCTTCATCATATCTGGGGCTGGTGTACACAGTCTAAAACAGTCCAGATAGTGTCTGACTTGTCTGTAATTGTCGCTCCCCAAAAAAACCTGTTAGGTTCTTAGTGCGTCCGTGCTTGGTTTTTAAAACCGCACGTGTGTGCCTGTCGGTGGCAGCGTACAGGTGCACTTGTGTGCAATTTCCACAAACTTTGATATAACGCACAAGTAGTGAATACACGTCAGCACAGCATTGCAAAATGCGCAAGGACATTGGCAAGGAACAAGGAAGTGGACGTGATGGTGGTGCAGGCAGAGGCCGAGGTCGTGGGCAAGCTCTAATTTCGCCACAACAAAGGGCCACATCTAGTCGCTCGCACGTCCTGTCCCAAATTCTTGGGGACCGCAGCAGTACACCGCTCTTGAACCAAGACCAGTGTCAACAGGTTGTTAGTTGGATAGCAGATAATGCTTCCAGTCAGATTGGCACCACCACAAACACTCTGTCTTCCACACGGTCAAGTGTCAGTAGCCGTGATACTGCACCGCACATTTCTGAACCTGATCCTCCTTCCTACGACCAGGCTGAGTACACGTCCTCCTCGGACATTAATGATCCCACACTTGGACACTCGGAAGAGCTGTTCACGTTTCCATTCACACATTCTGGCCTCTCGCCAGCTCATATTGAAGTGGGTCATGAGGAGATCGTCTGTACAGATGGCCAAATATTTGAGCAGCCACGTTCTCACGAAGTTGGCAACGTGTCTCAACAAGTGGTGGACGATGATGAGACACAATTGTCAGGAAGTCAGGAGGAGGAGCAGGGTGCGGAAGAGGAAGACGACGTGGTGGATGATCCAGTAACTGACCCAACCTGGCAGGAGGATATGCAGAGCGAGGACAGCAGTGCACAGGGGGAGGGAGGCGTAGCATCACAACAGGCAGTAAGAAGCAGGGTGGTGGCCCCAGGCAGAAGTCAGGCAACCGTTCCCCGGAACAACACGACGACACAAGGTGCCTGTACAAATGTTAGGTCTTCCCGAGTCTGAAAGTTTTTTAAGTTGGCTCCAGATGATTCTAAAAAGGCCATTTGCAACACCTGCCGTGCCAGCATCAGCAGGGGTACCAAAACTAGCAGCCTGACCACCACCAGCATGATCAGGCACATGTCAGCCAAGCACCCGACTTTGTGGGAAGTACAACAGAGTCGAGGAGCAGTGCTTGCTGATGTCACTGCTACGTCTTCGCTGGTTGTGCATGCGAGCCAATCCCCTGTCCATGCTGCCTGCGAACAAGCCTCCTCCACTCCTGCACCTGCAGTTGCCTACGCAGAAAGAACACCATCATCAAGCACGTCCTTGTCCCAGCGCAGCGTTCAGTTATCCATTCAGCAAACCTTTGAACGCAGGCGCAAATACACTGCCAACACCCCACATGCCACAGTTCTAAATGCTAACATTTCGCGACTGCTTGCGCTGGAAATGTTGCCTTTTAGGCTGGTGGAGACAGAAGCATTCCGCGACCTGATGGCGGCAGCTGTCCCACGTTACTCGGTCCCCAGCCGCCACTATTTCTCCCGGTGTGCCGTCCCCGCGTTGCATAACCACGTGTCACAAAACATCACACGTGCCCTGAACAACGCTGTTTCACCCAAGGTCCACCTAACCACAGACACGTGGACAAGTGCTTGTGGGCAAGGCCGTTACATCTCGTTGACGGCACACTGGGTTAATATTGTGGAAGCTGGGACCCAGTCTGAGCGAGGGACGGAACACGTCCTTCCCACACCAAGGTTTGCAGGCCCTACCTCAGTCAGTGTTTCACCCACACTCTACAGCTCAGGAATGTCATGCTCTTCAGCCTCCTCCTCCTCCTGCGCATCCTCATCCACTGTACCCTCCACACCAGTCCCAAGCTGGAAGCACTGCAGCACTGCCTCGGCGAAGCGGCAACAGGCTGTGCTGAAGCTAATCTGCATCGGTGACAAACCCCACAATGCAGAAGAGGTGTGGACAGCTCTGAAACAGCAGGCAGATCACTGGCTCACACCTCTGAACCTAAAGCCAGGAAAGGTCGTGTGTGACAATGGCCGGAACCTGGTGGCGGCTTTGAGGCGAGGCCAGCTGACACATGTTCCATGCGTGGCCCATGTGCTCAACCTCGTGGTTCAGCGGTTTATAAAGTCATACCCAGAGCTGTCTGATCTGCTGGTAAAAGTTCGCCGCCTGTCTGCACATTTTCGAAAGTCACCTACTGCTTCAGCCGGCCTTGCCGGCTTTCAGCGCCGTTTGCATCTTCCGGCTCACAGACTGGTGTGTGATGTCCCCACGCGTTGGAATTCAACTCTGCACATGTTGGTCAGGATATGTGAGCAGAAGAGGGCAGTTGTTGAGTACCTGCATCACCTAAGCCGTCGGGAAATGGGTCAAACTCCACACATAACACCTGAGGAGTGGAGATGGATGTCAGACCTATGTACCATCCTCCAAAACTTTGAGGACTCCACCAAGATGGTGAGTGGTGATGACGCCATTATTAGCGTCACCATACCGCTACTCTGCCTTCTAAAACGGTCTCTGCTGAAAAACAAACATGATGCATTGCAGGCGGAGCGCGATGAGTTGCAGCAAGAAACAGTAGTGGGTGTGGGTGATAACACACAGCCCAGCCTCGTCTCATCACAACGTGCAGTGGAGGACTATGACGAGGAGGAGGATGAAGACATGGAGCAACTCTCCGGCCAAATTGAGGATATGACATGCACACCAGTCATATCCTCGGTTCAGCGTGGCTGGCCAGAGGACAGGGTAGATGAGGAGGAGGAGGAGGATGAGGAGGAGGAGGAGGACAGCATGTTCAGTCATCTTGTTGGTCAGGCTACTGAAGTCCTGGCTGTTAAGAGTCTGGCGCACATGGCTGACTTTATGGTAAGCTGCCTGTCCCGTGACCCTCGCGTTAAGAACATCTTGGCCGACAATCATTACTGGTTGGTAACACTGTTAGACCCACGCTACAAGGAGAACTTTTTGTCTCTTATTCCCGTGGAGGAGAGGTCAACCAAAATGCAGCAGTTCCGGAAGGCCATAGTCACGGAAGTAGGCAAAGCATTCCCCTCACAAAACGCTAGTGGCATAGGTCAGGAATCAGTGGACAACCGAGGCGTACAGCTGAGAGAGGCACAAGTCCAATCCGCCAGAGGTAGGGGAACAGTCTTTAAGATGTGGGACAGTTTTCTCAGCCCCTCACGTACCACAGCCCCTGAGGTGCGGGGTAGTGCCACAAGAAATCCTAAGTTTGCCCAGATGCTGAAGGAGTACCTTGCAGATCGAACAACTGTACTCCGACATTCCTCTGTGCCTTACAATTATTGGGTATCCAAGCTGGACACGTGGCATGAATTGGCTCTCTACGCCTTGGAAGTCCTGGCCTGCCCTGCCGCTAGCGTTTTGTCAGAGCGTGTTTTTAGTGCCGCAGGTGGAATCATTACAGATAAACGCACCCGCCTGTCAACTGAAAATGCTGACAGGCTGACTCTGATCAAGATGAACAAGGGTTGGATTGGGCCAGACTTCACCACACCACCAGCAAATGAGAGCGGAATTTAAAGTTTGCCATGTATCTCCATTCACCCATGGGTACACACTTCTGGACTTTGGATAATCGCTGGACTGCTCCTCCTTCTCCTCATGCGCCACCATGATGACCGTTACAAATTGCAATACTTAGGCCTTTGTTTCAGGTATACCCCCAGTGGTAAATTTTTTCGCCCATTCTTTGCAGAATGGACATTACAACGACAGGAGACCCGCTCCTTTGCAATGGGAACAATGTTTTGAGGCCCTCATGCACGTCTCTACCCAGGGACAACGTGGAGCCTCCCAATTTTTGGCTGCCCTGCCTAAGGGCTATACTATAATACACCCACTTCCTGACAATGGACACTTAATGTTTTGAGGCCCTCATGCACGTCTCTACCCAGGGACAACGTGGAGCCTCTCAATTTTTGGCTGCCCTGCCAAAGGGCTATACTATAATACACCCACTTCCTTACAATGGGCACTTCAAGTTTACAGGCCCTCATGCACGTCTCTATCCAGGGACAATGTGGAGCCTCTCAATTTTTGGCTGCCCTGCCTAAGGGTTATACTATAATACACCCACTTCCTTACAATGGGCACTTCAAGTTTACAGGCCCTCATGCACGTCTCTATCCAGGGACAATGTGGAGCCTCTCAATTTTTGGCTGCCCTGCCAAAGGGCTATACTACAATAGACCCACTTCCTTACAATGGGCACTTCAAGTTTACAGGCCCTCATGCACGTCTCTACCCAGGGACAACGTGGAGCCTCCCAATTTTTGGCTGCCCTGCCAAAGGGCTATACTATAATACACCCACTTCCTTACAATGGGCACTTCAAGTTTACAGGCCCTCATGCACGTCTCTATCCAGGGACAATGTGGAGCCTCTCAATTTTTGGCTGCCCTGCCAAAGGGCTATACTACAATAGACCCACTTCCTTACAATGGGCACTTCAAGTTTACAGGCCCTCATGCACGTCTCTACCCAGGGACAACGTGGAGCCTCCCAATTTTTGGCTGCCCTGCCAAAGGGCTATACTATAATACACCCACTTCCTTACAATGGGCACTTCAAGTTTACAGGCCCTCATGCACGTCTCTATGCAGGGGCATTGGTGAACCTCACAATTTTGGACTGCCCTGGCAAAGGAAAATACTACAAAGACTCACTTCCTCAAAATGGGCACATTAGACTCAAGAGGCCTTCATGTACGTCTCTTCTCAGGGACATCGGAGTGCCACACAATGTTTTCACGTAAAATCTTTCATGTATTAATCTCAAAAAGTAACATACACCAGCTCTAGCTCACTATTGGGTATGTGCCCTTAACATTTCTGCCATGAAAAATCATTTTGGGGTCATTTTGGAAGGTTTTCTGGTGAGTCCGTAAAAATGGCGTGAAACGCGGACAAAATTGTTCACAGCTGTGACTTTTGAGTGATAAATGCTTCAAGGGGTCTTCCCCATGCTGTTGCCATGTCATTTGAGCACTCTTCTGAGACTTTTGTGACATTTTTAGGGTTTCTCCATGCTGCCGGGGGGTCATTTCACAAAAATACTCGGGTCTCCCATAGGATAACATTGGGCTCGTTGCTCGGCCCGAGTACACGAGTATCTTGGGATGCTCGGCCCGAGCTTCGAGCACCCGAGCTTTTTAGTACTCGCTCATCACTAAAGGGAACGGCACATGATCCAAGGCACACCACATCCTCTGTAAAACATGGTGGAGGCAACGTGATGGCATGGGCATGCATGGCTTTCAATGGCACTGGGTCACTTGTGTTTATTGATGACATAACAGCAGGAGGAAACCCAGCGTTTGGTGATGTCCATGGGTTCCAGACTTAAGGCAGTGATTGCCTCCAAAGGATTCGCAACAAAACATTGAAAATAAAAATATTCTGTTTGGGTTTGGTTTATTTGTCCAATTACTTTTGACCTCCTAAAATGTGGAGTGTTTGTAAAGAAATGTGTACAATTCCTACAATTTCTATCAGATATTTTTGTTCAAACCTTCAAATTAAACGTTACAATCTGCACTTGAATTCTGTTGTAGAGGTGTCATTTCAAATCCAATGTGGTGGCATGCAGAGCCCAACTCGCGAAAATTGTGTCACTGTCCAAATATTTCTGGACCTAACTGTAGATATCCTGCAGATATATAATTTTGCAACCCCCACATATTGTAAACTTGCACTCTTTAGTGTTTTTCGCGTGGCACTAAAGGATGTTTTGGCTTGATTAACTCAATGAATAAATAATTTAAAAAAATGTCCCCCTTATTTTGATACACAGCAAAGGTATAGCAGACAGCTGCAGGCTGATTTTATCAGGCTGGGAAGGTCCATGGTTATTTATTCCTTTCCAGCTTAAAAATACCAACCCGCAGCGTCCCCAGAAGTGGTGCATCCATTAAATGGGCCAATTCTGGCACTTTGCCTCTGTTCTTCCTGTTTGCCCTGGTGCACTGTTATTGGGGTTGATGTCATCTGTAAATTGTCCGAAAACACAGCTGGCAACAAGCCCACAAGTTAGTAATGGAGAAGTGTCTATCAGAGACCCCCTTTACTAAGCCAGTAAGTAGAAAGAAAGAAAAAACTCACACAAATTCTTTATTTTAAAAAACACTTCCTGACTGGTTCACCAATTTATTTAAATAACAGTCAAACCTATGCAGGTCTGATGTAGTCCAGGGAAACTGACATAGTCCTGGGAATTCAACGTAGTCCACAAATGGAAAACTGGAAAACATAAACAGAGATAAATAAAAACAAGGCACTGTCTCTCGTTCACCAATTTATTAGAAAGCAAAGTTCCCATGCAGGTCTGATGCACTCCAGCACTTCCAACCATGTTCCCCGACTCCGACGATCAAAGGCTATAGAACCTCATTCTGACAGTGCTGTGCGAGACCTGGCGACTGTGATTAGCCGTTACGTCAGTAAGGTCACAAAAGTCACCGCTCATCACAGTCGCTGGGTATCATGGGATGCAGTGTAATCTGTGAGTGGCTGCTGCTCAAAGCCCATGTATTTTAAAAATAAACTATTTTTGTGTGTTTTTTTTCTTTTTACTAACACCAGGGCTAGATGCCAGCTGACACTACACAGCTGACATCAACCCCAACTACCAACAACCCAATTGCCTACACACCAGGGCAATTTGGAACAGTCAAAGCAAAGCACCAGAATTGGAGCATCAGATGTGTTATGCCATGTCTGGGGAGGCTGTGGGCTGCTATTTTTAGGCTGGGAAGGGTCCAATAACCATGCACCTTCCCAGCGTGATAATATCAGACGCAGCGATCTGCATTACCTTTGCTACTTGCATAAAATTGGACAGGATCCTATGCCGTTTTTTCCATATATTTATTTATTTATTTATTTATAAGTTATACAAGCCTAAACACCCTTCAGTGCCACATGAAAGGCACATGTGTACAATGGTGCAAGTGTATAATATATAGGTTTTTTTTAAATTATATATCTGCAAGATATCTATCTAGCTATCTAATATCTGTCTATTTTATCTATCTAACTGTTACCTTGCTATCATCTTTAGATTAGATTGCTTTTCGGAGCTAGTCCTTATTCATTGTATCAATACAAAAAAATAGAGGCATAAGAATTAGGAGAAAAATGTTCATCCATACACTTAGGTAAATACAAACAAACATGTTTCGGATCAATACAATGAATATTGCTATCTCCGAAACGCGTTTGTTAGTATTTACCTCAATATATGGATGAACATTTTTTCTCGTAATTTTTATGCCTCTATTTCTTTGTCTCGACTGTTAAAAATGTATATGGAATAAAATGTTATTTTAAGAAGAACGCCTTGCTGGATATTCATCTAATTTTTTATAATTTTAGTCTATGGGGCTTTACACAAGTCCAATTTTTTTTCCTCGGGCAGAATTAGTCCGAGGAAAAAAATCACAGCATGTCTGAGTTGCCTCCATAAAGCAGATTGTACTTGGCCATGCAAAGTGTCCAAGTAAAAAATGGAGTAGAGAATGTTTTGTCCTATCTTCTCCACATTTGAGAATATCGGACCACAGTCCGAGTGTGATCAGAATGAAATTCCATAACTGATACGATTTTCTCGGATGAGAAAAAATGATTGTGTGACCCTAGCCTAAGAGTGATAAGTAGATAGAGCTGAGCGGTTTGCTTATAATCCGGGTCCGGCGGATCTGTCGCAGGTTGTGAAAGAAGTCCGGATGCGATCCGGAATCCGGACCAATGTAAGTCAATGGGGGGGGAGAGAGAGAGAGTAAAAAATAATAAAAACCGAACCCGGATCGTGGAGCCGGATTCCGGGATCCAGGTCGGACCCGGATTGGACCCTGAAATCGCTCGGATCCGGACTTTTACAGTTCGGGTCCGCTCAACACTAGTGATAAGGCTTTCAAACCATACTGACAGAACGAGCTCACTGATAGACTTGATGAGCCCATACAGTCTTCTTTGTAACCATGAGATATAGAGGCTGTAAAAGCTCCCATATTTTTTTTTTTAAACCACCACAATATATGCATTAAAGTAAAAAAAGAAAGGTGTCCTGATCCTCCTGAATCTTATTTTTTTTTTTTAATTGAATTGTGCAATTTCAGCTTTAGCTAAAAAATAACACTTAATCTTTCCACTGTTCTGCTGCCCCAGACCCCAGTGTCCTACACAAATGTGCCGCCCCCGTGGAAGCAGCCGAGCTGCTCAGATCCAGGTTCGCTGTGGCTTGAGGGTCTCCGGACCCGGGGTTTGTGCGGCCACTCAAATGTAAGGGAGATATTTACAGTGGAGTTGATATATAGTTTGTGACGCCACCCATGGTGTACAGTAATTTGGGGAGTACCGCCGCTGCTGTTGGGAGTACCCATGGTGATGAAGTGGGGCAGCAAGGTGTTGTAACCCTCCACAGGTAAGGGAATGCCCTGGGACTCGGTGTAGGGGTGCCGTGGGATGCAGGGGTCACTCTCGTACTCATTCAGTTCATAAGCAGACGCTGACAACCGGGTAAACCAATTCTCTGAGTACCGCTGCTGCTGAGGGGAGCTCGTCCGGGTCCCATCCCCTATGGTGTTGCCTGGTGATCCGTGACCTGCCTCCTGGCACTAAGTTTGACTTGAACTTGATGGCCCAGTAGTATAGAACTAGCCGGGGACCGCTGCCCACTATGGCTAATTGTGGGAGCTTGCTCTCAGAGCTCACACTTGGGATTTTCTGGACCGTTTTGGATTGGAAAGTCCTATCCCCCTCGTTGCGCTAGTGCCCCGATTCTGGAGCGGGTGAGAACAGATCATAAAAGCTACGTTCTCCTCAGGTGAATTGTAGGATTGCCTGAAGCTACTCCCCGACCTAGGGTCCGTGTACCCCGTCGTGCCTTCGGTCCTGGACCGGTGACAGTGCTAGGCTGCCTGCTGTCCTCCTCAACAGGTCCAGACACCTTTCCATAATCCTTTGCGACTGGGGGTCCGACTCCTCTAGGCCCAGACCACCGTCTGCAACCTAGAAAACTTCTCCAGGAGCCACTGCTCCCAACTTCCTCTCTCACTCTCCTTCTACTGCCCTCTCTACTACTGACTAAACTCCTCACCTCCTCTCCCTGACCCCCCAAGTGGGTGACTCTATTTCACTCAAGCCTTCCACTGGTGTGTCTGGTGGATATGGTGCAGGGCGTATCTAGGATTTGATTTGCTGTTGGAGGTAACACCATTTAGTTAGGGACCCAGAACCAAGAGGGAGGCGGAATACTGCACAGAAGGGCAGTTTGTGCAGTAAACTGTGACGACCTGATAGTCCAGGGGTGTCACACAAAGCTCCCTCCAGACTCTTCCTGCGCCACCATGTGTGATGGTATGATCGGGGAGCTTAAGTCCAGTTGTGATGTCAGAGGTCTAGACCCCACATAGTGAAGATGGAGGAAAAGGACTCTATGTTCAGTGGAGCAGTAGAGAAGAGGCTGGAGACTGTGCGGAGGTCTGGACAGGGGGCTGTGGCGGCGGGATAGATAAGGTAGATACGGTATGTGGCGAGGCGATTATTGTTTTCTTTACCCTATGTTTATTACGATATGGGTTTTGGAAAGACCCCAGAGCAAAATAAGACAAATTCAATTGAAATTGCTGTGAATTGAATTTCTTGACCAAATTCACATGAACTCTTTAGTTCGAATAACTGCAGATTAAGAACAACCTGGTTTAAGATGTGGATTTTTCTTTAGGATATTTAGGGATAATGGAGTATTTTCTTCTTCTGATGACAAGAGTACTTAATTTAGGAAATCATCTTTTATTATTCTAAACGACAACCCCCATACTTCCTAATATGTTTTAATATTGTTTCTGCCAGATAAAAGATGGTAAACACATAGGAAATGGCCTACAAAGAGCCTGCAGTTTTATAGGCACAGATAAGGCCCAGTGATTGCTTGATGTGATTACTGCTGGTATTGGTATCCGTTGTGTGTGGGTCTGGCAGGCAGCGGCGGTAATGACAGCAGTCTGCTGAAGATACATAATCTCCATTGTCTTCTTCCCATCCATTTGCCTCCAAGCGTCAGTGCTTCATTTGTTAGGATGAAACATTTCTACTGCATTAACAAATCTGCTCTTATGAAGTAAAACACGTCTTCCAAGTAGCTGAATAATGCAGCGTTGGGGAGCAGGTCCCTTCTAGTCTTTCCTTTCCCTACTGCTCTCTACATTTCCTTCCCCATTTGTTGGCGTTTTGCCATGTTACCTATTACTTGGTTGTAACCTTTATAAAAGATCTTTCTGATTAAGTAAATATTTGAAATTCCTAAAGAATAAAAATTCTAGAACATCTTTCTTAGAACGCTGAATTCTGCAGTTCCTCCTGGAAATGCATGAATAGGCATTACTATTCCCTTGTCTTTGGGAAATGTTTCTACCCAGTTTGATAATGTGAAATCTTTGTCGACACTCGCTTTCTTTGGAAGTGTAAGAGGCACATGTGCTGAAATTCATATAATTGTATCCAAACATCAGGGATAGCAGTCCTCATACAAGTGAGTGTGATATTTCCTCTCCCAGACCCTTCCCCATGTGGTCGTATATTTCTGTCTGACAATAAATTTGATAACCATTGTATATATATATATAGGATTATTGATGAGCAGATAACCAGGACCTGCTGTTCCCAGTGATCTGTTTTCTAAAATCCGGTTCCGGGACGGATTCCAGTCCTTATATACAGTGCCTTGCGAAAGTATTCGGCCCTCTTGAATTTGTTAACCTTTACCCACATTTCAGGATTCAAACATAAAGATAAAAATTTTAAATTAATGGTGAAGAATCAACAACAAGTGGGACACAATTGTGAAGTTGAACGAAATTTATTGCTTATTTTAAACCTTTTAAAAAAATAAAAAAACTGAAAAGTGGGGCGTGCAATATTATTTGTCCCCTTAATTTCAGTACAGCAAACTCCCTCCAGAAGTGTGGATCTCTGAATGATCCAATGTTATCCTAAATGACTGATGATGACAAATATACTCCACCTGTGTGTAATCAAGTCTCCGTATAAATGTACCTGCTCTGTGATAGTCGCAGTGTTCTGATTAAAGCGCAGAGAGCATCATGAAGACCAAGGAACACAACAGGCAGGTCCGTGATACTGTTGTGGAGAAGTTTAAAGCCGGATTTGGTTACAAAAAGATTTCCAAAACTTTAAACATCCCAAGAGCACTGTGCAAGAGATCATACTGAAATGGAAGGAGTATCATACCACTGCAAACCTACCAAGACCCAGCTGTCCATCAAAAATTTCATCTCAAACAAGGAGAAGACTGATCAGAGATGAAGCCAAGAGGCCCATGATCACTCTGGATGAACTGCAGAGATCTTCAGCTGAGGTGGGAGAGTCTGTCCATAGGAGAACAATCAGTCGTACACTGCACAAATCTGGCCTTTATGGAAGAGTGGCAAGAAAAAAGCCATTTCTCAAATATATCCATAAAAAGTGTTGTTTAAAGTTGCCACAAGCCACCTGGGAGACACACCACACATGTGGAAGAAGGTGCTCTGGTCAGATGAAACCAAAATCGAACTTCTTGAAGAAAACATGTTGGAGTCTGCAAAAGACCTGAGACTGGGACAGAGATTTGTCTTTCAAGAAGACAATGATCCAAAACATAAGGCAAAATCTACAATGGAATGGTTCACAAATAAATGTATCCAGATGTTAGAATGGCCAAGTCAAAGTCCAGACCTGAATCCAATCGAGAATCTGTGGAAAGAGCTGAAAACTGCTGTTCACAAACGCTCTCCATCCAACCTCAGCTCGAGCTATTTGCAAAGGAAGAATGGGCAAAAATTTCAGTCTTTCGATGTGCAAAACTGATAGAGACATACCCCAAGCGACTTGCAGCTGTAATCGCAGCAAAAGGTGGTGCTACAAAATATTAACTTAAAAGGAGAAGAATCATATTGCACGCCCCAATTTTCAGTTTTTTATTTTTAAAAATGTTTAAAATAAACAATAAATTTCGTTCAACTTCACAATTGTGTCACACTTGATTCTTCACCATTAATTTAAAATTTAATCTTTATGTTTGAAGCCTGAAATGTGGGTAAAGGTTGACAAATTCAAGGGGGCCGAATACTTTCGCAAGGCACTGTAAGTCTATGGGGACTAGAATGCGGTAATTAAAAATGGTGGTAGAAAGGATAGGGGGATGGGAGCAAGCATGCTGTACTTACCGAGACACTGGCACAGCTGTACACCAGGCCGTGCATTCACTTCTGGGGCTGTGCATTAGGCTCATTTCATATGCACTGCTTTCCCTGTTTAACGGTGCATGAGATTGGTTGAAGTCAAACGCGCCCCTCCCCGAGTGTCAGCGTGTCAGCTGACTGCAACCAGTCGCAGGATAGCCAGTAGGCGGAGTAACTGCGGGTCAGTATTGTGGTATAAAAATAAATAAAACATTTGGCATAGGGTCCTCCCGTATGATACCCAGCACAGATAAAGACCATGGCTACAGGCTGTGACCCCCAGCCCTGCCCTTACTTATCTTGGCTTTGTATCAAAATAAGAGGCACAGCATGCGGCTTTTTTCAAATTATTTAAATAAATAATTTTTTAAAAATGGTGTGCGGTCCCTCCAATTTTGATACCCAGCCATGATAAAGTCCAACAGCTGGGGGCTGGTATTCTCAGCCTGGGGAGTCCCATGGCTATTGGACCCCCCAGGCTACAGCCACCCTGGAATTGTCACATCCATTAGATGCGACAAGTCCGACGCTTTACCCGACTCTTCCCGGATTAGTCAGGGCAGACACCACTGGAGGATGCTGGCAGCACCTCTCTTCATCTGTGGGACAGGAGCGCATCATTTGCTAACTCCACCCACATATGAACTTCACTGCCCTTGCATGCAGTGTTCAGCAGTGAATGCTGCATGCAAGTGTGGGTTTAAAAGGCCATCAGCCAGAAAATTGCAGCCTGAGCACTGCGGTTCCTGGCAACCTTGCCCAGGTGCGGGTGGTGGGCCACCCACCCCTGGATCCAGTTGCGGTCACGACCCCTGCGACTGTGATCCTTCCGCCCCTAACTCCACTATCTTCTCTCCAGTGACCGACGGCGAGCCACATATCAGGAGCAGATGAGGCACATGTGGCTTGCGTGCTATAGGTTGGTAACTCCTGTTGTATAGCCATATTCACACTTTGAGTATTTGAATTTTTTCTATATCAGTATTTGTAAGCCAAAAGCAGGAGTGGAACAATCAGAGGAAAAGTATCATAAAAAATGGAATATATTTAGAAAAAAAGTAAAAAGTGCACCGCCACTTCTGCATTTTTCACCCACTTCTGGTTTTAGCTTACCAATACTTAGGGAAAATACTAACCAAATACTCAGTGTGTGCACATGGCTTAAAACTGACTGGTCTGATGGACTGCAGTCCAGAGCTATCTCACTGAAATACACCAGCTATCAAAGTGTAAAATATGCAAAGCACATAGATTAAATGAAAAAGTGAAAGAAAAGTACAATATCATTTTTGATGATGTAAAAAAACCTCACAAAAAATCCATGAAAAAAAAATCACAATTATGTAAAACCAGAAATAAACAAAAATATACACATAATTGGTATTACTGCATCTGTTATTTATCCCATACAGAGCGCAGATAAGAAAAATGTCCAAAACATACCTTTTTAATAACGTACACAAAAACAATGTATAAAAAGCAGTCTTATGTAACCTGGTATCATTAAAATGGTCAACTCGCCCCACAAAATATATAAGCCCTCATTTGACTGTTAGCAGAACAGCGGAATAAAAAAGTTACAGCTCTCAGAATATGGCCTTCTTGTACCCACGCCGATCAGATGTTTTTGGTGACGGCAGGAGGCGGATGTGCAGTACCCAGCCTCAGCCACTATCAGTTGATGACCATTTCCCGTCACCTGCAGCCACCACCGAAAACAACTGATCGGCGTAGGTGCCAGGTGTCGGACCCCGGCAGGTAAGACATTGATGACTTATCCTAAGGCGGGCTTTGCATGTTGCGACATCGCAAGCCGATGCTGCGATGTCGCACGCGATAGGTCCCGCCCCCGTCGCAGGTACGATATCGTGTGATAGCTGGCGTAGCGAAAATTATCGCTACGCCAGCTTCACATTCACTCACCTGCCCTGCGACCGTCGCTCTGGCCGGCGACCCGCCTCCTTCCTAAGGGGGCGGGTCGTGCGGCGTCATAGCGACGTCACACGGCAGGCAGCCAATAGCGGCGGAGCGGCGGAGATGAGCAGGATGTAAACATCCTGCCCACCACCTTCCTTCCGCATATTCCACGGAAGCCGCGGTGACGCCGGTAGGAGATGTTCCTCGCTCCTGCGGCTTCACACACAGCGATGTGTGCTGCCGCAGGAGCGAGGAACAACATCGGACCGTCGCGTCAGCGTAATTATGGATTACGCCGATGCTGCACCGATGATACGATTACGACGATTTTGCGCTCGTTAATCGTATCATCTAGGCTTTACACACTACGATGTCGCATGCGATGCCGGATTTGCGTCACTTTCAATTTGACCCCACCGACATCGCACCTGCGATGTCGTAGTGTGCAAAGCCCGCCTAAGTATTGGCCATCAATGTAAAAGTACTGGACAACTTCTTTAATAATTTGGCACCTCAGGGACTCTGCTAATGTGACATGGCATAGCTCTCCTGCACCTTCCGAACTCTGACGTTTGGCTTTCATTTTCCCTATTATCCCTTCTGAAAATGAAAACATTGGGGATAAAGAAATATTTTAGTGAAAAAATTCAATTTTTCATGTTTTCATTTCACATTGCATTAATTCCTGTGAAGCACAATGTGGGATAACAAATTTAATGACAGCCGTTTCACTAATAATAACTCTCATGGCATTTTCGGCCATCTCCAACAAAGTGGGTGGAGGTGTGGAGGGATGGGTGTGTGTCAAGTGCTGGTAGTCAGGTTAATGACGCGCGGCGACGTTACTTACACAATAACTGGTACTCCAGTCCAGTCCCTGGAGTAAGATTTGTAGTGAGGTGCACACAGAGATGCACACCACTTGTCAGAAATGTGTCTGACCCAAGCACGATTCCTTATCAAGACTGGCGTGAATAATGCCAATTTTGATGAATCAGGGCCATAGTAAATGCTACTAACTTTAAATGATGCTGTATGAACATGTATAATATCAACTTGTAACCCCTTCACGTCCAATGGCGTACATGTACGTCATTGGTCGTGTCCCTGTGGCTACCGCGGGCTCCGGCAGCAAGCTTGTGGTATTCCCCACACATCTGCTGATCTGATCAGCAGATGTGTGGCTAACAAGCGCAGGTGGATCGGAGATCCACCTGCGCCTATTAACCCCTTAGACTAAACCCCATAGAGCTAAAGCGCCACCCTGTTCACCGCCACCATCAGTGGCCCTGTGATGCGATCACGGGGCGCCGATGTGTTACCTTGACAGCGCATGGTCAGATGATGACCCCTGATGTTGTCATGAGTCACTTCCTGTGAGAGCCAGCAATTTTTTTTCCTGTTTTCCAGTACACTATATTGTAAAACTAATGGTGTCAAATCAAAGATACAACTCATCCCGCAAAAAATAAGTCCTCATATGGCAATATTGACAGAAAAATTTAAACGTTATGGCTCTCGGAAGAAAGGGAGGAAAAAAACAAAAATTTAAAATGAGAAATCGCCCGGGGGGTGAAGGGGTTAATATTTCATTATTTCAATTAGAGGATTTGTAGAGATGAATGTTTCCCTTATGTATGTTTGAAGTTTTCAGGACTCATTTATAGTAGCACCTAATAGTTGCATAACATTAATATTGGTTCAGATGAGTGTAAAAAGCTAATTAATATCTCAGGGCTTCATAAAAAAAAGAAAAGCAAAGCAACTTTGCAAAGTACCGTAAACACGTACATGTCGTGACCACTGGGTGGTGCTATATTTCTATATTTCTCCTTATCTTCACGAATTGCTGCTATTAGTGGAGTCTCATAAAATGAAGTCACATTCGATTTGCATTGAAAATGTGTACTTTGGATTAATCATGCAGCGCATAGTTCTCAGACCACTTTTTAATTTACTTCTTGCTGCTCTTGTAGCAAATATTGTTCACTCATGTAATTAATGTAATGCATGTCACTGACGCACACATTCAGCCCTGCTAGGAGTACTGAGCAGTCAATTACTTCGAGACTTCCAGGTTTCTAGTACAGTTAGAAAAAGATTGATCAGCATTTTACCATGTCAGATCCCAAATTAGGTCCTGCGGGTATTAACCCCTCAAGTAAATATCTGAATAAGGCCATGCGCGCACTAGAAAGTGACTTTTTCTCAAGGAATATCCGGACCCTCTGAAAGAATCCGGCACCTGCGGTAAAAAAAAAAGCAACAAAACTGCAACGAAATCTGCATGCAGTTTTGCCGCTGTTTGGTGCGAATCTGCCACGGATTTTCCGCAGGTCGGTCCCTGTGGATTTTTACCATTATCTATGGCAAAAACCGCAGGTACCTGCGGAAAAGAAGTGACATGCACATTAATTCCGCATCGGAAAATCCGCAGGTATAAAAAAACGCAGAGTGCATACAGCATTATTTTATATCCATGGGTTTTGCTGAGGAGTGTCTGCAGAAATGTTAGATACATTTTCTGCAGAAAATCTGCGTCAAATCAGTGGTAAAATCCGCGGTAAATCCGCAGTGTGCGCACAGATCCTAATATTTTTTTTTTTTTTACAAAATCCTCACAAAAGTCCCCATCTGGAGAGCTTCTCTTATAGCTATTTGTTGCTAACATACCAAACTGGCACGTCATGGGCCCGTGAGCCACATGTGGCGCCAGAGGTATAGGTTGGAGACCCCTGCGCTACATTCTGGGACCTATCTTTTTTTATTTTTGTTATTTGGCAAAATGATCTGTAGATTGTATTGGAATGATTTTGGCTTTCATATGTTACATTGCCATTTATTCCATATTTTTCTTCAAGGCAACATAACAAAAATCCATCTGGCATTTTTATGTTTATTACTTTTTATATTAAATAATAGGGATGATCGAATACCTCAAATATTCAGCTTCGCGAATATTTTCCGAATAGGTCGCCACTGTGCGAATATTCGATGCGCCATGTAAGTCTATGGGAAACCTGAATAACAACTATTCGGAACTATTTGGGCTTCCCATAGACTTACATTGTGCATCGAATATTCGCATAGCAGCGACCTATTCGGAAAATATTTGCGAAGCCGAATATTTGAGGTATTCAATCATCCCCAATAAATAACATAAAATGTATGTAAAGTGCCCTTACAAAGTATTTATACTATTCCACATTTTTTCCTGTTACACCCACAAACCTAAATTTATTTTACTGGGATTTTATGTGCTATACCTACATTAAGTACAAAGTATTTGTGAAGTACAAAAGAAATGACATGTGGTTTTCTAAACAAAACTATACGTTTTGAAAATTTTTTGACTTGCATTTGTATTCAACCCCCTGTAGTCTAATACCACTAAATAAAATCCTGAGTGACCAATCGCCCCCAGAAGTCACCTAATCAGTAAATTAACTCCACCTGTGTGTAATTTATACTCTGTATAATTACAGCTGTTCTATGAAGCCTCAGAGGTTTGTTTGAGAACATTAGGGATCAAACAGCATCATAAAAACCAAAGAACACACCAGACAGGCCAGGGATAAAGTGGGGAAGAAGAGTAAAGTAGGGTTAGGTCACGGGTGTACATAGAAATCATGGGGCCCCATAGCAGAATTTCTAATTGGGTCCCCCCCCCAAAAAAAAATAGAATAATATTTGGCTGGGTCACAAAAGAGCATATTTCACAACTTTACAGCCCCTTGCAAGTTATGTCCTCCTATTGAAGCCCCTAGATTCCCCTTTCATTGCAGCCGTAAAGAATGATGGCAACAAAAGTGCCCCAGAAATACTGTATTACACTCCCACAGTAAATTCCCCCCCTAGTATCCTTCACACACACACAGTATGATGACCCTACTGCACTTCCCTTCAAGTACCCTAGCAATGAATGGTGACCTCGACACAGTAAGATCTCCAACTGTGACTCCCACACAGCCCTTCCTGCAGTATAATGGGCCTCCATACAGTATAATTGCCCCTAATATCCCTCCATATTGTATAATGCCCCCACACAGCCCTCCACACAGTATGGCGGACTCCAAGCAAACCTTCACACTGTGTAATTGCTTGCAACAGTATAATGGCCCTCATATAACTCTAGATAAACTATAAAGGCTCCCTGATAGCTATCAAAATATTATAATGGCCCCACAAAGACTTCCATATAGTATAATGCTTTCACATAGCCCTCCATACAGAATGAGCCCCACATAGTCCTCCATATCGTCTAATGCACCCCATAGTCCTCCATGTACTATAATACACACCCCATATTCCCCATATAGTATTATGCTGCTCCACATAATATTTTGCAGCCCCACATAGTATTATGCAAGCCCGTGGACCCGTGGAAGCCTAATTTGCAGGCGAAATGGCCGTCGTCCTCTATGAGGGACCCGCATCCAGGTCTCTCGCCTATTTTATTCTGCACCTTTTCATGGAATAAAACTTCATCGGTACAGCATTTGGAGTGCGGTCTGTTTGTCCTTACCTTGGATAGTATTATGCAAGCCCCACATAGCATTATGCTGCCCCACATTGCATATGCACCCTTACATAATGTTATGCACTCCCACATAGCGTTATGCACCCTCACGTGGCGTTATGCAGCCCCATATAGCATTATGCTGCCACACATAGCATTATGCTGCCCCACATAGTGTTATGCTGCCCCACGTAGTGTTATGCTGCCCCACGTAGTGTTATGCTGTCCCACGTAGCATTATGCCACCCCACATAGCATTATGCTGCCCCACTTAGCATTATGCTGTCCCGCGTAACATTATGATGCCCAGCATAGTATTATGCTGCCCCACATAGTATAGTGCAGCCCCACATAGTATTATATATACAAACATAGCATTATGCAGCCCCACATAGTATTATACACCACCACATAGTATTAAGCACCCCACACAGTATTATACAGCCCCATATAGTATTATACAACCCCACATAGCATTATGCACCTACACATAACATTATGCACCCCCATATAGCATATTACATATCCCAACGTAGTATTATACACCCACACATAGTATTATGCAGCCCCATATAGTATTATACACCTCACATATTATTATGATCCCCAAAATAGTATTTTACAGTCCCACATAGCATTATACACCCCCATATAGTATTATGCAGCCCCACATAGTATTAGAAACCTTCCCACAGTATTATGAACCTTCACATATCATTATACACCCCATATAGTATTATGGAGCCCCATATAGTATTATATACCCCAACATAGTATTATATACCCCCACATAGCATTATAGACCTCCACAAAGTATTATGCACCCCCACATAGTATTATGTACCCTCACATAGTATTATGCACTGCCACATAGCATTATACACCCCCACATAATATTATGCAGCCCCATATAGAATTGCACACCTCACATAGCATTACACCCCCCACATAGTATTATGCACCCCCATATAGTATTATAAACCCCCACATAGCATTACACACCCTTACATACTATTATGCACCCTCCGCATAGCATTATGCGCCCCCCACTGTGTACTGAATAAATACATACTCACCTATCCTCAGTCACCACTGCTACTTGTTTGCCTGCTTGTCTCTGCTCTGCACATCTCAACACCGCATGTATGCAGTAGTGACGTCACTGCTGTGTTGAGCTGTCAGAGACACAGCGGGACAATGATGAGAAGGAGCAATGCGCTCCATCTTATCATTGCTTTCAACTGTATCGGCATCTGCGATATCGATACATTTGACATTTGATGGTGCTATCATGGTTGGGGGACACGGTGCTGGCACTGACACCATGGACAGCTACCACTGGGCCCCCCAGATCACGAGCCCCATAGCAGTAGTGTGGCTTGCCTTTATTGGTGGTATGCCACAGGCTTAGGTTAAAAAAAAGGTAAAAAAAAAAACATAACCCAAGCTCTGGACATCTCACAGAGCACTGTTCATCATCCAAAAATGAAAGGAGTATAGCATAACTTCAAACTTAGCAGGACAAAGCCGTCCACCTAAACTGGTAAGCCAAGCAAGGGACCCACTAGTCTAGTGTAAGTGTGGCCTGACTAAGGGCTCATGCGCACTTTGCGTATTTGCATGCATTTACGCTGCGTGTAGCACTGCAGCGTAAATGCATGCATCATGCGTCCCTTGCACAATCTATGAAGATTGTGCATGAGACGTGTGCACGTTGCTTTTTTGAATGCAGCGATTTGGATGCTAAAATTTTGCCCCAAGTCCGTGCGTTCATAAAATGAGCATGTCAATTATTCTGTGCGCTTTGTATGCAGCTCCCACGCTGTCTATGGTGGGGGCAGCAGCCAGAGCGCATGAAATCGGCTTTTTTTAACAAAAAAACTGCATTCATTATGCAGTGTTTCTGCAGCGATTTGAAGAGCACATGTGCTGTCAAATCGCTGCAGAATATTCAGCAGTTACATGCGCATGAGCCCTAACAGTTAGCTTTGATAAATATTCCCCATTGTGTGTATTAGGGCTTTGGTAGTTTCTACTCAGTTTACCCTCCAAAAAGTCAGCGAAATGATAAAGATCACAATTCCTCAAGGCCGCCATTGTTATGGTCTTAATGAGGATGGCTGTTGAACTCAGAGGTGCCTTGCCACAAATCTCACTGCAGTCAGGGACTAGAGTAAGATTTGTGGCTTAATGAAGGCTCATTGTGAATTTGACAAGTGTTGTTGCTGCTCCCGCCATAGCTTCCCCCACATTGTTGGAGCTGTGGGAAAGGGATGTGAAAAGTCCATAAGTTGCCAAAATTTTAGCCTCATGTTCTGCCAAAATTTTGCACCTATTCAGAGCTTGTTATGGCGTAAAAGCTTGATAAATGGGGGCTTATGTGGGATCATATCCTAATTTTTCTCTGATGATAACTTTTGCGGTATGTACACACCTTTTTCAGGTGGATTCCACCTGGGACCACCTGAATATGTGCTTAAAGGGAACCTGTCAGGTTCAATATGCACCCAGAACCACGAGCAGTTCTGGGTGTATATTGCTAATCCCTGCCTGTATACACTAGCATAGATAGAGAGATCTTTAGAAAAAGTATTTCTAAAGATCTTATATCGTATGCAAATGAGCACAGGGACTAATCCCCTGGGCGTTAGTTCCCCTGGCTAGTCGCCCCCATTAGAATGTTAGTACGCCCCTGTTTGGGTCATGCGCACTATGAAGCCTGGTGTACGCGTCCTGGCTTCAAACTCATGTAGTGCGCATAACCGGAAGTCCGGGGTCATGCGCACTGAACCGAAATCCAGCATCGGAGGTGAGTGAGATCATCCTGTGATGTTACACATCCACAGGGACGTACTAACATGCTAATGGAGCCGACCAGCAAGGAAAGCAGCGCCCAGGGGACTAGGCCCCTCACTCAATAGCATACGATATAAGATCTTTAGAAATACTTTTTCTAAAGATCTCTTTATCTATGGTAGTGTATACAGGGACACTTAGGCAGGGATTAGCAATATGCACCCAGGACTGCTCTTGGTTCTGGGTGCATATTGGACCTGACAGGTTCCCTTTAAAAAATGTCAACAAGAATGAACATATCCACTGAAATGTCAACGACTTGCTGTGACTGTGGTCAGTCTTTTTTCACTTCTTTCAAGCACTATAGGCTTTGAAAGCCTAGGAATGGCTAAAAGTGAACGGACCATTGGAAGAGACGAAAATGCTGCACAAACAATGCGTCAAAAGAGACATCAGAAAAATACTGGTGGTATTTATCCTGAAATGTGTTCTGCTTACAAAATGATGCGGATACGTCGGCGTACCAGAGATGCTGTGTGCACATACACTTACTCTGCACATCATGCACACAGATAAAATCGCTGGGCACTGAGGAATAAATGTGCACAAGGAGAATGTTTGCTGTTACTAAAGCCTCCGTTTGGGTAGAGAATATCTTTATTAGTAACTTATAATATCTTCACATAGAGCACTGCATAAAGCAGTTCAGTCCTGACATTTAGCTGGATGATTCCTTCTCTAAGGGCTCTTCTGCACTTGCGTTTTCTATGAGCGAGTGCGATCCGATAAAAAATCGGATCGCACTCGCACCAGTGTTAATCAATGAGGCCGTGTCCTCTTGATAAATTTTTAATGGCACGACTCGTGCTCTCAGCGAAATCGCAGCATGCTCAGCGCTCGCACCCCCATGCAATCCTATGGGAGCGAGAAAAAAGTCAGAATCCGGGTGGCATGCGCATGTCATACAGATGGTATACGCATGTCACACGGATCCTTGACACTTGCATACCACGTCAGACTGTCTACCGGAGGAATCTCCAGTAATACCAGTCCTGGTTGCGGTTACATGCACTGAGCTCCGGAGTTGTCACCTGAGCTCCAGAGAGCAGCCTGAACAGCGAGCGCCGAGTGATTGATTCCCTGGCGATTGCTGTTCAGTTCAGCACAGCTGCAAACAGATCAGGCAGACGCTGGAGCTCAGGTGACAGCTCCGGAGCGCAGTGCAGGTAACCACGGCCAGGCCTGGTATTACTGGAGATTCCTCCCGTAGCCAGTCTGACTCGGTATGCATAACCACTCACATAGCACTAGCATTACGCTCGCATGTCATACGGATGCTATGTGAGGAAAAAAACACACCGTACGCAGACCACACGCAGGACATTCGACTCACATTTGTAGCCGAGTATCGCTGTGATTTATAAAACGCAAGTAGAGAAGAGCCCTAAGGTATGTATACAGCTAAACTAGTCCTTGGAAAACAGTACAAAGCTTTTCCAAGAAAAACCTCTTGAAAAATTTTGAGTGAAAGCTTTATTCAGCCCACTATGTAAATAAAGGGATTTTTATGGAAAGCTAAATAATTTATAGAAATGCAGTCTGTACACTGTGAGGTAGCGTGGTCGGCTGCGCGGCAGAAGACACGGGATCCAGGCACCAATGGTCACAGCACACGGTTTATTGCACAAACAAAAAGTCCAAAACAGCACACATGTCTGTCTCTGGCAGAAACTCAGGGAGTTGTGTTCACTCCCTCACACTAGAGACCCACGCCCATGTTCCTGTTTCCTTTTAACCCTCCTTTCAGCCTGTAGGGAAACAGCATTAACCCTGGAGTGGA
Source organism: Anomaloglossus baeobatrachus (assembly GCF_048569485.1). Taxonomy (NCBI): domain Eukaryota; kingdom Metazoa; phylum Chordata; class Amphibia; order Anura; family Aromobatidae; genus Anomaloglossus; species Anomaloglossus baeobatrachus. Next base: position 453,044,561 of record NC_134355.1, on the reverse strand, counting down.
GTTGCTTTCTATACATGGAGGGAGCACAACCGGGGCGAGACGTACCGGCCGTCATAGACAACCCCGGTCACAGTCTCACAACACATAAGTGTCAAAGCCTTTAAGTCTGGTATACAAATGACTGACTAGCATATCCACTAGGTGTGAACAAGTGCACGCTGAAAATTTAACAACGTTACGAAAATATGTACTTTGAGAAAAAAAACAAAATAAAAAAAACAAACAGCAGCTCACCTAGACGTTGCAATTCATGTGGTGAATGATTATATGCCCGGTTCCAAGACAGACCGAATCCTGCCGAAAACATGCAGAAAGGAGTGGAAAAAAAACAGCACCTACCCGGGAGATCCCAAAAACCTTCTTTATTGCAAAAACCGTGTATATAAAAACATAGTGCAATTTTAAAATGTAGACCACGTCTACGCATTTCAGGCCCCAAAAACTTGGCCCTTAATCATGACCATTCATGATTAAGGGCCAAGTTTTTGGGGCCTGAAACGCGTAGACGTGGTCTACATTTTAAAATTGCACTATGTTTGTTTGTACATGGTTTTTGCAATAAAGAAGGTTTTTTGGACCTCCTGAGTAGGTGCTGTTTTTTTCCACTCCTTTCTTACAAAAATATGTACAGCAGCACTCTAAAAAGCTAAAATACAGTATGCAATCATTGAATATAGGAATTTTGGCACTGAGTTACTGCTACTGGAAAAAATTAGATACTTGGTTTACAAATTGGCCAATTCGTGTAAGCCCTCTTTCACACGTCAGTGAAAAAGACACACATTTTTCACTGACATGTTAAGGCTACATGCGCACGCTGCTTCTTTTTCGTGTTCACAAACTGCAGCCAAAACTGCAGCCAAAACTGCAGCCAAAACTGCACCTTGTCAGAGAGAGCCTGGAAATGTCACAAAAAATGTAGGTGCTTTTTTGGTGCATTTTTGCTGCTTTTTTGGTGCGTTTTTGGCTGCAGTTTTGTCAACAATTGTTTCATGTATTTTTCAGTTCAAACAAGCCCATAAAGCTTGTTGAATTGAAAAAAAAAATGTAGAAATAAATAAATAATTTAAAAAAAATGGCGTGCGGTCCCCCCCAATTTTAATGCCAGCTAGATAAAGCCATACGGCTGAAGGCTGGTATTCTCAGGATGGGGAGCCCCACATTATGGGGAGCCCCCCAGCCTAACAATATCAGTCAGCAGCCGCCCAGAATGGCCGCATCCATTAGATGCGACAGTTCTGGGACTGTACCCGGCTGTTCCCGATTTGCCCTGGTGCGTTGGCAAATCGGGGTAATAAGGAGTTATTGGCCCATAGCTGCCAATAAGTCCAAGATTAATCATGTCAGGCGTCTATGAGACACCCTCCATGATTAATCTGTAAATTACAGTAAATAAACACACACGCCCGAAAAATCCTTTAATAGAAATAAAAAACACCTTATTACCAATTTATTAACCCCGACAAAGCCCTCCATGTCCGGCGTAATCCAGCATGCTCCAGCGTCGCATCCAGCTCTGCTGCATGCAGGTGACCGGAGAAGCAGCAGACACCGCCGCTCCGGTCACCTCCATGCAGTTAATGAAGACAGCCGCGCGATCAGCTGAGCTGTCACCGAGGTTACCCGCGGCCACCGCTGAATCCAGTGGTGGCCGCGAGTAACCTCAGTGACAGCTCAGCTGATCGCGCTACTGCGTGGAGCTGACGACAGGAGCGTGGAGCTGACGACAGGAGCGTGGAGCTGACGACAGGAGCGTGGAGCTGACGACAAGAGCGTGGAGCTGACGACAAGAGCGTGGAGCTGACGACAGGAGCGTGGAGGACGGGACTTTCAGCGGCGGCGGTGGTGGTGGCAGTGAGAGGGGTCCATCATCTCCCATGTGCGTGCACGCTGGGGACAGCGGTACTTCGGGGAACACGTGGAGGACGGGACTATCAGCGGCGGCGGCAGCGAGAGGGGGATGGACGTTGGCAGCTGAAAACATTGATTTTTCCCTCTCGCTGCCGCCGCTGCTGATAGTCCCGTCCTCCACATCATCTCCCCTGTGCGTGCACGCTGGGGACAGTGGTACTTCGGGGAACACGTGGAGGACGGGACTATCAGCGGCGGCAGCAGCGAGAGGGAAAAATCAATGTTTTCAGCTGACAATGTCCATCCCTCTCTCTGCCGCCGCTGATAGTCCCGTCCTCCACATCATCTCCCCTGGGGACAGCGGTACTTCGGGGAACACGTGGAGGACGGGACCACTTGCCTGACCTCACTTCCTGACAAATCACCTGCGTTTTTGGTACCAAAAACGCAGGTAAAAGGCAGGTAAAATGCACCACTTTTGATTAGCATGCATTTTTCCTGCGTTTTTGATGCCCTCATTGTTTTCAATGGGTGACAAATGTTGACAAAAACGCAGGAAGAATGAACATGCTGCATTTTTTTTGTCACAAACTTCTGACAAAAAAAACGCTGACAAATAAACTGCAGTGTGCGCATGACAAATCTGACTTCTCATAGACTTTGCTGGGAAGTCAGATGTCAGAAAGTTCAGCTGACAAAACTGCAGCCAAAAAAGCAGCAAAAAAGCAGGAAAAAAAGCAACGTGCGCATGTAGCCTTAATGTGCATATGTCTCTCCATGTGCCGTGATTTTGGCACACGTGTGATCTTCGTGTGCTATCTGTGATAATACACGGAGATCAGGCACTTATACTCACCTGTCCATACCGCTGCTGACAATGGTGCTGAAGTCTCCCGTGATGATGTGTCCAGCCGCCGCTGTCTCACTGCTGGTGCTTCCAGGTTGACTGTGCAGTGAATATGTATGAGCATAATTAGCTGGCCTGTAAGTAGGATACAGCAGCGGCTGAAGACAGCATCGCTGGAGACAGGTGAGTTTAAAAAGCTTTTTTTTTTTAAATGTATGTGTTTTTCTGGTACATGTTTCACGGATCACACCATTATGTGGTCCGTGGGACATCAGCGATGCCAGAACAAAATGGACTTGTCTCCGTGCTGAACACATGGACACGGGTGTGCACCTCGCAGAAACATGCCAGCGAGACATCACTGATGTGTGCGCAGACCCATTGATTGTAATGGGTCTGCGTATGTCCGTGGCTCTCGTACGTATAAAAACAGTGACATACGTACCAGAATCACTGACGTGTGAAGGGAGCCTAAGACCGACAGCCAGCAACAAGGCATATCTCTCATTGTTGGGATCCTATCCTAATAGCATCTATCTGAGTTAAAACACCTACAAGTAATGGGCAATTAGGATCCAGCTAAAATGGAAACACCCTGTCTGAGGGTGGAGTGCTCAGTCAGAAAGGTATGGAATACAAATATAAAAATACTGACCAGCGTATCTTCGAGGTGTGAATGGGTGCATGCTGAAAATTCATTATAATTCCAAAAGTATACAGCAGCACTCTGAAAAGCTAAAATATGTAAACATTGAAGATAGGAATTATAGCACTGTGTTACTTCTATAGGAACAAATGAGATACTTGGTTTACAAAATGGAAAATGTATGTAAGCCCGACAACCAACAACAAGGCGTATCTCTCATTGTCAGGATCCTATCATAATCCTGCAGTACCAAAATTCCCATATTCAATGTATGCATATTTTAGCTTTTTAGTAACTTTATGTCTGGTGAAACAAGACATGAATTTTAGGAAATTTCCTAAAGAGATTGTACGAGATTGGAAACAAAAATTCAGCAGAAAACCAAGTGAATAATCCAGCTCCAGAATTATTAAAATTTATTACATCTTTATTAAAGCATTAAAATCCAAGTCCATATCCATGATATAAAACTGTTGATAAATGATATAGGTACCGGTATGCGTTTCAGACACCCTCCGGTGAAGATGTTTTGGGTTTTTTTTCATATTTTTGGAGCTGGATTATTCACTTGGTTCTCGTATTGTTTACTTACATAGACAAAGTGGAGCGCTTTCTGGGGGGAAAAAAAGAATAAAGTCTAAATACATATCTTATGTTATAGTATACATTTTAATGCCAGGTGCCAATAATGGTGATAATGGAAAAATCATGTGTAAAAGATGTGAAGGCTAAAAAGAAGTGAAAGAAGCTTGACAAAGGTATGGGTGTTTGTGGTTATTTGGTTGTCTTTATTAGGTTACTACTTTAAATTAGGCAGAGTTTTATATAATCCCTCCACAGATTTCATCCTCTTAGTTTTGCCTTCTGGAGGCTTGACATGGTGGACACACTGGAAGGCAGTTTCACTGTACAGCCCACACTGAAAGCAATATGTTATAAGTCCACTAGATGGCAGTGCAGTACACTATATATTGCCTGAGAATGAGCCTGCAGCATGCACTGAAGATCCTCTGCCCAGAGGTACCGATACACTACACTGGCATCCTGCAGAGATGACGAGAAGCAGGCTGTCTAATAATTTACATATTAAATCAACCCTGCTCTTCACATTTGCATATTGCGTACAAACAGGTTTGGTAATTAATTGGTATTGTTGATTTTATGACCTTAGAGGACGGAAATTTGTGTTCTTTTGGGACATTACGGCTTTTAGGAATGGATGATAAACATGATGGATGACTGTCCGGTGTACACTAAAGAGATATTGATGTATAAAGTGATTTGTATATGAAGACGCAGCCGCTTTATACTGAAATGTAATTAATATCATACTGCCAATTGGACTGTAGTCGGTGCCAACCTTCCGTTTTATTAACAAAGTCTCCTGCGTAGTTACATTATTACATGGCTAATTGCTGCATAAAGTTCCTTCTTGTGTATTCATTTATAAAGAAATAAAAACACATTTTATTTTGTGTTATTATGGAGCCATAATGCTCCCGGGATGGCGGTACAATAGGACATACGACGGTGAGGGGATCTGCTGGGAAGAACACAGGGGGTTTCATTTTAATTATTCATTAGGGATTCCGTGAGATTCCCTAATGGACACTGTACTCTCTGATGTTGCCGCAGCACTGAAATAACTTTGGGATCACTCTTACATAAACATGGATGGTTTCTCATGCTCTTCTATAAACATGCAGAGTTATGTGTAGGTGCTGATACTGCCTGGAAACCATCAGCAAGCTGCTGATACAGAGATTCCCCTAACATTAATATTGTATTCATTCTATGAATAAAAAAATGAACAATGATTTACATGCTATTAAAAACTGATGAGGAGTTAGGCTATGTGCTCATGTTGCGTTTTTACGTGCAGAAAATCTGTACATAAAAATACATGTTTTAGCAGGAAAAAAGCAGCTGAAAAAACAAACATTTTGTATATGCGTTTTTTGTGCCTTTTGTAATCATGGCTGTCCCCCGCGTTCACCGCTGGGTCTCCAGATGATCTTACAGCTGGGACCCGGCTCTCTCTGCTCGGAGCGTTGATCGCATTGCTTTCGGCAGTTTAAGGGGCACTTTGTACACTACGAGATCGCAGGTGCGATGTCGGTGGGGTCAAATTGAAAGTGACGCACATCCGGCGTCGCAGGTGATGTCGTAGTGTGTAAAGCCTTTTTGATACGATTAACGAGCGCAAAATCGTCGTAATCGTATCATCGGTGTAGCGTCTGTCATTTCAATAATTTGAAAATTACCGATGTTACGATGTTGTTCCTCGTTCCTGAATATAGCACCAATTCAAAACCAGTAGGTAATAGAGGAGAATTCCAACATGTACAACTTATTCAGATATAGCAACATGTGATAATAAAACGTAACCTTTAATTGGGTTATTTAAAATAACGTGAATAACATACAGTGATCCAAACACCAATTAAAACCAGAAAAATGTTGAGGCCCGTACAGTTCATGTGTTTTATGGCGCCAACATATTTCAATATACATGGGAACGGGAGACGTTCACCCTTTACAACCAACACAGGAGGGGTAGGGAGATCTTGTGCACAGTTGGCTATAATGGCACTGCTAGTAAGCTGGATTATTGCTGGGTATATGTAGCTTACAGGATATATATATGATCACAATAAAAATAGTATGCCAATTAACCCAGTCAGCATTAGTACCATTAGGCTTAAATAGATGAAAATAATTGCCTAGCTGTAAAATTACAGTAGTGTAACATACCATCAAAGGACAATTTAAGCCGAAACAAGCACTATAGACTGTAATATCCAGAAGATGGTGACTCCTATATGGATATACTATGCTAGATATCAATTATATCCTATAGCATATAATAAGAAAAAACAAATGCAATATCAAGACCACTTGAAGTGGAACAATCTCACCCAATCCTTTCGTCCCATGGATGGATCAAAGTTCTCCCGTGTTGTTTAGTCCAAATACCGGCACGGTGGGAGTAGTGGCTTGGTCACTAGCCCTGTCTGGGATTAAACTGACCCTTTAGTTATCCACAATGACTCCCGCCCTTACAAGGGCAGTCCACAGCTGGCCCTGTTGTGGCTGACCCTTAGTAGAAGAAACCAGGTGACTTCCGACGCGTTTCACATTATCTGCTCATCAGGGGAGGCGTAAAACACTTGAAAATCACAGCGGTGGCTCAACACAGAGCTCAAATCTATGTGGCCTGGTATCCTCGTTCCTGCGGCAGCACACATCGCTGTGTGTGAAGCCGCAGGAGCGAGGAACATCTCTTACCTGCTGCCAGCTACGCGGAAGGAAGGAAGTGGGCGGGATGTTTACGTCCCGCTCATCTCCGCCCCTCCGCTTCTATTGGCCGTCTGCCGTGTGACGTCGCTATGATGCCGCACGACCCGCCCCCTTAATAAGGAGGCGGGTCGCCAGCCAGAGCGACATCGCAGGGCAGGTGAGTGCATGTGAAGCTGGCATAGCGATAATGTTCGCTACGCCAGCTATCACCATGATATCGCAGCTGCGACGGGGGCGGGGACTATCGCGCTCGGCATCGCAAGCATCGGCTTGCGATGTCGTAGTGTGCAAAGTGCCCCTTACTCCCTGAATGTTGTGATCAATGTGATCGCAACATTCAGGATGCAGGGATAGGAATTGATTTCCTCTCCCTGGCGATTGGGTCCCTGTAATGCGATCACAGGGAACCAATCGCTGTCATGGTAACCCTGGGTTGTGACCATGACGACCCGGGGTTACTGAGGTATGGATCGCCTCACAGACCAGGGCACCTACGTTACCGCAGTTCCCTGCAGCAAGGTCCCACGTTAAAGACCGTGAGATGAGAAAATGTCTGCTGACACTGGCTATGTGGCCTAGGTGCAGGGAACCCCGGTGACATCACAAGGTGAACCGAGTTCATGCTGGTGGATTTGCAGGAAACCCCAGTGATCCACCACATGAACTCGATTCATCTTGTGACGTCACTGGAGTTCCCTGCACCACAGTCCCGAGATAAAGAGCGTGATGAGGAAATGACTGCAGGGAACTCCAGTGATGTAAAAAAAAGCACACAAAAATAGCAACGTGTGCATGCATTTCCTGCGTTTTTCACTAACTCCTTATAACAGCTAAACATGGCACCACCTGGAGGTCAAAATGGTTATTCAGTAAGCATTAGACACTCTGCAGTAAGAAGGCAGTATCATTTAGATTAGAAGACTTTTTCTGCAGGGGATGTAAGAAGGTACATTATTGTTAGCTGCCAGAGGGGGAAGGAGACTGATTTTGTCCTGAACACATTCACAGTAGCACCAAATTGAAACCAAAAACACAACGCATGGCAGAAAAAAAACCGTCATGAAATTATGCAAGTGAAATATTGGAAATTACTTTAAAAGCGATTAAGAGCACTTATGGATATTGGTATGAAAATGATTCATGAAGCAGGAAAAAAAGCCAAGTCCAACGAAACACAGTGTAATGGACTCAGGGAATGAAAAAATGCAGCACTAGTTTTTGAAAAATCTTGATAGGTTTTATCTTATATCCACAAGCATACTAAAAACAAAGATGCAAAGGTATGGACTGACGCTTTTCGGATTGGAAATAATAATCTTTTCCCGCAGCAAGGATCATTAGCAATCTGAAACGCATCACATGATTTACCTTTCACCTATCAATATTTTACAACTGGTGAATTTCCTCCTCCAAAATGATTCATGGGATAATTCTGTAAATGGCGTCAGTTCTGTGGCGCTTGATATTAGAGAAATGAGTCTCCCTGTAATCTTCACATTATCATATATCCAAATTTTAGGATGTAGAACCTACAATATAATTTTGGATAACTGAGTCAGCAATTGTCATTGCTATGACAGAAGAAACTCTAGCAATGTGACCAATTCCTTGTCTTAATTATAAATTTTAATTATAATATTAATCTTTACGTATTTAATCAGCTCGCTGCACAATACTCAGATATTTCCATCACATCGGCTGTAATCCACCGGAAAAAGAAAATCACAATAAGACCAAATAGTGTCTTTCATTGAAGGTCAGTCTTGTCACTTTCAGAGCAGCTGCTGGAAATTTCCCAGTAAAGGTTTATCCAGAGATGTTAACCTTTAAATTATAGGAAAATACCTTTGTGTTGAGCGATGCGCTGACCTTGACTCTTGCATTGGCGCATTAACATCTCATGGTGTCTGCCGGCACGTGACATATATGTAGTATTCCTCCTGGGTGGTTTACATGCTTGGTGCGGCCTGTAAATGTCACAATACAAATATTGCCTTTGCACCATTGTCTTTAATAGGGGTTTTCCGGGCTCAAGAGAATCTTATGCTGTCACTCTATGCTGAATTGTGACAGTGTGCAAAGTGCGCAGTCAGGTTCCCCCTCTATTTCCTGCACTAGTGGCCGCACGTATGCGATTTGCATACTTTATAGTTATGTGAGAACTAGATTCTCATCAGCTTCTTTCAACAGAACAATGAGAAAGCCAGGATAACCCCTCCAATGAAACAATGGTTCGAAAGGAATGATCTATCTCCCCTAATGGTAGCATGTGGTTCCTAAATCAATAAATATGCGTTTCCCTATATCATATCTCCTTATTATTCCATATTAGTACAGATGGGGCCCATTGTGCTCCACTGGCGGACACAGACAGAAAAGAGCCCCTGTGCAATAATAGCATATGGGCCCTTTCCAACCCAATAGCTCATCATAATACACAATTCCATCTGCTTTGGAAGTAGAAATGGTCCCCTTACCTCTCGGCCCAGTTGTAAGAACAGAATTTGGGCCTATCTCATTCCAATAGCTCATCATAATCAACAATTCCACCACCCTTGGAGGTAGAAATTGGGCCCCTTACCTCTTGGGCCCATGTGTAAGAGCAGTATAGAGGCCATTTTCAACCCAAGAGGTCATCATAATCTACAATCCCACCTGCATTAGGTGTAGAAATGGCCCCCTTGCCTCTTGGGCACCTGTGTGAGAACAGTATATGGGCCTTTTACAGCCAAATAGCTCATCATAATCCACAATTCCACCTTCCTTGGATGTAGAAATGGGCCCCCTTACCTCTTGGGTACCTGTGTGAGAACAGTATATGGGCCTTTTTCAGTCCAATAGCTCATCATATTCCACGATTCCACCTGGTTTGGAGGTAGAAATCGGCCCCCTTACCTCTTTCGTCCCTGTGCAAGAAAAGTATTTGGACCTTTTTCAGCCTAATAGCTCATCATAATGCACAATTCCATCTGGTTTGGAGTTAGAAATCGTTCCCCTTACTTCTCGGGTCCCTCAGTAAGAAAAGTATTTGGGCCTTTTTCAGCACAATAGCTCATCATATGCACAATTCCACCATCCTTGGAGGCAGAAATGGACCTCCTTACCTCTTGGGTCCCTGTGCAGCCGCATTGTCTGCACCGATGATATGTCCGTCCTTGTGCTCTATGACACAACCTGCATTAACAGATGCCTGGCTTACAGAAGTTGCTGTTTATCTGATCATAAAAAAGAGTTAATCAGCTCACCACCATGTAGTCATTCCAGGAGGGAAAATCTGGACGGTGCTCGTGGGTCAAGAAGGCTGTAGTCACTCAAAAAAAGATGGATCCCCAGCACAAAGAACGTCTATGGACGTTCTTTGTGCTGGGGATCCGCCTTTTTTTGGCTGTTTGTCTGATAACAGAGAGAGTGTCCTCCCTCCTGGTTGATGGATTTCTTGTTCCTGTCTCTTCGATATGATCCTCCAGAAAGGTCAAGACGGTCTCCAGGACTGTTGTAGAAACCTCTTCTTTTTCATGTGTGGCAGTGATTACAGAACACAGACACCACAGAATATTGTTTTTCAGTAGTTTTAAAACTTATTAAAACTGGCAATAATGAGTTGTGCATTAAACATATGGATGGAAAGGTATTTTGGAGCTCAGGAATGCTATTTTCCATTTAGTAAATGCATTCATGGTGTTTCAGTAACACCGCCAGGTCCTGCTGCCAATGTGAGAAAAGCGGTGTGCTAGGTTGGCATTGAGTAGGTAAAGGGACGCTGCTTATATCCCAATTAGAGCAAATTAACTTCACGCTAAATTTCTGATCACCATTGATGTCCTACATGATATTACTGTACAGTGCATCTAATAAATGGAGGACAGTCCTGCTTTCCAGAATAGGATATTCTATACTTAAAGGGATTGTCCAACAGAAAAATATATTTATTTTAGGTGTAGTCATTAAAAATAATAAACAAAGGCGTAATCACCTTCCAGCGCTCTATGGATCCAGTGTCCCTGCTCCAGAAGTGGTGTTTGCCCTGTTCAGAAATCTCAGTACCACTACAGCCTGTGATTGGCTGCACCGGTCAGGTGACTAAAAGAGAAACATTCATCCTGCTCTGCTAGTTACCTGACCGCTGCAGTCAGTTACAGGCTGCAGCGGTGCTGTGTCTTCTGAACAGGGCAGGCACCGCTTCTGGAGATGGTGGAAACCTTTGGAGAAGCCTACACTGGATCTGTGGGGGCGGTGGAAGATGCTTCCGTTTATTATTTTTAATAAATCCATCCCTTAAATGGAAGCTGTCACCACTTTTTTTGCCTATAAGCTGCGGCCACCACCACCGGGCTCTTATATATATAGCATTCTAACATGCTGTATATAAGATTCCAGGCCGCTGTGAGAACATAAAAAACAGTTTATAATACTTACCTAACGGTCGCGCTGCGGTGGAATAGGGCCTAATGGGCGTCTCCGTTGTCCGGTGCCGGAGCCGCCTCTTTCGGCCATCTTTCTTCTCCTTTTTCTCTAGCCGTGGTGCATAACGGGTCCGACGTCATCCACACTCGCCGGCATTCCGGTCCTGAGCAGGCGCACTTTGATCTGTCCTGAGCAGGGCAGATCAAAGTATTGTAGTGCACCTGCGCAGGACCGGCGAGTGTATATGACGTAGCCACGTCATGCACACAGGCTTCAGAAAGAGGACGAAGATGGCCGAAAGGGGAGGCGCCCGGACCGGACAACGGAGACGCCTATTAGGCCCTATTCCACCGCAGAGCGACCGTTAGGTGAGTATTACAAAGTGATTTTTATGTTGTCACAGTGGCCTGGGCTCTTATATACAGCATGTTAGAATGCTGTATATAAGAGCCCGGTGGTGGTGGTGGCCGCAGCTTATGGTCCAAAAAAGTGGTGACAGGTTCCCTTTAAAATACAATATTTTACTGTTGGACATGTCTTCTGAGGATTCTAGAATGCAAATTGTATATGAAGTCTTATTGCTGTAAAACTTTACTCTTTCAACTTGGAATAACTTTATAGCATGTGTCAGGTTTCTTACTGGGAGAAGCCAATTTGCGGTTTTAATGGGTTTTACTCAGGGTCTATTTCTTGGTCGCCTTTATGTGAAGCCTATCTTCTAGACACCAGGTCTTCCTACACTTTCAATACTGCTATATACGTATCCAGAAGATTATTTTACAATTTTCAAACTAATATGTTGGGAAACCACTGTGATGAAATAGTGACCAGTCCAAGTGGCCCCTTCTCATACACACCAGCAATATATTGTGAAGCATTCGGAAGCCCGGTACAATGCAGACAAAATTGAATATCCACACTGAATACCATTGTAATGTAAATTCTGGGCTGTATGAATATTTTTCTATCCCTTGCATTTCTTATAGAGATCTCTATTTTCACCTCACATGCATGCTATACCTGGAGCTGCCACTAGATGGGGTTTGGCAGCTAACTTTACACTACATTCCAAGGTAAAGCACTATCTACTTATCTCCTACACTGCCCCTAGTGGTGGCCACAATGTCATCTTTTACATCTTTTCAGTTAGCCATTAAAAAGTATCAACCACGGAGGACTTCAGTTCTTTTAAACAATTTTTTACATCTATGGCCCACATTTAATAAGCGGTTTTACCAGTTTTTCATGTAAATTGTGTCTAAAAAAAAATTTAAATCATATTTTATCCTCTAAAATTGAAAACTGTTTTCAACTTAATACCAAATGTATCAATTTCATGTATTGACATGCAGATAAAGGACTGGAAAGGTTCCTGAAAGCACGGCTGACAGGAGAAAATGAGCTTTTTTCCTCCCGGTATCCTCTGCCTGTCAGTTCAAAGCAAGAAGGCCTGCGGAGACACCATCACATGTTTCTCAACGCTGTCAGTTCTGCAGGCGGGTCGGCGCGGCAGCAATCATCGTTCGCAGCACTCTGAGCGATGATTGTAGGCACACACCAGCACTTTGACTGACAACCAGCTCTACACTGATATACCGCTGAGCCGGTTGTCAGTCAAAGTCCTGAGAGTATTAGCCACCGAACACTGTGCTGTGAGCGGTTACTGTAGAAATGACTGAAAATCAGCAGCTTCAGGGAGGAATAAAGTTCATTTTCTCCTGGCAGCTGTGCTTTCAGTTTGATGCCAAGGAGCCTTTCTAACCATTTATCATGTAAATAGCATAATCCAGTGTTACAGGTTCCCTTGAAGAGGTGTATGCCCTTTATTTCGCATGTAAAATAATGGGAGTCCCGTCAGTTTTTTGCCTAGGCGTATGAAATACTTTCAATCTATTCACTAACCCTGATGCATATCCTCATCGGGGTGCGTGTGTATGGAGCGAACACAGTAAAAAAGGAATAAAAATCAATGAAATAAATGTTTGGTATCGCCACGTGCAAAAAAGTCCATACTGTGAAAATACTGGAGTGCCGCGCAAAAAGAAAAAATGCAATCCTGGAATTGCCGTTGTTAGGGCCCATACCTCCCTACAACAATGCAATAAGAGGTAAAGAAAAAAATGATATTAATAAAAAATATTTTTTTTAACCACTGAATTAATGAAAAAAACATCAACGTTTGACATCGTCGTAATCACACTGACATGAAGAGTTGTGTTGCCCGGTGAATTTTACCACACACAATAAAAAAAAATCGGACCTCACGTGGATGACATCCGAGCACTGTCCGATTTTCACGGACTGACATAATGGTGAAGGTGGAGAAACTTTACTTTTTCTCTCTCTACGGCTGAAAAAACGGATTCTTTTCTGATCAAACTCTGTTGAGAGTCAGAATAGCATAATCGCAGAAAACTGTCACATGCACCAAGCCTAACAAGGACTGGCCTAGTCCTGAAGGGGTTAAAAAGTATGTCCCTATGTCTGTTCATGACATTTGGAGGTATTTTTTCAGAAAAAACAGGTTCCATCCTCTATAGATATATATTAAAGGGAATCTGTCACCAGGTTTTTTCTCCCCCCATCTGAGAGCAGCATAACGTAGACACAGAGACCCTGATTCCAGTGATGTGTCACTTACTGAGCTGTTTGCTGTCATTTTGATAAAATCACTGTTTTTTCTGCTGCAGATTGAGCAGTTATACAGAGCTCATGGATATGCTGGACTACCTAGCAGCATGCCAAGTAGTCCTGCAATGATAATCTACTACTGGTTAAACTTTATTTGACTTTATCAAAACCACACTAAACAATCCAGTAAGTCCACATCGCTGGAATCAGGATCTCTGCACCACGTTATCCTGCTCTCAGATCAGGAGGCAAAACCTTGGTGACAGATTGCCTTTAAGAAATTAATCCACTTAAAATGTTGGACCTAAAAGTGAATATTTATCTTATGAGAGCTGAGTTATCAGAGTAAGGAATGCAATGAGATTGTTTCATATTCTTGTTTCTTGGAATGTCTCATTTTGTGTGTTTTTTCAGTTTATGAATAAATGCAGAGGTCTGTATTGATTTAGTATCAGATAGGTATAAATAAGGAAAGTGGGTTCCCCATCACAGTAGCTCGGGAACGGGAAAATGCTGCTTCAATGTTTAATCAGCAGAGGCCACTCTGAGTGCGCTTATGTTACCGGGAAGGAGATTTAGCATTCAGGTTTTCACAGCACTCAACCAATTTCCTGATTCATTTTAGGATGAAAAATGCAGTAAAATATAACCGCTACTTATAGCGATATTTAAGGTTTTAGCATTGTAATATCATAACACAGTATGGAACTACAAATGACAGGCTTTACCCGCGGCCTCCTCCATCCAGAACCAAAGAAGGACCTATGACTGGTAATGGAAGAGTGTAATACCAGATATCTCATGCCACATCACTAACATCACTGCGCTCCTGGGCGGCTCTTTCATGTTAATGCCTTAATTAAGTCAATAGGAGGAAGTGGGGCATGATATTGTGGCTACAAAGTCTGGGAACATGTGGAAAGAAGAAAATCGGGAGGGGATCTCACATAATATGATTTATACAAACCAGACACACTGCACACCAGTATATATACACACACTGCACACCAGTATATATACACACACTGCACACCAGTATATATACAGCAAACACACACTGCACACCAGTATATATACAGCAAACACACACTGCACACCAGTATATATACAGCAAACACACACTGCACACCAGTATATATACAGCAAACACACACTGCACACCAGTATATATACAGCAAACACACACTGCACACTAGTATATATACAGCAAACACACACTGCACACCAGTATATATACAGCAAACACACACTGCACACCTGTATATATACAGCAAACACACACTGCACACCAGTATATATACAGCAAACACACACTGCACACCAGTATATATACAGCAAACACACACTGCACACCAGTATATAACAGCAAACACACACTGCACACCAGTATATATACACCAAACACACTCTGCACACCAGTATATATGCCAAACACACTGCACACCAGTATATATACACACACTGCACACCAGTATATATACCAAACACACTCTGCACACCAGTATATATACAGCAAACACACACTGCACACCAGTATATATACAAACACACACTGCACACCAGTATATATACAGCAAACACACACTGCACACCAGTATATATACAAACACACTCTGCACACCAGTATATATACAGCAAACACACACTGCACACCAGTATATATACAGCAAACACACTCTGCACACCAGTATATATACCAAACACACTGCACACCAGTATATATACACACACTGCACACCAGTATATATACCAAACACACTCTGCACACCAGTATATATACAGCAAACACACACTGCACACCAGTATATATACAAACACACACTGCACACCAGTATATATACAGCAAACACACACTGCACACCAGTATATATACAGCAAACACACTCTGCACACCAGTATATATACCAAACACACTCTGCACACCAGTATATATACAGCAAACACACACTGCACACCAGTATATATACAAACACACACTGCACACCAGTATATATACAGCAAACACACACTGCACACCAGTATATATACAAACACACTCTGCACACCAGTATATATACAGCAAACACACACTGCACACCAGTATATATACAGCAAACACACTCTGCACACCAGTATATATACCAAACACACTGCACACCAGTATATATACACACACTGCACACCAGTATATATACCAAACACACTCTGCACACCAGTATATATACAGCAAACACACACTGCACACCAGTATATATACAAACACACACTGCACACCAGTATATATACAGCAAACACACACTGCACACCAGTATATATACAGCAAACACACACTGCACACCAGTATATATACACACTCTGCACACCAGTATATATACAGCAAACACACACTGCACACCAGTATATATACAAACACACACTGCACACCAGTATATATACACACTCTGCACACCAGTATATATACAGCAAACACACACTGCACACCAGTATATATACAAACACACACTGCACACCAGTATATATACAGCAAACACACACTGCACACCAGTATATATACAGCA
The DNA here is from genome assembly GCF_048569485.1 of Anomaloglossus baeobatrachus. Taxonomy (NCBI): domain Eukaryota; kingdom Metazoa; phylum Chordata; class Amphibia; order Anura; family Aromobatidae; genus Anomaloglossus; species Anomaloglossus baeobatrachus. Next base: position 453,028,345 of record NC_134355.1, on the reverse strand, counting down.
AACACACACTGCACACCAGTATATATACACACTCTGCACACCAGTATATATACACACACTGCACACCAGTATATATACAGCAAACACACACTGCACACCAGTATATATACAGCAAACACACACTGCACACCAGTATATATACAGCAAACACACACTGCACACCAGTATATATACAGCAAACACACTCTGCACACCAGTATATATACACCAAACACACTCTGCACACCAGTATATATACAGCAAACACACTCTGCACACCAGTATATATACAGCAAACGCACTCTGCACACCAGTATATATACACACTCTGCACACCAGTATATATACACACACTGCACACCAGTATATATACACACACTGCACACCAGTATATATACACACTGCACACCAGTATATATACAGCAAACATACACTGCACACCAGTATATATACAGCAAACACACACTGCACACCAGTATATATACAGCAAACACACTCTGCAAACCAGTATATATACAGCAAACACACACTGCACACCAGTATATATACAAACACACTCTGCTCACCAGTATATATACAGCAAACACACACTGCACACCAGTATATATACAAACACACACTGCACACCAGTATATATACAGCAAACACACACTGCACACCAGTATATATACAGCAAACACACACTGCACACCAGTATATATACACACTCTGCACACCAGTATATATACAGCAAACACACACTGCACACCAGTATATATACAAACACACACTGCACACCAGTATATATACACACTCTGCACACCAGTATATATACAGCAAACACACTCTGCACACCAGTATATATACACACACTGCACACCAGTATATATACAGCAAACACACACTGCACACCAGTATATATACAAACACACACTGCACACTAGTATATATACAGCAAACACACACTGCACACCAGTATATATACAGCAAACACACACTGCACACCAGTATATATACACACTCTGCACACCAGTATATATACAGCAAACACACACTGCACACCAGTATATATACAGCAAACACACACTGCACACCAGTATATATACAGCAAACACACACTGCACACCAGTATATATACAGCAAACACACTCTGCACACCAGTATATATACACCAAACACACTCTGCACACCAGTATATATACAGCAAACACACTCTGCACACCAGTATATATACAGCAAACGCACTCTGCACACCAGTATATATACACACTCTGCACACCAGTATATATACACACACTGCACACCAGTATATACACACACACTGCACACCAGTATATATACACACACTGCACACCAGTATATATACACACACTGCACACCAGTATATATACAGCAAACATACACTGCACACCAGTATATATACAGCAAACACACACTGCACACCAGTATATATACAGCAAACACACTCTGCACACCAGTATATATACAGCAAACACACACTGCACACCAGTATATATACACACACTGCACACCAGTATATATACACACACTGCACACCAGTATATATACACACACTGCACACCAGTATATATACAGCAAACACACACTGCACACCAGTATATATACAGCAAACACACACTGCACACCAGTATATATACAGCAAACACACACTGCACACCAGTATATATACAGCAAACACACACTGCACACCAGTATATATACAGCAAACACACACTGCACACTAGTATATATACAGCAAACACACACTGCACACCAGTATATATACAGCAAACACACACTGCACACCTGTATATATACAGCAAACACACACTGCACACCAGTATATATACAGCAAACACACACTGCACACCAGTATATATACAGCAAACACACACTGCACACCAGTATATAACAGCAAACACACACTGCACACCAGTATATATACACCAAACACACTCTGCACACCAGTATATATGCCAAACACACTGCACACCAGTATATATACACACACTGCACACCAGTATATATACCAAACACACTCTGCACACCAGTATATATACAGCAAACACACACTGCACACCAGTATATATACAAACACACACTGCACACCAGTATATATACAGCAAACACACACTGCACACCAGTATATATACAAACACACTCTGCACACCAGTATATATACAGCAAACACACACTGCACACCAGTATATATACAGCAAACACACTCTGCACACCAGTATATATACCAAACACACTGCACACCAGTATATATACACACACTGCACACCAGTATATATACCAAACACACTCTGCACACCAGTATATATACAGCAAACACACACTGCACACCAGTATATATACAAACACACACTGCACACCAGTATATATACAGCAAACACACACTGCACACCAGTATATATACAGCAAACACACTCTGCACACCAGTATATATACCAAACACACTCTGCACACCAGTATATATACAGCAAACACACACTGCACACCAGTATATATACAAACACACACTGCACACCAGTATATATACAGCAAACACACACTGCACACCAGTATATATACAAACACACTCTGCACACCAGTATATATACAGCAAACACACACTGCACACCAGTATATATACAGCAAACACACTCTGCACACCAGTATATATACCAAACACACTGCACACCAGTATATATACACACACTGCACACCAGTATATATACCAAACACACTCTGCACACCAGTATATATACAGCAAACACACACTGCACACCAGTATATATACAAACACACACTGCACACCAGTATATATACAGCAAACACACACTGCACACCAGTATATATACAGCAAACACACACTGCACACCAGTATATATACACACTCTGCACACCAGTATATATACAGCAAACACACACTGCACACCAGTATATATACAAACACACACTGCACACCAGTATATATACACACTCTGCACACCAGTATATATACAGCAAACACACACTGCACACCAGTATATATACAAACACACACTGCACACCAGTATATATACAGCAAACACACACTGCACACCAGTATATATACAGCAAACACACACTGCACACCAGTATATATACACACTCTGCACACCAGTATATATACACACACTGCACACCAGTATATATACAGCAAACACACACTGCACACCAGTATATATACAGCAAACACACACTGCACACCAGTATATATACAGCAAACACACACTGCACACCAGTATATATACAGCAAACACACTCTGCACACCAGTATATATACACCAAACACACTCTGCACACCAGTATATATACAGCAAACACACTCTGCACACCAGTATATATACAGCAAACGCACTCTGCACACCAGTATATATACACACTCTGCACACCAGTATATATACACACACTGCACACCAGTATATATACACACACTGCACACCAGTATATATACACACTGCACACCAGTATATATACAGCAAACATACACTGCACACCAGTATATATACAGCAAACACACACTGCACACCAGTATATATACAGCAAACACACTCTGCAAACCAGTATATATACAGCAAACACACACTGCACACCAGTATATATACAAACACACTCTGCTCACCAGTATATATACAGCAAACACACACTGCACACCAGTATATATACAAACACACACTGCACACCAGTATATATACAGCAAACACACACTGCACACCAGTATATATACAGCAAACACACACTGCACACCAGTATATATACACACTCTGCACACCAGTATATATACAGCAAACACACACTGCACACCAGTATATATACAAACACACACTGCACACCAGTATATATACACACTCTGCACACCAGTATATATACAGCAAACACACTCTGCACACCAGTATATATACACACACTGCACACCAGTATATATACAGCAAACACACACTGCACACCAGTATATATACAAACACACACTGCACACTAGTATATATACAGCAAACACACACTGCACACCAGTATATATACAGCAAACACACACTGCACACCAGTATATATACACACTCTGCACACCAGTATATATACAGCAAACACACACTGCACACCAGTATATATACAGCAAACACACACTGCACACCAGTATATATACAGCAAACACACACTGCACACCAGTATATATACAGCAAACACACTCTGCACACCAGTATATATACACCAAACACACTCTGCACACCAGTATATATACAGCAAACACACTCTGCACACCAGTATATATACAGCAAACGCACTCTGCACACCAGTATATATACACACTCTGCACACCAGTATATATACACACACTGCACACCAGTATATACACACACACTGCACACCAGTATATATACACACACTGCACACCAGTATATATACACACACTGCACACCAGTATATATACAGCAAACATACACTGCACACCAGTATATATACAGCAAACACACACTGCACACCAGTATATATACAGCAAACACACTCTGCACACCAGTATATATACAGCAAACACACACTGCACACCAGTATATATACAGCAAACACACACTGCACACCAGTATATATACAGCAAACACACACTGCACACCAGTATATATACAGCAAACACACACTGCACACCAGTATATATACAGCAAACACACACTGCACACCAGTATATATACACCAAACACACTCTGCACACCAGTATATATACAGCAAACACACTCTGCACACCAGTATATATACAGCAAACACACTCTGCACACCAGTATATATATACACCAAACACACACTGCACACCAGTATATATACCAAACACACTGCACACCAGTATATATACAGCAAACACACTCTGCACACCAGTATATATACAGCAAACACACTCTGCACACCAGTATATATATATACACCAAACACACACTGCACACCAGTATATATACAGCAAACACACACTGCACACCAGTATATATACAGCAAACACACACTGCACAACAGTATATATACAAACACACACTGCACACCAGTATATATACAGCAAACACACACTGCACACCAGTATATATACAGCAAACACACACTGCACACCAGTATATATACACCAAACACACTCTGCACACCAGTATATATACAGCAAACACACTCTGCACACCAGTATATATACAGCAAACACACTCTGCACACCAGTATATATATACACCAAACACACACTGCACACCAGTATATATACCAAACACACTGCAGACCAGTATATATACAGCAAACACACTCTGCACACCAGTATATATATATACACACCAAACACACACTGCACACCAGTATATATACCAAACACACTGCACACCAGTATATATACACCAAACACACTCTGCACACCAGTATATATACAGCAAACACACTCTGCACACTAGTATATATATATACACCAAACACACACTGCACACCAGTATATATACCAAACACACTGCACACCAGTATAGATACAGCAAACACACAATGCACACCAGTATATATACAGCAAACACACTCTGCACACCAGTATATATACACCAAACACACACTGCACACCAGTATATATACAGCAGACACACTGCACACCAGTATATATACAAACACACACTGCACACCAGTATATATACAGCAAACACACTCTGCACACCAGTATATATACAGCAAACACACACTGCACACCAGTATATATACAGCAAACACACACTGCACACCAGTATATATACACCAAACACACTCTGCACACCAGTATATATACAGCAAACACACTCTGCACACCAGTATATATACACCAAACACACTCTGCACACCAGTATATATACAGCAAACACACTCTGCACACCAGTATATATATACACCAAACACACACTGCACACCAGCATATATACCAAACACACTGCACACCAGTATATATACAAACACACACTGCACACCAGTATATATACAGCAAACACACTCTGCACACCAGTATATATACAGCAAACACACACTGCACACCAGTATATATACACCAAACACACACTGCACACCAGTATATATACAGCAAACACAATGCACACCAGTATATATACCAAACACACACTGCACACCAGTATATATACACCAAACACATACACTGCACACCAGTATATATACACCAAACACACACTGCACACCAGTATATATACCAAACACACACTGCACACCAGTATATATACACTAAACACACACACTGCACACCAGTATATATACACCAAACACACACACTGCACACCAGTATATATACACCAAACACACACACTGCACACCAGTATATATACCAAACAGACTGCACACCAGTATATATACCAAACACACTGCATACCAGTATATATACCAAACACACACTGCACACCAGTATATATACACCAAACACACACACTGCACACCAGTATATATACCAAACACACTGCACACCAGTATATATACAAACACACACTACACACCAGTATATATACAAACACACACTGCACACCAGTATATATACCAAACACATACTACACACCAGTATATGTCGCACCGCCTTCTGAGAAACCAGGCCTACTACCTCGGAGGATGTTCAGGTCACGGTGTCTCCGATGGCTCCAGCAAATCCCTAGGTTAGGTGGCAAATTATGAAGAGGAAAAAACCAGAGATAGGAGACTATGAGTTGTGGTGATATCTGCCAGGTATAAGGCCACTGAAGGAAGACATACACCGAGGGTTCTGTAAAAACGTGAATGATGAACTTTACTGAAATCGTATAACCAATTCTTTAGTCAAACAAACAAAGTTGCTTTATCCATTTCCAATAAACAGTCATTTGATAGCATAAAAGAGTTCTCTTACACAGTGGACAAGTTGAAGCGTTTTTCCTATTCCGGCCTTGGGAGGATTGATGTCACTATCTATTGGACTAACTGTGCTGGGTATAAGGGGAGGAGGATCAGCGCAATATACTGCACAGTGCTGCAGTCCTTTTCCTTATCTTAGGATATGTGTACAGTTTGTTGTTTACTTTTTCAGTACTCTGTTGTTACAGAAGTGGGGTGCTCCAAATAGGGTGCTAACTATACTCCCCGCATCTCAATGGAGGTCTTTTTTTTTTCTCCTGCATTACAGCAACCGCATACAACCGGATTTTCTTTCAACTGCCTCCTCAAGCTCCGCCCCAACAGCCACTTCCTTGCTTTCAAATCACTTGCAATATAAATTGCAATACCAAACCAAGGCAGTAGAGGGCAGAGCAACACTAAATAATTTACCGCCTCCCAAAGCGGGAAATTGGTGTCACAAATGTAATCACATAGAGAATACAGAACACACATTAGTAGTGGCTTTCCTGGTCACTACATATACCCCCCTAGTTTAAACAGAGCCGTCCCCGGCGTTTGCCACCATAGATATCTGTTATACCATAATACAGGTCACCTTCAAATTTGAGCTAAAGTGCTACTTTAGTCACAATTCTCAACAGCGGGGTGTGACACCAGCATCTACATCTCCCAAGTGTGGGGTGTAGACTTGGTAACTAAGCAACATGTGAGTTACAGTGGGGCGCTAAGTTACGGGAGAACACTATGTCTATAGCAAATCTATGGGGTCCATTCAATACTTCTCCCCATAGGTTACATCGGAATTCCGAGAAAGGATTCCGTCTCTGGTTGGCAAACCAGTATAAAGATATAGGTGGAAACCCGAATAACTGAAAAATATGTACCGTGGTTGATGTCGAGGTACTAGGTATAGAGTAATGTTCTCCCTACTCTCTGTAAAGACTTTGAAAGCACTTAATAATCATGAAAATCTGTAACATCAGATAAACATGCATTTTTTTTACAACAATTAACTTTGTAACATTTTCAATAACTCAAATAATTAACACAAACACCAGAGTCTCTTCAGAGGTAGCATAGCTTGTTTTTGTGAACAAATCTTCCTGCTTGAAAACTTGAATAACAGCCTTAAGGGGGCTTTACACGCTCCGACATCGCTAATGCGAATTCGTTGGGGTCACGGAATTGGTGACGCACATCCGGCCGCATTAGCGATGCCGTTGCGTGTGACACCGATGAGCAATTTTGCATCGTTGCAAAAACGTGCAAAATCGCTCATCGGTGACATGGGGGTCCATTCTCAAAAATCGTTACTGCAGCAGTAACGAGGTTGTTCCTCGTTCCTGCGGCAGCACACATCGCTCCGTGTGACACCGCAGGGACGAGGGAACTCTCCTTACCTACCTCCCGGCCGCTATGCGGAAGGAAGGAGGTGGGCGGGATGTTACGTCCCGCTCAGCTCCGCCCCTCCGCTGCTATTGGGTGGCCGCTCAGTGACATCGCTGTGACGCCGCACGGACCGTCCCCTTAGAAAGGAGGCGGTTCGCCGGTCACAGCGACGTCACCGGGCAGGTAAGCATGTGTGACTTGTCTGGGCGATCTTGTGCGTCACGGGCAGCGATTTGCCCGTGTCGCGCAACAGATGGGGGCGGGTACCCACACTAGCGATATCGGGACCGATATCGCAGTGTGTAAAGCCTGCTTTAAAGTTATGTGTAAAAATGTGTGTGTTTCAGTCCCCGGGTGCAGAGTCGTAGCACACAGTCCATTAACATGGCTGCACTGGCTGTGTTTTTTTTTTTCTTAAAGCATAAAGTAGTCCCTGTGTTTCAATAAGGAGGGATGCAACAAAGTGCTAAAACCAGCAAAAACCAAATTAAACAAAAATTCTCTAACAAACTGAGGAAAAATAGTAGTCTTTTCCAGAAGAAAACAGGAAAAATGTAAAGATCATTCTACAGCGGGCTTTACACGCCTCAATATTGTTAATGAATTATCGTCGGGTCACGGTGTTTGTGACGCACATCCGGCTTCATTAACGAGATCGCAGTGTGTGACATTTATGAGCGACCTTAAACGATCGCAAAAGCGGTCAAAATCGTTTGCCGTGGAGAGGTCGTCCTGAAACAAAAAAATAGTTTTCTGCTTATTAGCGATGTTGTTCCTCGTTCCTGTGGCACCACACATCGCTGTGTGTGACACCGCAGGAGCGACGAACATCTCCTTACCTGCGTCTCACCGGCAAAGCGGAAGGAAGGAGGTGGGCGGGATGTTACGTCCCGCTCATCTCCGCCCCTCCGCTGTGTGACATCGCTGTGACGCTGCACGAAGCGCCCCCTTAGAAAGGAGGCGGTTCGCCGGCCAGAACGACGTCGCAGAGCAGGCATGTGCGTGTGACGCTGCCATAGCGATAATGTTCGCTACGGCAGCAATCACCACATATCGGCCGTACGACGGGGGCGGGTACTATCGCGTTCGACATCGCCAACAAATGCTAGCGATGTCGTAGCGTGTAAAGCCCGCTTACAAGTTTTAGTCTAAATATCTGGCTGACAACTGACCTTTGTTGATCCTTTCAGAGCGTCAGACAAGGGTAGTTTCCTCCATAGGATCAGGATCTATCTCTGCAGGGTCAGTTCTGGGATTAGTTGTTCTTGCAGGGAGCAACTCTTGATCAGGAGTTGTCTGTCTTTGTCCACGGGTAGATAACAGAGAGCAGTAGAGATGGGTTTCAAAGCCGCGCCAATGACCGACAGATCATGAAAGCTTAAGATTAATGTTGCTTTATTTCAGCACAGGTCTACGCGTTTCAGGAGACTCAGCTCCATTCCTCAGGAGAAACTGGCACAGAACATCAAATCTCCTGAGATCCAAGTACTCCACAGCGTGGCTGGCCAGTAAAGGTCTAAAAGATGAAAAGATAACGATATGGCCCCCTTGTTCACCTGATCTGAACCCCATAGAGAACCTGTGGTCCCTCATAAAATGTAAGATCTACAGGGAGGGAAACAGTACACCTCTCGGAACAGTGTCTGGGAGGCTGTGGTGGCTGCTGCATGCAATGTTGATCGTAAACAGATTAAGCAACTGACAGAATCTATGGATGGTAGGCTGTTGAGTGTCATCATAAAGAAAGGTAGCTATATTGGTCACTAATTTTTTGAGGGTTTTCTTTTTTGCATCTCAGAAATGTTTGTTTCTAAATTTTGTGCAGTTATATTGATATACCTGGTGAAAATAAACAAGTGAGATGGGAATATATTTGGTTTTTATTAAGTTGCCTAATAATTCTGCACAGTAATAGTTACCTACACAAACAGATATCCTCCTACGATAGCCAAATCTAAAAAAAAACAACTCCAACTTCCAAAAATATTAAGCTTTGATATTTATGAGTCTTTTGGGTTGATTGAGAACATAGTTGTTGATCAATAATAAAAAATGCCTCTAAAATACAACTTGCCCAATAATTCTGCACCCAGTGTATATGTACCAAACACTCACTGCACACAAGTATATATGCACACATTGCACATCAGTATTTATACACACACCAACGACACTGCACACCAGTAAATATACATCAAACACACACTGCACACCAGTATATACACATGCGAGACACACACTGCACACCAGTCTATATACACACACTGCTCACCAGTATATACAGTGCCTACAAGTAGTCTTCAACCCCCTGCAGATTTAGCAGGTTTGATAAGATGCAAATAAGTTAGAGCCTGCAAACTTCAAACAAGAGCAGGATTTATTAACAGATGCATAAATCTTACAAACCAACAAGTTATGTTGCTCAGTTAAATTTTAATAATTTTTCAACATAAAAGTGTGGGTCAATTATTATTCAACCCCTAGGTTTAATATTTTGTGGAATAACCCTTGTTTGCAATTACAGCTAATAATCGTCTTTTATAAGACCTGATCAGGCCGGCACAGGTCTCTGGAGTTTTCTTGGCCCACTCCTCCATGCAGATCTTCTCCAAGTTATCTAGGTTCTTTGGGTATCTCATGTGGACTTTAATCTTGAGCTCCTTCCACAAGTTTTCAATTGGGTTAAGGTCAGGAGACTGACTAGGCCACTGCAACACCTTGATTTTTTCCCTCTTGAACCAGGCCTTGGTTTTCTTGGCTGTGTGCTTTGGGTCGTCGTCTTGTTGGAAGATGAAATGACGACCCATCTTAAGATCCTAGATGGAGGAGCGGAGGTTCTTGGCCAAAATCTCCAGGTAGGCCGTGCTATCCATCTTCCCATGGATGCGGACCAGATGGCCAGGCCCCTTGGCTGAGAAACAGCCCCACAGCATGATGCTGCCACCACCATGCTTGACTGTAGGGATGGTATTCTTGGGGTCGTATGCAGTGCCATCCAGTCTCCAAACGTCACGTATGTGGTTGGCACCAAAGATCTCGATCTTGGTCTCATCAGACCAGAGAACCTTGAACCAGTCTGTCTCAGAGTCCTCCAAGTGATCATGAGCAAACTGTAGACAAGCCTTGACATGACGCTTTGAAAGTAAAGGTACCTTACGGGCTCGTCTGGAACGGAGACCATTGCGGTGGAGTACGTTACTTATGGTATTGACTGAAACCAATGTCCCCACTGCCATGAGATCTTCCCGGAGCTCCTTCCTTGTTGTCCTTGGGTTAGCCTTGACTCTTCGGACAAGCCTGGCCTCGGCACGGGTGGAAACTTTCAAAGGCTGTCCAGGCCGTGGAAGGCTAACAGTAGTTCCATAAGCCTTCCACTTCCAGATGATGCTCCCAACAGTGGAGACAGGTAGGCCCAACTCCTTGGAAAGGGTTTTGTACCCCTTGCCAGCCTTGTAACCCTCCACAATCTTGTCTCTGATGGCCTTGGAATGCTCCTTTGTCTTTCCCATGTTGACCAAGTATGAGTGCTGTTCACAAGTTTGGGGAGGGTCTTAATTAGTCAGAAAAGGCTGGAAAAAGAGATAATCCAAACATGTGAAGCTCATTGTTCTTTGTGCCTGAAATACTTCTTAATACTTTAGGGGAACCAAACAGAATTCTTGTGGTTTGAGGGGTTGAATAATAAATGACCCTCTGAATAAACTTTTCACAATTTAAAAAAAAAATAAAAAAAGAAATAACATTTTTTTTGCTGCAGTGCATTTCACACTTCCAGGCTGATCTACAGTCCAAATGTCACAATGCCAAGTTAATTCCGAATGTGTAAACCAGCTAAATCTGCAGGGGGTTGAATACTACTTGTAGGCACTGTATACACACCGAACACACTGCATACCAGTGTGTGTGTATATATATATATAGATACATATATATATATATATATACATACACACCAGACATACACTGTATACAATTATATACACACAACAGACACCCTGCACACCAGTATATATACAGACCAGACACTCACTGCATGCGAGTATATGTACACATGAGACACACACTGCACACGAGTATATACACACAGTGCCAACATCAGTGGTATATGGCCCTTAGTGGTATATGGGGTCCTGTGAAGATGAGTCCACAGGACCATGGATAATTACGTAGCTTTCTTAAAAGGGTGGTTCACCCATATTTTCTATTGTCTAGATCGATATTATATTGAGAAACAATGTTTCTCTCAAATACCTTATGTTGGCAATAGTGCCTGTGAGAGGCGCTATTGCAGACCGCTGTAACCCGCTCCGGTGACGTCACGTCAAGTGCCGCACACGTCACATCCGTGCAGCCGGCTGCATTCACTGAGCTGTGAGCGTTGTTTCACCGCTTGTCACAGTCCATCTGCTCCCTGCTCCCTCCTGCCTCCTCACTCACACCACAGCACGTCTCCTGTTTTCAGCATTCTGCTGTGAGGGAGGAGGTAGCAGATGGGCTTTGACAAGCGGTGAAACACCACTCACAGCTCAGTGAGTCAGGAAGAACGCAGCCAGCCGCACGAATGTGACGCGTGTGGCACTTGACGTGACGTCACCGGAGCGGGTTACAGCGGTCTGCAATAGCGCCTCTGACAAGCACTATTGCCAATACAAGGTATTTGAGAGAAACATTGTTTCCCAATATAATATCAATCTAGACAATAAAAAATATGGGTGAACCACCCCTTTAAGACATGGGTCATAGCCACAGCCTGCAGATACTTAAAAGTGTGGCTGCAGCAGAGGGGCCTATTTTGTTGCTTTGGCCACTTTATGGTCAGTGTGTGCATGCTAGCACATGGCTAATTTGCATGTGATGCGCTTCAGGCATGTCACATGCAAATTTGCCATGTGGTGGCACCAGGGGCAGTGGGGCAGAGCAATGTGCACTATCCTTGGCCAACATGCAGCAGTGTGATGAGGTCATCATGCTGCATCCTCTTCACACTGCTGTGGGCAACGGAGAGCCGTGTGGAAGTGGCAAGTATTTGGCCGATAATGGTAAGCGCTCCATGGAGGAGTTGAAGATTATATGTCCTGACATTTACTGGGGGGAGGGAAGGGGGCAAAATGTTGCTACCAGTTGTAACATGAGAGGAAAAAATCTACACAGTAAAAATGTGCACATCCAACTATTTATATATAAATATGGATTTTATTGATACAAAACATATAAGGCTAACAAAAACAAAGGTTAAAAACAATTAGAAACATTACTAACAAAAGAAAAAGAATGGATGAAATAGGGGGATGGATATAATAATCCTGTACTTACAATACCTTGTTATAGAGGCTACCCTTACAGGTAATGTGGCAGTAAGTCAATAGAGGGTATAAAAAAATGTCACACAGTTTCTTATTGTATTATACCTTTTGCATTGTTTAATCTCATTGCCTGTGTTGTATTTAGTTTGCAAGTCTTTTTTTTTTTTTCACTGTTTACACTTATGACTGCTTATACTGAGAAGTAACATTAAAGTACAGTTCTTCTTTAAGATATCAAGATTTTCACAGGGAATCTTTTCACAAAAGTACGGTACCTAGAAGAAAAAAAGTCCTTGTTGCACATAGTATCCAATCACAGTGTAGGTTTCATTTTCTTAGAAAAGTTTAAAGGGAACCTGTCGCCAGATTTGCGCCCTATAAGCTGCGACCATCATCAGTGGGCTATTGTATACAGGATTCTAACATGCTACATATAAGAGCCAAGGCTGCTGAGTAGAACATAAAAAACACTTTATAATACTCACCTAAACGGTCGGTGTGATGCAAAGTGGTCGGATGGGTAGAGCCATTCTCAGAGACCGACGCCTCCTCTTTCGGACATCTTTGTCCTCCCTCTTCTGAAGCTGGCGTACATGTTAGAATACTGTATACAAGACCCCACTGGTGGTGGCAGCAGCTTATAGGGCCCAAATCTGGTGACAGGTTCCCTTTAAGAAATGAAATATTAGCTCTGATTGGTTGCTATACTAGAAAATGTTGATACATTTGCCTCCATTGGTTATGAATGAATAGACATTTAGAAGTGCAAATGGAATAAATCTGAACTGCGATAAGACTTTGCTCGCTTCCTACACTCCTGGATTTGGTAGCAAGTCCTTTTCTTTGTTGTAGTTAGTGGTACATTTATTTCAGATTTTGACTTGTGATTTCTTAAGGCAGATAAAGAAAAGCAGCTCCTTGAATATTGTTTTAATCCGAATGGAATCTCACAAACTCAGGATTATGTGTAGATTACAGCTGTAGGGTTTACCATCTACAAGGTTTTGGGGAAGAAAACAGTAGTTGAGCAGTTGGTAATGCAAATTGTCAATGTTTATGCTGACAACACGTGTGTCCTATGGCCGCATGACTGCAACACAACTGTTGCATGAAAATCATCAGCTAAGCATGAAATGCTAGCTGATGATTGACTTGACTACTGTAAATCTCTATTAATTAGTCTCGTTCTCCTCTACAGTCTATGCTTAATGTTGCAGCCAGGGTCACCTATCTGGCTAATCGTTACTCGGACGCTTCCGCTCTGTGCCAGACATTGCACTGGCTGCCCATATATCATAGGATCCAATTCACGTTGCTTGTTCACACCCACAAATCTCTCCACAGTGTGGCACCCCACTACATCTCCACCCTCATCTCTGTTTATTACCCTACCTGTTCTCTATGCTCTGCAAATGACATTTAACTAACATATACACTAATCTGAACCTCCCATTCCCAGCTCCATGACTTCTCTCAAGCTGCACCAATCCTCTGGAATGCTCTGCCCCTAGAAACTAGGATGAACCACAACTTACACAGCTTGAGTAGCTCCCATCTTTTTAGGGTGGCCTATCATTTTCCCTAGTCGAAGTCAGTTCATAACATACTGTACATCAAAACATACCTCTCCGTTAGACCCCAACGCACCCAAAATCATCACAGAGATTGGCTGGTGAGTGGCTCAGGCGGCCTTTATCTATTCCAAATTTCTCTGAGATGGCTGGACAGTCGTTGTAAATAAGCACCTGTACCTTGTCATCCCCACTTCAACCCATTGTAGATTGTAAGCTCTTAAGAGTGGAGTTGTCATTATTTTTGCTTTAATTATTGTATTTTCTTTAACTATTACTTATGACTGTTTGTATATGAACCTCCTAAATTGTAAAGTGCTGCGGAATATGTTGGCGCTATAGAAATAAAGATTATTATTAAGTATATGATGATAAGTATGGAAAAAGTGAGCTGACCACAAACAATCTAAATTTACTGAATGTGAACTACAGTTATTTTCCTGTGGGTGATCACCATATCACTGTAGGATGTTATTGCCATTCTGGAGCTATAAAAACTGAATATTGAATATTGTATATTGTAGTCTTGAATACAAAAGTCACTCTCATGCAAGAAGTCAAAAATAGTCTTTAGGCAGATAGTGTGGAATTTTGTGATGATAGGCCATACATCTATAGATCCATACAGTTATTTGGCACAACTGCAAGCACTCAGTCAAGTCACATACGGTCATTGTCTTCTGACCACTTCAAAGTACATTCTGCTTACCTCCCCTTAATGCTGATGACAATGTTCATTATGAATTACATTCTACTGAAGATCTCCGTCCCAACAATCATTAACATAAAATTCTCTACTTATTTGTGGTATGTAAAGGCTTTTTACACAGGTCGATGACCGGCTGAACCGTCAGAGGTTCATTGCCCCGTGTAAACCTGCCCAGAGATCCACCAACCAAAGACCAAGTGTCTTCTGTGTATTTCTTTCCACTCAGATAGATAATAGATCATCAGAATTTACTACTAGTTGGTAGGTCTGGCATTAAATGGACCAATTTCCCACATTTCCATCAGAACAATAGTGCACTTTACTGGTTGGTTCTGTTTTTACAAAGCCATAATTGGGCAGCCATAAAGATTTGCAGGGACTATACGGTAAATTTGGAAGCCTCTTATTTTATAACTACATGCTTTTATTCATGAATTGAGAATGAATGATCCGTCCAGGAGAAGAAAGAAGCAGACGTCTCTGATAAGATAGATTACACAGTTGCTTGTTTTCACTCGTACTGTTGATTTAGGGAATGCAAATTAAAACAAAT
Organism: Anomaloglossus baeobatrachus; assembly: GCF_048569485.1. Classification (NCBI taxonomy): domain Eukaryota; kingdom Metazoa; phylum Chordata; class Amphibia; order Anura; family Aromobatidae; genus Anomaloglossus; species Anomaloglossus baeobatrachus. The sequence goes on along the minus strand of NC_134355.1, from coordinate 453,012,013 downwards.
TTTAAGGCCCCGTCACACTAAGCAACATCGCTAGCAACATCGCTGGTAACGAACAACTTTTGTGACATTGCTAGCGATGTTGCTGTGTGTGACATCCAGCAACAACCTGGCCCCTGCTGTGAGGTCGTTGGTTGTTGCTGAATGTCCTGGGCCATTTTTTAGTTGTTGCTGTCCTGCTGTGAAGCACAGATCGCTGTGTGTGACAGCGAGACAGCAACAACTAATGTGCAGGCAGCAGGAGCCGGCTTCTGCGGAGGCTGGTAACTAATGTAAACATCGGGTAACCAAGAAGCCCTGTCCTTGGTTACCCGATATTTACCTTTGATACCAGCCTCCTCCGCTCTCACTGCCTGTGCTGCCGGCTCCTGCTCTGTGCACAGATAGCTGCAGCACACATCAGGCAATTAACCCGATGTGTGCTGTAACTAGGAGAGCAAGGAGCCAGCGCTCAGTGTGCGCTGCTCCCTGCTCTGTGCACATTTAGCTGCAGCACACATCGGGTTAATTAACCTGATGTGTGCTGTAACTAGGAGACTGGGGGCTGGTCACTGGTTGCTGGTGAGCTCACCAGCAACTCGTGTAGCCACGCTCCAGCGATCCCTGCCAGGTCAGGTTGCTGGTGGGATCGCTGGAGCGTTGCAGTGTGACAGCTCACCAGCAACCTCCTAGCAACTTACCAGCGATCCCTATCGTTGTTGGGATCGCTGGTAAGTTGCTTAGTGTGACTGGACCTCTACTCTTGAGTACATGAACCTTTACTATTAAATCTACAAGTGCATCACAATAAATTAGGATATCATTAGAAAGTTAATTTATTTCCCTAATTCAATGCAAAAAGGGAGACACATATATTATACTAGAAGGTGGCCCGATTCTACGCATCGGGTATTCTAGAATTTACGTATTGTGTAGTTCATGTATGATTTTTGTGATATATATATATATATATATATATATATATAGATGTTGTTGTGTGTAGTTACCAAATGTTTGTGTAGGGCACTGTACATGTTCTGGGTGTTGTCTGGGTGTGGCGGGGGGTGAGAGCGGTGTTGTATGTGTGTTGCGTGTGTTGCGTTGTTTGTGGAGCGCTGTGTGTCTGTAGCGTTGTGTGTGTGTGTTGCGCGGTTTGTGTGGGTGTGGTGTGTTTTGGGGGGAGGTATGTTTTGTGCAATGTGTGTGTTGTGCGGTATGTGCGTATATTTATGTATGCCGCGGTGTTTGTGTGTTGGGTGTTGGGTGTGTGCGGCGTTGTCTGTGTGTGTGGGTGTCTATGTATGGCGGTGTTTGTGGTTCCCAGTGTGTGTGTGGTGTGTTGTGTGTGTGTGTGTTGGGGGGAGGTGTGCACCTCCCATCGTGCTCCATCCCCCATACTGCGCACCCCCCATCGTGCCCCATCCCCCATGCTGCGCACCCCCCATCGTGCTCCATCCCCCATGCTGCCCACCCCCCATCGTGCTCCATCCCCTATGCTGCGCATTCCCCATCGTGCTCCATCCCCGATGCTGCGCACCCCCCATAGTGCTCCATCCCCCATGCTGCGCACTCCCTATCGTGCTTCATCCCCCATACTGCGCACTCCCCATCGTGCTCCATCCTCCATGCTGCGCACTCCCCATCGTGCTCCATCCCCCATGCTGCGCACCCCCCATCGTGCTCCATCCCCCATGCTGCGCACTCCCCATCGTGCACCATCCCCCATGCTGCGCACCCCCCATCGTGCTCCATCCCCCATGCTGCGCACCCACCATCGTGCTACATCCCCCATGCTGCGCACCCCATCGTGCACCATCCCCCATGCTATAATAGTTCTCCTATTATACTCAGAAAGGAGTATAATAGGAGGACTATAATAGGAGGAGTAGTCCTGGGGGGAGAGGAGTATAATGCCGGCTCCCTGCACATGTGTACCGGGAGCCGGTGTACACTGGTAACTATGATACACATCGGGTAACTAAGGGACCTTAGTTACCCGATGTGTATAATGGTTACCAGCGTTCACCGGCTCAGTCACGATCCCAGCAGTGCAAGGTTATGTCTGGCGATGCGTGCGGAGGGCCGGGGCGAGTGGCCAATCCATGCGGAGGGCGGGGCCAGGCCGAGGCGAGCGACCAATCCGTGGGGGGCGGAGCCGAGGCGAGGCGAGCGGCCAATCCGTGCGGGGGGCGGGGCCATGGCGAGCCCAGCGGCCAATCAGCTTTGTGTCACCGTAAGGACACAATTTTGGAGCAAGACAGACAGACAGACAGACAGAATAAGGCAATTATATATATATAGAGTGATTACAAATAGAGTGATCTAATTCAACTGCTCATTTTCTGTTAATGTTGATGATTATGGCTTACAGCCAATAAAAATCCAAAAGCCTTTATCTCAGAAAATTAGAATAATAATCACAAAACACCTGCAAAGGCTTCTTAAGCATTTATAATGGTCCCTTAAGGTGGTGTCACACACAGCGACGACGACAACGACGTCGCTGCTACGTCACCATTTTCTGTGATGTTGCAGCGACGTACCGTCGCTGTCGCTGTGTGTGACATCCAGCAACGAGCTGGCCCCTGCTGTGAGGTCGTTGCTCGTTGCTGAATGTCCTGCTTCATTTTTTCGTCGTCGCTCTCCCGCTGTGAAGCACACATCGCTGTGTGTGACAGCGAGAGAGCGACGAAATAAAGCGAGCAGGGAGCAGGAGGCGGCGTCTGGCAGCTGCGGAAAGCTGTAACCACTGTAAACATCGGGTAACCAAGGGAAGACCTTTCCCTGGTTACCCGATATTTACCTTCGTTACCAGCCTCCACCGCTCTTGCTGCTAGTGCCGGCTCCCTGCTCTCTGCACTGTGACATGTAGCTGCAGTACACATGGGGTAATTAACCCGATGTGTACTGTAGCTAGGAGAGCAAGGAGCCAGCACTAAGCAGTGTGCACGGCTCCCTGCTCTCTGCACATGTAGCGACGTTATGATCGCTGCTACGTCGCTGTGTTTGACAGCTAAGCAGCGATCATAACAGCGACTTACAAGGTCGCTGTTACGTCACAGAAAATGGTGACGTAACAGCGATGTCGTTGTCGCTGTCGCTATGTGTGAACCCAGCTTTAGTCTCGTTCAGTAGGCTACACAATCATGAGGAAGACTGCTGACTTCACAGATGTCCAGGAAACAGTCAGTGATACACTCCACAAGGAGGGTAAGCCACAAAACGTCATTGCTAAAGAAGTTGGCTTTTCAGAGTGCTGTAGCCAAGCATATTAATGGAAAGTTGAGTGGAAGGAAAAAGCGTTGTAGACAAAGGTGCACAAGCAACCGGGATAACCACAATCTTGATAGGATTGTTAAGACAAGGCCATTCAAAAATTTGGGGGAGATTGACAAGGAGTGGACTGCTGCTGGAGTCAGTGCTTCAAGAGCCATCACACACAGAGCTATCCAGGACTTGGGCTACAACTGTCACATTCCTTGTGTAAAGCCACTCATGACAACGCCAGAAGCATCTTACCTGGCCAAAGAGAAAAAGAGCTGGACTGTTGCTCAGCAGTCCAAAGTGTTGTTTTCAGATTCAAGTAAATTTGGCATTTAATTTGGAAATTAATTTTAATTGAGATTTTTTTGGAATTAAAAAATCCCCAATAAACCAGCGCTGATGAGAGTTTTTTTTGTTAATATTTTATACTTTTTATTGCTATCCTTGTTTTAGACACAGATTTATTCAAAACAATTCACACAATAGAAAAAGAGAAAATACACCACATATGGTAGAAATAAAAATAAAATAAAGAAAAAGTAATTAATAGTGCGGCAAACAGATACCAGGTGTCTGGTTGCAGTACCCCGACCGGTAGTATAGCAATTATTAAATCTAGTATAGTGTATTAAGTGATGTTTCAAGGCATATGATATTTAATGCCAATTGAAAATATCACTGCAACATGATTTTTCAGATACCTGGAGATTTTTTTTCAATCCATAAGCACAAAAGTTTTTAATAGAGGCTTAATATATTATAAGCAGCAATTTCAGCGTTCCAAGTGCCTTTAAATGAAGTTGAAGAAACTGCACTTCAAGATTGTAGTGAGGATGAGGTAGAGCCCCAACTCATCAAGTGTTCCAATAGGAGTTTACCTGCAGTCAAGTTCAGGCATCAAGCTTCCACATGCTGGGTGACTGCACGATAATTTCTCCTCCTAGAGATATAAAGTCATTTCCATGCAGGAGTCTCCTATTTGTGCTCCTACGGTCAAGTTCAGACATCAACCTCCATAAGCTGGGAAACTGTACGGAACTTTCTCCTCCTGGAGATATACAGTAGTTTCCGTGATAGGGACTCCTATTTGCGCTCCTAGTTTAAATGGAGCAGAGCCACACAGCACTATTCCGTGCTAGTTCACAGGATGGTAGTTGAATCAGGCACGCAGCTTCTCCTGCTTCTTTAGTGACAGCCCGGGCGTTCGCCACATACAGGGCTGGATATTCACAAGGGGGAGAGGGGCTGCTCGATTCGGCACCTCGCAGGGTGAGCTGAGCAAATGTCCAATCCGACGCGCGTTTTGGGGGCGTTACCGGTCCCCTTCCTCAAGGATCCTCAAGAAATCTCAATTAAAATTCATTTCTGATTCCAGGCAAATTAAAGGGGATTTTTGCCTATAAACCTAGCTGCAGATTAATGGTTATTGGGGTCAAGCACTAACAATTGTCTGTAGACAACTTGGTATAATTTGGAAATTAAGGTCCCAGAGTATGGAGGAAGAGTGGAGAGGCCACAATCCAAGCTGCTTGACGTTTAGGGTACCTTCACACTTTAGCGATGCAGCAGCGATCCGACCAGCGATCTGACCTGGTCAGGATCGCTGCTGCATCGCTACATGGTCGCTGGTGAGCTGTCAAACAGGCAGATCTCACCAGCGACTAGTGACCAGCCCCCAGCCAGCAGCGACGTGCAAGCGACGCTGCGCTTTCACGGAGCCGGCGTCTGGAAGCTGCAGACACTGGTAACTAAGGTAAACATCGGGTATGGTTACCCGATGTTTACCTTAGTTTCCAGCTCACACCGCTTAACTCAGCGTGTGCAGGGAGCAGGAGCCGGCACGAACCACCTTGGTTACCCGATGTTTACCTTGGTTACAGCTTACCGCAGGCTGTCAGACGCCGGCTCCTGCTCCCTTCACATTTAGGATTGTTGCTCTCTCGCTGTCACACACAGCGATGTGTGCTTATCAGCGGGAGAGCAACAATAAAAAAACGAACCAGCACTGTGTGTAACGAGCAGCGATCTCACAGCAGGGGCCAGATCGCTGCTCAGTGTCACACACAGCGAGATCGCTAATGGGGTAACAAAAAACGTGACTCAGCAGCGATCTCAGTAGCGATCTCGCTGTGTGTGAAGTACCCCTTAGTGTGAAGGTTCCACAATGAGTGATAGCTTGGGGAGGCATGTCATCTCCGGTGTAAGTCCATTGTGTTTTATCAAGACCACAGTCAGCGCAACCGTCTACCCAGAAATTTTAGAGCACTTCATTCTTCCATCTGCCGACAAGCTTTTTGGAGATGGAAACTTCATTTTCCAGAAGGACTTGGCACCTATCCACACTACCAAAAATACCAATACCTGGTTTAATAACCACAGTATAACTGTGCTCGATTGGCCAGCAAACTCACCCGACTTAAACCCCATAGAGAATCTATGGGGTATTGTCAAGAGGAAGATGAGAGACACCAGACCCAACAATGCAGACAAGCTGAAGGCTGCTACCAAAGCAACCTGGGGTTCCATAACACCTCAGCAGTGCCACAGGCTGACGCCTCCATGCCACACCGCATTGATGCAGTAATTCATGCAAAAGGAGTGAGCACCGACCAAGTATTGAGTGCATTTACTGTACATACTTTTCAGTAGGCGCCAACATTTCTGAGTTTAAAATCATTTTTTCAGTTGGTCTTATATAATATTCTGATTTTCTGAGATAATGACTTTTGGGTTTTCATTGGCTGTAAGCCACAATCATCAACATTAACAGAAATAAACACTTGAAATAGATCCCTCTGTGTGTAATGACTCTATATAATATAATAATATAATCCTTTTTGTATTGAATTACTGAAATACATTTTTGATGATATTCTAATTTATTGAGATGCACTTGTATATATGAGACGCACAAAGGCTTCAATAGCTAATGAAGGCAGCCAAACTTGTGGTTTGTGTTTTCTGTAGCTTAGTAAAGTAAATTACTTCTGCAAGACATGTAATCGGGTCAAAACAACGGTCTGCATTACTTTCTCTAGATTACCCAACTCGTCTTTGGATAATTCTTCACATCCCATGTCAACCATAGATTTGGGATTCCTTAATTACAGAGGCGTGGAGGTTAAGGACTTGGTCTCTACCCTAATCAGTAGTTCTTGGCACTACTTGGGTTATGATTTTTCATGATCTTCAAAAAAGAGTTGTCAACCAATAATTGTTATTGATGGGTGGGTGTAGATAGATAATATTTTTCCAATAAAATACCACTTTTTTCAAATGTACTATTCTTCAATTGAATTTTGGCTCCGAGTAAATTACAAAAGAAAGATAGAGTTAAAATGCTTTTAGGATTCCTAGGGAAATACAGAGTGGCATGTTACCCAACATGCACTCTTACCAAGGCCATGCATAATTGAGAAATTTGCTTGCGCTGCACGTCCAGTGACCCGGAGGAACCCATGTGTTTTTTTCCATCCTTCAGCTGTTTTATGCCTAAGGGAAAAAAACATATTTCAGTAAAGTGTCAGTTCATTTTAGCAGGCAGGATGTACATATATTGTTGTAAATGGCTACAGTGTACATGGGTACGATCCATAGTTTATTATTTAACACATTTAAAGGAACAACTAAACTAAACACATTACAAGAGTTCTACTATAATGTTAGGTTGACCTAACGGTCACAGCTGTTGCCAGCGATGTCCGAATGCAGAGAAGGTACCGGTGACCCCCCCTCTGCTACTCCGTCTCAATGAAAACAAGCGAACGCCGTTATACACATAAGACTGGAGATGTGCGGCTCCGAATAGAAAGTGTATTGGTATTGTTTACATTACAAAGTTATACAAAGTTGATTAGGGCGTAACTATGCAACATACATATTCATTAAAGGCGTGAATTACATATTCCCAGCAAGAGAAATTAATATAATGACTTATACTCCAATAACAAGATGTTTTTCAGTCGTCTCTAAGTCAAAACATTCTGCGTCCTTGAAGTTGGTCTCACAGTTTATTACGCAAATAAGTCTGGTTTGGTCTTGCCAGGGAGAATGAATTTCTATTATTTTTCTAAGTCAGTGGAAAAGGTTAACTCTTTCCTCACAATCCCCCCTATTGGCGTGATTGATGGACAGGGGGCCATCGAGAAGCTGTGGACTATAAAGCGAGCAGGCTAGTCTCCAGATACTTTCTGAGCCGCGGGTTGCTCAGGGAGTGTCGTCTCACATCCGTCACCCAGGACTGCCTGCATGCCTCTCGATAGGAGTCTCATCATGATACGCCAAGGTGATTTCTAGAGGAAAGAGTAGAGAAGAGAAAAAGGCATATTAGTGATTTCATACGGGTGCTGAATAATCATTGTATCTACATTACTTCAAGCAGCGGGAAAACAAAGCCATTAGCAACTTGAACACTACATAAGCAACTACCAAACAGAGTAACACTTGGAACACTGATTGCAATATCCCCATGAACCATCCTCCTATTCCCTTAAACCAGTTTGCAGGGTTGAACATTGAAAAGGTATTGCTCCACCAAGCATCTGAGCTTCTGAGTACCTCCTCATCATGTTTTTTCCTCAGCTTTTGTATCTCAGTTAAACTGGCTTGGGCTCTTAAGGTTCCTCTTGGATCTATGTAGTGACAACAGCTGGGGCCTACTACTTGGCACATCCCCCCTTGGGCTGCAGTGAGGTAATCCAGTACCAAAGTATGTTGGTTGGTTACAATGATTAATTGTCTCTGTATGGCAATGGTACTATTTACTGCTTGGAGAACCTCAAAAATTTGATACTGTCAGAGGTTCGCCCAAAACTTATTTTGATTCCTTCTGTTGGAATCTTGCCCATAATAGGTGTTTTTGTGTAATTACGGGGTACCCAGCTGCTTCCTTCAAAGGCTAAATATTGCTGGGTTCCGGGAAGGCCAGTAGTAAGATTGCCTTGCCACCAGGGGAAATCCACCCACCCTACTATTGGTATGGGCACACTAGTGTTCCACAGTTTTTGATACTTGGTGTCATTGACTGATAATCTATTGTAACAGCCTCCCCATTGAAACACTTCGTTTATTGGGACTGGTATGGCTAAGTATGGCATGGAAGAGGCTGTCACAGGTGCGTGTGTACATATCCAGCAGTCTGTGATCTCAAGTTTTTCAGCTAACACTTCATGATGGGTCTCAAATGTATTCTGCCGTGGTGTAGAAGGCCCCAAAAAGGGAGTACACATAGAAATACTTATCAGCAGTATTAGGCCTTCTTGCAGTGGCTGGCATGGACCCATGTCGATCTCCCCTCGAGTTTGACGGAGGTTGGAGTGGTCAGCTGGACAGTCAAAGGCCCTTCGAATCGTGGCTCAAGGGTCTTTCTCACGTGCTTCTTTAGGTAGACCCGGTCACCAGGCTTTAGGGAGTGGGTTCCTGGAACAGCATCAGGATCAGGTAGAGAAGAGTAGACCCTTTGGTGGGTTTCAGTTAGTCTCTTCTGCAGGGAAACAACATAAGACGTTAGGCTATCACATTGCAGGTGTAACTCCTGCGGGAAGTAGCATCCTAATCTGGGTGCACTACCAAAGAGTATTTCAAATGGTGAGAGCCTGTGCTTTCCCTGCGGGGTAGTCCTTATAGAGTAAAGAGCTATGGGGAGACATTCTGTCCATGGTCTACCAGTCTCCTCCACTGCCTTGGCTAGTTTGAGCTTTAGAGTGCCATTTAACCTTTCCACTTTCCCTGATGATTGTGGGTGGTAAGGCGTGTGTAAGGCTGACTGAATGCCTAACAGGGCACAGGTGTTCTGAAAAACTTGTCCAGTGAAATGAGTACCTCGGTCTGACTCTATGACTTCAGGGAGTCCAAACCGGGGTACCAGCTCACAGGCCAATTTCTTTGCTGTAATACGGGCCGTGGCTGAGCTGACAGGGTAGGCCTCTGGCCATCCTGAGAAGAGGTCTACACAGACAAGTACAAACTCGTAGATGCCATGTCTTGGCAACTGTATATAGTCTATTTGTACTCTTTGGAATGGGGCAAACGTCTTTGGCATGTGTCTTTGCGGGGTTTTAGTTAGCTGGCCTGGATTGTGTTGTTGACAGATGTGACAATCCTTTATTCTCTGGGAGGCGTATTGTCTGAAGCCGGGGGCTACCCAATATGGTTGCATCTGGTTCATGATTGAGTTTGTGCTTCCATGTGTGGGGTAGTGGAGTACTTGGAAAATGGCAGGGAACCAACTGCGTGGCAGGACGGGAAGTCCGTTTAGGCGCCAAATCCCCTCCACCTTTTCTGCCCCCTTGGCCCGCCATCCGGCCTTTTCTTCCTCAGAGGCGTTTTCTTGTGTCTCAAAGAGGTTCTGCATTTCTTCCTCCGTCGTTGACACTGTTTCCGTCTCCTTCAAAGGGAGTAAGGCTGCTTGTTTTGCTGTTTGGTCGGCCAAGCGATTTCCCCTTGCCTCGGGTGTTTGAGCCTTGGTGTGGGCAGCAACCTTTATGATTGCTAGCTGTTTTGGTATCAAGGCTACTTCCATTAGTTTCTTCACTGAGGCTCCATGCCTGATGGGATTTCCTGTTGCTGTGAGGAATCCTCTAGTCTGCCAGATAGTGCCAAAATCGTGCACAATGCCGTGTGCATAGGCTGAGTCCGTGTAGATGTTCGCTGTTCGTTCTTCCAGAAACTCAATTGCCCAAATGAGGGCAAGAAGTTCTGCTTCTTGAGCAGATATGCGTGGAGGTAGCGGTTGTTTGGCTAGGACTGCATATAGAGTCACTACTGCAAATCCGGTGTGGAACTTGCCTGCTTCATCAGCGTATCTGCTACCATCCACAAAAAGTTCAAAGTCTGGATTTGTAAGCGGTGTTGCCTGAATATTGTGCAGGGGCTTTGCCTCATGTTCAATGAGTTCCTGACAATCATGATCAAATGGTGCGCTGGTACGTTTGTCACTCTCTTCTGTCCTCTCTTCTGTCCTCTCTTCTGTCCCCCCTTCTAAACTTGTGAAGATCAGCAGATCAGCAAGGTTTAGACTTGTAACTCGAGCAAATGAGATGTTTGGGGGTAGCAACAGCGTGCACTGGAGTCTGACCTGTCTTGCCATGGAAAGATGTTTCAACTGCACTTGATTGAGAACAGCATAGATGTCATGGCTGGTAAGGATGGTAGTCGGGAAATCTAGTGAGATTTCAGATGCTTTCTGCAGTATGTTTGAAACTGCTGTAACAGCACGGACACAGGTTGGTGCTGCTCTGGTAACGTTGTCGAGTTGAGAGGAGTAGTACCCGATTATGTGATGTTTGTCTGTCTTCTGGGTGAGTACTCCTACGGCAAATCCTTGAAGCTCTGCTACGAACAGATTGAAGGTGAGATCATAGTTTGGTAGTGCCAGAGCAGGTGCATCAATCACTAGTTCCTTGAGCTTTTGAAAATTTTGTTGAGCTTCTTCTGTGAGGGAGAAAGGAATATTCTTTGTGCAATCATACAGCGGTTGCATGAGTAGCGATGCATTGGGAATCCACTGTCTGCAGAAAGATATTAGCCCTAAAAATCCTCTGAGTTGTTTGAGATTTCTAGGAATGCTTGCTTTCCTGATAACTTCTTGTCTGTCCGGGCTGAGGTGTTTTTGTCCCGCAGAAAGGCAATGACCCAAGAAAGTGACCCTCGTTTTGCAGAACTGCAACTTATCTCTGCTCGCTTTGCATCCTACTTCTGCCAGAAAGGTAAGAAGACTTATTGAAGCCGTTTTACAGATTTCTTCATTAGGGCAACACAGTAGTAAATCATCCACGTACTGAAGAAGGACACAGTGCTCAGGGGGTTCCCAGCCCCGAAGTACATTGCTCATTGCCTGAGTATATAGCGTAGGAGAATGTTGCATACCTTGAGGCAGGCGTGTCCATGTATATTGATTTTGCTTGTGCGTGAATGCAAAGAAATCTTGGCATGCTGGGTCCAGTGGTACTGAGAAAAAAGCATTAGCAAGGTCTATGACCGTGTAATGGGTGGATGTAGCCGGCACCTGTGTAAGCAGCGTATGTGGATTTGGTACAACAGGGGTGAGGGGCTCCAGTATTGAGTTCACTGCCCTCAGATCGTGTACCATCCGGTACGTAACTGGATCACCTTTTTTTACTTGTCTCTTCTTAACAGGAAACAACGGAGTGTTGTAAGGAGACTTAGTAATTCTGAGGGCTCCAGACTTCAACAGTTCTTTTATCTGGTAATCTAGGGCAGCTTCCTGTTGAACATTAAGAGGGTATTGTCTCAGCTGCGGTGGTATAATTCCAGGCTTGACTGAAACCTTTACGGGGGGCACGGGTAGTGTGCCGAGGTCAGTTTTTGATGTGGACCAGAGTTTTGCAGGAACTTGTAGAAGTATTGGGTCCGTGTTTACTTCATGTGTAACTTCAGATTCTGGTTGGTCTTCTATCATCTGAAGAGTGCACAGGACTTCTTCTGGGATATCTTCTGGAATTTGCAGGATAGCAGATCCATCTTCATTGTAGACAATCTGAGCTTGCAGTCTTGATAGTAGATCTGCTCCCACTAGGGCATCTCCACCCAGGGGGGACACTAAGAATTTAGACACGAACATGTGTGGTCCCAGTTTCACCTTCAGTGGATGTGTTATTGGGATCATCTGGGCTTGTCCATCAAATCCGGATACTACTGTAGCTTCAGAGGAGATGGATCCTTCAGGCACCAGATTCTTGGGGAGTACGGAGCGAGAGGCTCCTGAGTCCACTAAAGCTCTTATTTCCTTGTTGCCAATGTGAAGGGGGACATGTATAAATGGACCTCTGGCATCCCTATCCCGTGCTGCCGCAAGTCAGGCAGTCTTCTCCTCCTGACTCTCGGGTCGGTTTTGAGTGTCCCTCTTCTTCTTCTGACTGGGTTTCTAGTCGGGTCTGGAGCATTTTGCAGAAAAGCCATCTGCTCGGCTGGAGTCCAGGGTACGTAGTCTTCATATGTACGGGGAACTGCATCTCTAGGAGCATCTGGGTTTTGTGGATTAACAGGTGGTCTTATCAGGACTCTTCTTTCCACTACGGGATAAAGAGGCACTGGTGCTGTGGCTTGTAGCTTGTGCTGTGGAGCTCCACAGGCTAGGCATTTTTCACTCCAGTCCGGATTTTGTTGGCTACAGTTTGTGCAGGTCCATTCCGGGGATCCTGCTATTTTTGGAGTCGTTCCAGGAGTAGCTGACAGGTACGGAGGAGGCTGGTGATCCTTATTAGCTTGCTTCCCAGCTTCTTCCCATGTGTCTGATTCTTCATGGTATATCCAACCTTGATCGTGGGCTGTTTTTGCCATGTCAGAAAGAGTTCTGATCAGTTTAGTCCATGATTTATCTGCTATCACTCCTGCTCTAGTAGCTGTTATTGTATTCCATTTGTTGGGGTCCAATTGATCCTTTCCCTTCAATCCAAATGTCTTGAAAACTTCCTTGGACTGACTGGCTGTCCTCTTGCCATGATAACACGTAATGAGATGTTGCAGGGTGCATCCAGCTCTTCTGTCTTTTGATATTCCTTGTCCCATTCTTCGTCTATCTTCTTCAGCTTTTAGACCCTTGAACGTCCTTTGGACTAAACCTACCTATCCTGGAGATACTCAGAGACTAACTCCTTTTGTATTCCTACCTAAGGTGAGGTCTAGAACCACCTTTCCTGGAAGTACCCAGAGACTGACTCTTAATCTGTATTCCTACTGAAAGGTGGTGTCCTAACTGTTCAGAGGGGGCTGAGAATGTTGAATGGCGCTGGGTTGCCCTTCTTGTACCACAGGTACACTCTATATCCGATGGCAATGGCAAACAGGGCTATTCCCACTAACACTAGGGCAGTGAATATCACATCCATTGAACAGAGCAGGTACACTATTCCCTTTCAACACTCACTGATGTATGGAATCTATGACAACCAACAAGGACAACAGCACAGAAGTAAAGCGCAGGAGAGCAGACACACGGAGAGGCAGAGAAACACAGAGAAACAAACAAACAAGGCACAGAAAACATCAGCTGGCAAGGCTCTCTCAGAGTTCAGTGGAAACCCGCCAATAACCCAGTTTCTACTCACAGTGTACCATTTTGCGCGTTGAGGAGAGGGGAGATCAGATGTGGGGAGCATAAAGAGAAGAATAAGGTTCAACTCTTACCTGGCCAGGTGTTTCTGGTCCCCACGTCTGGTCCACTCCTCCTCTGAATGGCAAGATAGTCCACTGCGTCCTGGGATTAGAAACACGGGTCCCTGTTCGGGCGCCAGATAATGTTAGGTTGACCTAACGGTCACAGCTGTTGCCAGCGATGTCCGAATGCAGAGAAGGTACCGGTGACCCCCCCTCTGCTACTCCGTCTCAATGAAAACAAGCGAACGCCGTTATACACATAAGACTGGAGATGTGCGGCTCCGAATAGAAAGTGTATTGGTATTGTTTACATTACAAAGTTATACAAAGTTGATTAGGGCGTAACTATGCAACATACATATTCATTAAAGGCGTGAATTACATATTCCCAGCAAGAGAAATTAATATAATGACTTATACTCCAATAACAAGATGTTTTTCAGTCGTCTCTAAGTCAAAACATTCTGCGTCCTTGAAGTTGGTCTCACAGTTTATTACGCAAATAAGTCTGGTTTGGTCTTGCCAGGGAGAATGAATTTCTATTATTTTTCTAAGTCAGTGGAAAAGGTTAACTCTTTCCTCACAATATCTAACAGTAAGGAAAAGTTGTTAATACTGGTATAGAACACATAGTAGTGAGTAGTGATGAGCGAGCACTACCATGCTTGGGTGCTCAGTCCTCGTATTGAGCAGTTGGGTGACTCAGGTACCAAAGTATAACGGAAGTCAATGGGGAACTCAAGCATTTTTCCAGGATATCTTCCCAAAGAATTATCGAGGTCCCCATTGCCTTCCCTTATACTCGGGTATCTGAGTCGACCCATCTGACCTTAACTGCTCATTACGAGTACCTCGCATCCAAGAATAGTAGTGCTCGCTCATCACTACTTGTGAGATATTTGTGCTGGTTATCGATTCCCTTTCACCCAGCACCATGCTATATGCTCAGTCTATTTCATAATGCAATTAGAAACATCCTATTGTTTAATTTACTATGATTCAGTTATATTGCTGCTTGTGTCTGCTCATGTGCAATTTCCATATTATAGCTACCTGATCTGGATTACTAATATTTAGTTTTACTTCATTCTTTGTTGGAATTGTAGCACACCAAGCCAGCCTCATACTTCTGTCATCTGACTCGCCTCACATCCCTGTGGCTCCACTTGCCCCAATTTTCCTGGAATAGTTTCCTTTTGTCAGATCAACCATTTCAATAAGAAAGATGATGTCCATCAACACAGGACCAAAATGTGTCACACCGTGCATAATGCTGCATATCAACAACTGCTACTTTAGGCAAGCACATGTGTTCTGTAACAAATGGTCTTGCATTGCATATTTAAAGGTATGAAGATGGATTATTTGTAGCTTACATTAGATCACTAATATAATTACATGTATAATAGAGAAAAAAATAAAAGTAGCATCTAGAAGAAGCTAGTCATCGAGGTATAAACATATATGTAAGGATCTTATTTACAACCATTTTTTCTTTGCTGTAATGCAGGGGTAGGGAACCTTTTTGCTGCCGGGGGCCATTTGGAATTTTCTACCAACCTTCCACAGAAAATTATCAACTTGAAAACTGCCCTGCTATATTAGGTCAGACAATTTACTCACCTACTGTTGGGGCTGGAGCTGCTTCTCTTTGGTGCGGCTGTGATGTTCGGTGATATTGATCATGTTGTTTCTCACAACTGCTTTTCCAAGTTTGTCTCGGCCTGGAGACGCTGGGGTCATATACATCACAGTAGAGTCTTCCTTATTTTGAAGCCGTGGTGCATGACGCGTCTACGTCATACACACATGCGCCGTCATTGAGGTCCTGTGCAGGTGCACTTTGATCTGCCCTGTTCAGGGCAGATCAAAGTATTGTAGTGCGCCTGCGCAGAACCTCAATGCCGGAGCGTGTGTATGACGTAGACGCGTCATGCACCACGGATTCAGAATAAGGAAAACCAAGATGGCCGAAAGGGGAGGCGCCAGTCCCGGAGAACGGTGCCACCTATCCGACCATTGTGCACCAGAGCGACCTTCTAGGTGAGTATTATAAAGTGTTTTTTATGTTATACCCTCTGCCTGGACTCTTATAAACAGCATGTTAGAATGCAGTATATAAGAGCCCGGTGGTGGTGGCCGCAGCTTAGAGGGCAAAAAATTGGTCACAGATTCCCTTTAAAAAAATCAGCCTGTTAGGGTATGTGCCCATGTAGCAGATTTGTGTGTAGAATTTCTGCACACAAAACTGCATGCTTTGTTAGGAAAACTGCAGCAGAAATTGCAATTTTTCAGGGTTCTATCATGTAGTTTTTCATGCACTTTTTTAAGTTTTTTACGTGAAGGCAAAAACGGGCATTCTTGTGTTGTACCCCCGCGAATCTCCGGCTGATATTATAGCTGAGACCCAGTTCTCAATGCCAGGATCGGTGCCTGTGCTGCTCCTGGCAATCTAAAGCCCTAAATGCTATGATCAATAATGATTGCAGCATTGAGGAGACAGTGAGAAGAATCGCTTACCTCTCCCAGGTAAGCAGGTCCCTGTAATGCAATCACAGGGACCCGATCACTGCCATGGCAACCCTGGGTCATCACCATGACAACCCCGGGTTACTGAGCTACGGATCACCTCATAGACCATGCCGGATGCATGGTGTGTGAAGCGAATTGTCAGTGCTGCAAGTTCAGCACTGACAGATATCCACTATGGTGATCGATCATTGCAGAGAATTATAACTGTGATCAGACGCAGGAAAAAACACAGAAAGAATTGACATGCTGCAGATTTTTTCTGCACCAAAATCTGCAAGGGAAAAAAATCTGGAACATGTGCACTACACTTCAGGATTCTCATAGACTTTGCTATGATACAGTTTTCCTTGCAGTATTGAATAAAATCTGCATGAAAAAAAAGTGCATGAAAAAATGCAGCAAATATGCAGCGCAGGCACACAGCCTTTTATAGTTATGGGTTATACACTGTGTGCAGAATTATTAGGTAAATTGTATTTTAGAGGATTTTTTTATTATTGATAAACAACTATGTTTTCAATCAACCCAAAAGACTCATAAATATCAAAGCTTAATATTTTTGGCAGTTGGAGTGGTTTTTTTTTTAGATTTGGCTATCTTAGGAAGATATCTGTTTGTGCAAGTAACTATTACTGTGCAGAATTATTAGGCAACTTAATAAAAACTAAATATATCCCCATCTCACTTGTTTATTTTCACCAGGTAAACCAATATAACTGCAAAAAATTTAGAAATAAACATTTCTGACATGCAAAAACAAAACCCCAAAAAATTAGTGACCAATATAGTGACCTTTCTTTATGATGACATTCAACAGCCTACTATCCATAGATTCTGTCAGTTGCTTGATCTGTTTACGATCAACATTGTGTGCAGCAGCCACCACAGCCTCCCAGACACTATTCTGAGAGGTGTCCTCTTTTCCCTCCCTGTAGATCTTACATTTTATGAGGGACCACACGTTCTCTATGGGGTTCAGATCAGGTGAACAAGGGGGCCATGTCATTATTTTTTCATCTTTTAGACCTTTACTGGCCAGCCACGCTGTGGAATAGTTGGATGCATGTGATGGAGCATTGTCCTGCATGAAAATCATGTTTTTCTTGAACGATACTGACTTCTTCTTGTACCACTGCTTGAAGAAGTTGTCTTCCAGAAACTGGCAGTAGGTCTGGGAGTTAAGCTTCACTCCATCCTCAACCGGAAAAGCTTCCACAAGTTCATCTTTGATGATACCAGCCCATACCAGTACCCCATCTCCACCTTGCTGGCGTCTTAGTCGGATTGGAGCTCTCTGCCCTTTACTGATCCAGCTTCTGGCCCATCCATCTGGCCCATCAAGGGTCACTCTCATTTCATCAGTCCATAAAACCTTTGAAATATCAGTCTTAAGATATTTCTTGGCCCAGTCTTGACAATTTATCTTATGTTTCTTGTTCAAAGGTGGTCGTTTTTCAGCCTTTCTTACCTTGGCCATGTCCCTGAGTATGGCACACCTTGTGCTTTTTGATACTCCAGTAATGTTGCAGCTCTGAAATATGGCCAAACTGGTGGCAAATGGTATCTTGACAGCTTCACGCAGCTGATCCTCATTTCATGGGCAGTTATTTTGTGCCTTTTTTGCCCAACACGCTTCTTGCGACCCTGTTGGCTATTTGCCATGAAACGCTTGATTGTTTGGTGATCACGCTTCAAAAGTTTGGCAATTTCAAGACTGTTGCATCCCTTTGCAAGACATCTCACAATTTTGGACTTTTCAGCACTCGTTAAATCTCTCTTCTGACCCATTTTTCCAAAGGAAAGGAAGTTGCCTAATAATTAAGCACACCTTATATAGGGTGTTGATGTCATTACACCACACCCCTCCTCATTACAGAGATGCACATCACCTGATTTACTTAATTGGTTGTTGGCGCTCAAGCCTATACAGTTTGGAGTAGGACAACGTATAAAAATTATCATGTGATCAAAATACTCATTTGCCTAATAATTCTGCACACAGTGTAGACTGCAACAAACCCTGTGTCAAACTCATCTTGCAAAACCGCCTACCAGGACAGAGTATCAGAAGAGCCGCACCCTTCTTTAATCTTGTTGACTCCAGCTGCTTTTATCTTCTACTGGAGGGAGCTCTCCATCAATTGTAGAACTGGACCTTCATTAGAGCTCCCGAAAGAGAAAAAGGATTCAGAGAGTGTAATTCTTTTCCTCCTAGACACTCACCACCACTAGTGGCAGCCTGTTCCAGTTTGTTCCACTCTGATCACCCTCATTGTCATTTTTATTTTTTTTAAATCTAATCTGTATCTTCTCCCTTTCAGTTTACTGTGTTTGCCTGTTTTGCTGCTGGAACACACTGTTGACTTATGTGCAGTCTGTGTTCTATTAGTATACCTAAAGGCCCCTTTACACACTGAAACTTTCTAGTGATCCCACCAGCGATCCCAACCTGGCCGGGATCGCTACAAAGTCTCTGGTGAGCTGTCAAACAGGCAAACCTGGCAAACGACGCAACAGCGATCCTGACCTGCAGAATGACCTCGCTAGCCATTGGGGGTGTTGTAAAGCAGCTTTTTGAAAGGGAAGTCGCTAACGAAGTCACTGTAAAGTCCCCTTTACACACTAAAACTTTGCTGCACAGCGGGAAACAAAGGACCAAAGAATGGTCCAGAACGATTTGTAGCGATCACAACTTCACAGCAGGGGCCAGGTCGCTGATATGTTTCACACACTGCAATGTCGCTGGGGAGGTCGCTATAACTTCACAAAACCGGTGACGTTACAGCGATGTCGTTTGCGATGTTGCAGTGTGTAAAGCCACCTTAAGTCTTTTTTCACACACGCTGTTGCTTAGTTCTAATCCTCTTATTCTGCAGATTTTCTTTTTCTTACCCAGATGTAGAATTTTGTATTTCTCCCTATTAAATATAATTTAATTAGTTGCTGCCTATTGTTCCAGCTTATCTAGATCCTTCTGAATCCTTTCTCTATCTTCTCAGTTTTAGCTATGCCTCTTAGCTTTGCAGCATCTGGAAATTTGATTTGTTTGCCTACAGTTCCCTTATCTAGATCATTTATAAAAATATTGAACAACACTGGGGCCAAGAAAGAGCCTTGTGGTGCCCCACTCTTATAGAATGTGAGCCCCCACATAACCCCTTTATATACAATGTGAGCCCCCACATAGCCCCTTTAGATTCACTGTGAGCCCCCACATAGCCCTTCTGTATACAGTGTGAACCCCCACACAACCTCTGTATATACAGATATTCAGATGGAGTAAAACACAGTCTTGTGGCTAACACACTGCCCCCCGAAGGAGCAACGCAGCGAAATGCGTTGGGGCTTCCTTCCCCTCACCGGACCTCTGCTCTGGCACTTGCCTTTATTGTGCACTATAGTGAGTAGCAATGCTTCTGTGGTATCTTCTATGACTCCACTTGCATTTAACAGGGAGCATTGCTATATCCCCCGGTGTTTTTGTAATTAATATGGCAGAGACCCTTGGTCTGGGAACCAGTTTCTGGGATCCATCTCCTGCAATTTATGACCTTTTATAATGATCACCCTATGTATTGTCTCCTTGTGTAAGTTTGATTATTTAATAAAAATAACTATATTTTAATATGCACAAGGTACTCTATGTCTTTTATTTACATCATGATTGGCCCTTTAAGACTCCTTTGTCTCTTTCTTGGATAGCCTCTCTATATACAGTGTGATCACCACATAGCCTCTTATATATGACATTATAACTCCACATAGCTACCTATCTACATTTTGAGAACCAATTAGCCTCCTATATACATAATGAGACTCACATAGCCTCCTATATACACTATGAGCCCCACATAGCCTCCTATATACATTATGAGCCCAGCTTAGCCTCATATATACAGTATGAGCCCCCATGTAGCCGCCTATATATATTATGAGCCTGACATAGCCTCTCATATACATTTTGAACCTCCACATAGCCTCTTAAATACAGCATGAGCCCCTGCATAGCCTCCTAAATACTTTATAAGCCCCCAAACAGCCTGCTACATACATGCAAACATCCTATATACATGAAAAAAAAAAAACACATACTCACCTTGTTCCCATTTCCCTTCTGCTCTGCTCAGGTCTCCGGTGCACTGACATTCTGCACAGCACATGCTATGATGTTATGTCATCGCGTTTGCTGTGCCTCACACTGATTGGTGGAAGACGGAGCCAGCGGCCCCTCCTCCGCCAATGTATCCAATGCTGTCTGCATCTTGAAGATGCAAATAGCGGTGACATCAGGAAGCGAGTGGCTTCAGACTGGCATGCTGCAGCCCGCAGACCACTGATGTCAGTCATTTGGCTCTCTCAGTCCACGGCCACACAGGAACAGCCAGAGGGTCAGATGTGGCCTGCGGGTCGCTCATTGCCCAGCCCTGATATAGATGATAAAAAAGATGCAGAACTAAGGGAGACAGAAACATTAACAGTGAGCAACACACTGTATTTTTTTTGGTTACAAAACTAAACAGAATTATTTTTTTTGTCCTAGACTTATAGAGGTATTCCCATCTTCAAGATCCTACAGTTAGGTCCAGAAATATTTGGACAGTGACACAATTTTCGCGAGTTGGGCTCTGCATGCCACCACATTGGATTTGAAATGAAACCTCTACAACAGAATTCAAGTGCAGATTGTAACGTTTAATTTGAAGGTTTGAACAAAAATATCTGATAGAAATTGTAGGAATTGTACACATTTCTTTACAAACACTCCACATTTTAGGAGGTCAAAAGTAATTGGACAAATAAACCAAACCCAAACAAAATATTTTTATTTTCAATATTTTGTTGCAAATCCTTTGGAGGCAATCACTGCCTTAAGTCTGGAACCCATGGACATCACCAAACACTGGGTTTCCTCCTTCTTAATGCTTTGCCAGGCCTTTACAGCTGCAGCCTTCAGGTCTTGCTTGTTTGTGGGTCTTTCCGTCTTAAGTCTGGATTTGAGCAAGTGAAATGCATGCTCAATGGGGTTAAGATCTGGTGATTGACTTGGCCATTGCAGAATGTTCCACTTTTTTGCACTCATGAACTCCTGGGTAGCTTTGGCTGTATGCTTGGGGTCATTGTCCATCTGTACTATGAAGCGCCGTCCGATCAACTTTGCGGCATTTGGCTGAATCTGGGCTGAAAGTATATCCCGGTACACTTCAGAATTCATCAGGCTACTCTTGTCTGCTGTTATGTCATCAATAAACACAAGTGACCCAGTGCCATTGAAAGCCATGCATGCCCATGCCATCACGTTGCCTCCACCATGTTTTACAGAGGATGTGGTGTGCCTTGGATCATGTGCCATTCCCTTTTTTCTCCAAACTTTTTTCTTCCCATCATTCTGGTACAGGTTGATCTTTGTCTCATCTGTCCATAGAATACTTTTCCAGAACTGAGCTGGCTTCATGAGGTGTTTTTCAGCAAATTTAACTCTGGCCTGTCTATTTTTCGAATTGATGAATGGTTTGCATCTAGATGTGAACCCTTTGTATTTACTTTCATGGAGTCTTCTCTTTACTGTTGACTTAGAGACAGATACACCTACTTCATTGAGAGTGTTCTGGACTTCAGTTGATGTTGTGAACGGGTTCTTTTTCACCAAAGAAAGTATGCGGCGATCATCCACCACTGTTGTCATCTGTGGACGCCCAGGCCTTTTTGAGTTCCCAAGCTCACCAGTCAATTCCTTTTTTCTCAGAATGTACCCGACTGTTGATTTTGCTACTCCAAGCATGTCTGCTATCTCTCTGATGGATTTTTTCTTTTTTTTCAGCCTCAGGATGTTCTGCTTCACCTCAATTGAGAGTTCCTTAGACCGCATGTTGTCTGGTCACAGCAACAGCTTCCAAATGCAAAACCACACACCTGTAATCAACCCCAGACCTTTTAACTACTTCATTGATTACAGGTTAATGAGGGAGACGCCTTCAGAGTTAATTGCAGCCCTTAGAGTCCCTTGTCCAATTACTTTTGGTCCCTTGAAAAAGAGGAGGCTATGCATTACAGAGCTATGATTCCTAAACCCTTTCTCCGATTTGGATGTGAAAACTCTCATATTGCAGCTGGGAGTGTGCACTTTCAGCCCATATTATATATATAATTGTATTTCTGAACATGTTTTTGTAAACAGCTAAAATAACAAAACTTGTGTCACTGTCCAAATATTTCTGGACCTAACTGTATCTCAATAGGTAGTAGGAGTAATAATAATATTACCCAATCCCTCCAATTATAAATGTATTATACTCCTGATTAGCTATGTCACTTACCTTATGTGCAGGGCATTACAGTAGCATAGGTATCCATGGTTATGACCACTAGCAACTAACTGTCACTATATGTGTGGTCATAACCAGAATATCTAAGCTTCTGTAATTCCCTGCACATGAGGTAAGTGAGATAGCTAATCAGGAGCACTATGCCATATTTCTAATTTTAGGTATTTGCTGATATGATTATTATACCTATACCTATTGGGATAGGATTTTGGAGATGGGAATACCTGTCATGAGTGTCTCTCGTGCTTGAGAGACTTGTGACAACTCTGGGACCGAAGATTCACCTTGCACTGATTTCCTTTCTTTTGGTACACCAACGTTAATGACATTATTGTTACTAGTAACTCCTGGTTAGTTCACCTCAAGTGCAGCTGGTTTGTAACCACTCCCATCTCCTTTAAATAGTCACATAATCCGGTGATAGAATCCCATTCTGTTTCTGACGCCTGTGGAGGGAGAAAGTTCTCTTGGAGCTACTGGTGTTATGCTGATGGAGCTCAGCTGTTGCAGTGCAACGATTTGGAGCCTAGTTGGCTGCAGTCTTGGTGTCTGGGTGCAGCAATGAAGCTTGTTTGTGTTCCCCAGTTTGTCCTCCTTCTCCTTTGTGTCGTTACAGTAGTGGTTATGTCTAGTGTACTCACCGACCTTGCCACTATTCAGGGTGAGTGGAGGGACAGGAAGAGACTAGACACGTCACAGCGACGATTGGAAGGACTTTAGGCACGTTAAGGGAGCCCAGGGACCAGATACAGGTTAGTGTCAGGAGGTGACCCATTCCCCGGTCCCTATCGTCAGGGTCTTCCTCTCTTTTACCATCCCTGTTGATACCCGTGTATTTAGCTATGCACTGGACAGTTGTTGGTCTGTGCAAATGTTTCACCCTGTTGGTTGGAAACTCGCCAATCTGAGCATGACAATAACCATTTAAAGGGAAGCAAGGACAAAGGTATAGAGGAGGTGAACCTGAGCGGAATGATATATACGTTTGTTGGAAAATGATAAGTATAACTTGTATTTTATTAATTGAAATCCCTGGTGTTTGTATGCATGAGTCCAGTGGATGGTCCTACTCAGTGATTGACAAATAACCAAAGAAATCCATGAGGGTAAGTCAGAACAAAGTGTACATATATAATATAACCATCGGGAAACCTGTACAGTAACCCATGGAAAATTTTTGCAATCCACACAAAACTGGATACAAATCGGAGAAGAAAGTGGATATAATGCAAAAAAATGTTTTTCTCACCCCCGGGGGAGCTCTCCCAGATCTTGCACTACACATCTTAATACGCGAAACGCGCTTTACCCACCCTCTCGGTTCTATAGCCTCAGCCCCCTGATGAACCCAGTCATGGCGAAACATGTTGGGGAGGCTATTAGATGTTAGGTAGTTTCTAACAGGCAGTGTAGGTGATAGCCAGCCATACTACGTTAGGATTTACTCAGAGCAGTGTCAGTCCGCAGCCGCACTCCTCTAATACAGAATTGGCCTCCCACCTGCCATTTTTAATCTTTGTCCAATTATATAATTTAATAAAGTTTATTTGATTAGGTCTTTAGTTAGGGTACCTCTTGTTGCCCTTTGGGCAAATAAATAGTGTTTGTACCCACCCCCGAGGGGGCTTTCCCAGATCTTGCACTATTGGCACTTTATTTCCAACACACCCTGTATTGGGTTGGTATGTAGTACAGCTGTGTCGATTGGCACTTGCCTGCTATATTTTTTGCACTTGTAGTACCACAGACTGCCTACATAGATGGACTCTGTGTACCCTTTTTTTGTAATATGCACCATACCAAATGAGAACAGTGGGACACATTATTATGGTGTTATATGTTACCTTATACCCATATATGCTCTTTGGTTATATGCTCATTGTTACATTGTACATTTGTGCCAATAGTGCTTCTGCCTTTTTCTATCACCTTTTACTGATGTATTTTTTGTCACTGTGTCTATGTATTAAGCATTAATTAACGTAAAAAATGTTGTTTTGCATTATATCCACTTTTTTCAGTGATTCACAGCTATCACTGCATGCAGAGTCACACAGGAAAAACAGTGAATCACTGAATAAGACCACCTACTGGACTTGTATGCAAACAGGAATTTCAATTAAGAAAATCTAATAGGTATCTAATACGTAACCAAAATGTAATTAAAACACATAAAAACCAAACAAACGCTGAAATAAGGTTAGTGTACTTTACATGCTCTTTTTTGAAAAAAATTGTTGTCCTCCTAAAAAAAACGCTGCCAAACACTCGTGTTTGTATCTGAACGTAGGTTAACTTGCACTTTATTTTTCTTATGACGCAGCATGTCAGTTCTGCCATTGTGTATTTACCGGATTTATGCTCTGACCATTCTCGTTGTGAAATTTACAACCCCTAGATCCTGGTGTTGAAAGGCTGACTGACCGAAGATCTGAATAGTTACAAAATTGCTTCATGTATGAAAGGAACTGCGTTATCACACCTATCACATTTATGTTAAAATTTCATTGTTGCCTTCCTTACTTAGCCATCCTACTAGCCTAAAGGTACCGTCACACTAAGTGACGCTCCAGCGATCCCACCAGCGATCTGACCTGGCAGGAATCGCTGGAGCGTCGCTATATGGTCGCTGGTGAGCTGTCAAACAAGGCAGATCTCCACAGCGATCAGCCACCAGCCACCAGCGACCCGTGTAACGACGCTGTGCTTCGTAACCATGGTACACATCGGGTTACTAAGCAAAACGCTTTGCTTATAGTTACCCGATGTGTACCTTGGCTACGTGTGCATGGAGCAGGGAGCCGGCTTCTAGAAGCTGCGGACGCTGGTAACCAATGTAAATATAGGGTAACTAAGCAAAGCTCTTTGCTTGGTTACCCGATGTGTACCTTGGTTACCAGCGTCCGCAGAAGTCGGCTCCCTGCTCACTGCACATTCAGATCGTTGCTCTCTCGCTGTCAAACACAGCGATGTGTGCTTCATAGCGGGAGAGCAAGGACCAAAAAATGGTCCAGGACATTCAGGAACAACCAATGACTTCACAGCAGGGGCCAGGTCGTTGCTGAATGTCACACACAGCGACATCACTAGCAAGATCGCTGTTACGTCACAAAAAACGTGACTCAGCAGCGATGTCGCTTAGTGAGACTTGGCCTTTACATATTTGAAATCGGCACAGCTTCCCAAATAAAAAAGTTCCACTTGTTTAAAAGTAAAGCAAAGAAAATGAAGTAATTAACTGGTAAACAATCACAAAATAGCAGTCACCCGGCCGCTCCATTTGGCCTAATCCAAGTAACAACCATCGGCTAGAGACTGCCAGACTGGTTGATTCTAAGCATAATAACATTTTTACAGCAATTTAAGGAACTATCATAGTTTTTATTTATAATTTTCCACAATATGAATTAATGTAAAAAAATAAAATATACCTGGTAGTGCCCATTTGCTAACAAATGAAATATACCCGGTAGTGCCCATTTGCTAAAAAAAATAAAATATATCCTGTAGTGCCCATTTGCTAAAAACGTAAAGTATACCCTGTAGTGCCCATTTGCTAAAATATACCCTGTAGTGTCCATTTGCTAAAAAATTATATATATATCCTGTAGTGCCCATTTGCTAAAAAAATAAAATGTACCCTGTAATGCCCATTTGCGAAAACATAAAATGTACCTTCTAGTGCCCAGTTGCTAAAAAATAAAATATACCCTGTAGTGCCCATTTGCACAGTGAGATTTCTTACTGCCAGATTGGTTGATTCTAAACATAATTAATAACATTTTTACAGCAATTTAAGGAACCATCATAGTTTTTATTTATAATTTTCCATAATATGAATTAATGTAAAAAAATAAAATATACCCTGTAGTGCCCATTTGCTAAAAAATAAAATAGACCCTGTTGTGCCCATTTGCTAAAAAATAAAATATACAATGTAGTGCCCATTTGCTAAAAACATAAAATATACCCTGTAGTGCCCATTTGCTAAAAACACAAAATATACAATGCAGTGCCCATTTGCTAAAAACATAAAATAGACTCTGTAGTGCTCATTTGCTAAAACATAAAATATACCCTGTAATGCCCATTTGCTAAAAACACAAAATATACAATGTAGTGCTCATTTGCTAAAAACATAAAATAGACTCTATAGTGCTCAGTTGCTAAAAACATAAAATATACCCTGTAATGCCCATTTGCTACAAAAATAAAGTATACCCTGTAGTGCCCATTCGCTAAAAACACAAAATATACCCTGTAGTGCCCATTTGCTAAAAACACAAAATATACAATGTAGTGCCCATTTGCTAAAAACATATAATAGACTCTGTAGTGCTCATTTGCTAAAAACATAAAATATACCCTGTAATGCCCATTTGCTAAAAAAAAAAAAAAATATATACCCTGTAATGCCCATTCGCTAAAAACACAAAATATATCCTGTAGTACCCATTTGCTAAAAACACAAAATATACAATGTAGTGCCCATTTGCTAAAAACACAAAATATACAATGTAGTGCCCATTTGCTAAAAACATATAATAGACTCTGTAGTGCTCATTTGCTAAAAACATAAAATATACCCTGTAATGCCCATTTGCTAAAAAAAAAAAATATATCCTGTAGTGCCCATTTGCTAAAAACACAAAATATACAATGTAGTGCCCATTTGCTAAAAACACAAAATATACAATGTAGTGCCCATTTGCTAAAAACATAAAATATACCCTGTAATGCCGATTTGCTAAAAAAAAAAATATACCCTGTAGTGCCCATTCGCTAAAAACACAAAATATACAATGTAGTGCCCATTTGCTAAAAACATAAAATAGACTCTGTAGTGCTCATTTGCTAAAAACATAAAATATACCCTGTAATGCTGATTTGCTAAAAAAATTAAAATATACCCTGTAGTGCCCATTTGCTAGAGAATATTACTTAGGGAACAGTTACTAGAAATAGGTAGGACTAGGAATAGATAGTATCAGGGCAGGCTCAACTTAACAGCAGAGATTATTGATGTGAGGCATCTGCTAAAATGATGTGGGGAGACTGTGATATCATGATACCAGAGCATATAACTGCACGAGAGCAGATCGTTAAGATCTTTGCTGTAGAAGATAAGTAGTTTAGTGAAACATTCCCACAAAGTAGACTTGATCATTTCTTATTAACAATTCACTTTTTGTCTTTGTCAGCAATAAAGTAGTATAAAATATTACCAAATGACTTGTCATGGCTAAGTGATTTCATACAAGGGTGGCCTGACAGCTGTCAAAAAACTGCTTAGGACTTGCCTTACGGCTTATTAGACAGATTGAAGAGGAGTCTCTTAATGAATCTATCTTTTGAAGACATCTAGTCGAAAACTTTCATTCACAAGCCTGATACTATTTTTTAGTTCCCTTGGCTGCAATTTAATCAGAAAATTTCTATTCTGACTTTCAGCAAAGTCAGATGAATGGGAACTTTAAATGAAACGCCTCCGCTGGCCAGAATACAGTGCTTTATGCCAGAGAAAGCTCAGTGGGCTTCATCATCAAGTCTTACTATTTCTGAATCGGGTAGTAAACAGCATTATTAGTTGGGCGCAGGATATACTTCTCCATCTCTTTACATTTGTCATCTTTAATTGACTATTATAAGATTTATTTTCTATGTTGCTTGGCTTTGATATAATAGCCAGCCATGCAAATAAATCGTAAAGTTCCAAATGTGATAAGAACGATGTAATGAAATGTTTCTAAGGACAGAACATAGAATTGGATTCTAATGCCAAATTCACTAAAATGTCCCGAAGCCAAACTCAATTACACTGGAGAGTTTAGACGAGCTTTGTTTAGAGCGAGGACTGCTCTGATGTTTGACTGTTCCTAGAAATTTGCTCTAAAACATTATTCAGATCATTTGTCATTGCCCATTTCAAATTGACATATCTTTCAGATGTTGTATGCAAAGATTGAAGATTACAGTGATATTTTCTTGGAAAAAATGAGTGAAATTCAAATATTAAATCCATAATATTTATTTTAATGAAATACTTTTTTCTGCAGCTTGGTCAATATGGTTGGATAGACAATCAGGCGTGCACATGTCAGGTGCCCAGTTGTCACATACAGCCGCGCTCCCTTTGAGAACACAAAACTTTTTTCCATTTTTGTACTGACGTTTCCTTCTCAATGTTTGTATACTCCATGAGCACTATGGATATATCCATCAAGACTTCAGCTTTCTTTGCCTGTCCTGATGCAAGGTGCCCAAATCCATTAAAAAAAAGTAATTCATCTTTCTCTAACGCTAAACTGTGTGTTATAAATAATAATTTGTAAACTATATCAAATAAAAAGTTTCAAAAGAGCAAAAATAAGGTAAGGGTTCAAGTGAAAAAGTGGAGTTTTATTCACCTATCTTTTGCCCACTGATAGGTGAATAAAACGCCACATTTATTCAGTTGAACCCCTTAACACTAGAACTACTGGACTCATGACACCTATATAGAAATACATAGTGCAAAGTAGTCAAAATGACTACCTCAGTAGTTCTAGTGTTAAAGAGGTTGGCCACTACTTTAATATTGGTGGTCTTTCTGTAGGATAGGTCATGAAGGTCTGATTGGCTGGGGTCCGACATCCCACACCCCCACTGATCAGCTGTTTTCGGTGCCGGCAGTGGCATCAGGTAGCCAGAAATGCTCAGTTCTAGAGCTGCCCCGAAACTTATTTGAATGGGAGGCAGATGTGCAGTACCTGGCCACCGCCACTAGCAGAAAACGGAGAAGCTCTAGAAATGAGCATTTCCGGCCACCTGCCGCGACCGTTGCCGCCAAAAACAGCTGGGTGCGATGTGTTGGAACCTGGCCAATCAGACCTTCATGACCTATCCTAAGGAGAAGCCATCAATGCTAAAGTAGTGGCCAACCTCTTTAAGGGGTCCAACTGAAAAAAAAGAGTAGTTTTATTCACCTATCTGTGAGGAAAAGATGGGTGAATAAAACTTCACTTTTTTTTCCACTTGAACCCTTCCAGTATTGCCTCATTTTTGCTCTTTTGAAACTTTTTATTTGATATAGTTTACAAATTATTATTTATAACATACAGTAAAGCTTTAGAGAATGGTGGATTACTTTTTTTTTAATGGATTTAGACACCTCGGATCAAGATTGATTGTCAAGGTGTTGGTCGCCGGCTGATCAGACGTTGATTACCTATCCCAAGGACAGCCATCAATGTAAATGTAATGGCCAACCTCTTTAACACTAGACCTACTGGACTTGTGATACCTATATAGAAATACATAGTGCAAAGTAGTCAAAATGACTACCTCAGTAGTTCTAGTGTTAAATGCTACCTCCATCTTTGCTTTTTTGTATACTCAGGGTTGCAGCCCAAAAGTCTTCTAAGAGGGATTGTACCACTGACTAAAGACTATGCTGCTATTTTTTCTTTACTTTACATATAAAGTAAAAAGAAAATTAAATTGGTATACATATGTTTTGTTTTTTTTAGTGGATTAGACTTTTTTTATTTAATTTTTTATTAAATCGATTACATCAGTCAGAGACCACAAGCTAACAAGCCTACTTTGGACAGAATTGCACAGGCCATTCCATTTGGTAGATTCCAGAGAAGTCCCAACACCCTTTAACCCCTGTACATGGATCTGGTCTTCGGGGTCCAGTGGATTGCTTCCCCAGAAGGGCTGCCTCCCGGAAGTGCACACCAGAGGCAGGAAGGGTCGCCAAGCAGGGCTAAGCCGAGAAGTCGCGTCAAGGACAAAATCAAGAGACAAGCGGGTAGTCAAAATACAAGCCAGAATTAGAATATAAGAAATACAAAACAGACATCATGAGCTAAGTCAATACTTGACTAGCTGAACACAAACTAATAACTGGCAGCTAGAGTCGGTGTGCTGGGGTTTACGTAGAAGGAAGTCTCACCCATGGCTCACAGCAAAGAGCTAATTACTTACCAGCTGACTGCAGCAAGACAAGTGAGCAGAGGGGGAACTATTCTCAACAATTGAAACCTAAACACCCATGCACTGTTGGTGTCCAGCAGGAACCGTAAAGGGGGCTTTAGATGCAACGACATCGCTAACGAGATGTCGTTGGGGGTCACGGAATTTGTGATGCAAATCCGGCCTCGTGAGCAACGTCGTTGTGTGTGAAACGTACAAACGACCGCTAACGATCAAAAATACTCACCTAGTCGATCACACGTCGTTCTAATCCCAAATATCGTTGCTGTTGCAGGACGCAGATTGTTCGTCATTCCTGAGGCAGCACACATCGCTACGTGTGACACCCCAGGAACGAGTAACAACACCGTACCTGCATCCTTCGGCAACAAGGTGGGCGTCACTTTCTTTCGGCTGCTCTCTGCCCCTCCGCTTCTATTGGACGGCTGCCGTGTGACGTCGCTGTGACGCCGCACGAACCACCCCCTTAGAAAGGAGGCGGTTCGCCGGCCACAGCGACGTTGCTAGGCAGGTAAGTACGTGTGACGGGTCCTAGTGATGTTGTGCGCCACAGGCAGCGATTTGCCCGTGATGCACAACCGACGGGGGCGGGTGCTTTCACCAGCGGCATCGCTATCGATGTCGCTGCGTGTAAAGCAGCCTTTAGTGTGACGCTCTTTAGTGACCAGGGCAGAGATAATAGCAGCATGTTCTGACACAGATGTGACAAAATTATATATTACTTTTTTAGCCAACTAGGGGAACTGAAGCAAAGATTGTCTGATCATTTGATTCGTCAAAGTATTTATGGACGTTTTCAGGTGTAAACCACTTTGAAAAGTTGCAAAACTTTTCCTCCTGTCCATCTCTGCCAAAGTAGGTGGAGCAAGTGCAATCTCTGCCCATCGAATGCATCATAAGTTATGTCACTTAACTGTTGTTTGCATTTCTGGTGAGGTGCATGGAGACCTTTTAATAAAATAAGCTCATGTTACCCCACTTGGCACCTTAGGTTAGACTGGCGTGTACAGCACCAGTCCTAATGAATCAGGTCCATACTGTTTCGGCCTGTGCACTTCCACCCTGATTTAAATATAGTTTCTAAAATCTTTATACCTGACACATTAGGTCTCTGAACAGAATTTTAAAGTAGAATTTTTATTGGGGGGCAAGCACCTACACAGTCACACCACTACTTATATATGTGTAGACAGGTACCTTCTATAGTTTTTGTTTAGATGTAAGGAACACAACATTGTCTTTTTAGGACATTTTACGTAGAATAGGTTTACTGAATTGTGTATAACATATGGTATATGTATACAAATTTGTTATGACTTCTCGTAGATGTCTTTTCTCAAGGTCAAATCGATTTAATTCTTAATCTTTTACCATAACTTAGGTTTTCAATGGCTCTTATGAATGTTGTTACCCTTTTTTGCAGTTTGTGTTCTGCATATTCTAGATAGGACTGCGCCAATGCTTCGTAACTCGTAACATGGTAAGATTATGTATGTGTCTAGGGAGTCCATGCCAGTTTATGTATATCAGTATCCAGCAGACTTTACAGGCAGCTAACTGGCATGACATGCTGTTCTTTAGTAAATGCTGTTCAGCTACATCCCAATCCTTTTCCACTAGTGAATCTACCAGTTTTACATCCCTATGTAAATACGATGCTGGTAAATGACCTGTACCCTTACTATACTGTACATTTATCCACATTGAAGAATGTATGCCAATTGAATGGCCGAACATAAAGTTTTTCGATGATATCATGTGACTAGAGTTGTGTCCTTCTTATGTGTTCTTGACATTTTCTAAATAGCAACGTCAACACATTTTCCTGAAATCTGCCACTCCGTCTACTTGAACGATAGCGATAACCATCTTGTACAGAAATTTGGCAGTTATGTTCATTACTTTGACAAACTTGGATTGAAATTATGTCTTGTAACTATTATCTCGCACGTCCTCGTCGGTGGGAAAGAAACTTTCCTTACTGAAGCCTTTATTAGCACAATACATTTTAAAATGTATTTCCTTTATTTGTATACTATTATTGGTATGTAAAACTCTTTACTCTATTCTCTGCAGTCATGTGGACAAATAGTTTTATAGAAGGTTTATTGTATTAATGTATACATTTCTATTGAAGCAAAATAAATATTCATATGTCGGTTCAATGTCAACTACAAATATGTACATTTTAGGTGTCAGGGGAGTTTGACAACCCCTTTGCATAATTCATGTAATGCATATTTCTTCAATTACTTTTTTTTACAGTTTAGAAATATTTCACTCAGTCGCTTTAGAGCTTAAACTAAGGCATTAAAGCACCGCTCCAGAGTTTTTTCTTATTGCACCGCTGGAGTGGTTCTTTAAATGCAAGTCCCCATCCCCTTTGTCATATACTCACTTTCCAGCAGCTTCATCTTCTATCACCGGTCTGTCTCGAATGATTTCTGACCTGCCAGCTCACTCCAGTGTTTAATGAAGCATGCTGAGCGTCAAAACTCAGTACTACTCTATGAGAGCCTTGTTCTTGCTCTCATAGACTTGTGTTGAGCGCTTGTAATGTAACTGCTGTCATTTGGCTAGTCAGAAGTTACAGTCACAAGTTGGCGCTTTGAGTCCGGATAGGCGTCGGTAAAGGTAGAAGGTGATTATATGACAGGGGGCTTACATTTAAACTGCCTCTCCAGCGCTGGAGTGGTTCTATAAAGGAACAATTACATCCATTGAGCCACTTCAGCATCAGTAATGCTTGGCAATATGACTTGGCTTTTACTTTGTCAATTTATACAAGTATCTATACACATTAGTTTAACCCCTTACTGACATATGACGTATACTTACTAGAGTTGGGTGGGTGCCTAACTATTCATACTTGCTATACTCATAACGATTTCTGTCTAATACTTGCATATTCATTCTGAATAGTGTGTACAATGCAAGTCAATCGGAAAAAACTTGCAATGTAATATGTAACCCGAATGCCGTACTATTCGTGCGAGAAGCGAATAGTGCAGAGTTCGGGTTACTCTGCGAGTTTTTCCCCATTGACTTGCATTCTACATGCTATTCGGAATGAATATGCGAGTATTAGACAGTACTCGTTATGAAAAACAAAAGGAGGACAAACGACCAAACGCCCAGATAATTTTTATATAAAGAGTTTATTTTAGAAAAGTGCACATGTAAAGGGTGACGAAGGCAACCTCGAGTTGCGGAAACGGCCGTCGGGTGGGTCACGGTCCCCCCCTCCTTCCTATTTGGCACCCAGCGTCCCTTCGTGTGGCTCCACAGTTAGTATGTATACTGTTTGTTTTGATTATGGTGGGAATCTTCCCAGTTATGTTATATGTACACGCAGGGCTATGGCACGGGGTGCTCTAGTGACATCTAGTGGACGCTCCTGATATTTCCATAGTAAAGGTGCCTTATCATTTAGCATGTCTAGCAGCTATATATATGTGGGTTCTGTGACCTTGTTTGGCGCTTTTAAGTCCTGTATCATTCCTGTTTCACCCTTTACATGTGCACTTTTCTAAAATAAACTCTTTATATAAAAATTATCTGGGCGTTTGGTCATTTGTCCTCCTTTTGTTTTTCTGTTAAATATTGCGACTAGCCCTTAATAGTCCATATCTGCACAGTGGTAGTTTTTTCACATATCCACTAATCCTATGTACTATCTATGTACTGGGCAGCAGTATACTATCTACCATGTGAAGTAGGTTGTTGGTAATTAATTATATAGTACTCGTTATGAGTATAGCGAGTACGAATAGTTAGGTACTCGCTCAACTCTAATACTTATGTCATATGCCTGTTCCCTGGCTTTGATGCAGGCTTTCATGCCAAGATTGCATCTTTCTCGGCAGATGAAGGCTGTGATATTCAGCCATCACATACCTCTAACAGTGTTAAATCATATTCAGCATGACGGCAGGGGGGATCATGCTATGTGCCCAACGGCGCACCCATGATAAGATCATGGGGCGCCAGTGAGTTGCCATAACGGCCATGGTTCTGCTGAAAACCTCGTGCCTGTTATGAGAGTACTCCTGTGAATGACAGCCTATGGCTATTATTCATAGGAGACTGTGATTTTCTTTATACACAGAAGTATTGCTGTGTATAGCACAAGTGATCAAATCATCACTGATTCAAGTACCCTAAGGGACTAACAAATACAGTAAAATTTGAAAATAAAATGAAAATATTAAAAAATAAATAATAGTTCAAATCATATTAATTAAAAATAAAGTGATTTTAAATAATATGCATATTTATTATATTCCATAACAGTTCGATCCATCAAAATATAACCTGATCGGAAAACGTTGTAATGAGAAAAAAATTCAAAATGCAAAAATTATGTTTTTTCAGCCACCGCAACACTGCATTAAAGTGCAATAAGAGGCGATCTAAACATCAAATCTACCGCAATACTGGTATTAAAAAAAAAACATCAGCACAAAAAACAAGCCCTCACACAGCCCTGTCAACTAAAAATCTCAGAAAAAGGCGGCACAATTATTTTTTTTTTTACAAATTTCTGAATTTCTTTTCACCATTTAAATTAAAAAAAGCTTTTCATGTTTGGTATCTGCATAATCTTGTTGACCTGGTCATGGTTACAGTAAAAAAAAAACTATTGCAGAATTTTGCTTTTTCGCAATTTCGTCGCACTTGGAATTTTTTCACACTTTCCACTATACCACATGATAACATTAATGGTGTAATTGAAAAGTACATAAGTGCAAAGAAACACGTCCTCATACATCTATGTGGTTGGAAAACTAAAAAAAAAAAATTATGGACCTTTGATGGGAGGAAAAAAATAAAAATAAAAAATGGAAATTGGCTGCGGTGGGAAGGGGTTAAAGTTGGTGGCACTGTTGGTATCAGTAGCCAACCATCTAATGTGGATGGGTCTTCTGAGAGTCCTCTGACAGTTAATGAAGGAACATATTAAAATTAGATTTGGGGGTAAGCCAGAAACCTCTGCCTAAAACTTGGCAAATAATTTTGCTTTGTTGGAAGGGAATTAACCTCTTACCACCAAACTTAGTTTTGACCTTTCTTGCAGTCACTTTTTTTTCATGAAACATTGCACTTCATGGTAGTTTAAGGCGGCTTGGAAACAAATAGTGTGTGGTGCTGAGAGTCAGGAGACAATAGGAGAAATTTGAATAGCAAATTTAGGATTTATAAAACAAACATTTTGTGTATGGATAATAATGCCCTCACAATAATAATGGCACACAGGATCTACATAATAGTGCCTTCCTGAAGATATTGCAATAAGCCAACTGGAGACAGGGACCAATGTGAATGGCTATGATGTCTGGACAGCACCATGGAATATATTGATTCTAAAGGCTGCTTTACACGTTGCAATTTCACATACGATATCGTATGCGATTTGCAACGCCCCCATCGTAT
This sequence comes from Anomaloglossus baeobatrachus, assembly GCF_048569485.1. Lineage (NCBI taxonomy): Eukaryota > Metazoa > Chordata > Amphibia > Anura > Aromobatidae > Anomaloglossus > Anomaloglossus baeobatrachus. The sequence continues at coordinate 452,976,389 of NC_134355.1, read as the reverse complement.
ATGTGGCATGTTCAATTTGTTGAATGTGCCGTCACACGTACTTATCCTTCCATACGACCTCGCTGTGGGCGGCGAACGTCCACTTCCTGGAGTGGGAGGAACGTTCGGCGTCACATCGACGTCACGCAGCAGCCGGCCAATAGAAGCGGAGGGGCGGAGCTGAGCGGGACGTAAACATCCCGCCCACCTCCTTCCTTCCGCATTGCTAGCTGGGAGCCGCAGGACACAGGTAAGATCTGTTCATCGTTCCCGGGGTGTCACACACTGCGATGTGTGCTACCCCGGGTATGATGAACAATCTGACGTTCAATTCTAGAGAAAGGTACGATGTGTATGCGATGAACGTTTTAATGTTGAATCGCAATCGCACGTACCTGTCACACACTGCAATGTACCTTACGATGCCGGATGTGCGTCACTTATGACGTGACCCCGCCGACACATTGTAAGATACATTGCAGCGTGTAAAGCAGGCTTGACACATCACATTCATACTGTAGTATATGGAGCAGCCAGTTTAGAAGTTTACGGGACCTGTCAAATGAAAACAATTGGGATTTGCTTAAAGGGAACCTGTCACCAGATTTGGGGCCTAGAAGCTGCGGCCACCACCACTGGGCTCTTATATACAGCATTCTAACATGCTGTATATAAGAGCCCAGGCCGCTGTGTAGAATGTAAAAATCACTTTTTAACTCACCAACCAGTCGGTTCAGTGCAGATGAGTCAGATGGGTGTCTACATTCTCTGGGTCCAACACCTCCTCTTTCGGCCATCTTTGTCATTCTTCTGAAGCCAGGGTGCATGACGTGTTTTATGTCATGCACTCAGGCTGGCATTGATCACTATAATACTTTGATCTGCGCTGCTTAGAGCAAATCAAAGTGCGCCTGCACAGGACCTCAATGCCGGAGCGTATGCATGATGAAGGACGTGTCATGCACCCTGGCTTCAGAAGAAGGACAAAGATGGACGAAAGAGGAGGCGCCGCACCCGGAGAACGGAGACACCCATCTGCACTGAACCGACCATTTAGGAGAGTATTATAAAGTTATGTTTACGTTCTACACAGCGTCCTGGGCTCTTGTCATGTTAGAATGCTGTATATAAGAGGCCACTGGTGGTGGCCGCAGCTTATAGGCCCCAAATCTGGTGACAGGTTCCCTTTAAAATTAATCAACAGAAACACTGGTCGTCTTTTTACACAATGCAGACAATTACATTAGTCAAAGAAGTCTTATATGACCTTGGGGGCAGCTAGATGGCCTCTGATAATGTCTTGCAAATATTACATCACATGTGTCACACAGTCAATCATGAGGCTGTGTAAAATTTGATGCAGGGACTGCAGCAGCAATTTTAGGGTGACTATGTATACTGATAGGACGTCAAAGCTTAACTTTGATAAGAAGAGAAAGCCATACAACAGTTGATAAACTCTACAGATAGTGTATGTTGTACTGTACAATAGCAGTAGTGAAGATCAATGTAGTAGCCTGTGAAGAAAAGCGAATACAGATATTTAATTGCTGGTGGAGGGAAAATGATAAGTGGCAGCAGCAGTCTACCAGACAAAGTGCTTGTCCCAATATATTGTACTGATATTTTGCACACTTGTTTTGCTAGTTTAAATTGACATCCATATATGCCACAATAATTTGCAGCCTGTTGCAGCTGCTGGTGTTTTGGATGTATACCTACATTACGTGTTTATTTCTTCTTGGGAGAGATGAGGTTATTATTTTTAAAAAATACATTACAGATTTTTTTTTTTTTTTTTTTAAATCCCAGACATATGAGTGAGACTGTCTATCTCACAAAGTGTGCGTGTCACAAATCACTATTTTTTGGACACTTGTTTTATTATCCAAATTTGTCATCCATACATAGCACACCCTTACTACGGACTGTTGCCGACACTGTTTTTTCAGGCATGTACCAAGAATTTCTTATTTAGTACTTTTTGGAACGGAATAAATTGTGGTTGAAAATAGTTATAAAAGTGCCAATGGCAATGAAAAAGATAATGTAAAAAAGAAGAAACCCATACCACAGCACACAGCAATAAAAATTTGGGAGCCGTAAGCTGCAGCATAACCACCACCGGCTGTCTGGGCAGTAGTACTACCAAACACAGGTGCAGCAAGTAAAGTGTATTAGTGGGAAGTAAGTGGAGGACATTATGAAATATATAGCACATCAATCATTTCAGTCACAGCATGATGATGTTACTTTTCATAGCTGGAGCCATTGCTCTGCTCAGTCCTCTTCCTCTGCTACCAGGGCTGTATTTTGCCTTCGTGCTGCCCTAGGCACTTTAAGTGGTCGCGCCCCTTAGTGACAACGTAAAACTGAGTTTTCGCACTCGACATCTGTTTAAGGCAGATCTACTCTGTAAAACACTTTAAAAAGTATCAATGAGAAACGAAGGGCACTAACCCCCCCCCCCCAATGGGGATTACCACAGGCACATCAAAACATAGCATGAGTATAAAATATTCCCACCACACCGTCCCCACTTATATACTGTGACTGTCACACTGCCCCTAATAAACTACACACTGCCCTCCCTTATAAATTATACCCACCACACCTTCCTCAATTATGAAATATGATCTGTACTGTCCTCACATCATGCTGCCCCCTCCTCACAATGTCCCATGCATGCTGCCCCCTCCTCACAATATCCCATGCATGCTGCCCCCTCCTCACAATATCCTCTCTCTCCCCCCAGCCTCCCCCCCAGCCTCCCCCCCAGCCTCAGCCTCTCTCTCCTCCCAGCCTCCCCCCCAGCCTCAGCCTCTCTCTCCTCCCAGCCTCCCCCTCTCTCTCCCCCCAGCCTCAGCCTCTCTCTCTTCCCAGCCTCCCCCCCAGCCTCAGCCTCTCTCTCTTCCCAGCCTCCCCCCAGCCTCTCTCTTTTCCCAGCCTCCCCCCAGCCTCTCTCTTTTCCCAGCCTCCCCCCAGCCTCTCTCTTTTCCCAGCCAAAAAGAGGCATCGCAACGATCATCAACTAACCTGTAAGGTGCCCATACATTCTAGGCTCTGCCTTATGCATACCTGCTCCGGTGCCTGCTGCCCTGCTCTGCTGATTATCCTCTTCTGGCTGGCTCCGGCTCCAGTCGCGTCCTCCTCCGCGGCGTGTGTCGTCTGCAGCATTGGACGCTGCAGCACGGGGCAGTGAGCTGATTGGCGCGCCCCGCGCGCCTCTGACCCGGAAGTGCAGGCGCTGGAACTTCCGGGGTTAATCAGCTCACTATCAAGAGACAGAGGTGCGCCTTTCCTCCCTCTCACCCCCCCCCCTCGAGAACACAGCGAAGTGCAACGGAGGGAGGGGCGGGGGGGCGGAAATGTTAAAAAAAAAAAAAAAATTATAAATTTTTTTTTTTTTTTTTTTTTGCTGCCAGAAAGTGCCGCCCCCCCCGCAACGTGCCGCCCTAGGCACCGGACCACGGGTGCCTAGTGGCAAATACGGCCCTGTCTGCTACCATAATAGTTAATCTTTTTCATTGCTTTCTTTCAATTCCATCAATGACAGCTCTTTCTTCTATGCCCTTAGTACCCCAAGCCACAGCACTTAGGGGGCTAAGGATTCAATTTCACAACAACTTCTTCCAGTGAATTTCTTGGATGAGATGAATAGTCTACGTTAGTATTCACATGAGATTAGGGCGCAAGATATTGAGGACATGAGTCAAATTGCTAGCTCTGTTGGTGGCTCCGTGCGGCTGGTTGGTATTGGCATTGACAGGGGTAACTTTGAGTCAGAACAAATCTAGGGCTGGGAATCATGAACAAGAGCAGAGTTCAGAGTTCCCATATTTTAGAAAAAAACCAGGTCAAAAATAATACCCATAAAATCAATTTTATTAATTATAGTATTTAAAAAGTCACAAATGACATTCAGCCAAACAAACACACAGTGTGTGTGTAGTGCGGAGGATACACACCTGGTGAATAGGTATAGGAAGATAGTGGAGGGGCCTGAGGTGAATATAATGACGGATATTTTAGGTTGGATACCAGGGGTGCTGTCTATCCCTCCTCTCTGTCCTGCCTAGCAATGGGGCTTTAAGCACCCTAGTTTAGTGGTGCCCCCATTCCACGTCGGCTCACCCTCTCTGTTCCTAACTACCTCAAAACAGTCCACCACCAATTATCAAAAAAGTGCAAGGTGCAAATAGGTTAAGCACATTAATACCAGACACACGTAAATTAATGATAGGATTTGGGTTTCCACCTGCTGCACTCAAACTAACCAGCTGGGACACAGTAAACGGACAGACGGAATCCCCTGGGTGGCTATTTGGACAACTCGGAAGCGATTCAGCTCCCGGCTGTCATTACCTGATCCCCTGATGAACCCCAAACTATAAGTGGGGGGAAACACGTAGGTTTAAGGATTTTGCACCAGACACGTATTATCTGTATATGAAGACTGGGAAAGTTGGGATATCTAACCATCTAATCACTGTAGCCCTGGAGGACTACCAACGAATAGTAGGGTGGTTTCTTCCCACTAATCATTATTGTATATCGACTATGTGTATGTGATTGATATCAGATCATCTATATCTGCTTTAAATTCATATTGTATCAGACAGATCCTTTAGTCTGATATCTTTTCATCTGGGCTGTATTTTTACATGCTGGGAACCCTGTTATGTATACTGGAGTTTTGTTCCTAGATTCTTTTTGTACTTGGAGTTATATGTGAAAACTATAACAGTGATACGATTTTTCCCAAACCCTATCATTAATTTACGTGTGTCTGGTATTAATGTGCTTGATCTATTTGCACCTTGCACTTTTTTGATAATTGGTTTTGGACTGTTTTGAGGTAGTTAGGAACAGAGAGGGTGAGCCGACGTGGAATGGGGGCACCACTAAACTAGGGTGCTTAAAGCCCCATTGCTAGGAAGGACCGAGAGGAGGGATAGACAGCACCCCTGGTATCCTACCTAAAATATCCGTCATTATATTCACCTCAGGCCCCTCCACTATCTTCCTATACCTCTTCACCAAGTGTAACAAGAAAAAATTCCAGCAACAAGTCCATGGAAAAATCTTCATTAAAAATTCATCTTTTATTTGAAATTTAAGATGAATTTTTAATGAAGATTTTTCCATGGACTTGTTGCTGGAATTTTTTCTTGTTATATGAAATGAGTTCTGCTACCTTCCTTTCCGTGCACGGTCCTGGATAAGCGGTCTCCGGCAGAAAGCAGGTGAGCTGGACAAAGTAAATTTGTTTGTGTCAGGACTCTTCACCAAGTGTGTATCCTCCGCACTACACACACACTGTGTGTTTGTTTGGCTGAATGTCATTTGTGACTTTTTAAATATTATAATTAATAAAATTGATTTTATGGGTATTATTTTGTACCAGGTTTTTCTCTAATAAGTACCCTTTCTATATGGTTGTGGTCAGTTCCCATATTTTCCAGGAACAGATATGCTTCTTTGGTGGCTTTCTTGGGAGTAGGTGCTGTCGCAATTTCTGTAGGTGGAGGAGGCTCAACAGTAGGCTCTAGTTGTGGCCACGATGGTGGTGAGTCCAATATGTAGGCAGGTAATTTTTTTATGTTGCTAGTCATTAAGCCATGGACGTCCTGGCAGAAACTGACTAGAATCTACAGCTCTCCATCAGCACATGAAGCGGCATCACCTGCTAATGTGGGAAAAATAAGCTTGCCAGCAATATGAGGAGAGCTTAAGCTGTCCCCCTACCTCTTCTACTCACTTTTTTTTATTGTATCCAGGCCAGATCCTCAAATAGTTTCTGGCATCATCATCAATCTACTGCTTATTGTTGTACTTCGACTCCTCCTCTTCTGTCACACCATCAAATAGCTATACTTGATTGGATGGCCAAGAAGATACTCCTGGTCATCTTTTGTGTGCCAAAACAAGACCCAGCTGGCAAAGTTATTGATGATGGAGTCATTGCGATAGCAATTAAAGGATTCCACTGCCTTTTGAGAAATTCCATTGTCTACTCAGTCTCACTGATAGATACCTAACTGCCATTATTTCTTGCAGAACATTGTGACTATGCTTTAATGTGCAAGATAATGTAAGCTACGCTCTACATTTGACATTGAGCTCAAAAGTGCAGAATACTTTTGACACTAGTAGCAGTATTATGGATGGGGACAGGAGAAAATGCTCCTTTGCGTTGAGCAACAGATCTCATGTTTGATGGCGCTCTATCATTTTAAATGGGTATTGTTCTAATACCTGGAATATTGTGGCTCTACAACATTTGGGCAAAATAACTCATGCTTCATGTATATTGAATGTCCTGGAGGGAATTTCTTAAAGAAATACAACTATGGCCCATAGAATATCTGGGCATTTCAACCATTCTTACAGCTGTGCTCAAAAGTTTACATACAGATTTTTTGCTTTCTTGGCCTTTTTCAGAGAATATGAATGATAACACAAAATCTTTTATTTTCCACTCATGGTTAGTGGTTGGGTGAAGCCATATATTATCAAACTACTGTGTTTTATCTTTTTAAATCATAAGGACAACCAAAAACCTTCAAATGACCCTGATCAAAAGTTCACATACCCCAATTCTTAATACCATGTATTGCCCCCTCTAACATAACATCAATGACAGTTTGATGTCTTTTGTGGTAGTTGTGGATGAGGCTTTTTATTTTCTCAGATGGTAAAGCTGCCCATTCTTCTTGGCAAAAAGCCTCCAGTTCCTGTAAATTCCTGGGCTTTCTTGCATGAACTGCATGCTTGAGTTCTCCCCAGAGTGGCTCAATGATATTGATGTCAGGACACTGAGATGGCCACTCCAGAACCTTCACTTTGTTCTGCTGTAGCCAGTGACAGGTCGACTTGGCCTTGTGTTTTGGTTCATTGTCATGTTGGAACGTTCAAGTACATCTCATGCGCCTCTTCCGGGCTGATGACTGCAAATTTGCTTCCAGTATTTGCTAATAACATGCTGCATTCATCTTTCCTTTAACTTTGACCAGGTTTCCTGTGTTTTTGTAGCTCACACATCCCCACATCATCAGCGATCAACCTCCGTGCTTTACAGTTGGAATGGTGTTCCTTTCATCATAGGCCTTGTTGACACCTCTCCAAATGCAATGTTTAGGCTTGTGGCCAAAAAGTTTGATTTTGGTCTCATCATTCCAAATTACCTGGTTCCAGATGTTTGGAGGCTTGTCTCTGCTGTTTGGCGTATTGTAGGCAAGATATTGTAGATTGTAAAATCTCACAAGCAGGGTTGTTTGTTTTTTTTTATACTCTATTGTATATTCTATAACTGTTACTTGTTTGTATATGATCCTCCTGAATTGTAAAGCTCTGCGGAATATGTTGGCACTATAGAAATAAATATTTATTATTATTATAGATACTTTGTGGCATTTGCGCAGTAATGGCTTTCTTCTCACAACTCAACCATGCAGCCCATTTTTCTTCAAGTGCCTCCTTATTGTGCATCTTGAAGCAGCCACATCGCTAGTTTTCAGAGAGTCCTGTATTTCAGCTGATGTTATTTGTGGTTTTTGTTTGCATGCCGAACAATTTTTCTAGCAGTTGTGGCTGAACTTTGTTGGTCTACATGATCGTGGTTTGGTTTTTACAGAGCCTCTGACTTTCCATTTGTTAATCACAGTTTGAGCACTGCTGATTGGCATTATCAATTCCTTTGATATCTTTTTGTATCCCTTTCCTGTTTTATACAGTTGAACTATCTTTTCCCGTAGATCCATTGACAATTCTTTTGCTTTCCCCATGACTCCCAATCCAGAAACGTTAGTGGCTGGATGAAAGATGCAAGAGTCTGTGTGGATCCCAGAAACTCACTCAGATTTTATACACACAGACACAGACACACACACACACACACACACACACACACACACACACAATTACAAGCAAACAGGTCACAGGTCAGGTGAGGATGTTACCTTTCGCCATTCAAACCCGTTTGTGTCAACTTCTGTTCATGTTATCAGGCCAAAATCACCAGGGTATGTGAACTTTTGATCAGGGTCATTTGGATATTTTTGGTTGTCATTATGATTTAAAAAGAGAAAACACAGTAGTTTGACAATAAATGGCTTCACCCAATCACTAACCATGAGTGGGAAAAAAAGATTTGTGTTATCATTTATATTCTCTGAAAAAAAGGCCAAGAAAGCAAAAAATCTGCCGGGGTATGTAAACTTTTGAACACAACTGTGCATAAGAGACAACACTGACTGTCAATATTGACTGCTCTAGATCTAAGGGCACTCGGGGGGCACTGTATTATAAAATAGGCATAGTTTTGTCATGCAAATCACTATGTAGGATCAGGCATACTTCCAGAAATAATTGTCTATGAACGCAGTTCGCTATGCAATCCACAATGCATGTGAAAGCTGTATCATGCAAAGAAAATACCATATATCAACACAATCCAGAAATGCTGCTGTCTTCTCTGGGCCAAAGCTCATATAAAATGGACTGAAGCAAAACTGGAAACTGTTCTGAGATCAGATGAATCAAAATTTGAAGTAGTCTATGGAAACTATGAACACCAAGTATTGAAGAATCAAAGAGAGGGACCATCCAGCTTGTTATCAATGCTTAGTACAAAAGCATGCATCTCTGATGATATGGCGAAAAGCCTGTGGCACAGGCAGCTTACACATCTTGAAATTCACTATCATTGCTGAGCATTATATAGAGATTTTAGAACAATTTATCCTCCCATCTAGTCTATTTATTGAAGGTAGGGCCTTCCATAATTTAGGAAGATAATACTAAAGACATGCTGTATACATCCCAACAGCAAGGCTTCACAGGATTCATTGAGCTACAACCGGCACAGGACTAAGGGCGACTTTGCACACTACGACATTGCAGGTGCGATGTCGGTGGGGTCAAATCGAAAGTGACGCACATCCGGCATCACTTGCGATGTCGTAGTGTGTAAAATCTTTTTGATACGATGAACGAGCGCAAAAGCGTCATTATCGTATCATCGGTGTAGGGTCCGACATTTCCATAATGCCAGTGCTGCGACAAGTATGATGTTGTTCCTCGTTCCTGCGGCAGCACACATCGCTGTGTGTAAAGCCGCAGGAGCGAGGAACATCACCTTACCTACGTCCCTGCTGCTATGAGAAGGAAGGAGGTGGGCGGGATGTTTACATCCTTCTCATCTCCGCCCCTCCATTGCTATTGGCCGCTTGCCGTGTGAAGTCGCTATGACGCCGCATGGCCCACCCCCTTAGGAAGGAGGCGGTTCACCGGCCAGAGCGACGTCGCAGGACAGGTGAGTGCATGTGAAGCTGCCGTAGCGATAATGTTCGCTACGGCAGCTATCACACGTTATCGCACGTACGACGGGGGCGGGGACTATCGCACTCGACATCGCAGCAGCGGCATGCGATGACGTAATGTGCAAAGCCCGCCTTAGGCTGATAGTGAAGTTGAATGATGATAACAATGACAACAATGCTGGCTATGATGATTGACCATTACAGCAAGGTGTAGAAAGGAAACAGTCATAATGGCAATCTCCGTGCTTGATATCTTATGATCTGACTGACTTATTATGAGCATCAATGCTGCAGGTAGCTTTGTCATAACCAAACAAACCAGATTGTTCTCTGCAAGTTTAGAGAACCTTAATTTGTAATAATGAATCAAGCATGGATCAGTACAGATTTTTATTCACTTATGGCTGATGCCAATGACTAGATTGTCCATAGCATTTGCCTGTCCATTGCATTCTAAACTATACTGCTGTCACATAGCCAGGCAGCTACTGCCTGTCCATCATGTTAGATCTTTCCTGTGCTCCTGAAGAGGGTGCCAGTTTAGGCCCCTTTCACACATCAGTTTTTTGGCCATCAGTCACAATCCATCAAATTCTGGAAAAAACTGATCCAGCAACTGATGTCGCTAGATCCATTGTTTTCTCATTGACTTGTATTAGCGACGGATTGCGACGGATGGCCTCACGTTTCATCCAAAATGTGTGTCAGTCTGACGGAGACGACATCCACAGCAATGTTTTTTTGTGTATGTTGAAAAAAACGGAGGGTGACGGATCCGTCGCGATCCGTAGTTTGGTAGAATGGAAGCCTATGGGCGCAGGATCCGACGTAATCCTTCAAATGATGGAATCCAGCGACGGATTCAATTTTTTTTAACTGAGCATGCTCCAATATTATTCTCAGTGCTGTGATTGGTTTTCAGTGGCCAATAAAATTTGGGAGCCACCTTCTTTAAAAAAAATAGATCCGTCAAAAAACGGAAGAAATGAATGACAATCTGATGCGATGGATCTGTAAAAAAACCCCGGATCTGTCGAGCCGACGGATTGTGACTGATGGCAAAAAACTGATGTGTTAGCCATTCACAGCTGGACATTGCTTTGCTTGTCTTCAATATTGTACAGTTTCTGCCCCTGCCACTATACAACCACACATCTGCTTGTCCATTGCGTTCTGTAGCTATACTTTACTGCAGCTGGGAGCTCTACCCTACACAGGGTAAATAAGCCTGAAACCGCTCCAAAAAAGGGATCATTTTTGCATTGCTTTTTAAAAACTCATTCCTTCATTATGCAAACAAACCTGTTGCTAAATCTCCAAAGTAGGTCATTTTTTGACCACCACTTGCCATACAATCTTCAATGGTATACAGGCTGCGTATAAACATGAGTACTGCAGTCATTTGCACCCAAAAAGGGATACATGTGTGGATAATGTTTAAATTTTAAATATAATAAAATCTGTTAACGCAGTTTATAATTAAATAGGCTATTTACTCATAGCCATAAACATTAAAAGGAACTTGTCACTAGTCACACTGCCCAAACCACGTATCCCCCAAGTCAATGCCTAGGGAGAGAACAGATTAGTCCCATGATGTCTCCAGATTCTCCCCACCCACCTCTAGTTCATTGTACATAAGGAGACACCTGTCAATAGGGGGAGGCCGGCCGGGGACCGCACAGGACTAGTCAAGACTTACCTTACAGTCCATGTACATAGGGAGAGACCTGTCAATAGGGGGAGGCCGGCCGGGGACCGCACAGGACTAGTCAGGACTTACCTTACAGTCCATGTACATAGGGAGAGAACTGTCAATAGGGGGAGGCCGGCCGGGGACCGCACAGGACTAGTTAGGACTTTCCTTACAGTCCATGTACATAGGGAGAGACCTGTTAATAGGGGGAGGCCGGTCGGGGACCGCACAGGACTAGTTAGGACTTTTCTTACAGTCCATGGATGCCTTTTTAAACGGTTTTCTCGGAAATGCTGCAGTATTTCAAATAAATACATACCTGGCAGCAATTGCACAGCCATGCTTTGATTCATACTGTCCATATCACAGACAATTTCCCATTAGGGCCACTTTGACGTTACTAAGGCTGTATTTGTGTTAAAGACCTTGAACGGGATTGAATACAGTCCTATGATCCTTCCGATTGTTATACGCTTCAGTTCAGGATAATTGAGAGTTTTGCAGTACTGAAATCAGTTTAAATTTTAATTTTCAAGCAAATTTGGTTGACGCTGGCAAATCTGAATTTCAAAAAAATGTTCTCATCTCTAGCTGTGACAGATCAGACATGTAACAGCAGTATATGCAGCAACTAGTATGGATGATGTACAGTGGTAGATCATTCCCCTAATGTATGCAGCATCCAGTACTGAGGATGTGCAGTGACAGGACAGCCCAATGAAGCATTGTAGAATATGCAGCAGCCAAGAGACAGATTGGACATATAACACACCGTAGTATACGCAGTTTGTATAGGATATGTGCAGTGACAGATAATCCTTGTGATGCACTGTCGTATATGCAGTAGTCAGTATGGACGTTATGCACTGATAGATTAGACATCTTACACATTGTAGTGTGTGCAGCATCCAGTATGGAGATGTGCAGTGTCGAATCAGCCATGGCACATAGTGTGTGAGGAGCAGGGGGACAGGCTGAATGAGAACTGCAGTTCTCTCTGACCGCTGGTGAGAATTTCTCATCCAAACCTTGATCACGTAGGATTGCGTAGAGAGCACAGATAGGGGAGACGGGAAGAATGAGAGACACAGGAGCGCTGCAATACTACAGGCTGTGAGGGAGGTTTACATACTGCAGCCAACATCCATGTGATTACCGTGTTACCTGCACTCCATCATGGACAGTCTCATCACATCTGCCCGGGGAGCTGCTGGAATGACTGTATGCTAAGGGCAGCAGCAGGGCTCTGGAATTGGTTTGCATGGGGAACTTTAAGAGTGGAAGGAAGCTGATTCGTGGAGCTGTCAGTGGGGACTCATCGCCTCTTCGCATCCCCGGGGAAGTTGTGTCAATGCTCCCTGGGACCTCCCCCTAAGTTAAGGTTCAACACGATGAGACGGTGCCATTGAAGTGGTGCCAGCGTTCTGTGCACAGCTATGGATATGTGTGGGCTGTGTGACGGGGGTACCCTCCTGGCAGGCACTGTGACACACACATGTGATGATGATGATGACATATAAGAGGAGGACATCATGTGTGCCAGCGAGGATACACTGCTGGCATCTTCCAGGAGGAGGCTGCGGGGATCTTGCAGTCAGTGAAGGAGGGAAGTAACCTGTGGAGTCCCAGCAGCAGCATCGCCTCATTGACCACAGCATCGGCTCCTTTTCTAGCCTGGGCTCAGTTCTGGAGATGGGAAACACTGGAACACTGCAGCCCTGTGCTCAACGTCTGGGCCTGTAGAACCGCTGTGTGCATGCAGACGGGACGCTCCCTTACCTCTGTACATACTACTACGGCTTGTTAGGCGCACTGGGAGATCCTGTGGTGTTGGTGACTCTTGTACAAGGGACTTCCTGTGAGGCGATACACTGTAGGGTGGCTGCAGGGGTGAGCCATGGCTGCGGCTATAGCCAGCTCCCTGATCCGGCAGAAAAGGCAAGCGCGGGAGTCCAACAGTGACCGAGTGTGCACATTCAAGAGCCGGACCAGCCCAAGCAAAGACGGCCGGTCATTGTGCGAGAGACATGTCCTGTCTGTCTTCAGTAAAGTCCGCTTCTGCACCGGCAGGAAGAGGCCAGTCAGGAAAAAACCAGGTCAGTACGGTTTAGGGGTACACTACCAGCTGTACCAGAGTTTATGCATGGCATGTGTATGCTACCGTACCAAACATATGCACAGCTTTTTCCAATTCTAAGCTATTATCAACTGTACATTGATATCAAGGCCACTATGCCCACTCTACCTGACCAGTCATGCCACCTAATGTTCAAATATTGCCAGTTCTAACAGTGGGCTCACTATTTCACTTTTCTCTACTTGTACTAATGATGTCAGTCATCATATGTCATGTAAATACCACTGCCAGCCCTCCAGTACCTAATTCTACGTGTCACATTACACCTATTTATATACTGTGTTGCTTTTCTCTTGTGGCCACCACTGTTTTGTAGAATTCACGTGCTGTGAAGGATAACGGTCTTCTTTTTGTTTTATGCCTCCTATGTCTCAGCTCATTATTATTAGTTTTTTCATATGGAGGCAGGAGGTCACTTACGTTATATAAAAGTAGATTAATCTGCTGTAAATCATCCATTGTTCAATGGTGGAAGTGGCATGAATGTTATATGAGATCTAATATTCATTATAGCTTCCGCTGACTGACATTGCCATTTACTACTGTCTGTATAATCAAATCAGCGGAGGAAGTGACGTGATAAGTGCAGTATTTGAAAGGCCACCTGTAGCCTAGAGTATGGGTTGTTCCTTCCCGGTGAAAGACCTGGCTAGTTTCCTGCCAGCGTTGAGAAACACGTGATGGTGTCTCCGCGGCTTTCTTATTTGCATACTTCCCAGGGGGCAATGCTCTAGAATCACTGCGTTGAGAAACACGTGATGGTGTCTCCGCAGTGGATATGTTGATCTCCCTAAGGTCAACAATGCTTGCTTAAGTAGTCTTATACTAGGCATTGCCCCCACTAGCCAGATTCCTACTCCACACTGATGAGGGGCAAATACCCCGAAACGGCTGTCTGTGGATGGATACCATGTTTGGTATAGGTGGTCTCCTTGACTGGAGACTGCCCTTCCCGTGGTTGTTCCTTCCCGGTGAAAGACCTGGCTAGTTTCCTGCCAGCGTTGAGAAACACGTGATGGTGTCTCCGCGGCTTTCTTATTTGTATATGTATATATATATATATATATATATAATGTCAAAAGTTTGGACACACCTATTCATGCAAGAGTTTTTGTTTTTATTTGCATTTGCACATTGTAGATTCAGACTGAAGGCAGCAAAACCATGAAAGAGCACAAATGGAAGCTGGGAGTGAAGTAAGAAGTGTGAAACAAACAATAGTGCTAAAGCATAGAAGCCTCATATTATTCCTCTTTTATTCTGATGGCAGCTTTACACATCCATTCTTTCAAGCATGTTCATTAGGTAGTCCCTTGGAATAGCTTTCCAACCATCTTGATGTAGTTCCCAGAGGTGCTAAGCATTTGATGGTTGCTTTGCTTTCACTTGAGGTCTAACTGGTGCAAAGTAATCTCAATTGGGTTAAGATTGGGTGATTGTGGAGGATATGTCAGCTGATGCAGCAATCGATCCCTGTTCTTCCTAGAAATATAGTCCTTACATAGCCTGGAAATGTGTTTTGGGTCATTGTCCTGTTGCAACACATGATGGTCATCCAAAACAAAAATATAATGGGATGACATATCGTTGAAGACTTCTGTAGTAGCCATGCTGGTTAAGTGTGTCTTGAATTTGTAATAAATCACCAAAAGTGTCACCAGCAAAGCATGTCCACACCATCACATCTCTCCCATACATGTAGAATCCATCTGTACACCTTTTTTTTTCATCTCCTGAAGACATGGTGTTTGGTATCAAAAATCTTGAATTTTGACTCATCAGACTACAGTACAGATTTCCAGTGAACAATGTCCAGTCTTCATGTTGCTTGGTCCACACAAGTCTCTATGTTTTCTCTGTACAGTTGCTGTTGATATGTGTCTGCTACTTGTTGTCTTTGACTTATTTATGAAGGCTGTTATTTGAGGTGTTCTTGTCAATGTCCAGCTTTTGAGTTTGGTTTCCCTGATGAACTTATTCTCACCAGCAGAAGTAACTCTTGCTCTTCCTTTCTTGGGGCTGTCCTTGTCAGAAATATTTTGATCACTATGATTTTTTTAAAATCAGATTATTTTTATTAAACATTTTTACATACAAATTTAAGACAAACACCTTATATACAGCACCTAATGAAACCCCTCCCCCCATATCTCATTAGAACTAATAATACCGAGGGCCCCTTTGGGTCTGACCTATATATATATATATATATATATATATATATATATATATAACATTTATAAAGAGAATAAAAAACAAAAACACCATAAAACAACAAAAAAGAACAGAGGAAAACTTTAACAACATGAAACTAAAAACTTTCAGGCACTTAATACTAAGTGATATGAGTAATGAACATAGTCATGAAACCTTACTGTAAAGTAGCAAATCAGAGGGAGCTTATTAAGAATATAAGGGTAATTACCGAAGCATAGGAAACAGGTTCTCTAATAGTAACACTTGGGAGGGGTGTCCCGGGTTATTGAGCTATGCGCTCCAGATTTTATCAAATTTTTCGAAAGCCTTTCTTTAACATATACTCCTTTCTCCAGCCGTATAGTACTATTGACTCTATCGATAAACTCCTTTACCATCAGGGGGGCAGGTTACTTCCAATGGAAGGCAATGGTTTTCTGTGCTATATACAGAACTCTAGTCATACCGATCACAAGTGGGTCCTCTTCAGTAGTATCCGGTATAATACCCAACACGCAGACCTTTGATCAGAGGGCAATGTTATTCCATACACCCTTGCTTATGTATCCAAACAGTGTTCTAGCATTGTCCAAGTCTAGTACATTCCCAAAACATATGCATAATGTGGGCATCAGATAAATTACAGCGCTGGCAGCATGAGTCACTCCTTACCGTAATTTTGTTTGGGAACGCAGGCATTTTATACTTCCTGCGTATTAGGTACACCTGAAATAATCTCTGGGCATCTGATAGGGATAGACTATAGACTGCGAACTGAATTCAAAATAGAGTCCCACTGATCATCCAAAAGTGGACCGTCTTCCTCCCACCTGTCTTTGATGTTAAGGGGAATCTATCATGGAACGTAGTAAAGTAGTGCTCTATATATGGAGGAAATTAATCCTCTTCTAGAGGCCAAACCCTCCACCAACAATGTCAAGGGATTGGGATCTATACTAAGGTTTCTAGTTTTTATTTGATCTGCATAGCCATGCCAGAGCTGATCATTATGATTGATCATTTTCATGACTATATTTGAGGATACCTTTAAGATTCTAGCTTTACAGATTATGTGACTTTCATGTCTTAAAATAATGGAGAAACTGTTTCTCGTTACGTAGCTGAGTGGTTGTTGCCACATTGTGGTTTAGATCAGTTGTGGAATAGGGCTTAGCACTGTATGGACCTGTGCACCAAGCCTCTGCAAAATACACCTGATGGTCGCAAACACTTTCTGAAGACCGGTGATTCTACAAATGACTTCTGACAAGGCATACCTGTTCAGTGAAAGACATTCTGGGTGATGACCTATGGAAAACATTCACAGTATTTCACATAAGCGAGTACATTCCTCATATTTTTGTAATTACCTTATTACATCTTCTCATGGGTGAACACTGAAGATCTGACACTTTGATACAATGTAGTGTAGTCAGTGGACAGCTTGTATAACAGTGTAAATTTGGTGCCCTCTAAATAACTGAACACAGCCATCAATGTCTAAACTGATGGCAACAAAAGTGAGTACACCCCTAACTGAAAATAGCCAAATTGTACCCAAAGGGTCAATATTTTGTGCGGCCATCATTATTTTCAAGCACTGCCTCATATCTTTTGGGCACGAAGTTCCTATAAATAGGACTTCATTAGCAGAAAACATGTAACCATCACATTTGAAAATATATTCCCAAGTTGTAAGCTCAGCGTTTTGGGAGGATATTGGGATTCCTTGGTATTTTATACTTACATTCACATTACAATGGAATACCATATTAATAGAGTAGGTAATATCCGATGCAAACAAAAAAAATATATATCTGTATACATGACAAGCATGTGCATATAAACCCCATGTTTCCACCACAGGTTTTGAGATGCCATTGTCCCATTTCTAATATCGAAGATATTGGCAAGTGTAAAAATTAGTTGAGATCTATGTTTTAAGCCTTGTTTTACCTACAAAATATTATGCTAATTTCTGCAAAACATATTGATGGCATAATTTAAGAGGATAGCAATTTGAAGGGAACCTGTCAATAGGATCAACCCTCCTAAGCAGTCTATATGGGCATGTAGGTTATAGGAAGCTGAATATAATGACATCTTGATGTCTGCAATACAAAGTCTTATTCCAGAGAAATCCGTGCTTTACTCAACATGTACAATATCTGTTAAGATCTATGGGCAGGACACAGAGCTCCTTGAGAATCTGACTCCTGAGCTATTTTTAATGAAAGGGGGCATTACCAGTGTGAGACATGTAATGACTAACAGTCTACTCTTCTGATCTACATGTCTCACACTGGTAATTCTGCCTTTAATTTAAAAATAGGTAAGGAGACAGATTCTCAGGGAGATCTGTGTCTGGCCCTTAGGAGCATTTTGCACACTACATCGCAGGTGCGATGTCGGTGGGGTCAAATTGAAAGTGACGCATATCCGGCGTCGCAAGCGATATCTTAGTGTGTAAATCCTTTATGATACGATTAACGAGCGCAAAAGCGTCGTAATCGTATTATTGGTGTAGCCTCGGTCATTTCAATGAATTGGGAAATACCGATGTTACGATGTTGTTCCTCGTTCCTGCGGCAGCACACATCGCTGTGTGAGAAGCTGCAGGAGTGAGGAACATCTCCTACCTGTGTCCTGCGTCTCACGCCGGCTATGCAGAAGGAAGGAGGTGGGCAAGATGTTTACATCCCGCTCATCTCCGCCCCTCCGCTTCTATTGGCCGCCTGCCGTGTGACGTCGCTATGACGCCGCACGACCCGCCCCCTTAATAAGAAGGCGGTTCGCCGGCCAGAGCGACGTCGCAGGGCAGGTGAGTGCATGTGAAGCTGCCGTAGCGATAATGTTCGCTACGGCAGCTATCACCATGATATCGCAGCTGCGACGGGGGCAGGGACTATCGCGCACGGCATCGCAGCATCGGCTTGCGATGTCATAGTGTGCAAAGTGCCCCTTAGATCCTATCAGCTCATCTGCATTTAAGAAAAATGTGGCTTTCTCTGGAATAAGACATGGGGTAAGTTTAAGGATATACTACTAGAGTCCTGTAAAAAACGTATACCCAGTGGTAATAAAATGTCCAGGAATAAAAAGAAACCACTATGGATAAATAAGACTGTACAAAGTATAATAAAACAAAAACAAAGGGCATTTAAAATCTTAAAGGCTGAGAATACAGAAATAGCATTGCAGGAGTATAAAGATATCAATAGGAAATGTAAAAATGAAATCAAACAAGCAAAATTAGCTACTGAAACAAAAATCGCCAATGACATTAAAATAAATCCCAAAATCTTTTATAAATACATTAATGCCAAAAGGAAAACAAAGGATAGTATCGGCCCCTTAAAATATAATAACAAGTTAGTTATAGAGGACAAACAAAAGACTGAAATATTAAATAGGCATTTCTCATCTGTATTCACCAAGGAACTGACTGTACCAGGGATCATTCAACAAGTGAAAAATCAAAGTCCACCACCCGATATAATTAATTTAACACAAGATGAAGTACGCCTACGTCTGAGTAAATTAAACATTGACAAATCCCCAGGGCCAGATGGCATTCATCCACGAATATTGAGGGAATTGAGCTCCGTAATCGACAGACCGCTGTATCTCATCTTTTTAGACTCACTTGTAACAGGGTTGGTGCCTCAGGATTGGAGGATTGCTGATGTGGTACCGATATTTAAGAAAGGTAAGAGGGTAGATCCAGGCAACTACCGTCCAGTAAGCCTGACATCAGTAGTATGCAAAGTTTTTGAGGGCATTTTAAGGGATGACATGCAAAAATATATTGCAGAAAATAATATGATAACTGACAAACAGCATGGATTCATGAAAGATAAGTCGTGTCTAACCAACCTGTTGGGGTTCTATGAGGGGGTAAGTTCAAACCTGGATATTGGTAATGCAGCTGATGTGATTTATTTGGACTTTGCAAAGGCATTTGATACTGTACCACACAATAGCCTTATAATAAAGCTCCAGAAGCAAGGACTAGGGGACACAATATGCAACTGGGTAAGGAATTGGCTAAAAGATAGGAAACAAAGAGTAGTCATAAATGGTACATTCTCTAAATGGGCTGTAGTCAGCAGTGGGGTGCCGCAGGGATCTGTGCTTGGACCGATTCTTTTTACTCTCTTTATTAATGACCTTGTGGATGGGATTGATAGTACAGTGTCAGTCTTTGCCGATGACACCAAACTATGTAGGATATTAAAAACTGACCTGGATAGTACAATATTACAAAAAGATCTGGATAAGATGTCAGAATGGGCAGATACTTGGCAAATGAGATTTAATGTTGATAAATGTAAAGTAATGCACCTAGGACGGAGTAATCCTATAGCTGCATATACATTAAATGGAAGTAAACTCGGGACTACAGAACAGGAGAAGGACTTGGGTATTCTCATTACAAATAAGCTGAGCAGCAGCACTCAATGTCAAGCAGCAGCTGCTAAAGCAAACAAGATTTTAGGGTGTATAAAAAGAGAGATTACATCCCGTGATCCCAACGTATTGTTACCCCTCTATAAATCACTTGTAAGGCCACATCTGGAATACGGGATCCAGTTTTGGGCTCCACATTTTAAAAAGGACATTCAGAAGTTAGAGTCAGTTCAAAGGCGGGCAACTAGACTATTACAAGGAATGGAAGGCCTCCCATATGATGACAGGTTGAAAAAGTTAGATAAGTTTAGCTTAGAAAAAAGACGTCTCAGAGGAGATCTCATTTATATGTATAAATACATGTGTGGTCAATATAAAGGACTGGCACATGACTTATTCCTTCCAAAGACAGTACTAAGGACTAGGGGGCACTCACTGCGAGTGGAAGAAAAGCGATTCCGAAACCTAAATAGGAAAGGGTTCTTTACAGTTAGAGCGGTCAGACTGTGGAATGCCCTACCACAAGAGGTAGTAATGGCAGATACTATAACAGCTTTTAAAAAAGGGCTGGATGATTTCCTCAGTACACAAAACATTGTTGGTTATAAATGACTTAGTGACTAAATGTAGAACTGGTGGAGGAAGGTTGAACTAGATGGACCTAGGTCTTTTTTCAACCTAAGTAACTATGTAACTATGTAATGGGTTTCCAGATATCAAGGTGTCATTTTATTAAGCTTCCTATGCCCTACATACCCTTATAAACACCTTAGCAGGGTTGATCCTACTAACAGATTTGCTATAATGTCTTGTGTAAAATTTGCTATAATGTCTTGTGTAAAATTTAATATTCTAATAAAAATAATAAAAATAAATAATAAATAAAAATTTGCTATAATGTCTTGTGTAAAATTTAATATTCTGTACATAATGCAATAAGTATCTGTACCCAACCTAAGGTCTAAGTTATGACCATACATAAAGAAGGCAAGAATATATATACATTATATTATTTTTTATAAAAAAATAAATAAAATATATATAAAACTAGGAAACAAACTCCTCTAGTTAAAGGGGGGAGCAAGAAGTCTAAAGTGGTAGAAGTTTGAACTTTAGTGCAATTAATAATACAGCCGATAATTGCCTCGAAAAGAAGTTAACACAATCGCATTGATATTTATTACAGAATATATTAACACCTCAATAAATTATTAAGTATAGACCACAAAAATGTGGAATATCACAGATGATATAAATATGCACGCTGTATTAGCTGTCTGCATCCAAGCTCAGAACAAAACTAAACCACTGCTTGTTTCACGCCTCCAGTAGAAGCAGTCGCGAAACATTCGTAGAGGTGTGTGGGACACTTTACCGAGGCTCCCTGCAGTGTACAAGCTTATGAATGAGACTGCGATCACTTCTTTTTCAGGCAATTATCGGCTGTATTATCAATTGTACTAAAGTACAAACTTCTACCACATATAGACTTTTTGTGTCCCTTTTCACTAGAAAAGTTTCTTTCTTGTTTTTTATATATTTTTAAAGGGAACCTGTCAGGTACAATATGCACCCAGAGCCACGAGGATATTGCTAATCCCTGCCTAACTATCCCTATATACACTAGATAAAGAGATCTTTAGAAAAAGTAATTCTAAAGATCTTTTATCGTATGCTAATGAGGCCAGGGACTAGTCTCAAGGGCATTGCTTCCCTTGCTAGGCGGCCCCATTAGCATGTTAGCACGCCTGTGGGTTAGCCGCTCAACACTGTATTTCAGCTCTGTGGCATGACCCCGGAGGTTCGGTCATGCGCACTACTTCAGTTTGAAGCCAGGACGCGTACACCCGGCGTGTGCATGACCCAAACTCCGGGGTCATTTGCACTGAGCCGATATCCAGTGTCTGATGCGATGGTGGCGGAGAAGTGAGTGAGATCATCCTATGATGCTGCGTATTCATTAGCATGTTAGTACACCCACAGGGGCGACTAGCATGCTAATGGGGGCAACTAGCCAGGAAAGCAACTCCCAGGGGACTAGTCCCCGTGCTCATTAACATATGATATAAGATCTTTAGAAATACTTTTCTAAAGATCTCTTTATCTATGCTAGTGTATACAGGGACGGTTAGGCAGGGTGTTGCGCTCACCGAGGAGCGGCGAACGTCCGGAGGTGGACCCACTGGACCGTGCACCGGACTCCCCTGAGAAGACGGCCAGCAGCGAACCCCTATACAGGGACTGTGCGGCGCCTCCTCAGAAGGCCTAAATGCACGGCAGCCAGGGACCGGAGGTAGGAGTCTCTGTACGGCCAGGCGTGGCTCGGGTACGATGTCCGCGGCAGGCGGAACACGGAAGTGGCACCGGAGATGTTTCACAGCAGGTGACGTCCACGGTAGGAATAGGTGGTGATGTCCACAGCCGGTACGGTACAGATAGTGTCCACGGCAGGTATGGCACGGTGACGTCCACGGTAGGAATAGGTGGTGACGTCCACAGCCGGTACGGTATAGATAGTGTCCACGGCAGGTATGGCACGGTGACGTCCACGGTAGGAATAGGTGGTGACGTCCACAGCCGGAATGGTATAGATGGCACTACGGTGAGACACAGGATTAGAATCAGGAAACAAATGTACGGATCATAAACAATAGCATAAACAGATTAGGACACTGGCAATGCACTAATAGAGGCGTTGCTAGGGCGCCTGCTGCCGGGGGAAGTGAACTTAAATACCTATTAGGCAGCAGGTGACCTCTGAGATCACTTCCAGGATTTGGGGCATGCCACTTTAAGAAAGGGGGCGTGGCCTCGCACGCAGCCTAGAATCACCTACAGCAATTCTATGTGAGGAGGGAACTGCAGCAGGCCTAGGAGTGGGAGCAACGTCTGCAGAGCCCTGGGGCCGGTAAGTGGAAGGCCTTCTCTGCCTGGGAGTGGGGGCAGGAGTGCATGTGGGAGCCATGCTGGGACTGGGCAGATGTGAGGGAGAGCTCCCCCCTCGGGGTCTGGTGGGACCAGGCGTTACACAGGGGTTAGCAAGAACTGCTCGTGGTGCTGGGTGTATAACAGACCTGACAGGTTCACTTTAACCATTTAGTTAATAAAAAGCTTGACTTTAGTATTATATACAGTGCAGACCAAAAGTTTGGACACACCTTCTCATTCAAAGAGTTTTCTTTATTTTCATGACTCTGAAAATTGTAGATTCACATTGAAGACATCAAAACTATGAATTAAAACATGTGGAATGAAATACTTAGTGTGAAACAACTGAAAATATGTCTTATATTCTAGGGTCTTCAAAGTAGCCACCTTTTGCTTTGATTACTGCTTTGCACACTCTTGGCATTCTCTTGATGAGCTTCAAGAGGTAGTCACCAGAAATGGTTTTCCAACAGTCTTGAAGGAGTTCCCAGAGATGCTTAGCACTTGTTGGCCCTTTTGCTTTCACTCTGCAGTCCAGCTCACCCCAAACCATCTCGATTGGGTTCAGGTCTAGTGACTGTGGAGACCAGGTCATCTGGCGTAGTCCGCCCGCAGAGACAGGCGGCCGTCCGCCCGCAAAGACGGCCGTCCGCCCGCACAGAGAGGCGGCCGGCCGCCCGCACAGACAGGCGGCCGGCCTCCCGCACAGAGAGGCAGCTGGCGCCCGGTTGCCAAGCTTCAAGAAAGGGATGGAGAGGCGACGCTAGAGGCAGTACGTTTAGCTTGAATCATAGGGTCTCCCTTCGGCTCCTCTCAACAAAGCCTGCTGCCCGCGCGGCGGTGGTTACAGTAAAAACGCAGTGCTGGGACCAGAGGAGGCAGGAAATGTACTTCTTACTTCTCTGCGGCGCCCCCCCCCCCCCGAAGCATGGCCGTCGGCGCCCTGTGCGACCGCACAAGTCGCACATGCCTAAAGCCGGCCATGGATGTGGAAACACCTCCTCAATATAGAACAGCAACAAGATATGGTCTGTATTTCAGGACCCCAGAAATGAGGCCAGTATCAAAATAAAATATAATTAATTTTTATTAGTGATAAGGAAAAAAAAACATTTTTTTTAAAGAAAAAATATAAAGAAAAACAGGAAATATACTCAGCTAGGCACCCCATCACTCTCCTTCTTAGTAAAATAGCCCTTGCACAGCCTGGAGGTGTGTTTGGGGTCATTGTCCTATTGAAAAATAAATGATGGTCCAACTAAACGCAAACTGGATGGAATAGCATGCCACTGCAAGAGGCTGTGGTAGGCATGCAGGTTCAGTATGCCTTCAATTTTGAATAAATCCCCAACAGTGTCACCAGCAAAGCACCCCCACACCATCACACCTCCTCCTCCATGCTTCACGGTTGGGAACCAGGCATGTACAGTCATGGCCAAAAGTTTTGAGAATGACACCAAAATTATATTTTTACATGATCTGTTGCCCTCTGGTTTTTAATTGTGTTTGTCTGATGTTTACATCACATACAGAAATATAATCGCAATCGTATTATGAGTACCAAAAGGTTATATTGACAGTTAGAATGAGTTAATGCAGCAAGTCAATATTTGCAGTGTTGACCCTTCTTCTTCAGGACCTCTGCAATTCTCCCTGGCATGCTCTCAATCAACTTCTGGACCAAATCCTGACTGATAGCTGTCCATTCTTGCATAAGCAATGCTTGCATTTTGCCAGAATTTGTTGGTTTTTGTTTGTCCACCTGTCTCTTGATGATTGCCCACAAGTTCTCAATGGGATTAAGATCTGGGGAGTTTCCAGGCCATGGACCCAAAATCTCTATGTTTTGTTCCATGAGCCATTTAGTGATCACCTTTGCTTTATGGCAAGGTGCTCCATCATGCTGGAAAAGGCATTGTTGGGCGCCAAACTGCTCTTGGACAGTTGGGAGAAGTTGCTCTTGGAGGACATTCTGGTACCATTCTTTATTCATGGCTGTGTTTTTAGGCAAGACTGTGAGTGAGCCGATTCCCTTGGCTGAGAAGCAACCCCACACATGAATCGTTTCAGGATGCTTAACAGTTGGCATGAGACAAGACTGGTGGTAGCGCTCACCTCTTCTTCTCCTAATAAGCTGTTTTCCAGATGTCCCAAACAATCGAAAAGGGGATTCATCTGAGAAAATGACTTTACCCCAGTCCTCAGCAGTCCACTCCCTGTACCTTTTGCAGAATATCAGTCAGTCCCTGATGTTTTTTCTGGAGAGAAGTGGCTTCTTTGCTGCCCTCCTTGAAACCAGGCTTTGCTCAAGCAGTCTCCGCCTCACAGTGCATGCAGAAGCACTCACACCAGCCTGCTGCCATTGCTGAGCTAGCTTGGCACTGCTGGTAGTCCGATCCCGCAGCTGAAACCGTTTTAAGATACGGTCCTGGCGTTTGCTGGTCCTTCTTGGGCGCCCTGGAGCCTTTTTGGCAACAATGGAAGCTCTCTCCTTGAAGTTCTTGATGATGTGATAGATTGTTGACTGAGGTGCAATCTTTGTAGCTGCGATACTCTTCCCTGTTAGGCCATTTTTGTGCAGAGCAATGATGGCTGCACGTGTTTCTTTAGAGATAACCATGGTTAACTGAGGAGAAACAATGATACCAAGCACCAGCCTCCTTTTAAAGTGTCCAGTGGTGTCATTCTTACTTAATCATGACTGATTGATCGCCAGCCCTGTCCTCATCAACACCCACACCTGTGTTAATGGAACAATCACTAAAACAATGTTAGCTGCTCCTTTTAAGGCAGGAATGCAATGATGTTGAAATTTGTTTAGGGGGTTAAAGTTCATTTTCTTAGCCAATATTGACTTTGCAAGTAATTGCTGTTAAGCTGATCACTCTTTATGACATTCTGGAGTATATGCAAATTGCCATTAGAAAAACTTAAGCAGTAGACTTTGTAAAAATTAATATTTGTAGCATTCTCAAAACTTTTGGCCATGACTGTAGAGTCCATCCGTTTTCTACAAAGACACGGTGGTTGGAGCCAAAGATCTCAAATTTGGACTCATCAGACCAAAGCACAGATTTCCACTGGTCTAATGTCCATTCCTTGTGTTTTTTTTTAGCCCAAACAAGCCTCTTCTGCTTGTTGCCTTTTCTTATCAGTGGTTTCCTAGCAGCTATTTTACCATGAAGGCCTGCTGCACAAAGTCTCTTAACAGTTGTTCTAGAGATGAGAAGGTGTGTCCAAACTTTTGGTCTGTACTGTATGTGTTCTTGCCTTCTTTATCTATGGTCATATCTTGGACCTTAGTTTGGGTAGATATTTATGCATATGAGGTGACCATACCATTTGTGTATATCTAGGACTTCTGCGCCTTAATAACGCAACATAATACGATGATCTTGTAAATTTCTATGTAGTCAGCTGCTGCAAAAAAGGCTAGGCTCTTGTCATATGCAAGTAAAAATTAGCTTCCTCTCAGCCTCCCAACCTCTCTAACAGTTGTGATCCCTACAATCAGCCTGTGGGGAACAATTGTTTACTGACTTTAGGGCTTATTTATCGTATGGGGTATTCTGATCTCAGACATGTATGGCAAGATACGGGATAGGCCTCGAGTCCACCAATAGCAGTCCAATAATAGCCAAACAAGCAACTCATAGAAGTGAATAGAGCAACACTGATACACGGACAGCTGTATATTGTGAGCAGCGAGATGTGGCTCTGTTTTCAAAGTAGGTGTAGGTCACATTGGTCCCTTTGGCCCTGCCATTGATGTCTTAAATGGAACCTATTTTAGTCCCTGTTAAAGTATTCTGTAAATTCTTTAAAGGCATGGGGAGAGTTACCTTGTGTTATAACAGCATGCTAGGCAAGGTATCCTGTGTAAGTGCTGTAACAGCACGATGGGTGAGGTAGCCTGCGTAAGTGTTGTAACAGCACGATGGGTGACATATCCAGTGTAAGTATTATAACAGCACGATGGGTGAGGTATTCTAAGTGTTGTAACAGCATGATGGGTGAGGTGATGTGAAGCCCCACAGGTGTTGTGTCGGTGTCGGTGCATTACCTTCAGGGACTCCACGTTGCTGGATCTCCGTCACTGGTAGGAAATCTTCTGTTTTGATCGTGACGCCACTCTCAGTATTGCGGCCAGTAGGGACCGCCACTGCAGGTTGAGGGTCGCCTGGGGCTGATGGTGTGTGCAGTTAGATGTAGTAGCCTCCTGAGAGTGAGGCAAGCCCCAGGGCCCTGTGTAGGTTTGTAGTACCACAAGTCGCAGAATGACCACACAGGCAGGATGTCTTTCAGGGTTTTTACTCACTTCAGATGGCAGGGTGAGTAACCCGGGCGTAGCTGAGATGAACCAGGTGGGAACCAGGTATCCTTCAGGCTGACTTTATGAGGGTGACTACTGACTCGCCTTCCTTAGCCCTTGGTGGTTTGGGGTGACCCCGACTTTGAGTCCCTATGGGGGTCACCTAGGGAAGATGCTGCAGCCTCTCTCCCCTTGTTGTTTGCCGTGTGCTTGTTCCCCGGACCAGGCCACTCCAGCCTCTTGCCTCCTATGACCTATGGGCCCAAACTTGCGGTTACGTGGCTGCGGCTTTTGTAGTGTTGTGGTGTGGGCTTTAAGAGCCCCACACCGGCAGGTTTAGCAGGGAAAGGTGAATCTATCCTCGCTTCGGGATCTGCCCCCCGGTTGGGCCTGGTGCTCTCTAGCAGTCTCCTTACTTCCCACTCCGTTGCACTCGCTAGCTGAAGCTGGCTTTCAGGCAGCACTCCTAGTTGACCGTTCTCCCCCGTCTGTAGCCACTGCGCGGGCGCTGTTAGACAGCAACAGCCCCACAGGTCTGCTCCTCACTGAGCCCTATGGAGTTCTCTGCTCTAACTGACTCACTGCTCCTCCTCTCCTGTTCTTGCCTACGCCACCTAGCAACCAGACTCTCCACCACACCCCTTGAGAGGAGATGGAGGCTCTACCCCCTCCACTATTCCAGTGAAGGTGAAGGCTTGCCCCCTCCTGGGTTCCCCAGGGGTCCTCTCATGGGTACATGTGTGAGACCTGGTCACTATGCGCCTGTGTTCCACACCCCGGTCAGCCTTCTGGATTACCTGTGTTGTACTGTCCCCAGCATGGGTGCAGTACTCAGTGGTGCCTGACCAGGTCAGGGGCGCCACAGTATCCTGTGTAAGTATTATAACAGCACGATGGGTGAGGTAGCCTGTGTAAGTGTTGTAACAGCACGATGGGTGACATATCCAGTGTAAGTATTATAACAGCACGATGGGTGAGGTATTCTGTGTAAGTGCTGTAACAGCACGATGGCTGAGGTAGCCTGTGTAAGTGTTATAACAGCATGCTAGGCAAGGTATCCTGTGTAAGTATTATAACAGCAGGATGGCTGAGGTAGCCTGTGTAAGTGCTGTAACAGCACGATGGCTGAGGTAGCCTGTGTAAGTGTTGTAACAGCATGCTAGGCTAGGTAGCCTGTGTAAGTGTTATTACAGCACAATGGGTGAAGTAGCCTGTGTAAGTGTTGTAACTGTAAGCTGGGCCAGGTAGCCTGTGCAAGTGTTGTAACAGCACAATGGGTGAAGTAGCCTATGTAAGTGTTGTAACAGCACACTGGGCAAGGTAGCCTGTGTAGATGTAACTAAGCTGGGCCAGGTAGCCTGTGTAAGTGTTGTACCTGTGAGCTATGCAAGGTAAGGTGGGTAAATGTTCGAACTGTTAGCTTGATACCTGGATTACTATCAGTCACCAGCACAGTAGGTGGCTCTTACTGAGATGAGATAATCATGCTACCAGCTAAAAGCAAACTATCAGAGTAGGGCACAGCAGCTCTGGCAGGTAGCAGAGGAGGAGCTTTAACCCTTGCAGTGCTGTGGCCTCCATATAGATAATATAGATGAGGGTGTAGTAGTGTTAGAAGATGATAGTGCCTGCCTCTTTCCATTACCAGCCTCACCAGTGGGTCAGCCATGCTGCTGGCCACTACTTACCTCCTACCCCTTGGTAGGGTCTTCTGACCCTTTGCTGTTCCATGTGACCCCTGGAGCACCAATCCCTGTGGGCCTTCCTTTGCTCTAGGAATGGTTTAACCCTTGACACCCCCTAGCTCTGCAGACAGAGGCTTCCCCCTTGTCAGACTGAGAATTTCTCATCCAAACCTCGATCACGTAGGATTGCGTAGAGCAGAGATAGGGAGGATGAGACCCGCTGCAATACAGGGCAGTGAGGAGGCACCTGCGCCCACCATGAGCCGCCCCATCCCCTCCGCCCGGGCAGCCGCCGTGTGCGGGGGGCAGCTCTGCCAGTGTGCATGGGGCACTGTGAGTGGAAGGAGCTGTCAGGGGCCATCACATCCCCGGGGAAGTTGTCAGTGCTACCCGGGACCTCCCCCAAGTTGTGGCTCAGCACGGTGAGACGGTGACATTGTGCCAGGCTCCGTGCACAGCTGTGTGCCAGGGGCGCCCTCCTGGAAGGCAGAGTCACACGTGTGATGAGGACATACAGGAGGAGGGCATGATGTGTGCCGGCCAGGGTGCGCTGCCGGCGTCTGCCAGGCTGAGGCTGCGGGAGGCTTGCAGTCAGTGAAGGAGCGAAGTGACCTGTGGAGTCCCAGCAGCAGCGCATCACTGCCCGCAGCAGCGGCTCCTCTCCGCGCTCACACCCGTGCTCAGTGCTGGAGATGGGACGCACCGGGACGCTCCAGCCCTGCACCGGAGCTGTGCGGCGGTAGAGCCGCTGTGTACATGCAGGCGGGACGCTCACTCACCTGTCTACATACATCTGCGGCTCGTTAGTCGCAGGGAGCCCCCCCTCTCCCAGCATTGGGATATCCCGTGCGGTCGGCGACTCTAACACAAGGGACTACCTAAGAGGGGGCTGCGGGGGGAGCTATGGCTGCGGCGATAGCCAGCTCCCTGATCCGGCAGAAGAGGCAGGCGCGGGAGTCCAACAGCGAGCGAGTGTGCACGTCCAAGCGCCGCACCAGCCCCAGCAAGGACGGCCGCTCACTGTGCGAGAGGCATGTGCTGGGGGTGTTCAGCAAGGTGCGATTCTGCAGCGGCAGGAAGAGGCCGGTGAGGAGGAAACCAGGTCAGTGCGACACGGGCCGGCCGGCGGGGTGCATGTGTGCCTGTGCAATATAGATATATATATATATATATATAAAATGTGTGTCATATATATATATATATATATGTATGTGTGTGTGTGTGTGCCTGTGTAATATAGATAGATATATAAAATGTGTGTCATATATATATATATATTATATATATGTGTGTGTGTGCACCTGTGTAATATAGATATAAAATGTGTGTGTCTATATATATATATATATGTGTGTGTGTGTGTGTGCCTGTGTAATATAGATATAAAATGTGTGTGTATATATATATATACATATATATATATATATATATATATATATATATATACACACACATTTTATATCTATATTACACAGGCACACACACACATATATATATATATATATATATAGACACACATTTTATATATGTACATGTGTGTGTGTGTGATAACTATATATATATGTGTGCATATATGTGTCTGTGTTATAAAATATATAAAATGTGTGAGCTATATATATATATATATATAAAATATATATATATATATATATATATATATATATATATATATTATATATATATATAATGTGTATGTGTATAATATACATTAGTGGTTTGTGTATGTGTGTAATATATGTGTGTGTGTATATATATATATATATATATATATATATATACACAGTAGTTTAGTGTCTATGTCCATATGTATTTATGCATTCTTGTAAGACATGTATATAAGCATACATTAGTAATATGTGTGTGTGTATATATAATGTGTGTGTGTGTGTATGTGTATATACAGTTAGGTCCAGAAATATTTGGACAGTGACACAAGTTTTGTTATTTTAGCTGTTTACAAAAACATGTTCAGAAATACAATTATATATATAATATGGGCTGAAAGTGCACACTCCCAGCTGCAATATGAGAGTTTTCACATCCAAATCGGAGAAAGGGTTTAGGAATCATAGCTCTGTAATGCAAAGCCTCCTCTTTTTCAAGGGACCAAAAGTAATTGGACAAGGGACTCTAAGGGCTGCAATTAACTCTGAAGGCGTCTCCCTCGTTAACCTGTAATAAATGAAGTAGTTAAAAGGTCTGGGGTTGATTACAGGTGTGTGGTTTTGCATTTGGAAGCTGTTGCTGTGACCAGACAACATGCGGTCTAAGGAACTCTCAATTGAGGTGAAGCAGAACATCCTGAGGCTGAAAAAAAAGAAAAAATCCATCAGAGAGATAGCAGACATGCTTGGAGTAGCAAAATCAACAGTCGGGTACATTCTGAGAAAAAAGGAATTGACTGGTGAGCTTGGGAACTCAAAAAGGCCTGGGCGTCCACGGATGACAACAGTGGTGGATGATCGCCGCATACTTTCTTTGGTGAAGAAGAACCCGTTCACAACATCAACTGAAGTCCAGAACACTCTCAGTGAAGTAGGTGTATCTGTCTCTAAGTCAATAGTAAAGAGCAGACTCCATGAAAGTAAATACAAAGGGTTCACATCTAGATGCAAACCATTCATCAATTCCAAAAATAGACAGGCCAGAGTTAAATTTGTTGAAAAACACCTCATGAAGCCAGCTCAGTTCTGGAAAAGTATTCTATGGACAGATGAGACAAAGATCAACCTGTACCAGAATGATGGGAAGAAAAAAGTTTGGCGAAGAAAGGGAACGGCATATGATCCAAGGCACACCACATCCTCTGTAAAACATGGTGGAGGCAACGTGATGGCATGGGCATGCATGGCTTTCAATGGCACTGGGTCACTTGTGTTTATTGATGACATAACAGCAGACAAGAGTAGCCGGATGAATTCTGAAGTGTACCGGGATATACTTTCAGCCCAGATTCAGCCAAATGCCGCAAAGTTGATCGGACGGCGCTTCATAGTACAGATGGACAATGACCCCAAGCATACAGCCAAAGCTACCCAGGCGTTCATGAGTGCAAAAAAGTGGAACATTCTGCAATGGCCAAGTCAATCACCAGATCTTAACCCAATTGAGCATGCATTTCACTTGCTTAAATCCAGACTTAAGACGGAAAGACCCACAAACAAGCAAGACCTGAAGGCTGCGGCTGTAAAGGCCTGGCAAAGCATTAAGAAGGAGGAAACCCAGCGTTTGGTGATGTCCATGGGTTCCAGACTTAAGGCAGTGATTGCCTCCAAAGGATTCGCAACAAAATATTGAAAATAAAAATATTTTGTTTGGGTTTGGTTTATTTGTCCAATTACTTTTGACCTCCTAAAATGTGCAGTGTTTGTAAAGAAATGTGTACAATTCCTACAATTTCTATCAGATATTTTTGTTCAAACCTTCAAATTAAACGTTACAATCTGCACTTGAATTCTGTTGTAGAGGTTTCATTTCAAATCCAATGTGGTGGCATGCAGAGCCCAACTCGCGAAAATTGTGTCACTGTCCAAATATTTCTGGACCTAACTGTATAATATATACACACACACAATGCATTGTTCCAAGTTAACTTGTCAATCGTATCCATGTCTATTTCCAGTTGTATTGCTTCTGTACTATAAACTACTATTACTGTAGATGAGTATCAGGGCCAGCCCTGCCAGACACTATGCCACTGTACTGGGCCAGTCATGCCTCCTAATGTACAGCTATTGCCAGCCCTGCCAGTGGGATCACTATGTACTTATACTACTGATGTCAGTCATCATATGTAATGTAGATGTCACTGCAGCCCTCCTGTACCTGATCTGCATGTG
This sequence comes from Anomaloglossus baeobatrachus, assembly GCF_048569485.1. NCBI lineage: Eukaryota > Metazoa > Chordata > Amphibia > Anura > Aromobatidae > Anomaloglossus > Anomaloglossus baeobatrachus. Next base: position 452,943,884 of record NC_134355.1, on the reverse strand, counting down.
TCCTATCACACATATGTATATATTTTATTACATCTATTTAAAACCATTTCTTTCATTCCATATTTATACATAAAACATAACATGTGTATGTGTGTGTATCATGTTGCTTTTCTCTTGTGGACACCACTTTATTGTATAGTTTTCACATTGTGAGGGATAACGGCCCCTGTCGTCTCCTTTTTCTTTATGGTCATTATTAATCTGTTTTATATGGCGGCAGGAGGTCGCTCACATTATAGAGAAGTAGATTAATCTGCTGTAAATTATCCACTGTGTAACATTGGAAGCGGCATGAACGTTATATGAGCGCTGATGTTCATTATAGCTCCCATTGACATTACTTTTATTTACTACTGTGTGTGTAATCAGCAAACATAAATGAAGTGGCATGATAAGTGCGGTATTTGCTAGGCTGCCTGTAGACACAACTATGATGAAGACATGGGCTTCATACCATGTTTTTATACTCCTTCATAGCAAAATGTGTTGCAATGCTTTTCAATAAGTGTGTGTGTATGTATGTATATATATATTTTGTGTGTGTATGTAAATATGTGTGTACGTATGTGTGTGTATATATATATATAATATATATTACACACATACATACACACATATATATATATATATATATATATATATATATATATATATATATATATATATATATATATATATATATATATATATATATCTCTATCTCACACACAGCAACCAATCCAATCCACTCGGGTGGATAAATCAAGCCAAAGATGTCCTTAAGTTATGTGTAATAATGAAAAATGATACAGGGAAAAAGTATTAAACACACTTACTGAAGTGTATGTAGTACTTCCTACAAAAGACTTTGTTGGTGATGACAGTTTCAAGATTCCTCCTGTATGGGGAAACTAGTCACATGCATTGCTCAGGTGTGATTTTGGCCATTTTTCCATACACACTCTTCAAATCTTGAAAGTTCCATGGGCTCCTGTGAACTAGTTTTAGTTCCTTCCATACATTTTCTATTGTATTCAGGTCAGGTGATTGGCTGGGTCTTTCTAGCAGCTTTAATTTTTTTCACTGAAACCAATTGAGAGTTTCTTTAGCGGTGTGTTTGGGATCATTGTCTTGCTGAAATGTCCACCCTCATTTCATCTTCATCACTCTGGTAGATAGCAGCAGATTTTTATCAAGAACATCTCCTATATTTATCCATTCATCTTTCCTTCAATCACATAAATTTGCCAAGTATCAAGAACGTCTCCTATATTTATCCATTCATCCTTCCTTCAATCACATAAATTTGCCAAGTATCAAGAATGTCTCCTATATTTATCCATTCATCCTTCCTTCAATCACATAAATTTGCCAATGACATATACTGAAAAACAGCCCCACACCATGATGTTCCCATCTCCAAACTGTTGCTATGGTGTTTTTGGGGTGATATGCAGTGCGTTTTGGCCTCCAGACATGGTGTATATTAAGACACCCAAAGAGTTCAATTTTGGTCTTATCTGACCAGACTATATTCTCCCAGTATTTAAGAGGCTTGCCTAAATGTTGTTGAGCAAACTTTAAACACACTTGAACATGCTTTTTGTTAAGCAATGATCATGGTGGACATGCATACAGGCCACGGAGATTGAATGCATTACTTATTGTTGTCTTTGAAGCAATTGTACCTGATGATTCCAGGTCTTTCTGTAGCTCTCCACAGGGGTTCTTGGCTCTTAAGGCCCCTTTACACACTGAGACTTTCTAGCGATCCCAACCTGGCCGGGATCGCTGCAAAGTCTCTGGTGAGTCGCTGGTGCGCTGTCAAACAGGCAAACTTGGAAAACGACGCAACAGCGATACGGACCTGCAGAACGACCTAGCTAGTCATTGGGGACTTTGTAAAGCAACTTTTGAAAGGGAAGTCGCTAACGAAGTCACTGTAACGTCCCCTTTACACACTGAGACTTTCTAGCGATCATGCTGCACAGCGGGAAACAAAGGACCAAAGAATGGTCCTGAGAGATGTGTAGTGATCAGAGACCTCACAGTAGGGGCCAGGTCGCTGATGTGTTTCACACACTGCAATGTCGCTGGGGAGGTCGCTATTACGTCACAAAACCGGTGACGTTACAGTGATGTCGTTTGCGATGTTGCAGTGTGTAAAGGGGCCTTTAGACAATTTTTTGTTAATTCTTTCAGTCCTCTGTCTGAAATCTTGCGGGGAACACCTGGTTGTGACCGATATATATGGTGAAATGATGTTCTTTCCATATGGCCCCAACAGTGCTCACTGGATCTTTCAGAATTTTTGAAATTCTTCTGTTATCAATGCCATCAGTATGTTTTGCAACAATAAGGTTGCGTAGGTCTTGAGACAGCTCACTAGTTTTACCCATTTTGAGATGTTTCTTGTATCTATTTATAGGCCCTCGGTTCTATCAGCCGATATTATTTTTCACTAAGTGGCAGGATTGTTTTCCAATTACTGATAAATCTCATCTTGTGTCATGACTTTCGAGGGCTTTTTGCACCTCATTATTCATGTCTTCAACACTTTTTCTCTTCATTATTTCTCATTATTACACAACTTAATTTGTAGACATCTATGGTTTGATTCCTTTACATGTGTGGATTGGATGGGTTATTACTGACATCTGGTGAAAAATGCCTGTCAATTGCACCACCTTTAGAAATATATTTACTTAGAAAATTAGTTATGTGTTCAATACCTATTTCACCAGTTGTCAGGATAAATGCTGCACAGCTTTCAAAAACTAAAGACAAGAAATCTAAATGAGATCATAACTTGTTGTGACCACTTTGCCTACAAAACAGCATCAGATTCTTCTTGGTTTCCTTACACATATTCAGTGATTTTGTAGGATTACACTCAGGTGTTTGAGTAATCAATTATTGCAAACAGGTGATAAAGATCATTCTTTTTGTATGTAATATGATATAGCCATTAACTGGAAAAGAATCGGCTGCGTGGGAGGCTTAAAACTGGGTGAAAAAAGGCCAAACTCTGCTGCAAAAGTGAGGTTGGAGAAGACCGTTTCATGTCACGAGTCAAACACCATAGCAAGACTGAGCACAAGACACAAGGCAGTTCTAGTGCATCAGCCAGGCCTTTCCTAGTCAAAGATTTCAAAGCACTAATAGCAAGATAAGGCACAGCCACAGTGTAGGAGATGTTGGGGTGCACTTGTAGGTTTCCACACCATATGTCCAGAGAATTAGAAACAAGGCACTCTCAAATGGTGATACAAACGAAGAATTTATTCCATAAGTCTTAAAGCAACATGTGACGTTTCGGCCGGGTGGCCTTCATCAAACAACTTGTTATTAAGACTGTCAGGGTAGTGGTAAAGGCAGTGGTATCATGCAGCATAGTGGTGGATACCACTGCCTTTACCACTACCCTGAGAATCTTAATAACAAGTTGTTTGATGAAGGCCACCCGGCCGAAACGTCACATGTTGCTTTAAGACTTATGGAATAAATTCTTCGTTTGTATCCCCATTTGAGAGTGCCTTGTTTCTAATTCTCTAAAGATTTCAAAGCAGACTGGGGTTTCAAGATGTGCAATTAACAATCTTTTGAAGAAGCACCAAGAAAGTTTCAGGCCTGTAAACCCAGTAGTCAGCTAAGGAAACTTGATGCAGCAGATGAAAGACACATCATGGTTACTTCCATTCCAAATCAGAAGATATCTATCAGTTCCAATAGCTCAGAACTGGCAGCAACCCGTGAGACTCAGCTAAACTCATGTAATGTTTGGAGAAGTCAGGTCAGAAGTGGTCATCATGAAAGTTATGCAGGGGGAAAAAACAGAACATAATTTCGACATAGAAACAAGACCAAGCAACTCAACTATGCACAAAAACAGGAACTGGGATGAAAAAAAAGTAGTATCAGGTGCTCTGGAGTCATGAGCCAAAATCTAATTTGGCTGTAACTAAGGGCAATTTGTTCATGTATGGGCTGGAGAGCCGCACAATATTGAGTGTCTGCTGGCGAGAGTGAAGCATGGAGGAGGTTGCTGGTAAGTGTGAGGTTAAATTTCAGCAAAGAGAGTTGGGGATGTGGTTGAGGATCAATGGTTTTCTCAATGCTGAAAAATACAGACAGAAACGTATCCATCATGTAATACCATCCAAAAAGCATCTGACTGGCTCCATATTTATTCTGCTAGATGAGACTGAAAAGACAAAAGACGCAAACCTTGGTGGAACCAGTATAAGGGGATGCAGGGAATCACTCACCTGGGTAAGTTGTGCAAGTCACAACTACTATAGTGCGCTTAGTTAGCGTGCATCCAGCTGCTGCAGACCCACGAAATATAGTGTTGATCAATGAAGCAGAGGAGAAGGGTTTGTCCGGCAGCACAGCATTGAAACACTTCTCTTATGCTTCATTGTTCGATATATTTATTCTGCAGCAGAACTGCAACACCAAGCATACAGCCAATGTCATTAAGAACTAGCTTCAGCCTAAAGATCAAGAAGCCTTGTAAGTGTAGCCATAGTGCCCACAGAGCCCTCAACATCACTGAATCTGTCTCGGAGGGCCTGAGGATACAGAAGGATTTGTGCAAGCATATACAAGTATTGACAGAAGATCTGTGGTTCTTTCTCCAAGATGTTTGGAACAACTTCCCTGCTTAGTTCATTCAAAACTGTATAGGTGTACCTAGAAGAATTGATGTTTTAATGCTGTTTCAAAAGCAGAGGGAGGTCACAGCAAATATTGATTTGATTGGTCAAATTCTACTATGCAAATTATTAGCAATCAATTGTAAGCATCATTTATGATCTCTTTTTAAGATTTTTTTTTTTCCTAAAACATATTATGCTTATTTCTGCCAAACATATATTGAGGGCATCTTTTAGGTACATTTGCTTATAAATTGATAGTTTGGTACATAAGATAAATGATCTTGTAATTTCCTATGTACTGAGGTGCTGCAATTCTTGCCATATCCCCACCCTCCCCACCACCATTCTTTCTGGCAGTCATGATCCCTACAATCAGCCTTTGGGAGACAATTGGCTACTGAATTTAGGGCTTACTGTATGTAATGGGTACTATGATCTCGGACATGTATGGCAAGCTAAATTATATGCCATGATTGTCTGACAGATATGAGTCCCACCTATGGGATATCCAAAAATAGCTGAGCAAGCATATAAGTCTGAATGCACATGGTGAGAAAAACAAAGCAAGTGGAATGCGATAAAAAAAAAAAAATTGCATTCGACACGGACCCATGTTACTGTATGGAGCCGCTCCCATGAGCGGGGTTTTTTTTCTCTCAGCCCTAATCGGACTGAGTAAACAATCACAGCATGCTGTTTTCATGCCGATTCATTTTCACTCTCACCCATACAAGTCTATGGGTGCCAGAGAAACATCAATTTGCACGCGTATTACACCGGTGTAAAGCGAGTGCGGTGCGAGAATCGCATCAGCTGACAGTGGAGGACATGGGTAAATTACTCCCTCTCCTCCGCAAAGCCCGCTCCCTCTCCTCTGCGGCTGTGCTGTGATCGCAGGATCGCAGCACAGTGGCATGACAGTCGCATGACACTCAGCTTACACTCCAGCAGAGCGTGAACCGAATGTCATGCGATTGACTTGCATTAATGCCTGTGTGTCCCCAGCCTTAGGCAATTTTCTGGACTCCCATAGAGGTCAATAAAGCAACACTGGCAGTGTGACGGGGCTCCATTCTCAAAGTAAGTTCAGATCATTATGGATCGACCATAAACGTCCAAGATGGAAAAATCTATTTAAGTCCCTGCAGACTTCTTACGATAATGTACTAAAATTGTAGCTTATAATTTATTGGGTCTTTGTTCCTCGTGATTGGAGCATCACCAGAGGCACCGCGTATCTCCTTGTTGCCAAATAAGGCCTTAATTTTATTTTAGGGTTTATTTAAATGAGATTTTAATATTTATACAGATAGTTGTTATTATTAGGCTCAGTGCATGTGTAGACCATGTCGAAGTTGTATCTGCTAAAAAGTCGCTTTTGGATGGGTTCTCACACAGGCGAATAAAACGGAGTACAAAAAGATCGCATTGTCCTCGGACCAATCTTAAGGCCGCTTTACACACTGCGATCTCGCTAGCGAGCGTGCTCGCCCCCGTCGGTTGTGCGTCACGGGCAAATCGCTGCCCGTGGCGCACAACATCGCTCGGACCCGTCACACTACTTACCTGCTTAGCGACGTTGCTGTGACCGGCGAACCGCCTCCTTTCTAAGGGGGTGGTTCGTGCGGCGTCACAGCGGCGTCACTAAGCGGCCGCCCAATAGAAGCGGAGGGGCGGAGAGCAGTGGGACGTAACATCCCGCCCACCTCCTTCCTTCCTCATTGCGGGCGGCCGCAGGTAAGGTGAGGTTCCTCGTTCCTGCTGTGTCACATGTAGCGATGTGTGCTGCCGCAGGAACGAGGAACAACCTGCGTCCTGCAACAGCAACGATAATCGGGAATAGAGCACCGTATCAACGAGCAACGATAAGGTGAGTATTTTTGCTCGTTAGCGATTGCTCATACGTTTCACACGCAACAACGTCGCTAACCAGGCCGGATGTGCGTCACGAATTCCGTGACCCCAACAACATCGCATTAGCGATGTCGCTGCGTGTAAAGCGGCCTTTAGTCAATGAGACAGAGCAGATCATTGAATTTTTCCTTAGGTGAAATCTAACCAAAGAAAAAAAATTGCAGCATGCTGAGATTGCACTTATTGGACAAGACTCGTAAATGCAAAACAATGGGTGCGAGAGAAAAAAATGGATGGCATACGACCTTCCGCATTTTTTTACAGATACATTACCATTCTGTAGAATAGAACTGTAATGCAGTCACTACTTACAGGTTGTACAAACAGAAGAGTAGTCAGGAAAGCCGGGTTCTGGTAACAGGAGGACACGTATGGATTCAGGGAGTACACAGAGGCAAAGTCAGGTCACAATCCAAGGGTCAGAATTCCAGGAAGGCACGTAATAGATTCAGGGAGTAAACTGAGACATGGTCAGGTAACGGTCCAAGATCTAAAACCAGGAGGTCACGACAGGAACAGGGAGCGGGCAGAGAGGAGTCAAAACAGTCCGGGGTCAAGAAACAATAGGTCAGAACACTAGCAGGAACACAGGACAACAGCTCCACAACTGAACCAGAATGTACAACTGTCAAGGTTTTGGGAGAGCATGCTCAGTAAGAAGCAGAGCAATTACCAGTAAGATGGAACACCGGAGTCATCAGCACCTCCCAAAACCAGCTGGAATCCTGCGCTGTCAATCAACCTGCCAGCTCAGGAAAACACAGCAGATCATCTCCTAATATGCAAGATACTCTGCACCAAGAAATTGTGACAAGAATATTGTAAATGATTGAAGAATGATAGCTGCTCCAAAAAAAACATGTCATACGGATACTAGGTGAGAAAAAAAATCACACACTTGCATGAGAAAAGGTTACCCTTCCAACTTTTCAGGAGTGAAATCGGACCAGAATTTTACATGCCAGTATGAGAGTAGGCCGGGTTCCCACAATCCGTGTTAGCAGCGTTTTGGATGCAGCGTATTTCTGCTGCATTGTACAGTACAAGCACAGAGGATGAGATTTATAGAAATCCCATGCCCACTGTGCTTCTATTGTACGCAGCGTAAACTGACTTGCTACCGCAGCAATCCGAGCCACCGCATAGCCACAGAGTGTCAGTTTATACTTGTGGAGACGCGAGTGTTCTCAGTGGAAAGAAAACCGCGAAAGCGAAAGTCCGCAGTGCCCATAACCCTGCTTGAGTGCACGGACCGCTGCGTTCTCCTGTGGACAACGCTCGCATCTCTGCAGGAGGGAAGTCACTGTGTCTAGCATGTAGTGTTATCCGGATCGTGTGGACGTACCCTAAATGTCGCAGCGGCTGTCCGCTTGCATCACGAGAAATTAATTGCTAATGGCTTGCCTAATGTTAATGGCCTAACAGTTTTACAGAAACCGCGTGACCACTAACGGTAAGAAAACCATTAGCAATTAACCTCTAATGATGCAACGGAAAACCCTTGCAAATTTAGGAAGTGGCTTCTCATACCCGCACATTGATCTCGATAGGTGGCCCCAGCCTACGTACTAATAAAAACCGATTGAGGTTTATATATCACAGACTTTTCTTTTTCTTTCTGCTATGGTTTTTCCGAGCTTCCTCTAGTTATCAATAATGTCAAGTGCTTTCTGCCATTAATTTTCATTTTGTTAATAGTTAGCTGTAATTAAAATTGGAGAAGAACATAAAATGCTCCTCTCAGGGGCTTTACCATTAAGCTAAGTTGGCTTGGCATTTGTCGTCAGCTGTGTGTATAAGAGACTTCATACACAATTGTGAAATTATGTAACCATGTAACCTAGAAAACTGTAAGCGTTCTGTCATGTGCCGAGCAGCATTTCATTACACAGTATGTTGTGCTCAATTAGAAAGCTTTGCTAGCTAATTATCTACACGACATGGTAATTCCACATTCTTTTAGTATTGACCTAATTCTCATGAAAATCCAGCTTTTTTATCATGATTTTAGGATAAATATATTTTTAGGGTCCCGTTGCTGTATTTGCCTTTGGACATGCACTTGACCTGCTGGATCGTATCTGTCGGGTGCGATTCATTATAACATTTGCACATACACAGTGTGCAGAATTATTAGGCAAGTTGTATTTTAGAGGATTTTTTTTTAATTATTGATCAACAACTATGTTCTCAATCAACCCAAGCTTAATATTTTTGGAAGTTGGAGGTTTTTTTTTTAGATTTGGCTATCTTAGGAGGATATCTGTTTGTGTAGGTAACTATTACTGTGCAGAATTATTAGGCAACTTAGTAAAAACCAAATATATTCCCATCTCACTTGTCTATTTTCACCAGGTAAACCAATATAACTCTACAACATTGAGAAATAAACGTTTTTGAGATGCAAAAACAAACCCCCCCAAAAATTAGTGACCAATATAGCCACCTTTCTTTATGATGACACTCACCAGCCTACCATCCATAGATTCTGTCAGTTACTTGATCTGTTTACGATCAACATTGCGTGCAGCAGCCACCACAGCCTCCTAGACACTGTTCCGAGAGGTGTACTGTTTTCCCTCCCTGTAGATCTCACATTTTATGAGGGACCACAGGTTCTCTATGGGGTTCAGATCAGATGAACAAGGGGGCCATGTCATTATTTTTTCATCTTTTAGACCTTTACTGGCCAGCCACACTGTGGAGTAGTTGAATGCATGTGATGGAGCATTGTCCTGCATGAAAATCATGGTTTTCTTGAACGATACTGACTTCTTCCTGTACCACTGCTTGTAGAAGTTGTCTTCTAGAAACTGGCAGTAGGTCTGGGAGTTGAGCTTCACTCCATCCTCAACCCGAAAAGGTCCCACAAGTTCATCTTTGATGATACCAGCCCATACCAGTACCCACCTCCACCTTGCTGGCGTCTGAGTCAGAGTGGAGCTCTCTGCCCTTTACTGATCCAGCCTCTTGCCCATCCATCTGGCCCAGTCACTCTCATTTCATCAGTCCATGAAACCTTTGAAAAATCAGTCTTAAGATAGTTCTTGGCCCAGTCTTGACATTTTGTCTTATGTTTCTTGTTCAAAGGTGGTCGTTTTTCAGCCTTCCTTACCTTGGCCATGTCCCTGAGTATGGCACACCTTGTGCTTTTTGATACTCCAGTAACATTGCAGCTCTGAAATATGGCCAAACTGGTGGCAAATGGCATCTTGGCAGCTACACACTGGATTTTCCTCAATTCATGAGCAGTTATTTTGCGCCTTTTTTCCCCAACATGCTTCTTGCGACCCTGTTGGCTACTTGCCATGAAACGCTTGATTGTTTGGTGATCACGCTTCAAAAGTTTGGCAATTTCAAGACTGCTGCATCGCTCTGCAAGACATCTCACAATTTTGGACTTTTCAGAGCCCGTCAAATCTCTCTTCTAACCCATTTTGCCAAAAGAAAGGAAGTTGCCTAATAATTAAGCACACCTTATATAGGGTGTTGATGTCATTACACCCCACCCCTCCTCATTACAGAGATGCACATCACCTGATTACTTAATTGGTAGTTGGCTCTCAAGCCTATACAGCTTGGAGTAGGACAACATGTATAAAAAGTATCATGTGATCAAAATACTCATTTGCCTAATAATTCTGCACACAGTGTATTTTGCTGTCTTTTGGCAGTTTTTTATTTACATCTACCGTAATTCTCTTTATTCTTCTTTTTTTAAATTTTTTTATATTTTTATTATTCACCTGTTTTTCATTTTTTATTTTAACGTTTTCCATTGGGGTTTGGGTTTTCCAAAACTTTTCAGCTGATTCATGAATAGTTGAAAAGTCGCACCATTTGTACGCAAATGTACTCCAGCCATCCCCCCCCCCCGGCGTGATTTTATGCAGACCATATAGTAGAATGTGCTGTTTTTTTCTAGCTAAAAAGTCATAAAAACAGGATAAAGAATAAAGAGCATTTTTGTTTTACACACAATTAATGAGCCAAATGTGAGATTTTACTAATTTGCAGCCAAAACCATCAGCAAATACCACAAGGGAAAAGAAAAATAATTTAGTAAAATTGTAAATGATGATTCGGGTCCCTCCTGTTTGTGCGTATGCTTAAATTTGTCAAACTGACGATCTTTCTAAAGGGATCCTGTTGTAATATATGATAGTAGTATCTTTATTTTTATATAACACTAACATATTCCGCAGCACTTTACTTTACATACATCAGCATCAATGTCCCCATTAGGGCTCACAATCTAAATTCCCTATCAGTATGTCTTTGGAGTGTGGGAGGAAACCAGAGACCCCGGAGAAAACCCACACAAACACGGGGAGAACATACAAACTCCTTGCAGATGTTGTCCTTGGTGGGATTGAACCAGGACCTCAGCGTTGCAAGACTGTAATGCTAACCACTGAGGCACCACTGAGCCATTTAGTGCTATCACTGTCATATACAATGTACTATGAAAGGGAATCTGTCATCAGGTTTTTTCCACCTAATCTGAGAGCAGCATAACGTAGGGGCAGAGATCCTGATTCCAGCTATTTATCACTCATTGGGCTGCTTATTGTAGTTTTGGTAAAGTAACTGTTTTATCAACAAGAGATTATCATTAAAGGACTACTTAGCCTGCTGCCACATAGTCCAGCAAATTCACGAACTCTATAATCCTGCCCCATCACTTATTGGTAGCTTTCTATGTACACTGTATACAGGCACAAGGCTGCAAAACTGTGGTGTGGTCTGGGTTACACAGCTCCACATTCAGACAGCTGCTAGATCCTCAGCAGAGGAAATAGTGAAGTTTAGCAAACAGTTCAGTAAGTGACACATCGCTGGAATTAGGATCTCTGTCTCTACATTATGCTGCTGTCACATGGGGCAGCAAAAACCTGGTGGAAGATTACCCTTTTAAAGCAACTATAAAATAAACTGATGGAGCCGGATGCTCTCAGAATGGGTGCCGGCTCCTTTTTGCGAGCTAGGGCCTGGATGCATGCTCATTTAGTGCCTTCATAATAAGGCTTGTCCATGCAGGGGCTTGAGGAACAAGACTGCAGCTACTCTGTACATTACTAAGTATTAGAACATAAAGGAACATTGAAAAGAAAAAGCATCCCATCACTTCCATTTCTTATATACCAGGTTGTCTCATGTTACAAATAAAACTGAAAAATCTGAAATCTATTCCGTATGACCCTGAGATCAACCTTGCTCCAGTTCCTCTGACTCACAATCCTGTGTCTGACTGAGAGACAACTTGCTGCAGCAGGAGCCTCCCCCCTATGCCATGTCTGCAGAAAAGTACAAAAGTGATTAAAGGGGTGGTTCACCCATATTTTTTATTTTCTAGATCGATATTATATTGAGAAACAATGTTTCTCTCAAATACCTTGTGTTGCCAATAGTGCCTGTGAGAGGCGCTATTGCAGACCGCTGTTCCCCATCCAGTGACGTCCCGTCCAATGCTGCCACGTCACATCCGTGCAGCCGGCTACAGTCTTCCAGACTCTGAGCTGTGAGCGGCGTTTCACTGCTGTCACAGCCCATTTGCTCCCCCCTCCTCCTCCCTCCTAGCAGCACACAGCACGGCACATCTCCTGCTCCCCCCTCCTCCTCCCTCCCTCCTCCCTCCTAGCACGGCACGTCTCCTGCTCCCTCCTCGCGGAACGCTGCAAGCAAGAGACGTGCTGTGAGGGAGGAGGAGCAGGGAGCAGATGGGCTCAGAATGCAGCCGGCTGCACGGATGCGACGAGGCAGCATTGGACGGGTACGTCACTGGACGGGGAGCAGCGGTCTGCAATAGCGCCTCTCACAGGCACTATTGCCAACACAAGGTATTTGAGAGAAACATTGTTTCTCAATATAATATCGATCTAGACAATAAAAAATATGGGTGAACCACCCCTTTAAGCCTTGGACTGTGTCACTTTCCCAGTGAAACTAAAACAGATCAGCAGGAATAAACCATGGTGTTCTTCACCGTCTTTCTCATGTCCTCATTCATTTCTCGATTTAAGCATCCTTTAAGTAGGTTGATATCATCTGGTGTGCCCAAAATGTCTGGGTGGCTGGCGTAAAATAATACATATACTTACACTGTGGTAATACAGAGACACCTATATTTGAAAGAACAATAGTTTTTTTTTTTAGTATTTTTATACATTTAGTTTTGGTTTTGTTTTTTTTTGATGGTCAAAAAATGAACCATTTTGGTGAATTGGGGAGGGGGTATTGGAGTAGCCTATCCTATAGATCTGTCAGCTATCTAGAAATTTGGAAGCCATGATTCCGGTGTATGCATGACCTTCACATCCAGACCTTTCTGAACACATTAAGCCCCCATCACATCTTATGACTTACCAGCGATCCCTAAAACGATGTGACCTGATAAAGATCGCTGGTAAGTCGCTGGGATGTCGCTGGTGAGATGTCACACAGTCAGACCTTACCAACGATGCAGTAACGATGAGCCACCTGTATAGGAGGCCATTGTTAGGTGTCAAACACAGCGATGCGTCATGCCCAGCAGGACATCACCTTTGAAGAAAATGGCCTGGACCATTCGGCAATGACTAGCGATCTCACAGCAAGGGCCTGATCGCTGGTAGGTGTCATACATAACAAGATCGCTGGTAAGATCGTTACTGCATCACCAAAACGGTGATGCAGCAACGATCTCGTTAGCGATCTCGTTGTGTGTGACCGGGACCTTTACACTTTTAGGCCTTGTGCCCACGGGAGAAAGTACCTGTGGATTTTGCCGTGGAAAACCTGCGGATTTTCCAGATAAATCCGCAGGTTTACACAAGTACAGACACTCCCCATGTTATCCTATGGGATTTGGGGAGTACTGTATCAATGCTGCGGCATTTGCAGCTGTGGAAAATGCTGCGGATGTCCCGCAGCCATACGTAACTGCATGTCAGTTATTCATGCGGAAATATCTGTGGAAGTCCCGGCCCTCCACTATGGAGATACAGGATGGGAAATCTGCAGGAATTCCGCACGAAATACGCACTATTTCCGCAGGTTTACCGCAACTATTCCGCCAGAAATCTGCAATAACGGATAGCTGCGGATTCCGGGGAACTGCTGCGTGCACCTACAGAAATACCTGCAGAAAACTCCGCAGGTACGATCTCCTGTGGGCACATGGCCTCAGAGAGTGTCTGTGATTTTGGTGTTTTAGACTCGGATTAGTGGAAAGTAAAGCTATCGTCATGAAGTATTCCTATTGTCTAATGATGGAACCATAGTGTTAAATCAGAAGATAAGCTGGTCTGCTCAGTGTAGCTGCAGAATATCCCAGATGCACAGCTTGATTTTTACTGGCATGTTAGCATAATTTATAATATGGAAGCCTTAGGCATTATAAATAGGAACATTTTCATTATGTGGAATTTTATTCGCTCTCTTTCAATAATACTGCTGTGCTCACTCCGAGCTCACTGCCCTGCTACAATAAATCTTACCATAAGAAAGATCTTTTTTTTTTTTTAAATTTTTGTTTAGAGGTCAAATTCATTTTAGACCGGGCATTTATTGTGCAGTTATTAGCCAAACACTACCCTGGCCCCACTGAAATAGTCTGGAGGCTGTGGGGTTATTGCTGTCCATGGCGGAAACCACATTCCGTGTGAAGGTTGTATAATAAGTTAAAAGATATTTGAGCAGCACTTTAAAATTAAATTCCAAAAAAATGAAGAAAAACAGCCCAAAAAGCCAGGGATGTTGAGGATTTTGAAATAATCATTACCATACAGCAAGGGACATAGAAAAATAGTAAAACATCTAGTACCCACCTCGTAATTCCTACCACTGCATCTCTGCTGCTTGTTATTTCATCACATCCCATGCAATGTGCCTTTTTTTTTTTTTTTTAAAGAATTTACATTGGGAAGCCATCGATATCAAGAAAGAAATTAAGCTATTCCCTCACAGTAATCTGCTCCTCTTCAGGGCTTCCACTCCCACAGTTTATGCTGGAGTGTATCCTGTCATGTCCCAATGACCAGTCTTCTGACTTTTCTGTTTCCGCAGTTGGGGGCTGCTGATCGTGACCATCTGGCAGATATATGAGTGCCACATACACAGCGGTGGACACCGCATTATACCCATCAATAGCGCGTGCCACGCTACTATACTTTCTGAGGACCCTCTGCATGCACACTGATGAAGGTCTTTTGACTGAAACGTCTGTGCTTGTGCTGGTCCTACAAGTTCTTCACAATAAAAACCACTATTCACATTGATCTTGAGTGCCAAGTTTCAACATCTACTTGAGACGGTTTTGGACCCTACTTATGCACCACCCCAGAAGTGCCGTGTGTATCAACTCAACTGGCAGATATTGTCAGCGTGGCGTATTCCCCAGTGCGTATTGTATACATTCTTCTTTTATCTCATGACTTTCACAGGCTGGAAAACCTATTTGATGGATAGGGAAGATACTGTAGTTATCAGCTCCTCCAGCTCTGTGACCAGCATAGATTCATTATTGGAGTACTCGGTTGAGCCATAGAAAGTTTATTTTTATTCATATTTCCTCTGGTGAATTATGATTGTTGCCTTTGGTTTTCAGCAGATTAGGGAGAACAGTATTTTTCAGCATTAAAGTAGTTGTCCACTACTTGGAAAACCACTTCTTATTTGACCCCGTTAAACTAAAGAAGTTTATGCTCCCCTCCCGTGGCGGTGTTCCTGCAGTGTCAGCACTTGCTCTCCCATGATACACGTACGGTTGTTACTTCATGCCGTCTTCAGCCTCCCCACCTTCACATACTGTAAATGAAACAGCAATAGAAAAGAAAGCAGCCGCCCCTGTCACTTCCTTTTGATTATTTGTTCATCCGAAGGCGGGAAGACTGAAGCCGTTGTGAAATAACAACCCTGGGAGAGTGAGCTCCGGTATCGCTGGAACAGCGTCGGCTTTTTATATTTTAATGGGGCAATCATGGAGAATGAGAAGGGGTTGTCCAAGAAGTGGACAACCCATTTAATCCATGAATTGACTGGCTACTTAGAAGGAACGTTCTGTTTTAGATTGAGACGTAGCAACTCTAATAAAAACAAATACATTATGACTTATGTTTGGTTTTTATTTTATCAAAGGACCCCCAATTTTTAGATAGCGCCACTTCAGACTTGTGCTTGACAGCGTTTTGTCACCGCAGTTTCTGTGTGTTGGGGACAGGCTGAGTGACGCATTACTCTACGTTAGCCCCCTTCCTTTCTGCCTCAGCGATACAGTATTATGTGGTAAATAAGTAAAATAATCTCATATTTAAACTCACAGTTCTATGGCGACGTGCACACGTGAGTATTTGGTGAGTATTTTACCTCAGTATTTGTAGCCAAAACCAGGAGTGGAGCAATCAGAGGTAAAGTATAATAGGAACACAGGCACTTCTGTATTTTTTACCCACTCCTGGTATAAAAATACTGAGGTAAAAAAAACTCACCGTGTGAACATGGCCTAAAATTTGAAGAAAATATGTTCACTATTTTGCGTTTTTAACAGGGACCTGAGGCTCCAGTTTCCATCTCCATATAACCGTATTGTAGGGCAGCTATTTCTAAGTGCACTTATACTTTCATCATACAAGTGAGCTGTGTGTTATAAAAAATTCAGGTAAAGTGCTATCAATGTTTTATCTCTGGAATCCTTTATACTTTATTAAGTGCAACTAAATAAAACTGCTGGGTAATAGTAGATGCCCCTGCAAATATTTTTAAATTTCAGTGTTATGTATGAAATTATTCTATAATTTTGCACTTGCTGTAGGCTAATTACAGTTGAATAGACTTGATTGACCTTGGCCTTCATTCACACCTCCTCTAAACCTCGGTCATTTATTGCCTCCTTGAACAACGTGCCTCCCCGTACAGTGCACCAAGGCTTTCTATTCCTGGAGTGTACACTTGACTGCTCTATACATATCCAGGTAGTACAAGACAATGGCCTACCTGCGAAACGTAGAGGAGCCTGATAGTGATATAGCTTCTAACGTAGCATAGACTTCATTCTTACTAATCCTGCTGGCTTTACCATCCCTTTTCTGTAACCTACTGATAACAAATGCATAATAATTCTAATATTATAGAACATTCTTACACATACTTTTACAAATATAAAAGGGCCTTAAAGGGAACTAGTCACCAGATTTGGCAACTAAAAGCCGCGGCCACCACCAGTGAGCTCTTACATACAGCATTCTAGAATAATGTATAATAAGTGTAATATATATTATATGTATAATAATGTAAATATAATGTATATAAGTGCCAGGCTGCTGTGTAGAAGGTAAAAACACTTTTGTTATACTCACCTAGATAGCGGTCCGGACCGATGGTCGTTGCTGCTCTCCAGTCCTCTCTGCAGAGATCACTGTCCTTCTGAGGCCCGTGTGCATAATGTATCATACATCATGCACACTGGCCGGCATTGAGTTCCTGCGCAGGCACACTTTGATCTGCCTACACAGGGCAGATCATAGAATTGTAGTGCGCATGTGCGGGCAGTCTTTAACCTTTTCTCGCATCTGCGCATTACAGTACTTTGATCTGCCCTCAGCAGGACAGATCAAATTGTTCCTGTGCAGGACCACAATGGAGACCTGTGTGGGTGACGTAGACGTGTCATTCACACAAAGCTGGGTAGAAGGAGGACGGATATTCAAGCAGAGAGAAGGCGCTGGACCGAGACCAGTGACACCCATCGGATCGGACCGCCCCTTAGGTTAATATTATAAAAGGTTTTGGTTTTTGTTATACAGCGTGGCCTGGGCTCCTATATACAATATTCTGGAATGCTGTATATAAGAGCTTGGTGAGGGTGGCCACAGCTTATAATCGTCAAATCTGGTGACAGATTCCCTTTCAGTATTTAACTGGACTCTTCTAATAGATTTATCTTTTTTCATGTCTTAGAAACATGTTAGATGGTAACTGTGGGGATCCTTAATCTGGCAGCACTACCATTACTGCTATAAAGATGCCACATGAGTGAGATAATGTAATAATACTTCCATAGAAATAAATTGGACATTAATACACTTAAGGGTGCTTTACACGCTGTGACATCGCTACTGATATATAGTCGAGGTCATGTCGTTAGTAACGCACATCCGGCGCCAGTAGCGACATCGCAGCGTGTGACACTAAGGAGCGACGATCAATGATCGCAAAATCGTCCAAAAACGGTGATCGTTGACACGTCGCTCCTTTCCTTAATATCGTTGCTGCCACAGGTACGATGTTCTTCGTCGCTCCTGCGGCACCACACATCGCTATGTGTGGCACCGCAGGAACGACGAACATTTCCTTACCTGCATCCACCGGCAATGAGGAAGGAAGGAGGTGGGCGGGATGTTACGTCCTGCTCCTCTCTGCCCCTCCTCTTCTATTGGACGGCCGCTTAGTGACGCCGCAGTGACCACGAACGCACCTCCCCCTTGAGGGAGGGATTGTTCATCGGTCACAGCGACATCGCTGACAAGGTATGTGCGTGTGACGCTGCCGTAGCGATAATGTTCACTATGGCAGCGATCACCAAATGTCGCACGTGTGACGGTGGCGGGTGCTATAGCGCTCGACATCGCTAGCAATCGCTAGCCATGTCGCAGCGTGTAAAGCACTCTTTAGGCTTTAATTTATAAAGACTGGCATTTTTAACCTTAGTCTTGATAAAAGGTGCTCCAGTTTAAGATGTGCCAAATTCAGAACTTGAAGCTCTGTCCACTTTTCAATACCGTTTGCCGAGTTTTGCATATAAATTCCAGAAGATACAAATTGTTTGCACATCTGAGTTACTAAAAAAATGTGCCATGATTTCAGTCGTCCACCAGAATTGTGGAGAAAACTGTTTGATGACTTTGAGATACTTTTTTTTCTAAGCTAAACAAGTCCAACTTTTCCAACCTGTCATCATATGAGTAGCCTTCCATTCCTTGTAGTAGTCTAGTTACCCACCCTTGAATTGACTCTAACTTCTGAATATCCTTTTTGAAATCTGAAGCCCAAAACTGGATCCCATATTCCAGATGTGGCCTTACAAGTGAGAGGGGTAACAATACATTGGGATCATGGGATCTAATGTCTTGTTTTATACACCCTAAGATCTTGTTTGCTTCTGCAGCTGCTGTTTGACATTGAGTGCGATTTGTTACTATTTTACAAGATGGATACAATTTTAGAACTCATTCTCATTTTAAAATATACCATTCTGGCCAAAATGTTTGCTGAAACTTATATAAGAAAATGGGTTAAAAATCCTATGCTTCATATTGTACATTGAAATGTTTTCCTGTCTGGATCTATCACAGTCATGTGAAGTCGCTGATCCATGTTGTGGAAGGGATTTTCCCTCCCTGAAAAACGTGACTATTCTTGAAGAGACAAGCCTATTATTATTAAGTGGTGCACTTGATTTTTCAAATTGCACAGTGCATATGTGCTCGGCATTTTCCCGCAGAGAAACCATTATTGAAACGTGCCGTGAAAGAGACAGTTCCTCAGACCACAAACAAAAACTGTCTTATCATCTGCCTCTCTATTACAGAGAAGTGTGTCATATAACTGCTAGGCGAGCCTCAGTGGGGAAGGTGGACGATGCCTATAATCTGCTCTGTGGTTTTATACACAAGCGTTCTAAAATGATGCCCTGCGGGTTGTACAGATAACTACTGGAAGGTCTGTGCCGTCTGTTTCAATATGATGGCCGAGCTAGCTTTTTCACTGCTTTGGGATCAGACCTGGCCACCAGAATAAACACTACATGCCTTTACACATTCTCAGATAATGCATCTTTATGAAGAAATCGTTAGTTAAAAATTTAAAATGACAGTTTTGTGAATCTGAAGCTGAAAGGTTAAGATCATCTGTGCTAAGTAGCTCTGTCGTTTGTTCCCCATATACAGAAGAGCAGGTCCTGTACCAGGGAGCATTTTCATATACTGTATTTTTTGTTTTATAAGACCGGATTATAAGATGCACCCCAAATTTAAAGGGGAAAAAAAGGTAAAAAAAAATTGGGGTCCATCTTATAATCCGGTGGTGTCTTACCAGGGGGAAGTGGCAGCTTTGGTGGAGCGAGTTCACAGGAGGCAGGGGCGGTGCTGGAGTAGGGCGATGCTACAGGCAGTGTGGCAGGTGTCTCAGATGCTCGCTGTGGGGAGGGAGCATCCAGAAACTTTCAGCGGGACAGGCTTCAAAGAAATGGCACCCAGAGTCAAGGCGTTCGTAGATTGAGTTATCCGCTCAAAGACGAGCAGAGATCTCATCTGTGCGTGCGCCACTTTTGGGTGCCATTTTCTTTAAGTCCGCTAATGGGATATCAATGGACTGAAGGTGGCGCATGCGCAGGTGAGATCTTGAGCTGAGAGCTCAATCTGTCCATGTGCCGACTCAGGGCGCCATTATTTGAAACTCGCACTGCCGACATTTTCAGGATGGCCCCTGCCTCACCCCCTGCAGTGAGCACAGCCCGACATCAGCATCGCCCACAAAACCGCGCACAGCCCGCAGATTCACCCCTGCTTCCTGTGACCCTTCTCCACCATCCTCCAGTAAGCTACATTCGGCTTAGGCTGCTTTCACATTACGTTTTTTTAACATCCGTCATGAACGTTTTTTTAACGCAAAAACGGATCCAGTGCAAATGCGTTTTCATTTCAATGCATTTGCAATGGACTCACGTCAACATGCATTCACCTGCGTTTGCGTGCATTATAGTGAGGATCCAGCGAGTTGCAGTTTAACATTTTTCAAAAACGCTACTTCTAGCGTTTTTGAGCTGCGTCCAAATACTGCAAATTGCTGGATCCTGACTATACTGCATGCAAACGCATGTGAACGCTGGCATGCTGATAGACAGGATCCTGCTTGCTCTACTGAGCATACCCAGAAACCAGCCTCAGGTGATCAGTCCCTCTCTCCCCCTCCCTCTCTGTCTCTCTCCGCCTCCCTTTCGCCCCCTCCTTCTCTGTCTCTCTCTCTCCCTCTCCCCTGCCTGAGAGCTGCAGACACTCGTAACCAAGATAAATATCGGGTAACCAAGCAAAGCGCTTCTCTTAGTTACCCGATGCTTACATTGGTTACGTGTGCAGGTAGCCCGGCTCCTAGCGGATGCTCGTAACCAATGTAAATATCGGGTATCCAAGCAAGTTACCCAATGTTTACCTTGGTTATGAGCCTCTGCAGCTGTCAGAAGCCGGCTCCCAGTCTATCACGTTCAGTTCCACTGACTCCCGATCACATGACTCCAATGCCCGCCCATAAACTTAAAGTGACAGGATCCTGCAAAATAACACATGCGTTTGCATGCGTTTTTTTGCTGTAAAAGCAAGATCCGCTTTTACAGCAAAAAAAGTTCATGACGCATGTTAAAAAAAAGTAGTGTGAAAGCAGCCTTATAAGACGCACCCCCCATTTTCTTCGCAAATTTTTGGGAGGAAAAGTGCATCTTATAATCTGAAAAATACAGTAATTGTACATGGTAAAACCCATATGGGATGTTCACACATCATGGATGTACCTAAAGGCCCATTTACACTCAGCGACATCGCTAGCGATGTCGCTACCGATCGCACCCGTCCCTGTCGTTTGTGTGTCACTGGCAAATCGCTGCCCGTGGCGCATAATATTGTTAGTCCCCGTCACACATACTTACCTGCCTAGCGACATCGCTGTGGCCGGCGAACTGCCTCCTTTCTAAGAGGGTGGTTCGTGCGGCGTCACAGCAACGTCACACGGCAGGTGGCCAATAGAAGCGGAGGGGCGGAGAGCAGCCAAAGGAAAGACACGCCCACCTCGTTGCCGGAGGACACAGGTACGGTCTTCTTCGTCGATCCTGGGGTGTCACACGTAGCGATGTGTGCTACCTCAGGAATGACGAATAACCTGCGTCCAGCATGAGCAACGATATTATGAAAATAAACGACGTGTCAACGATCAGCGATTAGGTGAGTATTTTTGATCGTTAGCGGTCGTTCGTACGTTTCACACACAATGACGTCGCTAACGAGGCCGGATGTGCGTCACGAATTCCGTGACCCCAACGTCATCTCGTTAGCGATGTCGTTGCGTGTAAATGGGCCTTGAGACAAATCAATCATGTATTTTTACAAGTACCTTTTGTAGACCTTTGCGGTTAAAGTGACTCTGTCAGCACAGATTGACTGTTCAAACCAAGTACAGATGCTCGGTGCCATTAACACTTTTTTATGCTTTGGATGTGCAGTGTATGTGCCAAAGGATTTGCACAAATAATTATAAATTTGGCAAATGTGTAAAAGACTAATCTAGGTGGAGTCAAAGAGAAAAATAAATGACACCTTGGATTTACTTGCTTTGGAGGCTTATTGTGGGTAGACTCATACGAAACCTATAGACTTGTATTGGTACTTTTGATCCACATTGTTGGAAAGAAACACGGTACATGTGAATAGCAGCATAGTTTATATTGAATACGTGTTCTGTTGAGACATACAACACCGATGCCTGAATGAGGTCTTAGAAATGTGTACTTCCAATGGAAGTGTTAGGCTAGTTTCACACTTGCGCTATTTTGACGCAAACTGAATCCGTCACTAATGTAGTACAGTTCATTTATTTACAGTGGAAGCACGACATCATGTGGACACAAGCGGGTACTGCATGACACACACGCGCCATAGTAACGCCCTTCCAATGTAAATAAATGAACTGTACTACATTAGGGACGGATTCCGTTTGCGTCAAAATAGCGCAAGTGTGAAACTAGCCTTAGGCAATGGTGAAAATTAGAAGTTGATGAGACAGCACTAAAACCTCTCAGGCCCCTATAGAATGAGTACGATTGGAAATGAGCTAACACTAAACACACAGGGCTGATCCAGTGTTTAGACCAGAAAACTGTCTTAAAATACTTTGGAAATTCACAGTATTTTTGTGCAACTGAAATCAATAATGAAACACCTAAAAAAGCCGAGGTAGGGCCATGAAAAAATGGCCATTCATGAATTCCGATCCCTTCACAGTTGCATCTGCTCAGTGGGTTTCTTACAAGTTCAAGAAAACAGATGAAAACCAAACAAAGATGATGAATTTTTACTTTAGAGGCTCAAACTAGTATTGTTTAGCTGAGCAGGGTATACAGTATCTGCCTGTATAAGGTGTAGTTTAGCAACTGATATGCCAGATGTAAGAAAACCCTTGATATTTAACATAAGGGTTTGACCACCAGCGGTAGGCACAGGTGCGCATGCTGAAGGGAATCGGGACACCAAAGTGTGCCATAACAAGTATGTAATAGCAGTAACAATGTTTGGTTGAAGTTGCACTTGCATGTGACTCACTCAAGAATTACATCACCTGGATCAGCCGTCGGCTCTCCTGACAGAAGCGTGCAGCTTCTTGTATTTCTATGCAGCTGATCTGCTCCTGTCAGCAAAGTCGGGTGGGTAGCACGGGTGATGCTATGAGATCCTCACACGAGTCAGACGCAAATGTGACTCCAGACTTTCTTGAACTCCAGTTGTCATGGCTAGAGATGAACGACCCCAAGGTTTGGTGTCCGGTGTGCATGCCAAACACAGACTTTACAAAAAGAAGCAGGGTTAGAATTCAGAGTTTGAGTGCTTTACGTATGAACACCACTCCCACTAGCATCGCTGTGCTCACATACGATCGGGGCTCAGAACCACTTGCAGTGGTTCACACTGGGGGTAACAACAGCAAGATCAGATGTAGTATGCACCAAACAAACAAAAAAACAAAACCGGTAAAACCCCTCTAATCCTCCCCCAGAAGAGCTGCTTATGGCTGGCTGCATGTGGGTGGAGACTTGAGCTGCCCAATTAGTGACTTCCATTGGAGTTCAGGTCAAGTTCGGTTCCCAAACCGATTTTAATTTAAAGTTTGGCTGAACCCGCCAAATCAAAACTTCCACTGGTCTGCTCATCTCTACTCATGGCCCAACAGGTCATGTTTTCAGGATTTCCTTAATATTGAACAGCTCATGCCTTAATAATGATTCCAACACTTGTTCAATGCTAAGGAGGGGGGGCCAGGAGTTTGGGAGGCACTGGACTAGGTGAATGGGTGTTTTTATAACCCCAAGATTACAATTTGTCACTAAATCTACAGAATAGGTGAAAAATGCCTGATCAGTGGGGGTCCAATTTCTGCAACCAATCATGAGAAAAGGGTTACCAGGTCAAGTCCTCTGCTCAAATTGGGTAGCAGTTGAGAATTTGTGCTGCTAATTCCATTCATGGCATAAGAAACCAAAGAAGATAGTCAATCGCAGAATTCCACTATCTCTGTCACTCACATAGACTTAATTGAGTGGTAGGACACATGCTCGACTGCCTCTTCATTCAGTTAAGGCAGTCAGTATCCCGATATTCACGATTTTTAGGGGTCCCTCTCTAATCAGACACTTAAAGGGAATCTGTCAGCAGGTTTTTACTATATAAGCTGAAGCCAGCATGCATTAATTGTTAAGACAAAGTTCAGGCATGTCTGTGTTGTCACAGTCCAATCTTTTATTTGCTTTAGCAAACAAACAAATTGCTGTGGCTAACTGGCTCCTGCCATGTTGGCACTCCCCCTCCTGTGATTGACACCTCACAGTCAATGTACAATCTGTATAGAGCCTAGTGTAGGTGGGGACAGGTCGGTCGACTCTGCTACATGACTAAAGGCCCAGTCACACACAACGACTTACCAGCGATCCCGAAAACGATACGACCTGATAAGGATCGCTGGTAAGTCGCTGGGAGGTCACACAGTCAGACCTTACCAACGACGCAGTAACGATCAGCGACCTGTATAACGATCTCGGCGGGCGTTGGGACCGTGTTAGGAGGTCGTTGGTAGGTGTCAAACACAGCGATGCGTCCTGCCCAGCAGGACATTACCTTTGAAGAAAATGATCTACACCATTCGGCAACGACTAGCGATCTCACAGCAGGGGCCTGATCGCTGGTAGGAGTCACACATAATAAAATCGCTGGTGAGATCGTTGCGGCGTCACAGAAACGGTGACTCACAAACGATCTCGTTAGCGATTTCGTTGTGTGAGACAGGACCTTTAAGCTAAAAATGCAGATTGTCTCAGAATGGCTGTACCCAGTGATCTAAGTGATAGATCTTCGAATTCAGAAACTCTTAAGCGGGCTTTACACGCTACGATATATCTAACGAGATGTCGGCGGGGTCACGTCGTAAGTGACGCACATCCGGCATCGTTAGTGATATCGTAGCGTGTGACAGCTATGAACGAGCAGAAATACTCACCTTCTCGTTCATCGTTGACACGTCGCTCATTTTCTAAAAATCGAATGTCCAGTTGTTCATTGTTCCCGAGGCAGCACACATCGCTCCGTGTGACACCCCGGGAATGATGAAATGAACTTCAGCTTACCTGCGGCCGCCGGCAATGCGGAAGGAAGGAGGTGGGTGGGATGTAACGTGTAAAGCAGGATTTACATCATTCTGCTCTCAAATGAGGTAGCAAAAACCTGCTGACAGATTCCCTTTAATTTACTCTCTATCAAGTTAACATTTTTTGGAATAACTCATTTAAAGATTCTTCTGTTACAAAATGGCCAGATTTAACATGCAGATGATCTTTAACCATGGGACAAACTCTTTCAATGTAAAATATAAATTTGTTACCAAGTGTACCACCAATATAGCCTTTATTATATTGTTCATGCACAAGCTGTGCACACATGCCTTTTGACATGTTCATGAGCCCACAGTCTATTGTTTTCTACAGAGACATTTAGAAAGTTGTTTGCTCATACGAATCATTATTTCATAACATTTGGTTATGGTTATTACTAAACAATGCAGCCATCAGTGCAGAACAATTATTGCAGCCTTTTTGTAACAGTCAATCCTCCCGACTTTCACCCGTTCCCCACTTGAAAAGCCTGTTTTCTTTGCTGATTGGTAGGCAGAATCCTCATAGACGCCCACACTGCACCTGTTTTCCCTCCTTTGACCTTTCTAAAATATTTATGTTGCAAAGTTTGAGTTTATTTAACTCTTAAGGAGCTCCAAGTATGTTACAATTACCAAATAATTGTAAAACAAAAGTTTTAGCCACTTGTTTTGCAGCTGTATAACAAACACACTTTTGTGATAATGTACTTTATTGCAATGGGACTGTCACGGGAGTGATGTACAACCGGGAATCGGAATCCTAAACTGGCCCTCAGGCTAGGAGAGTCCCTAACTGTCCCTTATCTTAGAGGTACGCCTGATGGTTGCAAGGTCTGGACTGCCTGCATTGAATACACCTGGTCTAATACCACCACAACCCAACACAGGAGGGGCCGGGACTGGAGTGGTTAATCCCACACAAAGGACAGACAAGGAGAAACCAAAACTCAATTTCACAGCAAACACTCACAGAGGTATAGACAAAACGTGCTCGGGAGGTAAATAAAGAACATGAAGGAAATAACAGCAATAGTATTTCCACAACACAACAGATGCTGGATCACCATGCACAATGACCAGAATTGCATAAGCTATTATCGCTTTGAAGAGCAGGTTCCACCATCTTTTAATGGGCGGAGGCGGCCGTGATACGCCTCCAGAAACCCGTGATACAAGCAGCAATTCACACACCAGCAGAAATTAACTCCGACCACCAGTTAGCTCACAACTGGTCGACCTCCAGCTCTGAGTAACTCAATGAGCACCAGGTAGTGTGTCATACTATTGCAGTATGAACAGAGTAAGAAGAAACCATGACACCTAGTAAATTTAGCGCCAAATGTTGTGTGACAGGGACCAAAAGGTCTAAAGCTGGCTTTACACGCTACGATATATCTAACGAGATGTCGGCGGGGTCACGTCGTAAGTGACACACATCCGGCATCGTTAGTGATATCGTAGCGTGTGACAGCTACGTGCGACGGTGAACGAGCAGAAATACTCACCTTCTCGTTCATCGTTGACACGTCGCTCATTTTCAAAAAATCGAACGTCCGGTTGTTCATTGTTCCCGAGGTAGCACACATCTCTCCGTGTGACACCCTGGGAACGAGGAACACAGCTTACCTGCGTCCCGCCGGCAATGCGGAAGGAAGGAGGTGGGCGGGATGTTTACGTCCCGCTCATCTCCGCCCCTCCGCTTTTATTGGCCGGCCGCTGTGTGATGTCGCTGTGACGCCGCACGTCCCTCCCCCTTTAGGAAGAGGATGTTCGCCGCCCACAGCCAGGTCGTTTGGAAGGTAAGTACGTGTGATGGGGGCTTGCAACACGGGCAACAAATTGCCCGTGCCGCACAAACGATGGGGGCGAGTGCGATCGCAAATGTGATCGCATGAGAAATTGACACATGTAAAGCAGCCTTACGTTTCCAATGTACATTCTTTCCCCCAATTCTGTCCCCCTCCCCAGACTGCAATTATTTCATATTCATTATTGGATGTCAAATTAATGACTCGGATTCTCGGTACCTAACAAACGCCTTTCTCTACATTGTGCATATTTAGAGCTTGGCCTAATTAGGCATTATGTTTTAGAAGTTTTGAAATAACTCCACATTTTCAGCTACTCTGATCACAGATGTTTCGGCAGTTGTAAGAGCCTTATGTCTGCAGATTTTCAGAATCTTGCAATGAATTTGTACTCTGACAGGACAGCTAGAATGAAATATTTAATTCCAAAGTGTTTCCCTCGGCCACCCACGCACCAAGCCTTTGCTTTCTGAGCCTGGCCCCAGCCCTCTTCTCTCTGCAGCACAGTATTAATGTGCATGCAGCTTGCAGATCATTTTCTATATACCTATGCAGTTTCTTTACATTTTAACGCCTACTACATCATTGCAGTGTTTTGAGATGTAAATATCTACCACTAATTGGATCAGAAAAATACAAGAATCCTACAAAAATCAAAGATAATGGATATAAAAATGTTTTGTAATGGATTTACTATCAATATTATTAATTATTAAAAGGAAGTTTATTAAGTAGATACTAAAATAACAGTGGGTGTCCCTGTCTCAGCGCATATTTTTAATCCCTTTTAAGCATCGGAACTGCAAGTTGTGATGTATTCATGAAATCTCTTCCTGTATATACATGTTTGAGAAGGCAAATGTCACTCCTGCCTCTAAAATTTAGCCGCAATCACAGATGAGCCTCATATCTGTTCACATAGGTATAGGTGGTATGGCCTGTGTGGTAGCCTCGTTCATGCACTTGCAGGCTAAACCTCTGGCAGTAGGGGTTGCCATTCTGGTTCAGGTGACGTCCTTCTGCATGGACGGTGTTGCAGTGCCATTGATCGCCCACATTATAAAAGGTGATCTTTGGACCCATGTTTAGCTATAATTAGGTCTCATGAGAGCTGAGCTATGTGAAACCCACGCAAACATGGGGAAGACATACGAACTCCTTGCAGATGTTGGTCTTGGTGGGATTTGAACAAACGAGTTTGCTTTTGTCATATTTAGGCGCGTATGGAAAGTAGACAGCTGTCCATTTCGGTAGCTTCCTATCTCAGTCGCTCCTCCCTCCTCAGTGCATGGTGAGACGCCGGTCCATCAATTTAGAAGCCATAACTTTCTTTTTTATTTTTTCCATCCATACAGTTCTGGTTGTAATTATTTATGGCTTCATTTTGTGGTACTTTATTTTGCACTTTGTTTTGTCGTAACTTATTGGTTAGAGTAGAATTTTTTTATTTTTTTTTTCAGTGGGGAATACAGGAAAGTCAGCAAATCAAACATTTATTGTCTTCACTTTGTATTGTGCATTATAAAAATTGCGAGGCTCTGTACAAACATAGTTAGTAATGCATACAGTTATGTTTTTGCACAATAAAAAAACCAAACCTATTTATCCTCAATTTTTCCGGAGCTATAACGCTCTTATTTGCCTTTTGATATAGCCCTATAGAGGCATGTGCAGCACCCTGGGATATGCTACCCCAGTGATCTTCAGGATCCTAAGGCTTTCTGGAACACCCCATGCTGACAACCCACACCTCACACACAGGTAGGGGCACATTCCCTGAGACCTGGGCGCAGCATGTAGAGGGTTAACAGTGGTCATATGTGAGAACCAATCCCTTAGCTGTTAGCCTGGGAAAGGGGTGTGGCTTGTGGGAAGCAACAGGTGTTGCTAGGCAGAGTTGGCAGAGAGGAAAAATGACAGTTGAAGGAGTGACAGTTGAAAGGAGCCAGTGAGTGAGAGGGGTGTGAGGATTGTGAGGAGACCCCCAAAAGGCGACTAGGAGGTAGTAGCCTGAGGGTAGAAAGATCCCAGGCACTACGCACGACGGGGTACTGGACCCCAGAGTAGACGACAGCTCCAGGCGGTCTGCTGATCCAGCCGTGTGTGGTGACTTCCAGGGTATCACACCACCCATAGGCTCAGGGACACAGCCTCATATATAGGACCCGGGAGAGGGCACAGAAGTAGCCTACCCCACAAGGGACCGTGAGGCCTGTCATACTGGACCCGGAAAACAAAGGAGCGGAGCGTCGCAGGTCACCAACAGCTTGAGGCAAGGGGACCTTCAGTTCTGCATGTGCACGGAGGGCTCAACTGGGACTCACGTCAGCACCGGGACAAAGGAAAGTCGGTTGACCAGCCGTACCAAACTGCACTTGCAACATCAAGTGAGTAAATATCAGTTAATCTGCAAGAACTGTGTCGTGTCTATTACTGGCGAACCACAAGGCGCAGCACACCTACGTGGGACTTAAGCCCCTACTGGCGGAGGGTGCGAACACACTTGCTGCTATACCATCTGTCCCTAAAACCACAGCAGCGGCGGGACATCTTATTACCGCAACCCGCCAGTGGCGTCACAAGTGACATACAAAATAACCCTGTTACCGAGCGCCCCCAGGTAACGGAACTGGGCACGGCCACCTGTGACGGTGATCCCCATTATCCACCACCCGGAACCGAGTATCCCAAGGGCCTGGGGTGTGGCAGTGCTCTACACATGCTTTCTCTTGTGCATGGTAATTCAAGTCATTCACTCATTTCTTGTAACACACACACATACATGCTTTTATATATATATATATATATATATATATATATATATATAGATAGATAGATAGATAGATAGATAGATAGATATAGATATGTATATATAAAAAATATATGTGTGTGTGTGTGTGTGTGTGTGTGTGTATATATATATACATATATATGTATATATATATGTATGTGTATATATACATACACATATACATATATATATATTGTACACACATATATATATGTGTGTGTGTGTGTGTGTATAATATATATATATATGTGTATATATATATATATATATATATATATATATATATATATATATATATATATATATATAATGTGTGAGTGTGTATATATATATATATGTGTGTGTGTGTGTGTGTGTATATATATGTGTGTGTGTGTGTGTGTGTGTATATATATGTATGTGTGTGTGTGTGTATGTATATATATATATATATATATATATATATATATATATATATATATATATATATATATATATGCATATATATATACATGTATGTATATATACATATATATATATTAGCGCCTTCATAGTCACCCCACAAACGCACCTGTCAGACCACAGCCAACTTCTCCTGTACATAAAATCTACAGAGAAACCATCCACACAAAAGCCACAGCAGAGCAGCCTCTACAACCGACCTCCATCCTATAAATGGTCCAAGACGTCAGAAATAAAATATAAAGAGGCTCCCAACAGACCGGAATTACAAGAGATGCTCCACAACTTCTACAGCTACAAGTACAAGTCAAACCCAGAAGGAGTGAATCAAGCTGCAAAAGACCTCAACAAAATATTCCACACCATGGCCAAATTGTCCGACCTCAAACAAGTCAACTACAAGAGGCCAAAAGAAAAGCAGATCAATGGTTGGTTTGACAAAGAGTGTAAAGCCGTTCGAAAGACCCTGAGAACAGCCTCAAACAATAAACACAGAGACCCCAACAACCCAGACCTGAGGGAAGCCTATGACACCATACAAAAGCAGTACAAAACCATCCTCAGGAGGAAGAAGCAGAGCTACATCTCTACCAAACTTAGCCAACTCCAAGACGCCCTCCAAGACAACTCCTTCTGGGAAATATGGAGCCACATGGACACAAAGAGCAAGAAAAAGACTGATACCCATATCCAAAATGGCAACATCTGGCTCCAGTACTTCAGAGACCTCTACAAAGACATCCCAAAAGAAGGACTAAGCCAAGAGCAGGAAAACATAACATCAAAACTAAAGGCAATGGAAGAGAAAATCAAAAACTTCCAAAACCCACTGGACACACCAATTACATTACAGGAAGTTGCAGAGAAAATCACTTCCATAAAGTGTAAAAAATCTAGTGGTCTGGATGGAATCCCCCCAGAGATGTTGAAGTACAGCCCACCAGAAATTCAAGCTGCAATGGTTAAACTGTTCAACATTGTGCTGAGTGCTGGCTACTTCCCTCGTACCTGGAACCAAGGACTCATTACACCGATCCACAAGAGTGGGGACAGGTATGACCCTGCCAACTACAGAGGCATATGTGTCAGCAGTAACTTGGGAAAACTGTTCAACAGCATCCTAAACAAAAGGATCATCAGTTTCCTTACCGAGCACAATGTCCTGAGCAAAAGCCAAGCAGGGTTCGTGCCAAACCACCGCACCACGGACCACATCTACACCCTGCACAGTCTCATTCAGAGCCACGTCCACAATACAAAGCATGGGAAGATATACGCCTGCTTTGTAGACTTTAAAAAGGCCTTTGACTCAGTGTGGCACCCGGGCTTGTTCTTAAAAATGCTGGAAAGCGGAATAGGAGGAAAGACCTACGATGTCATCAAAAGCTCCTACACCGAGAACCTCTGCAGCGTGAGTGTGAACGGTAGAAGAACGGCTTATTTCCAGCAGAGCCGAGGAGTCAGACAGGGCTGCAGCCTAAGTCCAACGCTCTTCAATATTTACAT